>NC_092040.1:114552404-115241374 GCF_003086295.3 Arachis hypogaea
AATAAGAAAAAAAACAACACACTGCACAGGAACTGAACTGAAATGTGAACCAAAACAAGAGAAGAGAGAAATCAACAATTGAGATTAAAGTGAACAAACATACAATTCTTAATTTCTGATCATCAAAAATAAATAGCCAAAGAAATATTGTAAATTGTCAAAGTTAGGTCATATTCAAGTCTAAAGGGTATTGCATGGATGGAAAAATAAGAATGAATCATGGAGAAGCAATTAAGGGCAGATACTTATTCCTATTTCCATAAAATTTAAGATAAAAGTGTTGAAGTACTGTACAGAATCCTTACGGTCGTAACGTACGAACATGTATGTCCTGGTCATAAATATCAATCGTTTTGCAAAAGCTACGTGCAACAGCTGCCTGGAAAACAGCACAAATATGACAGATCATAACCAAGAAAGCAAGCATATTAACTCTACACACTAGTTTAATAACATCAGCAGCGATAATCAACAAGAGGGTTAAGATCACAAGAAAGTAAAATATTAGTCTTGGTCTCTACACATTTGATTAAGGAAATAGCTCACCATAGACCATTGACTTGGGCTAAAGCAAAGTCCTGACCAACTTCCTTCCCCAATACCATTATCAGGAGGCAACACTGAATACGTAAGCCTGTCAACATCTACAGAAAGGCAACTCTTATTCAAGTCAGTGATAAACTCCGGCTTACTTTTTTTCTTTTCTTTTCTGAGTAGCATTATTTCTCTCAGAATCCAGCAAGACAGTATATACAATAACCAGGTTTTTGTGTTCCTCAGAATCTTAGCATTGTAAAAGGAATAAATTATGTAAATCTAACTAGTTGCCTCTAGACAAAAATGATATACTTGACAAAAAGTTCATAGTTGCCTCTAGACAAAAATCAAGTATGTTTTCTTCTCCAAGCAAACTTGAACATAAAAATTAATTCTGAGTGCAAGGAAAGTCAGAATAAATAAGTACCTCTACCAGATGTATCTAGTTTGGATACAATAAGATGACCATAAGAATCCACACTTCCTAATATTAAGTAGCCATTACCTGAAAAATGCATCAAGTTCAATCATGCATGCTATTGCATTATAAGGTAGCTAAACAGGGTATTAGATTTAAAATAATAATCATGCTGTATTGCTGTTTAACCACATACTCTCAGTGTCGGCAAGAACAATACTCTGAATTTCGGAACGATGAGGACAGCGATTGATTATCGATGAGGCAATAATCTACAAGATGCCATGTTATGCAAACTTGCTAAATCAATAAATAACAAATTATGATTTAAGCATCTGGTATTTTACAATATACCTCAGTTTGTTGAGGAATCAAGAGGCTTTCTTTTCCTTTGTTGACTGAAGATTCTTCCAGAGCAATCTACATATCAGATATGCTGTTTTGAGTTAAGTAAAACAGAGTCAGAAATCACGTAACTCAGCATTTGAAATGAAAAGTGAAAAGCAGGAACCTGGAGATTATAGATGTGAGGACCAGAGGCTATGTAGAGAAAACAAGAACGGGAAGAGTCATGGCTGACCTGAGAGGGAAAAACGAAGAAAGTAAGAAAGTTAGAAACTTTAAGAGAAAATGAATTGATAGAGAGGGGAACGAACATGGAGAGCGAGGCGAGTAGATTGAAGGCTTCCGGGAGATGGATTCTCGATGAGGGTGGTCGGAACCACCGCTTTCTTCAGACACCTAGCTTCCAACATCTCTCTGCTTCTGCTTTCACCACTTTTTGACCTTTTATTATATTGAGTTTTTAAAATGATATTTAGTTTCAAAAATTGTTTAAACGGTTACCATTTACCAATTTTAATGCATAAGTAACATTATTGTATACTATATAATAATTTTTTATTTTAAATATTATTTTTAGTTACTAGTTAGGGTTTGTTGATACTGTGTTAATTAATTCAGTTAATGTGTTACAAGATTCCAAGAGTTTCTTCCTTTCTCTCGTTTTACATAATACATAAAATCCTATAATTTTGCATTCAATACCATGCCTTCTAGTTTGTGAATCAATTGGTATACGCGTTCTGCAATAAACGGTGTACGCACAGCGGGATCGCAAAACTTTGTTCTTTCTTTCAAACTGTAAATCACTAGAAGAGAAATTAAAGAAAAACTCTAATTTATTTGGGATCAGAGAGGATGTCATATCGAGAACAAAAAATCAAATAAATACAACAGCGCAACATAATTAGAATAAAATTATAGGATGCATTTCAGGTGAGGCATTGTACTATATTGGAGGTTCAGTGTACCATGCCTGTGAACCATTAAGATATAATATAAAATATATAAAGGGATGAGATTATGGGAGAGAGGAATGTTGTGAAAATGAGATAAATGAGTGCATGGTGGACCGTTAACCTGTTTTCTCATTGTCAAGTTCATAGGTATGGAAGAAGTCCATAATGTCCACTACGGTGTGATGATGTGGACTAGCTTATGACTTATGTCATGTGCCCTGTAGTTAGCTTACAATGAAATGATGAGCCAAAATTTATTTGATTGTAATTAAATTGTTAAATAAAAATATTTTTTAATAATTTTTTAATATATTTGATAAAATTTTAACAATAAAAATTAAAAAAACTTTTAAAATATTTTTAAAATTTTTAAAAAATGACTTAAAAAAATATTTTAACTTTAATATTATAAATAAATAAAAATATTTTTATATTATCATATCAAACAGAGAATAAAATATTTTTGCACAAAATATTTAAATATAAAATTATTTTTATCTTTTAAAAAAATCACTAGCAAGAATTTTTTTTTCTAAAAACACAAAAAAATCCATAATTTTGTCCATTTAAGTCAATTTTTTATCACGTATATCACAAATTTTATATTCATCTGATTCCCATTAATCTTGCATCCTTACTCAATTTATTATACACATATTAACAATTTATCAACTAATAATAACAATTTCAATTGATAAAATATTCAAAATTTACATATTACAATAAGAAAACAACATTAGCTTATATTAGAAAATATTAATTTTAAGACTTTAATTTGTTCATTTATTTTTAGTAATACTTCAATTGGTTTTTAATAATTTTTTTTGGACAAACTAGTTTTTAATAAAAAAAAATTAGTTTTTAATCTTTTAGAATATCAAACATATTAGGAGTTTTTTATTTAAAGAAAAAATATTTTTTAAATAGTGTTAAAAAGAAAAAATTTACTATTATACATATTATTTGTTAATTTTGTGGGTAGTTTTATTTCACAACTAGTCTTATTTTGTTGAGATATATTGATAAATTAAAAAAATACTATTTCATAAGTATATTTTTTGCAAAATTAAAAACCAAAACAAAAAATTCATCTCTATTTCACAGACTATGCATGTAAAATCACATAAAAGAAATTTTAATTATATTAAAATATTATTTTAAATTAATCATTTATTTTTCATAACTTTTAAAATATAAATATCAATAAAAAATATATATACTTCTATTTGAATTCAAATAAAATATAAAAATAAAATATAATAAAAATCTAAATTTTGTGTTTCAATTCAAATTCATTAAAAATAATATTTTTTATAAGTTTATCAATTTAAAACAAATCCATAATGATTTCTTAAGTTTTATTATAAATCATCATTTAATTTATCATCGTCCAGCCATGGAACCATTACCAAAATTTTTTATTTTGAATAGATACACCTAACATATAGTCCTACATATGATATATGAATTTAAAGTTAACATTTTTAGAGTTTAAACTAACATATAATAATATCTAAACATTTGTTATACTATATTTATTTTACAAATTAAATAGTAATTTAACTAATGTTATGCTTTAATTATTTTCAAAATCATAATTGCATAAATTTAGTTAGTATTCTTACTTTATTTTTATTATAATTATTTGTTATTCTAAATTCTTAAGTTTAAATTTCCGTGCCACTTTAAAAAATTATATATTAGATAAATTGTTTTAAAATAAAAATGTGTAGTTTAAAGTTATAAATTTATAAAAAAACACAATTTTATAAATAAATTTGATTTTAAAAAAATTAGATTTCAATTTGTATTAGGTTTTACTTTTTATTTTATTTAAATACAAATGAAAATATTTTTTATTAAAATTTATGATTAGAATATCTTTCACTATATGATTTCACTTACATAACATGCAAAAGTAAAAATAATTTTCTTTGCTGTTTTATAATTTTGTAGTTTGTGTTTTTGAAATACTCATTTCTTTCTTAATTTTTTAGTTTGTACATTAAAATTAATAAGTAATATAGATAAATCTAAATTACCTGTTTATAATACAAATTTAAAATTAAGATTTTTATTTTAAAAAATAATCTATTGTAAAATTTTATAAAGTATAAACTAATTCTCATTTTTAAAAAAATAATATTATTGAGGAATTAAATTATTTATAATTTTAAAAACAAAAAAGATTTTATTTTATTAGAAATAGTTTGCTATTTTTCTAATAGAAAAATTTTTTATGATAATTTTAATGAAGTGTTATTCTTAATTTAGATATTTTAGCACACAAAGACTTATAGAATTTAACTATTTCAACTATGTTCATCAATCTTAATATTTAAAGAAAAAAATATGATATTTAAATTATACTACTTGATATTTCATATATAAAATTATTTCGGCACTTCTATGTTAATCTTGCTATTTTTATAAAAATATTAATATTAACATAGAAGTTGGATTTCTTTTAATTTATTTTTTCTTTTACAAGTAAACAATAAATTTTTGTTAGCAGAACTTTTTTAAAATTTCTTTTCTATTTACTTAGTCATCATTTTTAATAATAGAGTCTTTTTTTTTGGTTGTTTCCTCTTATAACTAATTATTCAGTGAAAAAATATATATATAAACCTATATATAAATATACATAAATATAAAATAACTAATTTAATAGCTAATTTTTAGTAAATGCAATAATATTTTTACCTAAATAATGCATAAAAAAATAAATAATAATGGTTCTTCTATTTTTGATAATGTCATTTCATACATAATTTTTTATATTGTATATTTGTATTTTTTTAAATGACATTATTAAAATAAAAATGTTGATATTCATTTTTTTTATAAAAAATATAGTTATATATATGAATACTTAAATTTAATATTCAATAAATCTGATAAAAAATAAGGTTCTCAAATTTTTTTTATTTCAATTTAATTAAAATTTGCAAATTTTATTTTTTTAAAAAAATTAAAGAAAAAATATTTTCTTTTCCTATTCGTAATAGATTTGATGTTAAAATAGATATTTTTTTCTTTTAAAAAAATGTGGTGATAGAGATAGATTGATTTGAAATTTTTCTCTCTCTGCATCTCTCATAGCAGCTGCCCCTTGTCCTTTTCATTTACTTTTCAAGGATAAATTGGTCCTTTCCTGCATCACTCTAGGACAAAATAAAATTTGCAACCTAACCGTACTTGGCATACTGATCTTTAAAAAAATACCCTGGAGCACTTGAAACGTTTCCAAAATTATATTATCAACATGCTCGGATAATATACTTGTCAACTGTAAAATTACAAAATGGTTATTTATATCCTAACTAGCCCAGCCAACAGCTACGAAGAGCAATGCAGGAATAACGCAGCTCCAGATACCAATACCAACAAAGCTGATATTTCCGAGTAGAACCAAAATTAGATATCTCCTTCAAAGATTTTCCTGTTAAAATGTCAGAACCCTATAATTTCCGATTACTAAGTATACATGCCAATTACCATTTCTAAAAAAAATGCATTCATAGCCCTCAGATCTCATAGCTATACAGAAATCATGTGTAGTTTAAACGGGTTTCATTAACAGCCTTCTTGCACCATTGCCTTGATCATTATTATTATTATTATTATTTCTAAATATAAGAGTACTTCATCCAGTCACACACACACACAAACACACCCACACATACACAGAGATGGATTAAGAGAGAGAGAGAAAGAGAGAGAGATAGAGTCAATGGTGCATGTCCAGCCAGAAAACAGAACCACGTAGCTACTCAATAGTCTAATTTCTCCATCATTGGGCAGCACTAACATACACGAACAAAAACAACAGAAAATTAGTGAGCTAACAATAATAATAGTCAGAAAAAGCCCTCAGATCTCATAGCTTAATAGAGAATCATATGCGGCTTTGGACACCCGAATTCCATTCATAACCGTCTCTGCATCAATCAGAGTGCCATTGACATACATACATACGTACATGGATTCATATGACCGGTTCGGTTTTCAGAAACTTGAGAGAAAAGAGTGCGAGCGATGAGGGACCAAAAGGGAAAAAAAAAAAGAAAAATAGTATATTCATAGAGAGAGAGAGAGAGAGAGAGAGTGCAGATCAGATTATGAAGGAATACGAGTAGCCGCTCAACAATCTATGTTGTGCATCATTGGGCAATCTATGAACTATAAATTAGGGTTCTAACTACAAGATTTTCATCATTCAAACATAGCTTCATGTAACTGGTCAGAAAACATTGTATGCGTCAAAATTTAGGTACGGATTTCATTTTTCTTTTGAAAATTTCAACAATATGAAAACATAATAAAGTAGCAAAAATTCAACACACAGAAATATCACAAATAAGAAAACACCTGAACAGAGAAAATTTTGGGCGTAAATGTGCAGAGAGCCAGAGAATGGAGAATATGATCTAGATTTTAGCAGCGGAAACCGATTAGGGTTTTGAGGGATTTACAGCTTTGCATGTGCGCTATATATAGTGGGAACAAAGGAAGTTACCAATCGGTCCCTCTCCACTCCCCAGTCTCCAGTCTCCACTCTCTCCACTATCACTCCTTTGGGCTTTTCTCTTGTGGGCCTATCCACACAAAGCGTAACTGTCCACTACTTGACAAAAAAAAATGTTATGCATTGTTTTGTAAAATATTTTCATTTGGAACTGGAAGTTTTTAACTAATATCAGGAACAGGTATCAACTAGAAAAATTAATTTCCAAGTCAATACTTTATGGAAGCATTATAAATTTATAATATAAGATTGTTTTCGTCATCCAGAATCTCTTCAACATATGAAGCCAAATGGGAATGGTGACCATAACATATAGCAGCCAATAATCCTCCATATGCTAAGCAGTGTACACCCAGCTCAAAAATGTGTACCCTTGCATTCTCATTGCAAGTTTGTTCTTCACAGGTCTGGATACTATTTCCAGATTCGTGTGAGTCACATATTTCAGATTTTTTCTTAGCCAGAGCTCTGGGATCCGTTGCTCTGGAATCGCTGGTAGAGACTAACCAGCCCGAATCCATAGGATCCTTGATCGATCTCAAAAAACGGCAACCATTGACAAGGAAACTCCAAACCTTCTGTGTTGAATCAAGTGAGATGCAATCAAGAAACTCATTTGATGCATTCTCAAAATCATCATTCCTAATTCTACCATTACACATATAGGCTCTAAATGTATCCATTAATGAACACTTGGAACATTTGACCTTGGAAACCGAAGAAGCAACCAGACTTGATTTGAAAACCTTGCTCCATTCCGAGCTTCTGGCAAGATACAACAAAGACTCGCCTGCACCTGTCCAAAAGTTTGCAAGAGATGCAATCAGTGAGGATTCAGAATTGAAGAGATGATGTGCTGTAGTTGCTAGTAACAAGGAATATGCTGCACTTGTTCTGCTCATGTTGAAAGCTTCTAACTGGTTTTGATCTATTGTAGAAGTTGTAGACAAGATATCACTGGCACGAACTTTATATGCCGAAGCCAGTGTTGTGTATGCATTTAGAGAGAGGTAATGCAGGGGATGCAACATGAACTTATAATGTGGAGTTTCTTCAACATTGTCCAACTCGTCGCACAGACCCTGCATAAGAATCTTCTCAAGTTTCTCACAGCAAGGCTCAGGATCACCAACCATGAGATATTCAGATATAATATCATCCACTAAATCATTCAGTCTTCTTTCTGCTGTGTCTCTGAGAAGATTGTAGTTGGAGCTTGAACTAGTAAAATCACAACCGGAAACAGAAATTTCCTGAGATGTTTTGGGAAAATTGCAGATTGTGATGACCACATCCTAGGCAAAGAAATCACTAATCTTGGTGATACCCTGACTGAGCTAAATACAGTAGAAAGTGAATTCCAAAGACAACTTACTTGCAATGCATGATCAACATATGTGAAGGGCACAACACTACATCGCATGCAACAGCAGATAAACCTGTACTTGGACCATAGATCCAATTGCCGCATTGCCTACAAATGCAACATGCAAAATCAAAAGCTATATACTGATCAATACAATTTAGACACGTTTCATAATGCCTAAACCATCATCAACCAATCTGATAGTTACATGCATTACATTCTTCAACTTCATAATGAGAATACATATCAGGATCTTAGAACTCAACAATACAATACTCTACAATACAATACATGGATCAATAAAAATGAAGCATACCTTAGATTGCAAGAGATCAGTGTATGCTATGGTAATCTCTTGTCTCTTTTTGATTCTCTTGATACTCCTCACAATCAATCTCGGTCCATAGCCTTGGTTTTGCTCCTCTTCTTCTAATGCAGAAAAGTAACCCCAATTCACTATCATAGTATTCACCAAACAGTGCAAACCAAAAATCAACTAGTAACAAATATAAAGCTAGATTTTGAATTTCTTTTTTAAACTTAAAAATAAAAATACAAATTTATGAAGACCTTTCTGAAAATGATTACTGATAGTACAAACCCCACTATCTATCTGCAAAAAACAGCACAATTCCTATCTCATCAAAGAACAGAAGCAAAAAGACAGAATTGAAGACGCTTATTATAGAGCTAGTAGATGAAGTACTTGTGAATCAGGAGAACCGCGAAAGGAAGATGGAGCTATTCGAAGCTTGGATTCCTGCGAAGAAGAAGAAGAAGGAGGAGGAGAGAGGATGAAGCGGTAGCAGGCATTGGGGGAGCAGCTGTGGTTGATCCAAGAGAACGCCGGACCATAAACCGCGATTCCTAGTGCGCGCCCTTCCTTATCCTGCACCTCCACGGCGTTCGTTAGCACCGCGCACAATGCACACTCCGCCTCCTCCAAAACAGCGTCGTCCGGCTCCAGCTCCCCTCGCAGCTCCGTAATTGCAGTGGCCAAGGCTCTGACTCCACTGCTGATTCTCTCGGAAACCTCGTCTTCGTCGGAGCTGTGGTGGCACGTGAGCTTGTGGCGGTTGGAGAGGAGGCCAGCGACACGAGAGGAAGTGACGGAGGGGCAGTGGTGGGAGAGGAGGAGGAGGGCGGCGCGGAGGTCGGAGGAGTGAGAGACGGCGGGGTGGTGGAGGAGGAAAGCGTGGGCGGCGGAGCAGGGAGGAGAGCAGTAGAGGAAGGGGGTGATGGGAACGGGAGAGAGAGGGAGGAGAGAGAAACAAGAGGAGCAGTGAGTGTGGAGGTTGGAGGGGTGGAGAGAGAAAGTGAGAGGGACGAGGGATGGAGTCATGTCTGTGGCTATCTCTGTATCTTCCATACTTAGCATCTCCATCTCCATCTTCTTTCTTTTCAAGCCTCCTTCTCGTAGCGTTATAATTTTGCTTGCGGTAATAAGAATAAATGAAAAATAAATATATTTTTTTATCAAAACATGAAGATTTCTCATTTATTTGCTACTTGTGTAAAGTGGATGTGTTATAAGCTTTGCTGTATATCTTTTACTTTGGCAGGTTTGGACAACAATCGAGTGCCTCTCCAAGTATTTCAGTCTCAATTCACACCTCATAGTTACAAGAATGAGGTTATCACAAAGCAAAGCAATAGTTCAAGCATCTGTGGTTGCCGCATAGAGAAGATGAGATTCAAAATCTTGATATTTGTTTAAGTGGAGTTAACTAATCTTTTTTTTTTTTTATTGACCGGACATATCTAATCTAAATTAGTTAAATAGTTTTTTTCTTTTTTTCTTCTCCGAGCTATACACCAAAGTCTGGAAAGAGACTGTGATGATGACGTATGTCCGAAATGAGGGATGCCTTGCTTGAACACGATCTGAGCGGGGTACCTGCAAAAATGATTCCGACGCTCAAGTTAGTGAGAGATATTTTTTAAAGATGAGAACGAAAACTACTTATGAGTATATGTGTGTGTTTTCGATATATCTCTTTTACTTAGTGGCTGTCGTTCTTATAAATTTTACTATTGAATTTGTTTACAGGTTTGTTGGAGTGAATCTCGGGTTTGGCCGAGATTATTGGGTGGTTACGGTCATAGTGCGGCTTTGTTGCTTATCTCTTTGTAAACGTTGCAGTTATGGCCGAGATATGGGTCGTTGGTTCCGATTTTGTAGGGTGCAGTACATAGCCTCCAAACTTGACTTGCTTGGGTGTTTTGTAGCAAGTTGAGCTTTAAGTTCGACCTATATCTCGGCTTGCCCTAGATGAGTTAGCCCCCAAGCTCAACGCTGCATTTTGCTTGGCCTTTTGATTTCGAAAAGCATGTATTCTTCAAAAATTGAATTAATGATTGATTATTGGTTTTGGAAAGTTGTTCTCCCCTGTTTTTAGGAGAACGTGTTGCAATTACTTCTCTTAATGGCTGCTTGTGGACCGTTTATGACTCCTATTTTCTTAGCGGTTTGTCTCTTGGTCTTCCTATTTTGTTAGTGGGTTGTAATAGATTTTTGCTTCCCTTAAAAATTTTCGAAAAAATCATTCCTTTTTACTTGTTTCTGAAAAATGACTTCCAAAGATTAGCTTTTTATCTTTTCCTTCTTCTTGCTTCTTCTCCTGTATTTTGTCGGATAGTATTCTGAAAATGAAAAAGGAAAAATCAAAGGAGAAACAGAAGGTCGTTGAGGTTAAAAAGGATGATTTGTATCATTGGGTGCATGATGACGTTAAGACTTGCGCTTCTTCGTATTGTTCTTCTGAGTCTCTTCGAGAGCTTCGTACCATGAAATTGACTAGGGATTACTCTGATATTGCTATCGAACTTCTTCCTTGTTCGTCTGAGGATAGGATTTGTGAATGTAGGGGTGACTGAGAGTATTTTTATATGTATACCCCTTGCTTTTCTGAGTTGCATGTTAGGTTTCCCTTTTCTTCCTTTGAGTGTGACGTACTGACCCAGTTAAATTGTGCCCCTTCTCAATTGCATCCAAATTCCTGGGCGTTTTTGAAGGCATTTCAGTTTCTGATGTCTTTTCCGGAGTATCCTCCTTCTCTTGGAGTTTTCTTTTCTTTGTTCCAGTCTAAGGGTGTTCGTAAGGGCTTGTGGGTCTTTTTGAGTAGCTTCCCTGGTCGTTCTGTTTTCCTTCTTTATAAGTATTCTTTTAAAAATTTCAAATCTCTGTTTGTCAAGGTCCGTTCCAAGGAAACTGAATATCCTTTCTATCTTGATGACGAACTGTTTGAGAAGTTTCCACTTTACTGGTGTTCCGAGCCTATGCAAATTCTTGAGGCTTATAGGTCTGAGGAAGAGGATTTAGTTATTATCGGTCAATTTCTTCTTAAGAGCCTGCAAAATCACTTTATTAGTGGCTTCTGCAAGTCCGTTAGTTTGTGGGTGCTCGACAGAGAAAAAATGGTGTCTAATGTTCATGTTAGTTAGGAAAGTGATAATTTTTTTGTCACTAAACTGCCTACCGTTATCGGAAACAATTTTTCTTGGCAAACCATATCTACAAATGATAAATTTTCAAATAAACTTTTGTACCTTGTCCGAGGTTATTTTTTCGAGTGGCTGTGCTTCTATCCACTTTGTGAAATAATCAATAGCCACGAAAAGGAACTTTACCTGTCCTGGTGATATTGGGAGTGGTCCGAGGATGTCCATGCCCCACCTATGAAAGGGCCAGCTGGCGTCGGTCATGTGTAATGCCTCGGCCGGGCTGTGTATTAATAGTGAACACTTTTGACATGACTCACATCTTCGAACTTTGTCTGTGCAGTCCGATCTTAAGGTTGGCCAGTAATAACCTGCGCGCAAGATTTTTGATGTTAGGCTTCTGCCTCCGATATGATGCTCGCATATACCCTCGTGTACTTCATCTATTGCTATTTTTGTGTCTTCTCCTGCAATGCATTTGAGTAGAGGCCGAGAGAATCTGCGCTTGTATAATGCGTCCCCAACTAAGGTAAAATGTGCTACCTTTCTTTTGAAAGATCTCAGATCGCCCTCCGGTATTGTCCCTGTCTTCAAATAATGTATTATGGGAGTTCGCCAATCTTCTCCCTGTGATATGTTTAAAACATACTGCATATCTAGGCTAGGTTTTGTTAGTGTAAGATGTACCAAATTTTCTTATTGTTGACTTTCTCTATAGGTCGCTAGCTTTGATAGTATATCTGCCCTACTATTTTGTTCGCGTGGTATATGTGTTATTTCAAATTTTTGAAAACCTCTTATCATGTTCTGGACAATATGTAGATATTTTTCTAAGAGGGGGTCTTTAGTTTGAAAGTTACCTGTTACCTGCTGTACTACGAGTAAGGAGTCGCAATATACCTGCAAGTTCAGCACTTGGATTTCTTTTGCTAGTCTTAACCCTGCCAGTAGCGCCTCATACTCGGCTTGGTTATTTGTTGTTTGGAACATGAATTTGATTGATTGTTCGGCATGTACGCCTTTGCTGTCTCTTAGTAGTATACCTTCTCCACACCCATTGTCATTGGATGCTCCATCTACATACAATTCCCATGACTCTTGTTCCTCTACTATACTTGTGAACTCTGATATGAAATCAGCTAGAGCTTGGGCCCTGGGGGATCCCCTGAACTGATATGTGATGTCGAATTCTGAGAGCTCGATCGACCACTTTGTGAGCCTTCCTGCCAGGTCGGGTCTCGCTAGGATTTGCCGTAGTGGTTGATTGGTCCGAACAATAATTCGGTATCCTTGGAAGTAGTGACGCAGCCTCCGAGCTGTGATGATAAGTCCAAATGCTTGTTTTTCTATCATTGGATACCTTGTTTCAGCACCCTGCAAAACTTTGCTCACGAAATATACTGGGTGTTGCTCCTTGTCGTTTTCTGTTACAAGTACTGAACTTATTGTGTTAGTTGAAACCGAAAGGAAAAGATGTAACAGCTTACCTTGCTCTGGCTTTTTTAATATAGGTGGTGATCCTAGGGTATTCTTGAATTTTATGAAGGCTTCTTCACATTCTTCTGTCCAATTGAATTGGTCCGACTTCTTTAGTGTGTTGAAGAAGTGATATGATTTTTCTGCTGCTGTTGGCAAGAATCTGGAGAGAGCCGCCAGCCGACCTGTAAGCTGTTGGACTTCTTTCTTGTTCTTAGGAGATTGCATGTTGACTACTGCATTGCATTTGTTGGGATTTGCTTCTATCCCTCTGTGGGTTAGCAAGAAACCGAGGAATTTTCCACGCTGTACTCCAAACGTGCATTTTTCTGGGTTCAGTCTCATGTTGTGCTTTCTGAGCTGTCCGAATATTTCATTCAAGTCTTTTTTATGTTGTTCTTCCGAGGTTGACTTCACCACCATGTCATCTACATATATTTCGATGTTTCTGCTGATCTAATTTTTAAAGACTTTGTCCATTAACCGTTGATAGGTTGCTCCTGCATTTTTTAGCCCAAAAGGCATGACTTTGTAGCAAAAGTTTCCTTGGTCGGTGATGAATGCCGTCTTTTCTTTATCTCCTGGGTACATGAGGATTTGATTATAGCCTGAATAGGCATCCATGAAGCTGAGTATCGGGAAGCCTGATGTGTCGTCCACCAATCTGTCTATCTTAGGAAGCGGATACCCATCTTTGGGGCACGCTTTGTTTAAGTCGGTGAAATCCACACACATGCGCCATTTTTTTGAGTTTTTCCGCACCATTACGACATTTGCTAACCATGCTGAGAATCGGATTTCCTGAATAAACCATGCCTCTAAGAGCTTTTTGGTTTCTGCTTCTGCTGCCTTTCTTCGTTCATCGCCCAGATTCCTTTTCTTTTGTTGTATAGGTCGGGCGTTGGGGTGGACCGCCAACTTGTGCCAGATAAAGCTGGAGTCGATGCCGGGCATATCCGCCGGTGTCCATACAAAGAGGTCGGCGTTTGTTTTTAATAGTGCCATAAGATCGGTCTTCTGTCCTGCGATTAATGCGGACCCTACATTAGTAAATTGCTCATCTTGATTTAATATTACCTTTTCGAGATTGTCCATTGGTGTGGGGCGATGGTTGCCACTTTAGGGGTCAAGTTCGGTCAAAGTTGGTATGTTTGCCGAATTATACACTGTATGGATCCAAGGCGCCTCCTTTTTTATGACATTGAGGCTGGCATTGTAGCATTGCCTGGCTTCCTTGTGGTTGGCGTATATTGTTCCCACCGCATCATCCTGCAAATGAAATTTTACACAAAGATGGACAGTTGAGACAATGGCTCCAAAAGCGTTTAGCGATGGACGCCCTAAGATAATGTTATAAGGGCTGGGGCAATCAGCCACCAAAAATTGAATATCTAACATTTTGTTATTTGGTGGTTCTCCGATTATTGTTCTCAACCAAATATATCCTGATACCGATACCTTTTCCCTGGAGAACCCTACCAATTCTCCGGGTGATGGCTGTAGTGCCTTGTCGCTAAAGTGCATCTTTTTGAAGGTCGAATAGAACAAGACATCGGCACTGCTTCCTAGGTCGAGTAGGACCTTCTTCACTGTTAATTCTCCCATGTAGACTGAGATGACAACTGGGTCGTCTAAGTTCGGACAGATTGTTTTGAAGTCGGCCGCGCTGAAGTTGATGTGAGAGTTTGGTATTGATGCTTGCCTTTCTGGCCGGGATCCTTCCATTGTCATCATTGTTCTGTAATTTCTTTTTCGGGCCGAGGTTGTAGTCCCTCCGCCTGCAAAACCACCTGAAATGTAGTTAATAATCCCCTTAGATGGGGGGGTTCAACCTGTTTTTGCCTGCTTTCTCTTTCTGTTTCTCGCTGCCTCCTGGCTGAGATATACTTATCTAGGAGCCCTTGCCTTGCCAATCTCTCCAGCAAATCTTTTGCCATTACGCATTCATCCGTCGTATGTCCAAACTTCTGGTGGAAGGCACAGTGTTTATTTTTGTCCACATACTTCTGGTCTTGGTATGTTCCCGCTCTGACTGGCGGTTTGATCAGTTTATTATGCAGGATCTCCTAGATTATATCCTCCTGTTTCGTATTGAATTTTGTGTATGAATCAAACTTCGGCACTAGTTTGAATGGCTTTCTTATGTCTCTGTCGGTAAACCTTTGCGGTCTTTCTTCTTCTTTTTTTAATCGGCTTTTTGTTTCTTTGGGCCTCCCTGAGTTCTTCAATTTCAATCTGGCCCTGGGTTTTTTCTCGAAATTCTTTCAGCGTTTTCGAGTTTGTCACCGCAATCGCTTCCTGAAACTTCCCTGGTCGGAAGCCGCTTTTGATTGCGTGCAGTTGTACTTCGGGGTTAAGATCGGGTATTTGCATGGCTGCTTCTGTGAACCGCGTCATGTATTCTTTTAAGCTCTCTTGCTGCCCCTGCTTGATGGTGCTGAGGTAATCTGAATCTCGTACATAAATCTTTGATGCTGCAAAATGGTTTACAAATAGTTTAGTGAACTCGTCAAAACTTGATATTGATCCTGCGGGCAAGTTAGAAAACCATAATAAAGCAACTCCATCCAAAAAGGTCGGGAAAGATCTACATAGGATGGGATCGGAGTCGCTATTAAGGAACATCATCGATTCAAACTTCGTGATGTGGATTTTAGGGTCTCCGATCCCCTTGTAGGGCGTTAATATCATCGGAAGTGTGAAATTCTTGGGCATTTTGAAGCTCATTATTTCTTCCGATAAGGGATTATTTCGCCGTCATGTTGTTCTAACGTGAGTTTTCCCCGTTTTAACATTCGATTCTGACTGGTGTTCTTCATGTTGATCGGTGTTTTCCTTCTTGCTTTTTTGTTCGTCATTGTTCTGCATTCCGGCCAATAGTTTGCCATCCGCTGGTTTTCTGCGAGCAGGGCAGCGTTTACGGCTAACAAATCGGCATTAGTGGGGTTATTTGAAGGGGTTGTCGAACGGTCCGTCATGGCTTGGTTCCTGCAAAAAGGAGAGAGCGTACAAGGCAGATATGATATTCATCAGTAAAAAGATTAAGACGTGAGGTTGATGGCCCCACGGTGGGCGCCAATGTTCGTGCAAGGTCACTCTTCTCCGAGCTATACAGCAAAGTCTGGGGAGAGACTGTGATGATGACGTATGTCCGAAATGAGGGATGCCTTGCTTGAACACGACTCGAGTGGGGTACCTGCAAAAAGGACTCCGACGCTCAAGTTAGTGAGAGATATTTTCTAAAGATGAGAACGAAGACTACTTATAAGTATATGTGTGTGTTTTCGATATATCCCTTTTACTTAGTGGCTGCCGCTCTTATAGATTTTACTATTGAATTTGTTTACAGGTTTGTTGGAGTGAATCTCGGGTTTAGCCGAGATTATTGGGTGCTTACGGTCATAGTGCGGCTTCGTTGCTTATCTCTTTGTGAACGTTGCAGTTGTGGTCGAGATATGGGTCGTTGGTTCCAATTTTGTAGGGTACAGTACATATATTTAGTATAGTCGTATTTAAATACTAGTTAGGAGAAGAAATTGACGCTGTTTAAGTGAACTAACCACCAACTCAAATTGATTAATTAATGAAAATTTTTTATTATAATTTTGTTGGGTATAGGCAAGGGCCTCTGAGTGAGCCCATGCCTTTTTAATTTAACAAAATCTTTTACAGTCGAGATTTGGAGCTAATGGTAGTATTTACTGCCTCACAAGAAACTGCACACGGATTCAAATCCTAAGATTAAGGGCCGTCTAATCCAACTGACAAAAAAAAATCTTTTGTATAGGCCTTTGTCAATGTAGTTAAATCTAGAAAGGAGACCCATTTTCTATTATTGTATTTTCTTTGGACAGGTATTATTGTCTTTTTTAAATTATATATTATGAAAGAAAAAAATAAAACAAAAACTATTCTTATTCAGAAGAGTGTTGGTAATCTGTACTTATGCCAAGTCCACTGCCTGGTTCAACAGATGCTGTCGAAAAATAAAAAGCATAATTGTGGTCAGAATAAAATGGTTAATTATTAAATGTTTATACCAAAATAATAAACAAGTTAATGCTTTGAATTATATTAACTTAGATAGATAAATATTAGAAAAAAACATATTAAACATTTTTTTTTGTTAAAAAAACATAGTTGGTTTTTAATCTTTTCTTATTCACAAATCACAACATAGCATGCATTGTCATATTGAGTTTGGTCTCTTATCCTCCGTTACCAATTTCTTCACTTTATTCTGGCAAGTGTTTCTTTTCTGCACTCATATTCATATATTGTTTTGGTTTAAGGTATATATATATATATATATATATATATATATCAAGATTATCCTTAGGGTGACCATGGTTGAGATATTATTTCCAGTTTTTTTGCAGGCCTTAACCTGCATTATTCCTCACATGAAACTCCAAGAGAAAATACTACATATTAAGACACTGATGATGATTATTGGCAGTGACATATATATCTAATATAATTAACCAAGCCCGTGAATCAGGTTAACTATTATTTCCTTATACTAAACAACAATCTAGGGGTTAGTTGGCTCAACTAATTAGGATAAAATAATAATATGATGATTCATTAATTAGAAACTAGGAGCTATATATGTATCTGCCACTGCTGCTAAAGGTTTCATCATGGCTGTGAAGTGTAGTTGTTGAGCAAAAAGAAAAAAACATGTGCCGCTCATCATGCAATAATTATTCTATTCTATCTATATCTATGTTTTTTCTTCTGTTACTCTGTGTAGATAATTCCTTAGAAGTAGTAGCATATGGAGATCCTACTCTTGGATTTAGTCCTGTTCCTTTGACACAAGCAAATTTGAAATTGCAAAAACCTTATGACATACCATTAGACCAAAGGTATAGCTATGAACATGGAATCCATCGGTTATGGGTCTATGCCGACGACAAGCCTCATGAACCAACCAGCCACACTCAACCTCGCACGGAAATTCGTATCTCAGTATGCTTAATTATTTTCAGTATATCAAAATTAAACTCTTTCTGTGTTCTTCCTTGTGTCGCAAGTAAACTCTAATTTAATATTTCAGGGGCTTGACTACAACTCAGGGGTGTGGCAATTTGAAGGGTATGGTTTTGTACCAAATGGAACATCTGGTGCTACAATAGCACAGATCCATGGTGCTGCACATGGTGCTACCACACTTATACTAAGAATATATAATAGTGGAGAAATGAGATACTACAGCAGAGATTTAGTGGCTAAAAATCTTTATGACAAGTGGTTCAGACTCAATATTATCCATGATGTTGATGGTGGAACCGTTTCGGTGTTCATTGATGGAAAGAAAAAGTTTCATACAAAGGATAAAGGTCCTGGAGACTTGTACTTCAAATGTGGTGTTTATGCAGCACCTGCTAATATAAGCTACTACATGGAATCAAGATGGAGAGGCATCAAAATTTATAGGTTATAATAATTTTGTTCATTCAATAATAATCCATTGTTGTTAGTATTCTCTGTTTAGTTGATCCAAGATTCAAAATTAAGTTGGTTTGCTCTCGAACCCAAGTTTAATCAACTGGTTGACCATATTATATTATGTCTAATCGAAGCTAAATTATTGGATTATATTATTGTTTGAAATGTTAGCTAATAATTTATTAGCTAACTAGCTAGCCCTGCTCAATAAATTAACACTTAATATTCGGCCCATCTAACGTGTACAAAACTAATGATGAATATTCCAGGATCTGAACTTGAATCTTATTCAGAGCACTTCATGGTGATTGGTCACCATGGTTTTGAAGCATTTGCAGGCCAAAACCTCCATTCACTCAACGACATATGAATCAAGTTATTTCATTACATATTTGAATTTTGAAGTTATAGATTTATTCCTAATTAAAACATTTTTTTAGTAGATCATACAATTATGAGTATAGATAGTTAATTAGTAATAACTGATATTGAGTACTTATCCTTGTTATGATTCTTTTACTTGTCGTAGCCTTTGATCAATGTAATTAATATCCTTATTACCCTCTAAACAAAGATGGGTACCAAAGAAATCACCCTTTCAAACATCAAATATATATAGAATCTTATAATCCTTAGTGATCCAAAGATGTGATCTAATTCTTAGGAACTTCAAAATACGATCCAGATTTGTAAGACTTGTATGCTTTGTGTCAAAATAATAATTGGTACAACTTTGAGAGCTATGTTCATTAGAACGTTTGAGATCATGTCCCACATCCGTGGGAAGAGGAACAAGCATCCAAGCCTTTGGTTATAAAAGAACAATTCTTGGACTCTGAAAAGCATACCTTTCTCGGCCTTTTGGCTAAGATCAAGTGTAGTATCTGTTCTTATCAGTTTAATATCTGATATGTGGGCCATTGGCCCACACGATATTAAATTTATTTTTTGAGGGGGATGGGCCATTACAGTAGCTTGCTACTGGGCTTGTCGAGCGTCGCCTAAGCCTTACACTATCGCATGGGCCTGGCGCACCCCACCTATTCAGTTTGAAATATTTCATTTTAACCCTAGAATACAATTATGTTTAACACAAGAATAAATTGAATACATTAGTATAAAGTGAAGAAATTTGAGTCTTCCACAACACAAAATTGATCCATTATAGGAGAACACAAATTAAACAAAAATACATAGGTAATTGCAAACTATGTGCTATAACTAATGAAACCAAGCTCTTATCCTCAACTTCTATTGCTACCGATTCTATTTTTCTTTTGGGATGATGAAATATACATCTTCAATACGTAATTATTAGTCAAACCTTCACAAAAATTACTTGACTGAAATCAATAGAATGTTATCCTCCTATTTTGAAAAATGCAAGGCTTAAAGCTCTCATCTAAAAAAATAACTATATAATGAATAAAAGAAAATACTTTACTTAGTGTGGGAAAAAAAAAAAAAAACTATACACCACCACACGGCACACAACACCACTTGGCTATTTGAAGAAAAAACCACTGCAAAGCATTTGGGTGATCCTCCACCGGAGATGGAGTTGGGAGCGGCAGCTCGGACGGTAGATGCCGGTGAAACGCGTCAACTGCCGCAGTAACACCATCTTCATCCTTAATCAACTTTGCAACTTCCATTGCTCGAGACTTCACCTGAAGGTTTATTATTAGAATCGAGTGGATCTAACCATAAATGTAACAGAAACCATGACCATAAGAAAAAGGACCTGAATTGAATATCCATTAAATCTAACATTCAAGGAAATATAGATGTTTCCATTTTCAACTTCAATGCTTAGTCATAGATTGTGTAGCTTGGACTCGAAGTTACCTCTGGCTGGAGCATGAACTTTATGGCATTTGATAAATTCTCAAGAGTGAGCTGAGAAATTGGAATTGGTGCTGGACCTAGCCCTTTTTGATATATTCTATCCCCCCAAAAGAATTGATCTCCGAAGAATGGAACGATGGTCGTCGGACACTGTTAGTTATGGTAGTTATATTAGTAATCAACCAGCACGAATGCTGAGACATAAACACAGTTTCTTATGCTACAATATTGAAACATTACCCCGGCTTTTAGTCCTGTAGCTGTGGTTCCAGCTCCACCATGATGCACCTGTATTTTGAGCAGAAATTTAATTATCTCCAGTTGATCACTCTGGCGTGATAAGCATTTTTTATTCTTTTTCTTTCCCAAATAACCCTGGAAGTGTAAATTTCGACTCACCACGGCGGAACATTGAGGAAACAACCAGTCGTGAGGGCATCCTTCTAGAAGGAAAACATTGTCAGGAACTTCTGTCACTGCATAATGGAACAAAATAACTATCCCAAACACAAGATGGAAGTGACATTGATCATGATCTAATTTCTGAACAAAGTGTAGATGACAAACCAAATCTAATGTGGTATTTAACATTGAGAATTCTGAAAATTAAGGAATAAAATTTGGAGGAGAATACTTACAGTTCCCGAGATTTCCCCATCCTCGATCGATGATTCCCCGTTGTTCGGTATCCTTCAGAGCCTCTATTATAACATCAGTAGCTCTTTTAGGATCTTCAAGAGGCTAACAAAGTAAAACACAATACTATCATTTAGAGGACTAACAAAAACTCCGTTTTTTATTATGTTGGATAATAAAAAGCTTGTTTTAAGACTTTATTAATGTTGTGAAGACATTAAAATTGCAGAAAAACTACTCATTTGTTCATACAAAATGACCCAGTTCAAGAGAAAACCACCATTACCATGCTCCCAAACCCAAAATATAATGGTTTTGAGCCTTTTTGGATCCATTCGACGAAATCCTTGCGTGGTTGGTACTTTGCTCCAACGTTTAAGAAACAATAACCAACAACATCAACTAAAGGTCCCCAATCTGTAAAATTTGTTAGATATTTTTAGCAATGGTAAGAAATTTGACACTACAAAGCATGCTTATCAAATATTTCAAGACAAATAGCGTGGTTTTATCAACAGAACATGTGTATGGAGCAAAAGAGTTCACTGAATTCAACTCCAAGTCAAAAGTTACTATGCAATTAAGCTACTCAAGAAACTAACATGGAACACTAATCATGTTTGTGCTTATTTGATCCATGTCCATACCACTAGGCTTGGGAACAACATGAGGACTCCACATATATGCAGTTGGTAAATGAGATATCGATCCACGGTACATGCTGAAGTATGCAATAGGAGCAAGCTTCAATTTCCTTTTCCTGAAGTCATTAATAATTCCTCGGATCCCCCACCATATCAGAAGATCAACAATTATATAGGACAGCTGGATGCAATGAAACATGATTACTGGTAAACTTCTCCAGCAACATATTACACAATTATCGAAATTCAGAATGCAGACAGTTGTTCAAGAAAAGTACATACCCAGTAACCAGCACTTTGCGGAACACGAGCCAGAGGATGTGGGAACTGATATGTTGGCCTGCCTATTGAGAAAACATATATGTGAGAAGTGATTCCAAGAAAGAATTTAGAAAGAAATATAGGCTTAATGGTTATTATGAGTCAGGAATCATGGAATCATCTGTATCTTATGAAACCAATATAGCCTTAGCCTTCTATATCAAAAGTAAATAACATAAATTTCCACTTAATGATCATTATTATGACTTTAACTTACGTCCAAGGCATCGTGAAGAATATGTGTATCGGCACTCCAAGGGCTTCAGCAACGTGTACATGTCCTACAAACCATGAAATATGATTCATTTCATCTCTTATGAATTGGAGAAACAATACACATGTAAATGGAAAAGAAAGAAATGAAAATAAATGGCAAAGTATGAAATGAAGAAGAACACAAAGTACATTAGGCTTCTAACCACTCACCACAAGCGGTGGGATTCGCAATAATAGCCTGAGCTCTGAAAGGAACGCCAGTTTCCAAATCAGGTGCGGTGCATGCCGGAAGAAGAGAATCAACTATGGCCTTCAGCTGCTTTCTTTGAATAGATATTTCAGTCGGACCGGAGGGGATTAAACCTTTGTTCCTCACCATATCTAGTATAAGAAAAACATAGTATAATTTCAAGGACCAAGGATAGAAAATATTGCATCAAAGTATTAAACTATTAAGTGGAGAGGTTCATGATTGGTAAATACTGCATTAAACTCTTACATGCTGCCAAAGCACGAGGATCGCCACCCAAAGGATAGAAATCTACACCAGCAGACTTTACAAATGTGTCGAAATCGGCATGTGTTGCCAGCCTAACATGGTGACCATACTCCTGCTAGCAATAATAAAGTATGAGTTCAGAAAAGTTGACAATCTGGATAGAGTTCATTGAAAGTAGTTGGAAATATTGATTGCATCCTACGAAACAGATCATTGTCACACATGATCTCATGAAAGAATTGGTCAGGAATATTCAAACATGCCTGAAGTTTTTTCGCAATGGCCAAAAAAGGTTGTACATCGCCTCTAGTTCCAACCACAAGAATGACAATTTGCAGCTGTGGAATTGATTTCTTTGATTCAGAAATAAGACTTCCACTCAATGTTGAATCTTCAAAAGATTGAAACTCCAATAATTCTGATGCAACAGGTGCACTTTTCTCTAGATCAACTTCAACAGTCCCATCATTTTGTATTCTCACTAGGTTGGCAATCAGTTTTTGCTGAGAAAATTGAAAGAATTTAGCAACTCTAATGCATAAATCACAAATAAAAGGAGAATTTCAAGAAGAGAGCTATGTCATGCTACATATTTTAAAATATAGATTTCATATTCTTAACAGAACAAAATAATAATATCAAAATGTAAAGTCAGCTCCTAAGCATGATTATGCAGCATATACATACAAGTAATTAAGTGTTCTTCAATATATACTTGAAATAACACTAACATCTAAGCATATAACTTAAATTAGACTAAAAATGCACAAGCACAAACATGAAAATCAAAACGATGTAAATAAGATGACACTTATATGTACCTTGTCACGCTCGGACAACCTGTCCAATATTAGTTCATGCCTCGGAGATCCCCATTTTTCCATCATTGATCTAGTAAGCATAACTTCATGACCAGAAATAAGCAGGTTCCTCTCAGTTCCAGCAGTCTCTCTGGTGAAATGCTCCAAACCTTCAAGAACAATATTCAACTTTTTATACTATGTCATAGCATCAAATATGCTTGCCATTCATACATACTTAAAGATATAAATGTTAGTTCAACCGAAAAACATATCGAAGAGAAGACATGAAGCAAGAACACAGTCCATAACCTACATTACAACAATTCTAGTGCTTAATTTACAGTCATCAACTACCTAATAGGCTAACAAAAGAAACTTTTGACAAGAATCTGATGAGAACTAACCTCCTCGAGGCGAAGAGCCAACTTTTGATGATCTCTGGCCTAGACGATCCTCACATTCCTCTTCCTCTTCACAAGAAGTCGAATCAAACCGTTCATCTGGAAGCTTACTCTCAGCTATAACCAATCCATCGTC
This sequence comes from Arachis hypogaea, assembly GCF_003086295.3. Classification (NCBI taxonomy): domain Eukaryota; kingdom Viridiplantae; phylum Streptophyta; class Magnoliopsida; order Fabales; family Fabaceae; genus Arachis; species Arachis hypogaea. Next base: position 114,576,433 of record NC_092040.1, read on the forward strand.
ACTCATTCTCCTGAGATCTTTATTCTGTATGCTAACAAAGCCTTCTAAAAATTCCTTGGACAAGTATCCAATCCCATTGGTATTACTGCCCATTCCCATAATCTGTATTTTCAACTCTCATTCACTTTTTCTGGTTCTAACTCTGCCAATTCCATAAACAACAAATAAACCCAGCAACCAAACTATAGCACCCTCTAAACACACTTCACTAAAGAGTAAATTTTTCTTTTTTCTTATGTATCAAACCTTTACTAAGCTCACAAACCCATAAAGTACTTCAAAACCAGTTCCATGGCATCTGAACATTCTCCATCTCCACTTTTAGCCCTTTTTTTCAATCACCCTATAAACAGGTGGCAAGTGGGGGATCAAAAAAGACCAAACACAACACTAAATAATTGAAAGCTTTATACAACCCACCAGTCAATCAAGCACAAAGAACGTTCGGTAAACATAAAGCTAAAGACTTTTTCCAATTCTAACCTTGACCCAGCTCTATCAAGCTATACCATCACTTTCAGCACAAAGAACAAGAGAGAAAGCTTCACTTAACTGAAACAGGGTGGCATCTGAAGAAGAGATTGCAGCAGAATGGAATCATAATAACTTTATTCGCCATTTACACCAATCATGGCATTGCTACTTGCTTCAACTCAAGTACCCAAAAAAAAAACGCTGGAAAATGGAAGGATTTTAATAAATAAAAAGAAAAAAATTGATTTTTTTTTTTTTTGAGATGGGTTTGAGGTGGTAGTTGTTTTGGACAAGGAAGTTGTTTCATTTAACCATTTCAGTGTCAGAAACATAACAGCAACGAAGTTAGGATTACAAAGATGTCAATTTTTGTGAAGGTGACCCTCCATTCTTCCAGAGAGGAAAACAAAATTCCCTGTAAAAGGAAAAAAAGATAATATCTGAATATATTTATATATATTAAATATCAACCATCAAATTAATTATTGTATATTTGAATATATTTATATTTTTTAAGATATTAAATATGTATTTTTATATAAAGTAACTCAATTTTATATATACAGTACATAATAATTATTTAGTATAATATTACAGAAACGATTGATTAAGATATTCATAAGATCTTTTTTTTTTCATAAAATATTATTAGTTTATTATTTAATAAGATAAAGTATTAAATTAGTTCTTTGTATTTGGGTCAATCATGTTTTAGTCGTTAAGGTTAAAGTATTCTATTTAAATTTAAAAATATTTTATTTAGTTTCAATGTAGTCTCTCCATAATGTCAATGTTAAATAATTAACGAAACTCAATTTTCAGATAAAAAAAACTTACATAACCAAATTCTTCGATGGCCGAGTGGAGTTCTCCGTAGTAGAAATGATAATGGCCTTGTCTTTGTCGTCACCGACAAACTTCACCCTAAAAAACGAGTTCTCAACAATCAACATTTAACAATGTTCTCCATGTGCTTGAACCAAAATCAATGATTTGTGATAATGCATCTGTTGCCGCCGATTTTATACCTCTCCTACAAAAAATAACATTAAAATTTAGTAAGACGGTGATATTAATTATATAAATATAATACTTTAAACTTTAAAAATTAAAATAAAATTAAACTTAATATAATAGATTAATTTAATACTTTTCATATTTAATTAATATTGCTTCCTTGTAAAAGTCACAAAGATTATTAATTTAATAAGAAAATAAAGCACATCAGGATCTCTAAAATTAGTAATATCTTAGATGACGTATCAAAATGAGAACTAGGAAAGTAGGATATACATCATCTCTTTTGACTAACATGTCACCAAGCAAATTAAATCATTCTGCAAATATATATAGTTTATATTGGATTCTTATCAACTAAGTTACTAAAATATCCAAATAGGAGATTCGAGAAAAAAAAAAACTTAAAAATGACCTTTTGATACCCATAAATATATAAATAATAATGTTCTTACATTTGACTGCAGTTTTTTCTTCCAATAGTTTTAATATGTATTAAAGAATATACAAATACAATACACACAAGAAGACTATGATGTACACGCAACAGAGAACAAAATAACAAGTAAATATTTGGAAAACTTCTTGTTTTTTTTTCTATGAAGCTTCGACGACATATTAATTATTATTTTGGTTATGCGCACTTATCAGTTACTACTTAGATCATAAGTCCAATATTGTACATGAATTGGTTTAGTGAAAACTACAAATCATCATGCATTAGCCAGCGATAATATACCCAAAAAAAAATTAAAATAGGACAATATATATTTAATTAAGTTTTACTGCCATTTTATATTTCCATACAGTATTAGTACTTTAATATTTTTTTATAGTATTTTAACTGATGACTCTAATGAGCTAATTCAAAAAATAGTTAATATATGAATAAATTTATTTTTCGGCCCGTTGAGGACCATTTTTTTTTTCGCATGAGTTAATTCTTTTTTACATAATACTTTTCCTCTTTTTTTTCATCTTGGTTCTGAGTTGTGACACCATAGTACTTGAAACTTTTTTAATTAGTATTTTCTTTTATTGTCGTAAAACTCACTTTTGAATCATAAAAAGGCCTAACATGGGCTTGAATCAAAGTCCTTTCCCCATTTGTTTTTGCCTTTTTTTCGTTCGAACAACAAAATTCTCGTGACAGAAAAACATATTAGAATTGGCCGCTCTAACCAACAGAGTTAATAGGGCATTTGTGCTTGAAAATGTTACTCATAAGTGATAACATAGATTTCACAGTTAAAATATAAATATTCAGTTAGTTACCAGACTATTTTCTTGTTAATTAAAATGTTTTTTTGGTTTCTCATGGTATTTCTCAATCCGATAGGTCAAGGACTAATCCGTCGCGAATCTGAGCTTCATTTACCGCTGGCCAATACGTTGCTACATGCATAAAGCGGAATTCGAACCCCCAACACTTGATTGTGTAATCAACTTCTTTCTTCTGTTTTTATTTCTTCTTTTTTTTCCTTGCTAAGAGGTGCAGCGGATTCAAATCTTAGTTCTGTCTAAAAAATTGATATATGGAACCTGTTGAAAAAGAAAAGGGGTGTGTGAGTTTGTAAGGGTATTTGACCAAAAAAAAAAATCTTAAACTTATGAAAGTTTAACAATATTCAAAAGTATAATCAAATCTCATTTAATTTATGAAAATTGAGTAAGGTTGAAGCTAGTTTATTTTATTTATGTCAAAAACATTAACGATTTGTTTGGGCACTATTTTCGAAATTTTTTTTAAATGATATTTTTTTTAAAAATTTTTTACAAAATAAAAGTGATTTTATATTTAAACATCTCATGTAAAAAGATTTATTATTTATCAATTATGTTTGGGTAAAATAACATAAAAGTACTTTCTTATTCATTTATTACGTGAAAAATATTTTTTTTAAATATCTCTTAAAAAAAGATGTAAATCGTAGTTTCTGAACAAAAATATTTTTTTCTAATATTTTTTTATCATTAAAAATTTACTAAACACACAAAAAATAAAAAATATTTTTTATCGATTTAATAACGTCCAAACAAGTACTAAAATATTCTTATTCTTATAAGATTATATAATATTAAATTTAGAAATTTGAATTTATTTAAAAACAAAAAGCTATTGTAACAATATTTCAAATCCAAATCCAAATGTCCGCGAGATCCTGCATTGTTATACAAAGGAGAATAACACACTCGTCTAAATAAAACCAATTAACCCTATTCAAAAAAGATAAAACCAATTAAACCTACTGAAAAAAGATATGGGTGGAGTTGATCAATGGGCAGGCATACATCATGATATGTTGAATCAAATTACAAAGCGGTTCCATTCATACAATGAATACCTTCAACTTCGATTCGTTTGCAAGCAATGGAACTTCAATAATCCACTGATTACCAGTGGCAACAAAGTTCCATGGCTGCTATTACCTATTGCTACTGCTGCTGCTAAAAATTCTTTGAAAGAGGACGACATCTATGGTAATCAAAACGAAGGCACCGTACGAATGTAATCCATTTACATCTAGATATGATTTTCTTTTTTTTTGATCGGTGGATTAGACAACTCTCAATCCTAGATACCCCAACAGATTAGACAAACCCCAATCCTAAGTACACAACACACCTACACATTCCTCACATATTTTTATAATTTTTCTCAATTGCATTTTCTAGGGTTTGAATCCTAGACCTTGAGATAGGGAGGAGGGAGAAATGCCACTAGAGCCAAGGCTCATTGGCAGATATGATTTTCAATTTTCATGCATAAAATGAATGTTTGGAAGGTTACTACGAATTCAGCACCTAACAATGATCATTACAATGGTTTTATGGCCGTGGTCATATACGGACCTTGTCGAAAATTGGCCTTTTACAGGCCCAATGATAGGCCCAATGATCGGAGATGGATCAAGTTTCCAACAAGTCATGAGGAGATTATGGATGTCATATTTTTTTAAGAGAATATATATGCAGTGGACTATGACTTCCAACTGTATGAATCTATTCTTAATATATAAAAGTAGGTACATAGGTTTACCCACGTTATTTTTAAATTATTTCTCTTCTTTTACTAACGCCATGTCAGCACCAACGCTTACTTGGCAAAATTTTAGAATCCATCACTCAAATCTTGTCAAATCAACTTTTATTTTCACATTAAAAAAAACACAAAAAACAACTAAAAAACACAATAAAAACCAACAAATTAACTTTTTTCAAATAAATCCTTATTTCTAAAACAACAAAAACACAAATTAACATTTAACAAAAAGCTCTCAAAACCAAAGAGCTTATTACTTTTCTAAAATCCTCACCCTCTTACCACCTCTCCGTACCAATATCCTACTTCCTCCATCCTCTTCTGGTCTCATCTTATTTCCTCCATCCTCTTTCGGTCCCATGAGCCATTGTTTTTTCCTTAAAACAAATTATACATTGCGATGTTCATCTCCGGCGGAGCCTCATTGCATAAATTGTAAAAATCAGGACAAACTCCATTCTTTCTCTTGCAGTTTCCCTGCCAGAGCTCGATTCTGGGTCTCAAAACAACGTCACAATTCGGCGGCGCCAACGTAAGAAATTTATCCCAAGTATCTTCCTAAAGATTTTTAACTTTGCCGTTTACTCTTCTCATTGTTCAATATCATTTTCAATAGCCCTATTTATTTGTTATAAATAATAACATTTTTAATTGTGAACTCATTGCAAGTAGCACAAGTTTATGTATTCATCTTTTTTAAACTGTTTTGTCCAACGCTCACAACCAAAATTAATGTGCATTTAAAATTATTGCTCCTTATATACTATCGATTGCAATATTTCATCATCAAATTATAAATTGTTATTTTACATGTGAAATACTTCTTCTACAATTTACATTTACGTGTTCCTCTTTTTCAAATTGTTATTCCACATGTGCAGTATTACTTCCACAATTTACTTTGAATAGATTATCATTCTTTAACCATGTCTTATTCTCTTTATTGTAGAAGAATTTGCAGTGGTAATGACAGACCGAAAGAGTTAATACTCAAAATTGCTAGATAAAAATCAACCAATCATTATTTAGTAAAATGTTTTAAAAAAATTAAAACAAAAACTCTTATCTATTATTATTCAATTGAAACATCAAGTACTAATTAAATGCAATAAATATACATTAAAAGTATCATAATAATAATAATTATAAAAAATTTCAGTTACAAATATTCAAATTCTACAATTTATACATATTAAGACTCTTACTACTCTTCATTTCTTAATCTTTTATACTAATTGTCAAAAATTTCTTAAATTTAATATAACATTTTTATATGTTTTTCATTCTCATTCATTTATTTTTTTCATTATTTACAAACAAAGAAACCACAAGAAAAGACAAAGTGTAGCCATTAATGCAAATCGAAAAATGAAAAAAAAAAAAGAAAATGCAGTTTTGTATAACTCTAATATAAATAACCTATATCTTTTTTAAAAATAAATAAATTCAAAATCTATTTATAATATGTTCTCTAAAATTTTTTAATATAACATTTATTAAAATATATTATATAGTATAAATAATTTATTTCTTCGCGCATTGCGCGGGTCTCACTCTAGTTTGATATAAAAGAAAAGTTAGAGCCAGTGAGAAGAATTTACCAAGGCAGACCTCTTTATAAACTTGACACCAATTTTGTCCAATATAACTATTTGATTGGTTGTGATGATGGAAGTTTATTGATGCTCGTAAGACATGTTAGTTTGGCGAGGGGATTTAAACGGTGGCAGGATTATGAGACTATCAAATTCGATATTTATAAATTGAATAAAGAAAAATGCTATTTGTACAACACTAATCAGCCTTTAATCAGCCTTTAATAACATTTAATTATTTTTTTTATTGAAACACTCTTCTATTTTTTAGGTACATATCTATAAATTAATTTAATTTAAATATTAAAATCGAAAATGTCTCTAACTACTTGTACACTTCATAGGAGAACTAGTTATTGGAACTTTGACGTGGGGTAAGCTTCACATAACAAATACAGCGGGTTATTCCTTTTTTCCCGTAACACTCACTCACCCTGCATAGCTGAAGCCTCCTCTCAGTTTGATTTTATTTGATTTTATCAATAGAATTGTTATAAATAAAATATTTTGAGTAAAGAAGCAAAAAAAATTCTAAAATTTAAGAGAAAAGATTTAACTGATATGATCATAAAAATTGTGTTTTTATTTTTTAATTATAACACATCTAATAGTATGATATTATATACAAAATATTTTTAAAATATATCCAAAATCGTAAAATTCTAGTTTTTACGACTTATTATATACAAAATATTAATTTCTTACTTATTGTACTTTTGATAAAATGCAGGATCTGTTTCAGTGATGAATGGTCGAATATAATTATATACACAAACTAAAATATTTTTAATTGTAATTTTTTTTTCAATTGTAACACATCTAAAATTATTAAATTATACAAAAAATATTTTTGAAACACATCTAAAATCATAAATTTAAAATTTAAATTTAAACACTAAAAAATAATTGTAACACATCTAAAATTATGAAGTTATATAGAAAATATTTTTAGAACACATCCAAATTCATAAATCTAAAATTTAAATTTAAACATTAAAAAACAAGAGTAACACATCTAAAATTATGAAGTTATATAGAAAATATTTTTGAAACACTTCCAAAATCCAGAAACTGCACATGCAAAAATAATTTAGCATTGTAATATATATGAAAATATCTTCAAGCCATTTATTCGATTTTTATTTTAAAAAAATAAAAAATTTATACAGAATAATAAAGAAAGTAATGGTGTCAGAAACCCATCCAAACTTTAGATATGTATTTAAATTATAAGATATTAATAATTAAATATATTAAATCTGAAACAGAAATTTAAAATTTAAAATTTAAAATTTAAATTTTAGTTTTATTTAGTTTGTATTTTGAATGTGTATTTAATTTTAAAAAGACATTAAATCTATTCATAATTTTTAAATGTATTTGTTTTAATTTTTTTAAAATTATTGTAATAAAAGGCTGAATATTGTACCATTTTTAAAGGATACCTAGTTGAATTGTTGAATAAAAAGGCAAAAGTATGGTCAAGAATATATGACTTAGAGAATTATGTATTAATAGTTGGATTCAATTCTTCAATTCAGATATTAGCGGACAGTTACAAAGGAAATAAGATCTATTTTACTGATAATATGTTTGGATTACACGCAGAAGATGATGTTTGGCGCCATGACATTGGCATCTACAATTTAGAAGATGAGAGTTGTAAGAGAGTATTATCAAATGTTAATTTTTGTTGTTCTCCTATTTGGATATTACCTTAGTTTAATCTTTTTCTTTTTTTCTGGATTTTTTATTTGTACTTTTGGATAAAGACATGTTTGCCTCTTTTTTATTATTAGCATACAAGTTTGATATATAATGGTGAGATGTGTTTAATTAGTTTAGTTAAATATTATTTATTTGTGTGCATATTGACGGTTTTCTCATAAATTATAATTAGAATGAAATTCATACAATATGCAGTAAATAGTTATTTATCAAAGATTTAATCCTGACAAAACTAATTATAAAAAAATTTATTTGACGTTGTACACATAAAATCATTAAATTTAAATCTTGTGACATTTATAAAAAAATTTTGGTTTTTGTTCGGTCAAACAACTAACAAAAAGTCTTATGAGCTAATAGGCTATTTATAATATTATATTTATCTTTGGTGAAAAGTAAAAAATACAACATTCTTTAAAAATTAATTTGTTATAAAAAAATTAAAACTTAACAATAATTGAATACTTAACAATCTCACTTATTGCCAATGAGTAATAGTTCAAATGGTATAGTCTCCTCATATTCAATTAAGAGGTTGTGGGTTCGAGTCTCCTATCTTTGATAAAAAAAAAATCTCACATATTAAATTATTCTATATTTATTTTCCACGTCATCATTTAATTTTTTCTTTTTTAAATATATAATATATCACCACTTTTACTAAAACACTCTTATAATAATAATGATAATAAAAAATAAAAAGAACTGTACAAATGATAGCAAATTTTCATTTCATTTGATTTGATTTTTCTCTACAATGATATATAATTCTTTAAAACAGCTTTTTGTGGTCAATGTTTGAATTTGTCATGAACTATTTTTATTATTATTATTATTATAAGATTTTGTTCTCCTACTAATCTCTTTCTCAAGCTCTTCTAACCCTCCCACTTCTTCAATTTCCTGCACCACAAGAAACATATGTAAGCATCCAAAAATATAATAATTTAAAATAAAAAAAATAATAAAGGGAGAAATAAACAAGAATATATGTAACTCTCTAACCTTTGGTCCCAAAAAGAGGCCATATGGCACCCCATTGAATTTGTCCGAATGGTGAAGCTGAAATCAATAAATAAATAAATAAGAGAGACAAATTAAACAACAAAATCTTGATCTCGGTACTGTATCAGATCATTTTCACAAATAAACAAACATCAACATGTGTTTCCTCCCTATGTTCCTATTAATAAACCAATCATACTATCATAGCCTAATATATAGTATAGCATCCATAAATTAGGGAAATTATAATGTTACTTCTATTTTTATAATGCTACTATTTTTTCTATAAATTCATAGAAACATACAATTAATAAAAAAAATGTAATGAGTGACATTATCAAAAATAGGAGAGGAATAATTATCATTTCTCCATAAATTAACATGAATTGAATTAAGAAATTGAAGATGTAATAGATGAATTAATTAGTTTACTTTGTGAGCAGCAGCAACTCTTCTGAAGTAGGGAACATTGGCAATGGGACCTACAGGGAATCTCCTATGAACCAAGCCATCGTGCACAAACATGTAAGCCATTCCAAACACTGTGATTCCAAGACCCTGCACCATTATACTCAAATCAATTAATTAATCAAGAAATTCAATTCTGACTGCGTTAGTTCTTTTAGATTATCATTCACACGATAGATACAAAAAAAAAACAGTTATTTATATCGTGAAAATTTAGATACAGTTAATTGTCTTTACGTAAAGTTAATAGCTAAATATTGTTAGATGATTTAAATGTTTAAGTAAATTATTATCTAAGAATTTTCAACTGTCAACTTCGCAAGAATGCAACACGTCAACTTCGCAAGAATGCAACACGTGAATGGTCACAGCACTTAATAAAACAAAAAAAAAAAAGTAAAAGATTATTATATATATACTTACAGCACCAAAGCAGAGGCCAGGGACTAGTCCTTTGTGGAAGAAACCGAAGGAGAGAAGAGCAATGGCAGGAACAGCGTTTATTATTGCAAACACATCGTTCAATTCGAAGGGTCCATCTCTTGGTCTATGGTGGGACTGCAATTTTATTCAAACCAAAATTTCACTTCTTTTTGTCCTTTGCTTTATTCTTTTTTAAGATAGATATCATATCACATACTTTACACTGATTTGTTGATCACGGATTCCGAAGGATAAACCAAAATCACAATCATTCTAATTTCTTTTTTTTTTTTGGTAAAACAATCATTCTAATTTCAATACTTATACTTTGAGTTTGGGCCTTGCATTTATAAAACTATTAAAAAATTATGACGAAAACTCACATGATATTGTATTCGCAAGTCAAAATAATAGTTATGACTTTGAAATTAGGATGAATATAACCAAAAGGTTTAAAAGTAAGACTAAGCACCGACAAAGTCTAAATTGAGATTATGAATCTTGATTCTCTACTGTGTTTTGGAAAGCTTCATTTGGAAGTTATAATTAAATAAAATAAAAATTAAATTAAATTAAATTACCTCGTGCATGTGCCACAAGGAAGCATGCCAGAGAGCTCTGTGTGCCCATCTAGCCCAAAATTCCATACCCACCTGAAACAATATCATCACACATCATATGCTATACCCAAATTTCACATAGAATTGGAAGCAATCAAATTCTGAATTTGTAAAATTTTGTAATGTAAGGGACTTACAGCAGCACCAACTGAGAGAGCAAATGTGCCAAACATTTCAAACAACGGAATTTCTCCACCATACACCAACCACCAACTCTCAATTTCAGATTAACTAACACATGTTTGAAGTATTCTTAATTAATCAAACGGAATTCAATAATTTTGATGCTGACACTGTAAGAATCCATTCGCGGAATGCACGTATTATTACTGTTAGATAACAATTTAGTTAAGGTGAATTATAAGGTACAGATGTAAGTTATATTATATGATATATATATATATTTCTCTATTTTAGATTTTCTACTTACATATTTGTTTTGAATAAGAAATAGTTGAGATGTTTGCTTCATATTATATATATGCGTTTTCAACTATTACTACACACTAACTATATTGGTTAAAAATTCAACCACCAATTATTCCTTCTCTTTCTCTTTAACAGATTCTTGTACCAATACAAGGATTGAAGACTGCAATATTGTCTCTGGTGATGATTGTATTGCAGTTAAGAGTGGTTGGGATGAGTATGGAATAAAATTTGGAATGCCAAGCCAACACATAGTAATTAGAAGGCTTATATGTGTATCCCCTGATAGTGCTATGATTGCATTAGGCAGTGAAATGTCTGGTGGAATCCAAGATGTTAGAGCCGAAAACCTCACTGCTATCGATACTGAATCGGCCGTTAGGATCAAAACTGCAGTTGGTAGAGGAGGATATGTTAAGGACATATTTGTTAAGGGAATGAACTTGAACAATATGAAATATGTGTTTTGGATAACAGGTTCTTATGGATCACACGCTGACAATGATTTTGATCCAAAAGCACTTCCTGATATTAGTGGCATAAACTATAAAGATGTCATAGCAGATTACTGCAATTATACAGCAAAACTTGAAGGGATTCCTAATGATCCTTTTACAGGAATCTGTATATCTAATGTGAGTATCACAAATAGTGACATGAAGAAATTGCAATGGAATTGCACTGATGTTGAAGGTTTTTCAAGCAATGTTAGTCCTGTCCCTTATGAATTGCTATCACAGAAGGAAGAGAAGAAATTTGATTGTCCTTTTCCAGATGAAAAACTTCCCATTGAAAGTGTTATGTTGAAGACTTGTTCCTTTAAAAGTGTCTAATTCTTATAGTAATATGATTATGAATGTAGTTAAATTTTGAATCCAATATCCATTATAGTAAAAACAGTATTGTGATCTATGTATTTAGGAGATTTTAGTGAAATGAAGTTGTATTACTATTACAATTTACAAATATATAGTGACTATTTTACAAAATTTATTTGCTATTCAGCTTTATTCTGCTTTATGCTGTTTGACAACAAGGTTCAATTTGTCTTAAGCCTGTTTAAACTATGTTTTCCAACAAATATAATGCATAAGGAGCAAGAGATTCTATTTTTCTGCAATCTAGCCTCACACACCTTCAAATGATGATGATGTCCCTTCACTTTGAACTAAGATTAGAAAGAAAATATTATTCCCATCTTAGTCAAATCAAGATCTAAGCTCCTTAAACTGAAGTAAGTTGAGAATTATTTGAAAACATTGAAAAAATACAGTGATTTTCATGCCATTTTCTACCAGTGGTTGCTGCTGCATAGCCTTCTATTTCTCACTTGAATAAGTATCCTCAAATCTTGTGGCTTTATGGAGTGAAATTTTGCTCAAAAGAATCCATGGCAATGTGGTGTTCCTTCTGTCAAGGAGGAAGAGGGAGTCAAAAACAGGACAAAAGTTTGCAAATTTCTAAAATGGTAAAGACCGAAAAGTGGTTGTTCCTACATAGAAAAGAAGTTGGCTGGACTCAAGCATTTGAACAACATCTTCCATTTTGAGTTTTGGATTCATATCAAGATCTACACACCATAGAGCAAGCAAAATAATTCGCTTTAGAACTATGGAAGAAGGCTTTTTGGGCAATTTCGGATCAACCAAGTCTGAAATCTTGCCATTGGAAATCATTGATTTGAACCAGTCCACTATATAGGCCTGCAATTTTGATGTAGTCATGATAACAAATTAATTATCTCAACCATTCTAAGTAGTTATCAAAACCAATAGCTCATTGATGGTTTCAGTGGCTAAGAGAAGGGGGGGTTGAATCTTAGCCCCCTTTTTCGATGCTAACACTTGCTGACCTTCAGAAAAGACTTTTCTGTTTTTGCTCGTCATTGGACACGAGCAACTTTGTTTTGTCTCGTCCCTTGCTACGAGACTTTTCTTTTTGTCTCATCACTTGGCACGAGATAATTCTGGTTTTTGCTCCTGTGTAGTAGAAAACAGAAATGGAGTAGAAAGGAGAAGAAGATTACACCAGATATATCCTGGTTCAGCTGCTAAGTGCAGTGCAACCTACATCCAGTCTCCATCACAAACATGATGGAATTTCACTATAATCAATATGATTACAACTTGTAAAGTACTAACCCAACTTACAAGGGGATTCTCACAGAATCATGAAACACAACATAGATGAACAAAGGAACTCTACGACATCTATGGCTTTTTCTTTTAATTTTGCACTCTCTGCCTTTTTCCGCTCTATGGCTTTTTCATACAAATCTCACTATTTGCCTTTTCCCATGAGACTCAAGACATGACAAAATTAAATAGAAAAATACTAAACAGAATACATTGAATGAGAAGAGAAAAACTGTTAGCTCAGGTAGCTCTGAGAACTCTGTGCCTTGCACTCTCAAATTTTCTCCTTGCTTCAAACAGTGGTTGTTCTCCATTTTTAAAGAAGAGGAAAGCCTCCACACTTGAAGCCAAAACCGAACCAACTTCTTCCTCCTTCAACAACACAGAACCGGTTCGGCCACTTAGAGAGAGAAGAGATAACCATGTAAAACCCAACATGCAATTACCTCTAGTCCTTTCTTGATCATCACCCTTCATCAATCCGAGCTCTCCATCCTTGGCTTGCTCTCCAAGATGGATTTCTGGCTCTTGATGCTTCATGATGATGATGACTTCATCTGCTTCAATCTCTGCCTTCAACCATCACTTCGCCACTCTAGCTACTCCCTGTGGTGGTTGAGCAGAATCAAAGACAACCCATGCTTCAAGAATCTTCCTTGCTGGCCGAATCTTCATCTTCCTTTTCTGAGCATGAAGAGCTCGAGATTACCTCACCAAATCTAATCACATTTGGTGAAAATTTCAGCCACTACATACTTTACTTTTTCCTGCCATCATTAACTTGATGGTCTTGATGCATGCAACTCCTTCTTTTTCTTTGTTGATGAGCACGGCGTCCATGGTTTACTGGACAAAGACTGAAGAAGAAGAAGGAAAGAGATGAGAGAGAAGAGAGAAAAGGAATCTGAAGAAAAGCAATTCAAAGTGGTTAGACTAATTAATTGAAAGTAGCTTGCTTTTGCTTCCCTTAGAGTGGCGTGTAGTAATGATGCCATAAGTCAAATCAATATTCTCTCACTTGCTTATGTTCCCAATGCTTAAATTAATTTTGAAATCCTTGTAGTGGAATCCGTTGGAAGCAATTAAGGCTTTGTTTTTCTTTTGCTTCATGGATTCGGACAAAGCATGAGGAATTTTCATCTCAAATGGAATTGGGCTTAGTTGCAACAAAAATTAAATCATGCCCACTTTGTAACATTTGCTTTCCTGATGAAATTTTATTTCGGATCAAGCATAGGAAGCTCTCATCAAAAATTAACCATGGGCTTGGTTGTAATCAACATTGAGCTTGGCCCATCAATATAAAATGTCAACCACTTAGTGTAAAACATGCAACAAGGCTGGTTATTGGGCTTAAGCCAGAAATTCATTTTTCGGCCCAATATAAAATCTGCACAACAAAATTATTAATTAAGCAAATATGAATTAAGATCAAATTAATAATTTTATAATTAAATATTTTAATAATGTTTGTTCATCATCAAAATTAAATAAGAGTTTCCAAACTCATCACTCATGAATCCAATATTGTTTACCTGTGGTTGACTGTGATGTGATGGAAATGGAATCCTTCCTGATATAATCTCCATTATAAGTATTCCGAAATCATAAATGTCATTACTCTCGGTGAAGTTACTAGTGGACCACATTAATATAAGATAAATGAATTTTAAAATAATTAGTAGTTAATGGGAAATTGAATACAATTTCAAATTAATTCATGAAGATTGAATAATCTCACCCCCCAATGTTTTTACCTCATAGAGTGACTAGAGTTAGAACTTTGAAGCTTAAAAAGGCCAAAATCAGAGATCTTAGGATTCCATTGTTGGTCAAGTAATATGTTCCTAGATTTTATGCTGCCATGGATAATCTTTGGTTCAACTTCCTCATAAAGGTATGCAATTCTGCAGAAGTATATTTAAATTCTTCATATCATACACATTATTGTAAACATAAATTTCTTTAACAAAGTTGTTACATAACATGATTTCAGGGCCGAATTCTCACCCATTTGCAACAGCATGTAGAATGTGCAATCTGATAGGCCATGTTAGAGGGCTCAGTGATCCTTGAAATTCATGAAGCCATTTATGCAGATTTCCATTCTCTATATATTCAGATACTAACAGCCTGATACAAAAAGCCTAGCCTGTTAATTAGTTAGTACATGAAATATGAATACTATATACTATAAGATAATATAAATAGACCTCTTTGGTTTAATCATTAAAACCTGCAAGTTCTATTAGTAGAGTATCCTATCAATTTCACAAGCCTCTTGTGCTTGGCACGTGCAGTTAACTCCACTTGTGAAGCAAAAGAATCCTCAGGTTGGCAACTAAAACATGTAAACAAATCAAATAATAAAACAATCACACCATTATTATGGAATGCAGAGAATAACATATAATCTTCACAACAACTTTGTTTATACCTGTGACAAGGTAGCTTCTTCACAACCACCTTCATATTATTAGCTAACAGACCTCTATAAACTGTTCCATTGTCCCCACTTCCAATCACATTTCTTTCAGCAAATCCATTTGTAGCATCCTCTAACTCCTCTACCTGAAAGTGCTGACACATAACTCCTTTGAACTCTGGTGAGTCAGATTGGAGTAACTCAGCACCATCATGATCATCAAGATCATCTTCACTTGATAAATACTCAGAGTTCTTCTCAAGTTCTGAAAAGTTGCATGATGCTGATGAAAGCAACAATGATCTATATTTGTCAAGGGATGAAGATCTATGAAGAACACTACTGATAGTGTATGCAGCAGATGCATATGATTATACATACTGTAAGAATGAATGCTGCAATGGAAGATATAAGCAAAACCCATAATGGTATTCCAAAGAATATTGGTGTTGATAGCAATGATGAGAGATTCTGCAGTTTCATGATGAATGATAGAATAAGACAAATGGTAAAGAAAGATAAAAGTGAGAGTTGCACTCAGCAATGTTTGAATTTCAGTTATATATATATATGGAACAAAACCACATGGAAAATCGGAAATATTGATGCTAGTTAGTTACTGTAAGGTTGAGTTTTGTTACGGGCTGGCCCAAGTCACGTACGGGTCGGCCCGACCCATCGAGAACCCGACCCGAGCGGTCGGGCTCTCAGCGTTCGCCACGACACTTGGACACGCGTCTTCACCATTCTCCCAACACAGCTGGGGGGAATCTTCGTGGAAAGTGGGCTCGTCCCCTCTGGGCCCACCTCTGACAGTTTAAATAGGGAAGGACCTGCCCTTCTCCAAGGTACGTCACACTCTCCCAACAAAACCATTGTCCCGCCTGCACATTGCTGACTAGAGCGTCGGAGTGTCTTTGCAGGTGGCACCCCCCTTATTCTCCTTCCGCAACGCGTACTCGGCTACTCGGCAAACCCGACTCCAGCACGACCGTGGTTGAGGCGTTCTCGCTCCCTCACACAACCACCCGACCTGTCCGGAAACCGACTACCGAACATTGGCGCCGTCTGTGGGGAACGCCTAGATGGAAGTCGCGCTGGGTCCCGGAGACCAAGCCCGAGCGGCCGGAGCGGAGGGGGCAGCCTCCGTCGCCTCGCTAAGGGGACGGCGGAGGTCCCCCCGACAACACACAGAGCAGCACACGAGGACACGACCCTTCGGGGGAACGGGCGGCGACAGCGCTATAATAATGCAGGAGCTACGCCACAGGGTCCAGAACCTAGAGCGACAGTTGGCTGACCGGGAGCGGGACGGACGAACCACCGACCCCAGTTACACCCCATCCCCTGAAAGCGAAGAGGAAGACTCTTACCGAAGCCGCCCGCTGCGCGCGTCCGCATCCCGAACGGAAGCGGAAGGCACACGCGAGGAGTCTCCTATCCTGAGAAGACGAAATGACACGATCATCTACTCTCGGGGCAGGCTAGCCCGCCGAGCGGCAAGAGATCGCGAAGACGGGGAAGGGAAATCCGAGAGAACACGACAACCTGTGATAATGGGCGCCACCCCATTCCACCGATCTATCCTCGAAGTCCGGTTGCCGAAACACTTCGACAAACCGACGGACATGAGGTACGACGGAACTCAAGACCCTCTAGAACACCTCACGGCCTTTGAGGCCAGGATGAATCTGGAGGGAGTGGGGGACGAGGTAAGATGCCGTGCCTTCCCGGTAACCCTAGCGGGGCCTGCGATCAGGTGGTTTAACGGCCTCCCGCAGGGGTCCATCTACAGTTTCTCGGACATCAGCCGCGCATTCCTGGCCCAATTTACAACACGGATAGCGAAGGCAAAGCATCCTATCAACCTGCTAGGGGTAACCCAGAGACAAGGAGAGCCGACCAGGAGATACCTAGATCGGTTCAACGACGAATGCTTGGAAATCGATGGCCTGACCGATTCGGTGGCCAGTCTTTGCTTGACAAACGGCCTCCTCAACGAGAACTTCCGAAAGCATCTTACCACGAAACCGGTTTGGACAATGCATGAGATCCAGACGGTAGCCAAAGAGTACATAAACGACGAGGAAGTCAGCCGAGTTGTGGCCGCCAACAAACGGCAGCCCAGCTACAACCAGACCCGACAACTGGGCAACGGGGAAAGGCCAAAGGGACAAACCAGGGAAGAGGCGCCGAGCAAGGCACCAAGGACATTCCCCCGAGTCGGGAAATTCACTAACTACACTCCACTCACTCTCCCCATCGTGGAGGTTTACCAGCAAATAGCCGAGAAAGGAATCTTGCCGAAGCTCCGACCACTCAAGGACCGCACTGGAGGGAACAAAAACCTTTATTGTGATTACCACAAAGGCTACGGCCACCTAACGCAGGATTGTTTTGACCTAAAAGATGCACTGGAACAAGCGATAAGGGAAGGTAAACTAGCAGCCTTCTCCCACCTAATCAGGGAGCCAAGGAGGCGCTATCGCGACCAAGACGAAGAAGGCAAAACCCGTTCGACAAAGCGGCGACAAGAGCCAGAAGGCGGAGAACACGGCCTCACTGTGATAAACGTAGTGACGGCCAAAAACGCCGCACCAAGATCCAAATCCGCACACAAGAAGGACGCGAAGATATTGTCGATCTCCTCCTCGTCGACGCGAAACTCCAAGAAGCCTCCATTCATTTCTTTCGGCCCAGAAGACCAATGGTTCGACGATGTCCCGGAAAATCCACCCGTGGTCATAACGGCCCGAGTGGGGACCGGTCTCGTCAAGCGTATCCTTGTTGACACAGGAGCGGACTCGAACATCATGTTCCGCAACGTGTTCGACGCGCTGGGATTAAAGGATGCCGATCTGACGACTCACCAACACGGGGTCATTGGATTGGGCGACCACTTCATCAAACCAGATGGAATAATATCTCTGCCAATCTCAGTAGGACAATCCCAGGGCAGGAGATCGGCGATGGCCGAGTTCGTGATCCTCCGAGACTCCACCGCCTATAATATCATTCTGGGAAGAAAAACGATCAATGATTTCGAGGCCATAATCAATACAAAGCTGCTAGTCATGAAATTCGTTACCGACGACGGATCCATAGGGTCCATAAGGGGAGACCTCGAGACGGCGGTCGCTTGTGACAATGCCAGTCTCTCCCTTAGAAAGAAGTCCAAGGAGGCGTCCGGTGTGTTCCTAGCCGACCTAGATGCCAGAGTAGACGACAAACCCAGACCGGAACCAGAAGGGGATCTAGAGAAGTTCAGAATCGGCGACGAAGAGGAAAGATTCACGTTCGTTAACAAGAACCTCCCATACGAGTTGAAGGAGCCTTTGGTCGAAATGATAAGAGCCAATAGGGACTTGTTTGCCTGGATGCCGGCCGACATGCCGGGCATAGACCCAAAAATCATCTCGCATCATCTAGCCGTCAAGGCGGAAGCACGTCCAGTGGCCCAACGGAGGAGGAAGATGTCGGCGGAAAGAGCAGAGGAGGTGGCCAGGCAGACGGCCAGCCTCCTAGAAGCAGGCTTTATACGGGAAGTGGACTATTCGACCTGGCTCTCGAATGTAGTCTTGGTGAAAAAGCACAACGGCAAGTGGAGAATGTGCGTAGATTATTCTGACCTCAACAAAGCATGTCCCAAGGATTGCTTCCCCCTCCCTAACATAGACGCACTCGTCGACGCCGCGGCAGGATACCGGTATCTAAGTTTCATGGACGCCTACTCCGGTTACAACCAGATACCGATGCACCGTCCAGACAAAGACAAGACGGCGTTCATAACGCTAGGAGGAACTTTCTGCTATAAGGTGATGCCATTCGGCCTAAAAAATGCGGGGGCAACATACCAGAGGCTGATGAATAGGATATTCCGCGACCTCATAGGGAAGACAGTTGAAGTCTACGTGGATGACATCCTCGCCAAAACAACACGACCTGACGACCTGTTGAACGACCTGGCGAGTGTATTCGCATCCCTCCGGCAGCACGGTATGAGGCTGAACCCCCTCAAGTGTGCTTTCGCTATGGAAGCTGGAAAGTTCCTCGGATTCATGATAACCCAAAGAGGGGTAGAAGCCAACCCGGAGAAGTGCCAGGCGATACTCCAAATGAAGAGCCCAGGCAGTATCAAGGACGTCCAAAGGTTGGCAGGTCGGCTGGCCTCGTTATCACGCTTCCTCGGAGCATCGGCAACAAAGGCCCTACCGTTCTTCAATCTCATGAAGAGAGGAATGGCGTTCGAATGGACACCCACATGCGAGGAAGCCTTTCAGCACTTTAAAGAAATCCTGGCGGCACCACCTGTCCCCGGGAAGCCAAAAGAAGGGGAGCCGTTATACCTGTACCTCGCTATAACAGGAGAAGCCTTGGCCGCAGTTTTGGTGCGAGAAGAGGGAAGGACACAACAACCAGTCTATTTTGTCAGCAGGGCCTTACAAGGGGCAGAGCTGAGATATAACAAATTGGAGAAGTTAGCTCTGGCGCTCCTGACCTCTTCGAGGAGATTAAAGCAATACTTCCAAAGTCACCAGATTGTCGTAAGAACCGATCAGGGGATCCGGCAAGTGCTGCAAAAATCCGACTTGGCGGGAAGAATGATGACCTGGTCGATTGAACTTTCTCAATACGACATACGATATGAACCCCGGCAAGCCATCAAAGCGCAGGCGATGGCGGATTTTCTAGTGGAAGTAGCGGGGGATCCGGTCGAAGACACGAACACACGGTGGAAGCTCCATGTAGACGGAGCCTCCAACCAGACGTTCGGGGGTGCCGGGATTATCCTGGAAAGCCCGGCTGGAGTCATATACGAACAGTCAATTAAGTTCGATTTTCCCGTTTCAAACAACCAAGCAGAGTACGAAGCCCTGATAGGAGGCTTAACCTTAGCAGCAGAAGTCGGAGCAACAAGGTTGGAGATATGCAGCGATTCACAAATCGTCACCTCCCAAGTGAACGGTAGCTATCAAGCTAGGGACTCACTGCTACAGAAATACTTGGAAAAAGTCAAGGACTTGAGCCAAAAGTTTGAAGAAGTCACGATCCAGCACGTCCCGAGAGAAAGGAACACACGGGCAGATCTCTTGTCAAAGTTGGCTAGCACCAAACCGGGAGAGGGTAACCGGTCTCTAATCCAAGGAAAGTTGAAAGAGCCGGCAGTCACACTACACCTCTCGAAGCTAAGCCCCTCCTGGTTGGATCCCATTATCGACTTCTTAGAAAATAGCAAGCTCCCCCGACAACGAAAAAGATGCCAAAAAGATAAGAAGGGAAGCCGCCAGATACGCCATCATCCAGGGTCAGCTTTTCAGGAAGGGATTCAATCATCCCCTACTGAAGTGTTTAAACCCTGACCAGACGGATTACGTCCTCAGGGAAGTCCATGAAGGATGCTGCGGCCACCATATAGGAGGCAAAGCCCTAGCGAGGAAGTTAATCCGAGCGGGATATTACTGGCCATCGATGATGGCTGACTCCAAGGAATTCGTTAAGAAGTGTGTCAAGTGCCAAGAAAATGCCAACTTCCATCGCGCACCCGCCTCTGAGCTCAGCTTGCTAACGGCCTCTCGACCATTCTCGCAGTGGGGAGTCGACCTCTTAGGACCTTTTCCCGTCGGCCCGGGACAAGTCAAGTACCTCATAGTCGCTATCGACTACTACACAAAATGGATAGAGGCCGAACCGCTGGCCAGCATATCCTCGTCCAATTGCAGGAAATTCATGTGGAGACAAGTCATAACACGATTTGGTATCCCGGAAGCCGTCATCTCGGACAACGGGACACAATTTACCGACAAAAAGTTCACAGAATTCCTCACCGGCCTGGGCATAAAGCAGAGATTCTCTTCGGTAGAACACCCACAGACAAACGGGCAGGTCGAGTCCGCAAATAAGATCATCCTGCAAGGGCTCAAGAAGCGGTTGGATAACAAGAAAGGCGCTTGGGCAGACGAGCTAGCCTCGGTCCTCTGGTCCTACCGAACAACCGAGCAATCCTCCACTAAAGAGACACCCTTCCGACTAACCTACGGGTCAGACGCAGTGATACCCGTAGAGATCGGAGAGCCGAGCCCACGGTTACTCCTCAAGGGAGTAGAGGAAACCGTCGAGAAAGACCTGATAGAAGAAACCAGGGAAATGGCCCATCTGGCTGAAGCAGCGCTAAAACAAAGAATGGCCTTACGCTACAATGCCAAAGCGCAAAAAAGAAAGTTCGAAGAAAACGACCTCGTCCTGAGGCATAACGACATCGGCCCGTCTACCCCGGGAGAAGGCAAACTAGCGGCGAACTGGAAAGGACCATACCGAATCAAGGAGATAATCGGAAGAGGAGCATACAAGCTAGAAAGACTCAATGGCAAGGAGGTCCCGAGGACATGGAACGCGGATAACTTAAGGAGGTTTTATTCCTAAGCCATTTATCTTGTAGTAGCACCTCAATGTCCTTGTTACAATGATTGAACCTGCCCAATTTCTACATGCTATATTTGCCTATGTTATTTCCTAAACTTCTAACTTTCTACATGCTATGTTTGCCTATGTTATTTTCTAATTTCTAACTTTTTGAGCGACCACTATGAAAAAATGATACGCGGCCTCGGGACTGATCACCCCGGGAGCCCCTCAGATCAAAAACACGGTAAGCGACCATAACAAGAACGCACGCCATAAACGGCCAACGCGAATAAACGAAAACACGAAGTAAATCGACGGCAAGTAAAACAAGAAACTAAACATGCGGTCAAACGATCCCATAAACCCATTAACGGGCACCAAAGTCACAATACGAAGTTTCAACAAAAAGAAAAGTTCAATAGTACAAACACTATTTCTTCGGCATATCGACAATCTTCCCATCCTTGATGGTCTTGAATATACCAATTGCCGACACGTCGAAGTCCGGAGAGACGATCTTCACTTGAGCCTTGAGGGCATCTTCAGTTACGAAAATTGCATTCTTGCCCTGCTCCTTAATCTCTTTATGCTTCCGCTTGAACAACTCGGCCTCCTCCCGAGCAACCTTGGCAGCCGTCGCCGCTTCGTCCCGCTCTTTCTCCAGAGCGGACACCCGTTTTTGCGCGGCACTCAATTGGCTCTTCAAGGTCATCTCCTGCTCCGTTAGACGAGATACAGAGGCATCGGCAGTCTTCAATTTCTCCTCTGCCGAAGCAGCCTTTTTCTCAGCAGCATCAACCTTATTTCCCGCTTCAACCAATTGATCCTGAAGCGTTTTAACTTGAGTTTTGTACTTATTGTTGGCATCAACAGCGGATTCAAGCTTCCGACGAAGCGAGGCCATACCAGAAAGTTCGAACTCAGCCTTCCGAGCTATGGCCGCGCCGCGAAGAAGGGTGTGATACATCCACCGAGCCTGCCCCGAGAGGTCGGTGCCATGGAAATGATCCTCTGTGCCCGGAAGCAGCTGGGCGTCTATGAACGTCCCGGCGTCGAAGTTCCTTTCCATGACAGTCAAAACCCCCTCAGGACTAGACTGGGACCTCTGTCTCTTGGGAGTGGGGATAACAGACAACTCTTCCTCCTCCTCCCGACGAGAGGAAGACGAGTGCCCAGGAATAGGAATTTCTGGAGGAATCGGAGTTGCGGAAGTCGGGGTGGCAGCTTTTGCGGACACATCGACATCGGGAGGAGGTACTTCCGTAGGAACCGTTGCCTGCTGTCCTCCGGTCTTCTCACCCTTGTCATCCTGAAGGAAGGTTTGATACAAGTTATCCATGCCGGTCACCTCGGCAGAAAGTCCCACTACAAAACAATTTGAAAAACGAACAAGTCAATAAAAGAAGCAATAGAAAATTCAAACAAGCGACTACACGACAAGAGAACTCACGAATATAATCTCGGGCGGCTTCCCGGTTACCCATGAGGAGATGAGGGTTCACGTTATTCCTCCCAAGAACCGCCCACAAAATGTCGGCTATCCGCCGATCCACGGTCGACATCCCTTTATAAGTAACTTTGATAAAAGGATTAGACCCCGCCCCGAAACTCCAATACGTCGGGATGAGACGCTCCTTTTCCAAAGATAACCAAAAAGGGTGACGACCCTTAACCGGGCGGACCTTAAAGTACTTGTCCTTGAACCCATGGTAGGAGTCCTCGAACAAGCCAAAAATTCTCCGGCCCTGGGCAGACCGGAAGGACATGAACCCTTTCTTATGTTTCCCCTCCTTCGAAGGGTTGGTTAGATTAAAGAAAAACAGGAAGACGTCAACAGAGATCGGTAGCTCTAAATACTCGCACACCATCTCAAAACAGCGAATGGATGCCCAGCTGTTCGGGTGCAATTGAGACGGTGCCACGGAAATCCGGTTCAGGAGGCTCATTTGAAAGGGGGAAAAGGGGATGCGGACCCCAACCTGAGTGAACATGGCCTTATAAAACCAGATCCAATCGGCAACCCGGGGGGCATTGAAATTAATTTCATAAAGCCGCTCGTGAGGGGCGGGGACATAAACATCATAGTTCGCCTCCTCGTCGGTGCCCCCACAGAGATATTCGGCCTGACGAAACTCCGTTAGCTCCTCCTCACCCATCTGATTCGGGGAGTTCTTGAGGTCGGAAACCACCCACGCATACGGGTCATAACCCGCAGCGGAGCTTGAAGCTCGGCTAACGACACGAGGCATACCTACAGTGGGGGCACCGCGCGGTTAGTCCGTGAGGCCGGAACCCGGGAAAGACCCAAAGAAATCCCTCGTGCCGTGACCACAGGGGGGACCAAACAAACCAAAACCAAAAACAAAAACATAAACCCCCCATGACACACCACGATCAACAAAAGAAAAAGAAAGTGCATCCACAAAAATGTGCCCATAAACAACAAGAAAAGTGCAAGCACAGGAAAAATGATCATGGCAGACATGCAAACACTCGTCAAAGTGAAAGGAAAAAGAAGTAGTTACCTGGATGAATTGATGAAGTTCAAATAAGGACGAAGCACACTAGAGCAATGGAAACAACCTTTGCGTGATGAGAGCGAAGGAAGGACGAATGGGCAGTATGATCAGGAAAGCAAAGTAAATGGAAGAAGAACAGAAACATAAAACCGTTCAAAACCGCTCTAGTGGAAGCGCGAAAGACCTGGGGGCAGAATCGTCTTTGCACACACGGGATTTTTTCAATCTTTTATGGGCATTTAATGCCCCGTGCGAGAAACGAGGCGGCAAAGGAACGCCCCGAACCACGAACGGACACGCACGCGGGCAGCGCGTCTCCCACACGAACGGCCGACCAAACGACAACAATGATGGAAGACTCGCCGCCAACAGCCTATACGGTTGATTATCGGCGCGTGGGGACACTGTTACGGGCTGGCCCAAGTCACGTACGGGTCGGCCCGACCCATCGAGAACCCGACCCGAGCGGTCGGGCTCTCAGCGTTCGCCACGACACTTGGACACGCGTCCTCACCATTCTCCCAACACTGCTGGGGGGAATCTTCGTGGAAAGTGGGCTCGTCCCCTCTGGGCCCACCTCTGACAGTTTAAATAGGGAAGGACCTGCCCTTCTCCAAGGTACGTCACACTCTCCCAACAAAACCATTATCCCGCCTGCACATTGCTGACTAGAGCGTCGGAGTGTCTTTGCAGGTGGCACCCCCCTTATTCTCCTTCCGCAACGCGTACTCGGCTACTCGGCAAACCCGACTCCAGCACGACCGTGATTGAGGCGTTCTCGCTCCCTCACACAACCACCCGACCTGTCCGAAAACCGACTACCGAACAAGTTTGAATTGGAGACTGCTATAGTATGTGATTTATGAAGTGATCTGAGCTATTTGGTAATGTTTTTATTTTGAAAAAAAAATTGTTAAATTCTTTCAAACATAGAAAGCCTTTTTTAGTTGTATAACAAAAAAAAAAAACCTCACTCTATGTCCGACATTATTCTGTTTTTTAGCTGTTATTCCGGCAGAAATTTAAACCAAAACAAAATTAATAATGGATATCATCATATAAATATATAAACTAGCAAAACATTAATCAAAATGTAATATAAGTTTAAGAAAATTGTTTTCAATATACAAGACTTTCTGCACTACAAATTATATATTAAATAAGATAAAGTATTAGGATAACATATATGAATAACTTTAATTTTGTAACATACTAGATAGCATTATCACAAGTTACTTACAAGCTTATCCCAACCATGTTAAAAAAGAATGGATATTATATTATATCCCCTCCCAAAGTATATTTGCAAATAAAGAAAAACCCCAACATCCAAAGAGGTAACATTATGTAAATTTGAATGGGTAACGCAAGCAAAGCTGCTCAATGATCCCTTCATCAATGGGTTTATTTATAGGAACAACCTTGATTTCATACAGCTTTGGCCACAATTTTCCAATCACTCCAAGCAATACGAGTTACATAAACTTGCTGAAAATGACAAAAAAAAAATGGAACTAAAAATAAACCAAAAAGGTTATTCATGAGTTACATCAACTATCATTTTTAGTGTCAATCTTTTTTGTTTATGCCATTGCTGTTGGGGATAAAATTGGTTTACTTCTAGCAATTTTTTAAAAAGACTAAATCTCAATTTTCAGATAACAAGGATAAAATTCTCTCACTCTCCAATCAAATTGGACTTCTTTCTAGCCTAATTTTGGATACCTATTATTTGTGCTCATTCGGGTCACCGGTTCAACTAATGAATCACAGTTAGAATTAAATAAAAATATAAAATTATAAAAATAAAAATAAAATTAAAAATTAAATGCATATTTTTAAAAAAATATATTAATAACAATCAAATATCAATTCTTAGATATAATTTATGGTGCAAAAAGAGATAATAAATTAGTTACTAATATAAGATACTTTCTCAATTTAAATAAACAAAAAAAATAAAAAATAACACAATTAATATCAATATATCAACATATTTATATATTATATGTTGTTACTTGTTTAATATCCATGTCAATCCATACTTAAAATAATAAAAAAAATAATAAAAATCAATTCATGATTTATATATATAATTTTTGTCACATGTATTAATAAGAAACAAGATGGTACAGTGGCAAGAAAGAGGCCTCTAATGCTTGCCAACCTGCATCATGGACCAGCCAGACCACTGGTTCATTGGCTATGATTATTTTTATTTATAAAATAACTTTAATAATTAATTGTCAACTCACTTTTTTATCGGTGTAATTTACTAATCGAACCGATCAGATTATCGGTTCATCGGTTCTGATCACTATAATTATTTTTATTTACAAAATAATTTTAATGATCAATTGTCAACTTATTTTTTCACACTCTTCTTATTTTTTACAAGACAACAATTTAAAGATGATTTGTTTGGGTAGCATGAGAGAAGGATTGTATGTCCTTGAAACCTCCATCACAACAAATAATTCATTTTCTACTCATACAATAAACACCACTCATTCAACACTCATTACACCCTTCAATTTATAGTATTTTCATTTAGGACATCTTTCTGGACAAAGATTAACATTTTTACATAGACAATTTTTCCTTTATTTATATGTCCGATAATGAGTCTCGTGATATTTTGTCATTTTTTCAAGCAAAAGAAACTTTTATTCTCTCCAAGTTTTAATAAAGTTAATGTAGTTTTTGAATTATTGCATTTTGATATATATGGACCGTTTCGACAAAATTCAATTCATAAATATTTTTTTACTATCGTTGATAATTTTAGCCGTTTCACTTTGGTAGTTTTATTGCAATAAAAAAGACAAGTACAAAATCATGTCAAGAATTTTATTACATTGGTCGAACAGCAGGTGGTGGTGGATCAACAGCTTTAGCTCTAGTCACCTGAGAAGCTCAATAGCTGAGTTATATTCTCCAAGATTTTAGTGTTCCAATTACAAAAGTCTATTAATTTGTATGATCTTCTGCTGCTCATTCACTGGAACGAGACAAAAAAAAAGAAAGAATCTTTATCAATTAGAGATCATGGAAGTAAAACAAGAATGCGAGATGAGACTGATTTATTTATTTATTTTGAAGATTGTGAAGGAAAAACAATGCATGCATTTAAGGAGAAGGATCTCAAAGCAGAGAAGATTGCATCTTGAATCTACCTTTGAGAGCGTGCAAAGTTTATAGGCAGTCTTTTAAATTTCAATCTGCAAAAGACCGTGAATCAAAAAAACCAAACTGAGCAGCCAGAAAGTGCAGAGATAATGAAATAATGACATACAAAACAAAAGGAAAGTGCACAAAAGAATGCTATAAGACAAAAGAAGAAGAGAGAGAGGAAGAATAATACCTTTCAGCTTCTTGAGATAGATCATGAAGAAAGTTGAGGATCAGGTAATAACCTTTGAGGGCACAATATGCTTATGATGATCAATGTATTACGTGAATTTTAAATTTAAAAAATATATGAAAAACAAATATATATATATAATGACATATATGCAAAATTTGAAGAAACAATATTGATTACGTAAACAAACATGTGTATGCATGTATCGTTAATGTTTTATATACTAGAGTAATTATAGATCAACATAATTTAATTAACTTTATATGATATTTTAATGTTCATGTACTGACTTAAAAAGAGAGACATTATTAGATTAGTTGAGTATAATTTTCATATATGTATATAAGAATAATTCTATTCCAACAAAAGTAAGGAAAAAAAATATACCTAAGTCAACAATGACTCATCATACCATCTATGTAAAATCACATAAGCAACTGTGTAACCCCCTGATTTTTAATGGTTCAATTTTTACTTTACATAAACTCTTTGGTGAATACTAGTTATTAAATCATTTACTGATAAAATTATATTATATGTATATCAAATATTAGTTATTAAATCATTTACTGATAAAAATATTAAAATATAAAATACACTTTATAAATAAATTAAATAATATATATTTATACATAAATATATAATAATTAATATTTGACTGATTTTTTTTGTATGTAAGTAATATTTTTTATATAAAAAAATTAGAAAACAAAATAAAGAAACGAAATTACCTTATTTCCTAGATAGCCCATGATGCCTCTACCAACACAAGAAACCTTGAAATTACTAACATGCTTGCAAAGATCTTTTTAATAGAGTATATTTGATTTTAAAATTACTCTACTTTTCAATTTTAATAAAATATCTATTTATATCTATCCATATTATTTTATAAAATCTCTAATTTCTAACCCTAATTCCCAAATTGAATCAGAAATCCTAATTCCCAAATCCCAGAAATCCTAACCCTAATTTTCTCCCTTTCCCCAGCCCTGAAGCACGCAGCCCCCACCCCCTTCCTTCCTAAACACAATACACACACAAAATAGAGAAAGAAACGCAGAGATAGAGAGGAAGAGATGAATGGTGAACTAGAATTTAAAGACCTAGAAGCCTTTAATCTAACTATGCTAGCTAAACAAGGCTGGAGATTGCTCAAAAAACTTCACTCAATGTTCTATAAAATATTTAAGTATAAATACTTTCGCTGCTTTTCCTTTCTTGAAGCTAAAGCAGGATACAGGCCATCCTGGGCATGGCAAAGCTTACTAGAGGGTCGAAAGGTACTAGAAAAAGGGGTGAAATGGCATGTAACTAAACAAGGAGGTGTTCGAATAAGGGAGGATCCATGGTTTGGAGCTCAACAACTATTTCTTATACCTAATGGAGAATGCAAAAATAAAAACCTTACCTGACTTAGACAACTATTTACAGAGTCTGGTGAATGGAATCAAACACTCGTCAGTCTGAACTTTGGCCGTGAAACAGCACAGAAAATTTGTCGGCTCCCTATCACACAGCAAGAAGACTCAGTATATTGGGTGCATAATAATTCTAGAGAGTTTACAGTAAAATCAGGATATGCAATTGCGTACCAATTTTACCATCCCCAAAAGAACAGCTCCATCAGCGCTTCCAACATAAAGAAATATAGAAAAAGCTCTGGAATCTAAAAGTACAATCGAAAGTGAAATTAGTTGTGTGGAAATTAATTCATGAAGGAATTGCAATTATGAAAAAGTTGAATAGAAGAATACCCCAAATTTCAGCTAATTGCCCCAGATGCTTCATCGTTGCAGAATTCCCAATTCATGCCACTGTACTATGTCCTGAAATGGTAGGATTGTGGAATTTATCCCCTCTAGCCAGTTTCAATTAAGATCATTACAATATTAGAAGTGCCTAACTTGCTTACCTTCTATGGCAATCTTGGCTTATCAGGAACAACTTCATTTTTGAAAGGAATAAAATACCTCCCGATGAAGTTCTGTCTCGGGCCATGCAAGCAGAGGAGGAGTTTCGTCGGCACCACCAAGCTCTTTGAGCTTCGTCGCCATAGCCAGAAGTTCTGGTCTCTCAGAAGACATTGTCTTCCCTTTTCCCTTTGTTTTTGGATTTGGATTCTTTAAAGTTTGAATTTCACTTTAGAGATTAAAGTGTGATCTCTCACCATTTATTTTATAGGTGGGACCAAGAATAATATGAGAGAGAAACCATTTAAAGGTAGAATATCACACTTTACCCTCTAAAGTACAAATTAAAATTTAGATTATCCAAATTCTTGTTTTTAACCTTCCTGATTAGAATCTAAATAGCGTATTTGTCTTTGGCTATATTTGGATTTTTTCCTTTTCTATATACTATGCAGACAACTGGCTTCAGCTTTATCTTTTAGTAATAAAATGATATAACTTTAAAAAAAAATTATTTATCGAAGATTTAATCTTAACAAAACTAATTATAAAATGATTTATTTGACGTTGTACACATAAAATCATTAAATTTAAATCTTGTGACATTTATAAAAAAATTTGGATTTTTGTTCAAACAAACAACTAACAAAAAGTATTATGAGCTAATAGGCTATTTGTAATATTATATTTATCTTTGGTGAAAAGTAAAAAATACAACTTTTTTTAAAAATTAATTTATTATAAAAAATTAGTAAGTTATCAAAGATTAGTAGGTAAATTGAGTTTATTTTGTTGTGAAATAAATAAGATATGGTAAATATAAATAAAGAACTAGAAATAGAAGACTCTGGTACCGTAATTAATATCTCAATATAATAGAAATTATTTATATATATATTACCAATATATTGTAGCGTATATAAAAGAGAGAGAAGAGTGTGTTAGCAGTATAAGAGAGAGAGAGAATTTTTATTGATTGTTCGTGTCTTTTGTTCCTCAGTTGCTTCTCTATTTATAGGCAAAGTAAGTTTTACATTTTCAATTTCATTAACTTTGGTTTGTCTTGAGAAGTTGAGTAATTCAATATCGAAAACCAAATTAGCCGCCCATATTAATGGACATCCACTTTGACCATTTTGATCTTATCACAACATATTTATTATTATTATTTGAGTTAAATCATAAAGTGGTCCTGAACTTGCAATCGAGCCTCACGGTCGTCCCTAAACATACAATGGCCTCAATATTGTCCCTGAATTTAACAAAGGTGACTCACGGTTGTCCTTGAAGCATTTTTCGGCGAACATTCCTTAACGGTGTGATGACATGTATTGAGAGACGCCACGGTGGATAGATGATGTGGCTATTATCGTTATTTGACTCAATTTAGTCCCTGAAGTAGTTTATAACCCTCGTCCCCAATTTGAGTTCCATCTGTGTCCACCATTAGAAGTCACTCTCTTTCTTCTTCTCTGCTCTCCTCCTTCTTCTTCTTCGCCACATCTTCAACCAAAGCAGCATAATCAAATAGGATGAACCCAAATGACATCCATGAATTTAGCCTCCGATGAATCCCACACCATTACCTCTCACACAAGAATCCAGTAACTCCTTAAGTCCGGAAACCATTTTCACTGTCAATTACCTCCTGAACGAGTTGTCATTGTCGATTGAGGAGTTGAATGAGATGCCTGAGCTTCTCATCTTCTTAAGCGAGGAAACCATTTTCATGTGTTCACCATGAGTGCCAAAAGTTGAAAGAACTATATTGGTGCAAATAGTGTCAATCTCAAAGCTACCTCACTTCATTTGATCCACAACTCTCTGCAAATCATGGAACAACCCATTCTCCCATAACTATACATAATGGACTTCAACTCAAAAGATGAAGGGTCAATCACTCTCCCATTGCCTCTCAAATCCTCGACCAAATTCTCGACTTCATGAGGTCTATTCATTGCACACAAATCACTAACTATATACTCAAAAGTCTTACGTTTTATGTAAACAGAGGAAGAACTACGAAAAAGTTGGTTCATGTAACAATAAGCAACATCAAAACCTTTCGGTGAGCTTCGCTTGGAGTGTGACTCAAGAAATTTATAGTAGAAAAGAGCAAGCTCTCTGTTTCGAGATTCAAACTTGGAAGTGGCCTCAAAGACCAAAGCTTCAGCTTCCTTAGAACGACCCAATTGATCAAGGGCGATACATGAATAAAACTGCAAAATTTTGGGGAATTAGAAAATAGGAAAAGAAGAAAAGGGTTTAGGGTTTACAGCACTTACAGAGGGAGCGAGAAAAGAGAGGTGAGAAAAGGAAGAGGAAGGAGATAGAAGATGACAAAATAGTGTCTTCTAATAGTGGAAGAAGAAGAAGGAGATGTGGCGGAGAAGAAGAAGAAGGAGAGCAGAGAAGAAGAAAGAGAGTGACTTCTAATGGTGGACACAGATGGAACTCAAATTGGGGACTAGGGTTATAAACCACTTCAGGGACTAAATTGAGTCAAATAACGATAACAGCCACGTCACCTATCCACCGTGGCGTCTCTCAATACACGTCATCATGCTGTTAAGGAATATTCCCTGGAAAATGCTTCAGGGGCGACCGTGCGTGAGTCACCTTTGTTAAATTCAGGGACAATATTGAGGCCATTGCAAGTTTAGGAACGACCGTGAGACTCGATTGCAAGTTCAGGGACCACTTTGAGATTTAACTCTTATTTTTTTGTTATGATCTAGACGAACAAGCCAGTAAAAAAGAAAAAAAATCAGCCTCTCATTTAATACGATTCGAAACAAAACCATTACACCAGCGAAGTACTCAGCATGAAACTCTTCCATTACTGCTGATCTGATATCTTTAAACATCATCACCCTTCCCTAATTAGCAACTTATCTTCAACGTGATAGTGCTCCTATGCTAATCTAAAGTCTTCAACATCTTCCTTCATCAAGCCTTACCGACATGTCTTCTCCCTTCCAAACAACAAGGCGTTGCTCTGTCTGAAACAACAAGGCATTGCTCATTCATCTCTATCTCGATCTCCTTCATCAAAGATGGCATTCTATTTAAGATCAAATGACTATGGTGACAAGATTCTTTAAATAAATTTGATAAAACTTCTTAATTAGATGACATTTTGGCGATTGCATAACTAATTCTTTTGGGTTTAGTGCATAAATTTTTAACTTATTTTTTATTCATTATTTACTTCAATTTCAAAGCCCAACTTCTTTATATTTTGGACAAATACCATACTTTTAATATTTATATATTTTTTTGTTTTAGACTTTAGCTATATACATAATTCTTAAAAAAACATTCAAAACTTATAAAAAAAAATAGTTAACTTGATTAATAGATTATTTTTTTAAATTTAAACTATTTATATAAAATATAATAAATAAAAGGTTGAGATTTGATGAATTAACAAAGAGTGCAACACTCCTTACTTAGCAAAGAACATTTAAAAATAACCCCTATTTTCTTGTTAATAAAAATGTTAACTTTTGTTGAATATTGAAACTAATTTAGAAAATAATTTAAGCTAGAGTAAATCTTGAATCTTGAATAAAGACTAATTAAAAACAAGATTCAGGGCAAACATATAAATAACGTAGCACTATACATATAGCATGAACAATTATAACTCTTCTATTAATTTTTAATTTATTTTCTGATTTTTATCAATTTATAATAATACTAAATATATATAGAGAGAGTATATTCGAATAAGCCTTAACAATTTCTCTTTTCATAGGATTTCTGTTTATCATCCTTTATTGGAGTAACAAACAAAGAAACAAAATCACATCTTTTTAACTTGATATTCCTAATCTAACCAGAACTTTACAAAAAGAGAAATATTAATAAACACTCTATACATAGTTCATATTTACATAAGACATATATAACAAAGTGTCTTTTTTTTTTCCAATAATTATTAATGTGACATACAAGCATTCAATCCAATACATGATTTTGTGATTTCATTAAAAACCAAACATCTTGCTCGGTTAATTGTGACAAGGCACAAGCACACATGCTCTTGAAGTTCATCCATTTGTTTTCTAAATACAACATCATTTTTTTTAATAATCTCCATCACCATTTGCAAAGAGAAGAGCTTGTCCTCTTTTCTTTCCAAACAGAACTTCACTATTAGCTTGATATGTTCAATCTCATCATGAACCCTAACAACAAGCCTACTCATTGTTTCAAAATCTCTACTCAATATATATGTCCCTTTTGATGCAATGTCTAGTTGATCACAAATTCTTCTAACAAAACTTGAAGAGAACTTTGATCTTCTTATTAGCTTTTTCCCTATGGCTATGATTGTTAAGAACTTTAATAAGAAATTTATAAGCTTAATTTTCCTTCCAATGTTTGTAATCATAGACTTCAAATGTTGCAATAATAATGAGTGCTTATCACTAATATGCTTGAAGTACTCTTGATTATTATTGTTGTTGTTAATAAGCCTTGAAAATGGATTACTTAAGAATATGAATGAATTGAACTCGGAAATCATAATATTAAAATTTTCTAAGGATTCATCATCATCATCAACAATAATAATAATGTCTAGTGCCTTTTGAATGAATTGGTAATTGGATTGGACTTGTTTGATGCTTTTGAGAAGATGGATACAAATGTTTGAAGCCTCATAAGTGATATCAAAGTAACTTAGCATCACACTTCTTAGTTCTTGGTGTGATCTCTTTGGAAAGATTCTTGTTGTGTTGTCAAGAATGGAAGGTATAGATTCTTGACATGGTTCAAGGAGTGTATTTGATGAAAGTTTAATGTGGTCGAAATAATTATTAATGAGTAATTCATGAGCTTTATTAAGGAAATCAACATAGGATTTTGTCTTTAAAGCCATTTGGTACTCCTCATGGAAGTTCATGCTTTTTTGTTCATCTTTAGGGTCCTTCAATCCTGATTATACATGCCACAAATTAAACAAATGAAGAAAATTATATCTATGATACTAAGACATCGAAAAATAAAAGGGTAACGTATATTTTTTGCCCCTGAAATTTGACAAAAGTTTTAAAAATATCCCTAAGTTTTATTTTGTTTCAATTTTGTCTCAAAAGTTTTCGATTTGCATCAAATATACCCCGGACGGCTAATTTTTCAAAAAATTTAAGACTAATTCAACAACAATTTCATAACAACAACCCTCAACACAAGCAAAGCAAGCATAATTTTCATGCATTATTGTTAGATTGGTCTTAATTTTTTTGAAAATTTAGTCATTAAGGATATATTTGATGCAAATCGAAAACTTCTGAGACAACATTAAAACAAAATAAAACTTAGGGATATTTTTTAAATTTTTACCAAACTTTAGGGACAAAAAATATACTTTACTTAAAATAGAAAATAGGGTAGAGACTAGAGACGGTAGAATTTTTTATTTTTTTATTATACTAAAATACATATACTTATTTTTGTAAATTTAGCAATAATTGTCAGCTACTCAAGCTATATATAATAGCAATTTGAATATAATTTCAAAATGAACTTAAAAGAAATCATGACCCAAAAAACATAAAAACAAAAGCAAAAAATATAAATAGGTGTAGAAAAGAATATTTACCTTTGCCACCTTTATTACAAGGTTTTATTAGTTTTGCTAACATATTTCTTGATGTTATGGACAAACTCGATCGATGTTGAAAATTGAAGAAAGGGAACTAATAATATGAACAACAACAAAAATCTTAGCTTGGTCCTCATCAATATCACATAGGAACTATATATTTATAATAATATCATGCAAAGTTGAAGACTCACGTACATCAAGTTTTAATTTCCTTGTAGTACTATATAACATAAACTTTCTACGTAATATGTTAGTTGAAGTTGAAACATGTTTTCAGTTTATTTGCTTGTAAAGCCTCTCAGCATGCAGGGCCGCTACAAGAATTCAAGCTCAAGCTTTTTCTTTTTTATATAGGATAATATTTAGAAATTAGAATAATATCTACTCTTTTTTCTATTATTATTGAAGATATATATAATAAATAATATCTACTCTTTTTTTTCTTAAGTAGCTTGCATGCATACTTTATTGCTGAAGTTAAACATGCTGGAGATTCGTCTTTGGGATTTTCTTCTCTTTCATTTTCTTTCTTATGTCTTGTCCTTAATTTTTCTTTCTTATATGTCTTGTACTTATTTTAGATACATAAATATTTTTTATATATAAAATATCCATTATTCTCCACATAAAAGTCAATTTTTCATATAAATTCATACAAGTTATTTTACCCTAATTTATCTCACGCATCTCTTAATCTATCTAACTTTTCAATCAACGCCCAAATATATAACTGCCTTTTTTAAAAGGATTTTGTTTTTGTTTTCGAATTTTTTCAACGATTTCGATCTACATTCTCTTTCATCTCTGCAATTTTTTTGTGTTTCTCTTCATTCGTTCTCTACGTTTTTGAAATCAAGCTTTAAAATCAACTTTAAACAGTTATTTCCTTGTTGAAGATAATGAATAATTCAAATTCAGATTGTCAATTGAACCAGAACGAAGTTGATTATTGATTTGAATCCGATCAAGTGGCTGAGGTGTGGTTCGATTCTAGTTAATATTTTTGTTAGTAGTTTATGATTCTGTAGGTGAATAATGTTGTTTTTGTTTGTGAAAACTGTTGTTCATTATTGATGGTTTGAATTGAATGTAATGTAAAAGTTTAGCATTAAAAAAAATTATTTTTCTATATTTGTAACAAATTTCGGTGTAACACAAAAATATTTTAGTGTATTGTTTAAGAATTTTCGATGCACGTATGCTAATAAGTTCTGCATAATTCAAAACTCTTCTTCTCCCTCCTCCTCATCTTTTGTTGCTTCTTCTTCTTCTTTTTTATCATCATTACCATCTTTTTTTTCTTATTCATCTTTTTTTTTCTTGTTTTATTTTCTCAAGTTTCTTCTTGTTTTATTCTCTTAACAAGAATAAAAATAACAAAAAAATCAAACAAAGAAGAAGAAGAAACACATAATGGTACAAAATTATTCGGAAGAGGATGAACTTATATTCATTCAACTAAAAGAAAGAACGAAATAAGGGGAAAAAAAGAAGAAAAATTGCAGCATTAGAGAAAATATTTTTCTATATTTGTAGCAAATTAAATTTGGGTGTAACATGAAGATATTTGAGTGTATTATTTAAGAATTTTCGATATACGTGTGCTGATAAGTTCTGCATAATTCAAAACTCTTCCTCTTCCGCCTCCTCATCTTTTGCTGCCTCTTCTACTTTTTTTTCATTATCATCACTATCTTCTTTTTTTTTATTCATCTTTTTCTTTTTATTTTACCTTTTCAAGTTTCTTCTTATTTTATTCTCTTAACAAGAATAAAAAAAATCAAACAAAGAAAAAGAAGAAACACATAATGCTGTAAAATTACTTGAAAGAGGATGAACTTATATTCATTCAACTAAAAGAAAGAAAGAAATAAGAAAAAAAAAAGAAGAGGAAAAAAATGTAGGAATTAAAGGAAATATTTTTCTATATTTACAGCAAATTTGGGTGTAACCCGAAGATATTTGAGTGTATTGTTTAAAAATTTTCGGTGAATGTATACTGATAAGTTCTGCATAATTCAAACTCTTCCTCTTCCTTTTCCTCATATTCTGCTGCTTTTTCTTCTTCATCTTCTTATTTCCTTTTCTCATAATTCTTTTCGAATTCAGTTTCGTAACTTCCTTTACTTTTCGCGACGATTTTTAAAGATTTTTAAGAGATTTTGATCCTTATTTGAATTTTGAGTGTTGCGATTTTAATTAAAAAAAGAACCGTTTGCGTTATTTAAGGGTTAGGAAAACGCGTATTTATACGTAATCTAAACTGAAGATCATTTTTATTGAATTTTAGGTCAACTATTTATATGAATTTGTATACCAAAAAAACTTGTATGTGTAACATATTTATAAAATATATCATTCCATGTATTCCGATCCTTTCATATTTTCTCTTAATTAAATCAATTAAGTCGTCTCAGCTTATTATATATATTGCATGTGTTTCTGCAGTATCTAACTAAAATTGTTTATGGTAATTTATCAAAATCATATATATAATTTATGCAAGTTCGGTTATGATATGATATTAAATATATAAAATAAAACTATATGCATGTAGAATTCACCCTAAATCAATATATATCTCAAATGTTAGTTACTACAATTACAATATATCTGTTTATTTTTAATTATTATAATTGCAAGCAAATATGTTGGCCCCCCATGTATATAGCTTTGAGGAAATGATATACATATATACAGCGACGAATCTAGAAAATTTTGGTATTGGGGTAAAATTTATATAACATGATAATAATTTTTATAATAAAAATAATGTGTATATAAAAAATTAAATATTAAATTATTTATTAATCATTATATATCTGTGTATAAATACATGTATTATTTAATTTTTTTTCAATGTGTATTTTATATTTTAATATATATTTTATACAGATAATTATTTTTCATATACATATAGCATGATTATTATTATGATTATATTTTTTTATTGTAAAATATGATTAGCCTTCAAAATATCTAATATACAAATTAAAACACTAAAATAGTAATTTAAATAATAATATATAATTTAAAATTCTATTGTTTTAGGTTTTATATTTTTTAAAAATTGAGTAATTTTTCTCTTAACACTACCATCAAAATTTTCCTCTTTTCATATATATTACTAAACAAGTATTTAAAAATTCACTTCCCAACACAATTAGAAGCTGACTCTTATTAATATTTATAGTTAAAAAAGTTCTTTCAATTAATACATTTGTTACGTAAAAATTAAAGCTAATTTGAAAAGAAGATAAATAATATTCTTTTGAGTTGATTTTTAAAAAAGAATACTAATTTCGTTTAAATCTGAGAATTGATCATTCTAACAAATATTTAATATAAAATTTTTAAATTGACGATTAAGTACCAAAAGTTGAATAAAAAAATTATTGTAGGGTCAAATTAAATAATATAATGGAGACAAATAAATATTATTATCATATACTACTCAAAAAA
Source organism: Arachis hypogaea (assembly GCF_003086295.3). Lineage (NCBI taxonomy): Eukaryota > Viridiplantae > Streptophyta > Magnoliopsida > Fabales > Fabaceae > Arachis > Arachis hypogaea. The sequence continues at coordinate 114,615,072 of NC_092040.1, forward strand.
TTTTCAAATTGTAGTGGGGCGCTTGCCCCACACCAATACACTTGAAACCGTCTCTGCATATATATATATATATATATATATATTTAAAATAATTCGTATCTTGATATCTTTAATTTTCATGACCCATATAGTCATCATCATCAATTAATGATTAATAATCAGGCATCTACGATTACATCCATTTGATTTTAATCTCGTAATTAATTTTTGTCGCTTTATATATTAAATTAAATAAAAATTCTATTTACATACTAAAAATGAGTTATTATATATTTATACATATATATACGTGTTATTTAATTTATTTTTGATATATATTTTAGAAAAAATGTATGGTAAAGATGTTGTTTTAAAGATGTGCTTACGTGGCAAAATATAAACCACACATTCTAAAACCACACTTTTAACTTAAAACCGTAACTCTTCACAAAAAAAAGCGTCACCTAATGGAAAAAAGTAAATTAGAAGATTTAAGAGAAGAAATAATTAAATTATCAAAACTAATAGATCAAAAATTAATGATTTTAACCAATGTTAATTGTAATGACACTGAATTCTTAAAATCAATACAAAATGATTTTTCTCAAAATCTTTATTTTACTATAAGTTTTATTGAAGGACTTCAAAAACCTGAAAAAACTTATTTTTCACATGAAATTTCTAAAAAATGCTACCATGGAAATGATTTCCCACATCTTCATCATACTTTTAATCCACAATTAAATTCTATATTAGATATGCTTGAAGAAATATTAATATCTATAAAATTTCAAAAAAATAAGGAAAAAGAGAATCCCAAAGAAGAAAAATTTTCAAAATATAATCAATATAACAGACTTAAAAGTAAAACCACCATTGAAATTATGAATATTGAAGAAAAATTAGAAGAAGTTACAATGCTTTTTAAACAATTAAAAATGGCTCAAGAAAATAATATTATGGAACATGGTTTTCAAATAGAAGAAGAATTAGTAAATGCTGAAAATATAGAAAATGAAGAACACATTCTAGATTATTCAAGTGACGAAGAACCAGCAATTCCAATACAAGTAAAAAATGAAGCTGGAACATCTAAGGATAATCAATCTCAATTTAAATGGGAAACGGGTTTTGATAATTATGCTTTTAAAAAAGGATTTATAAATAAAGATTCAAAATATACAAAAATACCATCAAAATATGTTCCTAAAATCCAGGAAATGGAAGGAGAAAGAATGCTCGATTTAGACTGCAAAAAGAACGAAAAAGAAATTTTTGAAAACTGGTTGAATTCCTTCTTATTAGAAGCCTTTACTAATCCAAAACTTAGTGAATTGTCTGAAAGAGACATTTGGAATTACATAGGATTTCATACTAAAGGAACTATAAGAGATTATATGACATCAATAGAAAACCAAATAATAGAAGAATTAGAAACAAAAACAACAGCTTATGATAAGATATTATATATAATGATGATTCTATATAAAGAATTTTTTGGAAAAAATATTATAGATCATAGATAAGAAGTCTATAATAAAGAATATCAAGAAGCAAAAAACCATTTAACTAATATTCAGATATATGATTTATGTAATGTGGAATCTTATATATGCGAATATAGAATACATTATTACAAATTAAAAGAAGAAGACAAAAATCATTATCTCAGTATGTATATAACAAAACTTCCATATCCTGCTAATGAATTTATAATGGGAAGATTTATAAGAGAAATAAATAGAGGAACAATTGAAAATAATTTTGGTGGAGCAACCTCTGCAATAAGAGAGGAAATAAAAGAACGTTGTATGCAAGAAGAAACTCAAAAAAGATTTGCAAATATAATTAGAATTTGCTGTCAGGATAATGAAGAGATACCTCAAAAATATGGTCTTAATAAAAATTTTCAAAGAAAAAGAAAATATCAATTTAGAAGAAGAAAATACTATCCAAACTGGAGAAAAAAGAGATATTTTAGGAAAGAAAATAACAATAAAAACAAAAGACAAAGAAATAACTATTGCCCGAATAAAAAAGAAAATTGTAAATGTTGGTATTGTCAAGAAGAAGGACACTACGCAAATGAATGCCCAAAAAAGAAGGATAAAAAGGATCTTACTAAACAAATAGAAATTGCTAAGTCTTGTTTCATGGAACCATTAGAAGAATCTGATGATAACTTAGACTATATTTTTGAATATGTCTCAGAAACAGACTCAGAGACTGAGTAATAATGCTACATTTATTACTATAAAAATAACAGAAAAATTTATAAATGCTTTCATAGATTCTGGAACAACACAATACTTTGCTAGTTCAAATATAAAACTTGATTGGAAAAAATTAAAGAAACCATTAAGAGTTAGAATAGCTGACAAATCAATACATAAAATTGACCAAAAAGCAGAGATGGTTGAAATTTTTATTCAAAATTATAGGTTCATTGTTCCATCTATATATATGTTAGATTCTGGAATGAATTTTATCATAGGAAATAACTTTTTAAAGCTATATCATCCATTCATTCAAGAATTAACATATATAGTTTTAAAAGCTCCACACGATTCTTCAATAAATCAAAAATCAAAACGTATAAAAATACCAACTACTACTATAGATAAGATCTTAAAATTTAAAATATTTTCTATATTAGAAACATATTATTTAAATCTATACTTTTAGATAAATATTCCAAAAAATAATCTTTAAATAAAGATAGAAGAACTTTTGGATGAAATTTGTGCTGAAAATCTTTTAGATATTAAAAATACAAATAACGAATTAGTAAGTATTAAATTAAAAGATCCCACAAAAGAGATAAATGTTTCAAATAAAATTCCTTATTCCGCAAGAGATAGAGAAGAGTTCTCACTAGAATGTAAAGATCTTTTGAAAAAAGGAATTATAAGATTAAGTAAAAGTCCTCATGCGGCTCCAGCTTTTTACGTTGAAAACAATAATGAAATTAAAAGGGGAAAACGAAGAATGGTAATAAACTATAAGAAAATGAATGAAGCAACTATTGGTGATGCTCATAAACTTCCAAGAAAAGATTCTATTTTAGAAAAAATCAAAGGAGCAACTTGGTTTTCATCTCTTATGCAAAATCAGGATATTGGCAACTTCGTTTAGAAGAAGAAACAAAGAAATTAACTGCTTTTACTTGCCCAACAAAAGAATTAACAAGTGTGTTGCTCTATGAATGGAATGTATTACCATTCGGATTAAAACAAGCCCCAGGTATTTATCAAAGATTTATGGAAGAAAATCTAAAGGAGTTAAATGAATTTGTTTTAGTGTACATTGATGATATATTAATTTTTACAAAACAGGATAAAGAAGATCATCTTCAAAAATTATTAATAGTTTTAGAAAGATGTAAAGAAAAAGGATTAGTTCTTAGCAAAAAGAAAGCAAGAATAGCAAAACAAGAAATAGAGTTTCTTGGATTAATTTTATCCACTCAAGGAAAGCTAAAACTTCAACCAAATGTTCTAGAAAAAGTAAATTTATTTCCTAATAAAATAGAAGATAGAAAACAATTATAAAGATTTTTAGGGTGTATAAATTATATTTCTGATCAAGGATTCTTAAAGAATATAACAGAATATACTAAAAGCTTATTTCCAAAAATAAGTACTAAAAAAATGAAAATGGGATGAAAAAGATAGTATGCAAATTCAAAGAATTAAAGAATTATGTGAAAAACTTCCAGAATTTTATATTCCAGAAGAAAATGACTACTTAATAGTAGAAACAGATGCCTCAGACATAACCTGATCAGGATGTCTGAAAGCTAAGAAAGCTATAAAAAGCTTGGAACAAGAAAAAGAATCACTAGATTCTAAATATCCCCCAAAGGAATTACTTTGCAAGTATATTTCAGGAACTTTTACTCCAACAGAACAGAGATATACCACTCATGAAAAGGAAACTCTGGCAGCAATTAAATCTCTTAAGAAATGGAAAATTGATTTACTACCCAAAGAATTTACATTAAGGACAGATTCAAGTTACCTAACAGGTTTTATACGATATAATTTAAAAGTTAATTATAATCATGGACGATTGGTAAGATGTCAATTATTTTTGTTACAATATCCAATAAAAATTGAATATATTAAGGGTGACAAAAATGTTATTGCAGATACATTAACAAGAGAATGGAGTTCATCTACAACACATTAGATCAAGAAATTCAAAAATACGAACAAGAACTCGAAAAGTGCAAGCATTGTCAGCAAATAAGGATACAGATCCAATCCCTCAAGAAGGCCATCGAAGCAATGAAATCAACACAACAACCAAAACCATCAGAGTTCAGCCAGCTAAGCGTGGTGGACAAATCAGGTGAAGAAAAAATTCCAAAAAATAAAACAATTGCTGAAATTATCAAAAAATCCACCCAAGATAAAAAATATTATGTAATTTATAATGGCCCCATGAAAGGAGTATATGATGCCTGGGAAAAAGCAGCACCATTTACACATCAATCAAGGATAATTCATAAAGGAGGGTTTTTAACACTGGAAGAAGCAAAAGAATCCTTCAGGGAATATGAAACTCTTCATCCAGAGCAAACCCTAGAAAGAGCAGATAAAACTCCAATTCAAACCCAGAGAACAGGGATAATAAGAAACATTCCTACAAGGGCTGAAATCAAGGAAAAGAAAAGGGTCTGTAGATCAAATCTCAGAGAAACCCTTAACATAGTCCTAAATTGGACTGAAGAAAAAAGGGCAATCCTGGGATATTATCCTATTGCCAAAGAACAGCTAACAAAACTGGTTATATTTCCAGATGCTTCCCCATCTGACATCTATCAGTTTTTCCAATATGGATTAATTGATACAATTTTAATTTTTAATGATTTAAAAATTATTAGTGAGTTTCCTGCAGGATTCGTTGATGCAGTAAAGAGATTTAAAAATATGATTGACAACGTAAATCCAAGGGATATATCCCTAAAATTTACGAATAGTCAACCTATTTTTAATGAAGAAGAAGAATGCTTAGTTCCAGCACATCAAGTAATCTTCATGTCCGTCTTCCCAGAAAATTTTCAACCAATTGATCAAGTTCAAGATTTAACAATCTACAGTCATGAAGGAAGACTAGCCAGCACACTAGCAAGGGTCTTCGAAAGAACTCAAAAGATAACAAGAGAATCTCACACAAGAATCAATTATAAAAGCAGAAATACTTTGCTTGTGTCCAGTAAAGAAATGAAATTGAAGAAAGAGAGATGAGACTCTTAGTAGAATTTGAATCAGCATTCTAAAACTTATCTGGACTCTTAGAAAAGCTCCCCGAAGGGATAAAGAGGAATCTCTGCTATTTGATAAAAGACAGAGAAGATCACAAGTGCCAGCTATGTGTCTCAGAGCTATCTGAAGAAAGCAATAATGAAACGGAATCAACCCACATGATAAAGGAAGAAGACAACGCATCTGAAGGTCACATAATGAAAGAGGAGGACAGCACATCTGAAGCATCTATCAACATTATTGCATAGTGACGTAAGCGCTTAGATCATAGAGCACCAACGATGTAGCTGGTGCAAGATAATAAACAATGACGTAAGCAATGACGTCATAAGAAGGGTAAGGATGGGAATTGTCCATTAGACCCAACCATTATAAATAGGTTGCTTAGGCAATTGTAAAAGGCATCAAATAATAGAAAGCAGAAGGCTAAGAGTACTCATATGCTAGGAGAGCAAGGAGGAAGCGGCAGAGGAGATTCTATAGTTTGAAGAAGAATTCCCTTAGGAAAAAACCAATTCTAAACTCCCCTCTGGAGTTAGTATCTACAATCTCCCCTCTGGAGATAAAAACATCTTATGTAAAATATTCTAAATAAAGGAAGTTTTTCTCCAGAAAGGTACGCCTTTATCTTAATCTCATAGTTATGAATTATTTAGAAAGTTTAGAATTAACGGAAGAATCTAATTATTATAGATTATCTGCCTTATTAGATAATGAAAAACAGACTGTTCTAAAAACAGAATTAAATCTCAAATCAAATGAAAATTTTAATAAACAAAATCTTTTAAAAGAAGTTTTTAATAGAAAAAATATAATATACTATGGAAAAATTCAACTTGAAGCCCCTATAAAGATAAAATCTGCTAATGGAGAACTTGAAATAGCTTTGATAAATGATGAAGAATTGAGTAAACAGATTGAGAAAATTAAGGATCAACAAAAAAGATCTAAAATTGGATGGATTCATATTAGTACTATACAAGTCTTAATCAAATCTACATATATGAAAGGAATTAATTCACCAATAAGCTTAGCAATCTGTGACAAAAGAATTACTGATGACCCAATAGATCAAATAATTGGAATTGTTCATGGAAACTTGGCAAACGTAAATGTTAAATTCAATGCCCATCTTGGATATGCTATACCTTTATCAACTGAAAATCTTGGAAGATCTATAAGTTTGGCTTATAAATTTCACAGAAAGAATCTAATGGAACAAGACGATGAACCATTTTTAATTACATATGCAATAAATTATGCTTTAACAAATAGCCATCATAGTATAATATTTAAAAACAGAGAAAGAATTTATGTCGATGAATTATTTCAGAAAATTGTAAAAACAGAAATACCAAAATATAAAGCTATTGAAAACCCAGTTCTTTTACTAAAAGAACCATCAGGAAAATTAGTTTCATCGAATTTTCAAATAAGAGAATCCAAAATTAATAGCCCTTTAAGTTTATCTAAGTTAAAGATTAAAGAAGAAAATTATGAAATAAAAGAATTAACAAAAAAGGTCAAAAAATTAAATGAAACCCTAAACACTAAGTTATGACAATAAATAAAGAGAAAATATATGTAACCTATCAAGATAAGAAACAAGAGCTCTTTGAAAGAGAAAATCGGTTGAATTATTTACAGTTTTCTGAAATAAATCAAAGAGCATTTGAAGCTCTAAAAATAATCTATGACAAATTGAAAGGAGAAGTTGAAGAGTTAGAAAAATTAATAGCATCTCTAGAAAATAGTGATGAATCGATGATAGAATTTGCAGAAATTCTAAGATAAATAATGAAGTATACAAAGATTGAAAGACCAGAAAACAAAATAAAAAGAAAAAGGGCGAAAAAATTAAAAAGTAAAATAAAGGAGTATAAAAGGGAATTAAATAATCTTCAGTTCGAAATTAATGACCTTATAATAAAAAGGATAGAAATAAGAACAAATATAAATAAGTTGGAGCTAAACTTAAAAAATTTATAAATGCCTGGAACACCATATTATGACTTAAAAGAATTAAAGCTGTTGAAAGAAAAAATGGAAAATGAAGTTGAAAAATTAAAAAGATATTTAGAAACAACAGAAAGTGTAGAAATAAAAGAAGTTTTGGAGGATTTGAAAAATTATATTAAAGAAAAAGACAAACGGATAAAAGATTTTATATACAATAATCAATGCAAAAAAGAATATTATAAACTAAAACAAGATTGAAAAACTATAAAAATGAAATCAGAATTAGTAATATTAAAAATGCTCAATACTTTTGATTATGAAATTACAAATTATAAAGTACCACCAACTAAATCTATACAAATTATAAACTCATTCGAAGCAAAATATGAAGAGTTAATAATTTTGAAAAAAAAATTACATTTTAAAAATTGGTATCAGAGCCAAGTTAACGATTAAAGGAAACACTTTCTCTTTAAGCAACACTTTTAGTGATACGCTTTTAAAATCAGTAAATAACCATAAAAGACAAAAATCTTTACAAATGCATCTGTACACTAGATGCCCATATATTTTATATTTCGATAGATTTTATACGATTAAGTGATTGACTAATTTTTGTATATATACCTAATATGATTGTGGAATAAATATTTAATAATAACATTATATATTCTTAGTTATAATAAGTTCTATTGTTGGTGAATATCTTAAAAACTTTTAATTCTTTATCTTCTTATTGTATAATGTCTGGTTTGAGCTTTTTGTCTTTTTCTAGTTTAGTAAGAATTGACTAGCTTTGTTTAGACTTGATTACTTTATTTGTGTGTAGCCCTTTTTTTTAAAGGTTATGTCAGCTTAAAAACTATAAAAAAAAAATAAAGTGTTTTACAGAGAGAATGTTTTGAAAAACTTTAAAGATAAGACTATAATTATAAGTATGAAATTACTACTTTAATTTTTATTAAATAAATTAGAGAGAAAAAAAGAGAATATGTGATATTTATCGATAACAAAAATATAATAAAGTGGCTAAATAAAAAGGAAAATACGATATTGAGAACAATGGAACCTAAAAAATAAAACTTATAAAATAAGGTATTTGGTGCAAAATATTTGGATCAAACTTAGAAATACCGGTGATATTAAGACAAAAAAAAAGAAAAAGAAAAAAAAAAAGAGAGAGAATGTGGCTATGACAAACAATATTGGGTGAAGGAGATTACATAGATACAAGTACATGATAATAAAAGGGAGATGAATGAGGTGAGTTAATAAAATTAAAATGATATGAGTGGTTATTAGCATGATGAAATTATTTGGAAGAAAATTAAAACAACGTGCAAACACAATATTTGAAGTGCTCAACAACCGACAAAAAAAATTATTTAAATTTTATTATGTAATTTTATTTATTATTTGTTCGAATGTGATGTCTTAGTTATTAATTTTTTAGATTATTTTATTGTGATGCATATTTTATTTAAATTGTATTTAACTTTGATGATATTGTCGAAGGAATAATTCACAAATTATTTTTTTTCGCTCTAATTTTAGAGTAACAACGATCTAAAAAAAATATTAGAATGTCTTTTAAATGCTGCATTCAGATTCAATTCTTATTTAAGGTTGGATGTAGTTTAAAAATCTCAGTGTGTTTGAGGAGGAAGAGAGGTGTATCCTAGTGAATAATGACAAGAGAAACTTGAAATTGTTGAGGTAGATTTGTTCATTAATTCATGGAACTCATATTATGTGTTCTTTTGCTCGAAATTTTTTTTTTTTGTGATATAGTTTATATTACCGATTTACCATGAGTGGTGGTCCTAGTAAATAGTAGCACATAACATTTTTTTATTTAGGAGTGTTTTATGGTTCGATCTGGTCTGAAAATTTGATTTAATCTTGAATATTTTAGAGATTAATTTGGTGTGATTTTACTGGTTTAGGTTTAGGTAAGGATTTCAAAAATAAATTCATTCATTATTTCGAATTAGATCCGGATCAAAACAGATTTGGCTTCATTCGACTCGTGTACACCTTAAGGGAACTAAAAAATATATATATTTTAAATTTATTCTAATATTATGTTATATTAATTATAAGCTTATTATTTTATTTTTAATCGCACTTGTTGAATTAGAAAATAAATCAAAGAAGCATCAAATTAAAATATATGAACAAATTCAAGTTCAAATATGAATATGAATTAACTTTTCGGTAACAAGTTTCTTCTTTATAAATAAGTGCATCATAAATAAGTTTTTTTATAAATTATTTTTAAAATTTTAAAGACCCGATTTTAACCCGCTATAGTTGTGACCCAAAAATATTTAGATTTTATCAGGTCTAAAATCGAATTAAAGTCTAAAAGATATACCCGATATATATTTAGAACCTAAGACAAACCCAATTTGATCCGGTCATACATATTCCTACCTCTTTCTAATTGAGGTATACATATACTTCACTATTTCAGGATAATTACCTCAAATATTAAAAAAAATAACAATAAATACACAAATATCATGTATTCTACGTGTACCTATTATTGCCATCCTAATAATCCAAAAAACATTGACGTTTAAACAAATTAAATGAGAGAAAATGAAAAGCAAAGAGATGTATGTGGACTAGTTAGCTATAGCCCATTGAATTTGATATTTATGTATGTTTTTTCAAATGGAACTCTCCACGCACATACATGTATATATAGATATATATATCATTGCAATGATTTAGTTTTATTTTATTTTCTTTCTCTTTATTATTCCTAAAGGAAATATAATCTCCCCTTCTAAGAAATCATCTTCTCTATCTAGTTCCATGGATTTTGAGTATCTTGTGCGTGGGAACCTCAACAAAAAGGGTTGCTTCCATGCATAGCGCAACACATTTGTCTTTTTCTTCCTTCTTTTATTATTATCTATCGATTTATATATTAAAAGAGGTTTTGATAAAAAGAAGTAGAAGGAATGTATGTATATATATTTTTCTATTGTGTAAATGCAAAGCTCAAGACTAAATACGACTCAATAATCTATTTCATCAAAGTTTTTTCGATAAGTTTTTTTAATAATCTATTCTATTTTACTATACTCTTGTTATTAATAAATATCACAATGTTCTATTTTTTAGTCTTTAATTTTCAAATAAAAATCAAAACATTAATTTTATATTTATAATAATAATTTCACCTTCAAATTTTTTAAAAATATTCTTTCTCGTAAAATTAGGGATGAGCACGGGTTGGTTTGGTTCGGATTTATAGTAAAATTAGAACCGAACTTGGTTCGGATTTGCATTTTTTTGTACATGTACCCGAACCAAACCAAATCGATTAGGAACGGATTGGTTCGGTTCGGGTAATTGGATACCCGATGACTTTGATATTATAAAAAAAAAAACCAAATTTTTATCTTAAAAATTCAACAAGTACAATAAATATGTAACATCAATAGAAATAATCCAAACATGTTAAACACCAAATACATTAAAAACTAAACTCATTAAAATCCAAACATATTAATAATGAATAATCATCGTCTAATGAAAAAGTCATATACATTTTTTTATTTTTTATTTAATTAATATATGATCGAGTTCGCGAGTTGGTTCAAATTTCGCACTTTCCAAAACCGATATCCGAACTAATCACCAACAAAAACCATAAGTTTGATTCGAGTTAGACCCAATTACCCGTTAGTTTCAGAACCAATTTAATTAATTCAGCTTGAATTCGGACGGGTAATCGGGTACCCGCTACCCGTACTCACCCCTACGTAAAACACTTTATTAATAAAGACATACTAATATGCCATTTGAATTAGTTCTTAAGATGTTGAAACATGCTTAATATTTTTTTATACATGTGCATTAGTGTTTTTGTCAAGGTCAATAAACTAAATTTTTGTTTATTAAGAGTCTTTATGCATGATTAAAAAAATTTATACAAACTCAAAAATTAGAAAAATCCCAGTCTCCAAAAACATAAAGCGCTACCAAAGCCGAACTATCATTTTTTTATTATTATTTTTAAATTAGAATCTTTTAAATTTTAAATTTTACTTTAAAAAGGTAAAATGTAATTTCTCATCGCCATTTATTTTATAAGTAAGATCAAGAAAAAATATATATAAAAAATTATTTAAAAATAAGAGATCACACTTTAACTTTTAAAATAAAAATTTAAAATTTAAAAGTTTTAAATTCATTATTTTCATTGCAAAACTATATTATTAGCTTTGAGTTTAAGATGCTCTTACATTATTTACTTTGTTCCTTGGATTTGAAGTGGAGTGCAATTGATGATTGCTCTTTGCTTTTGTTTTGTGAAACACAAAATGTATTTAAAAATAATTATTATCTTATTATTTAATATAATTAACATATATATTATTTATATATTTATTAATTATTAGATAAAATATTATTTATTTAATGTCTAGTGAATAGTGAACAATAATTGTATATGAAAATTGAATTTGAATTAAAATAATTAACAAATAAGGATATAAATTGAAAGAAAATGATTCTTTTAGAACTCCAGAAATTAAGGAAGTTTCTCCTAATTAATCTATAATTCTAGGTCGGCAGATTCATATCCAAAACTAGATTATTAGTAGATGTGAACGAATTTTTCAAACATATTCTTTTAATCTTCCTTTTTTTGAGTATAAAGCGTGTGTAAAAGTCAATTATATATTCCTTCCCCGGGTGAATTCTGGCTGAACAAAACTATTTCAATGTAGCTGCTTCCATTGAATAACATAATATAATTTTATTACTTTAAATAGAAGGTCTTTATAACTATCTACCAAAAAATGTCTTTATAACTACCAAGGATAATATGGATGAAAAATCATTGTATGCGCTTGCATTTTCTTTTTTATATGTCAGAAATATATAATTAATTTATATTCATTATATTTGTATTCGAGTATTAGAAATATTTAATATACTAATAGTATCTTAATTTATAATAGCTAATACGATCCACAAAGTTTAACGAAAATACGGAAATAAAAAAAATAATAGTCCAAACTATAAAAAAATCTAATGAATACAAAGTAATATGTACTAGCTATTTATATATAAATTAAAATATAGTATAAAATGGTATCTGTTATGAATCCAGCCCACGACTTCCACACCCGGAACAGTCTCTAAACCCGGTTACCCGGATTTGAATCGCTTCACCCTTCTAGAAGGCTCAGAATCGACTCACTAGAGCTTCTAACCAATAATCAAATTCAAATACCTCCCTTATCTTAACCAGATAAGATAAGATAAGATAATTACCATCACCTATATAAAGGGGAGCCCATGCCTCTTCAGGTATGTCATTCACTCTACACATCTTATACCTCTCAGATCCATTTTGACTTGAGCGTCGGAGTGTCTTTGCAGGTACCACCCCCCATTGCTCCAGTCAAATAATCCGGCATCCGTCTCGACCCGCAAGTTTCCAATCCATCTCTCCACCCGTACCAGAGGCATCCAGTACATTGGCGCCGTCCGTGGGGAATTTGCAACATCGTGGCAGCATGGCGGATATCCCAGAAGAGCAATCCTCAAATTCACTCACTTGATTTCTTGCTTGTAATTGAGAGCAAAAAGGAATAATGTTTCTTTAACTTGCATCACCTTCTTAGTGATAACACACCTTCGCCCTACTCCAACGGCGAAATTCCAAAGGAACAATGTTTCTTCGACTTGCAATCACCTTCTTAGTGATAACACTCTTTATGCACCTTCGCCCTACTCCAACGGTGAAATTCCAAATCCGCCGAGTCCAAAGTCTCACCTCCCTTTAGTGGGACACCTCCACCTCTTGGACCCTCTCATTCACCACTCCCTCATCTGTCTCTCCAAGCGCCATGACCCCATCTTCTCCCTCTACTTCGGTTTCATGCCCACCGTGGTTGCTTCTTCTTTTGAACTCTTCAAGCTCTTCCTCCAAACCCACAAGGTCACCTCCTTCAACACCAGGTTCTAAATCTCTGCCATCCGTCGCCTCACCTATGACAATTCTATCGCCATGATCCCCTCTTCAGACCTTACTGAAAATTCATAAGGAAGCTCATCATGAACGACCAACCCCAACCCAGCAACAACCAAGAGAGGACAACCGTCCTCCAACTAAAGCCCGGCCACCCGACGGCCTGGGAGAGAAGGCAGTCAAGATAATCCAAGAGTTGTGCCTCAGGATGCAAAACCTCAAAGGCCGAGTTACACCCAAAGAACGGTACCACCCGGATCATGCAAGCCAAGCAACTTCCAGGACCTGATCTCACCACGATACCAGGAACACCAGGCCGCCTGAGCAACGACATAGCAAACGACACGACCGCAGTGTTTCTCTAGACCCGAAACACTAACGCGGAGAAGACGACCGACGACACCATCGGAAGGCCAAACGAGCAGGAAACATGCACGTGATAATGGAAGTCATCCCGTTCACAGAAAAATCCTTGAGAGTCAAACTCCCGAAGGACTTCAACAAGCCCACTGACATGAAATACGACGGAACCAAAGATCCCCAGGAACACCTAACGGCCTTCGAGGCCATGATGAACCTGGAAGGAGCCGCCGACATGGTCTGGTGTAAGGCCTTCTCGATAACCTTAGCCGGCCCCGCAATCAGATGATTCAACGCCCTTCCAAACGGCTCCATAGCCAGCTTTCATGACATCTCCAGTAAGTTCATGGCCCAGTTCACCACCAAGATCACCAAAGCAAAACACCACATCATCTTGCTTGAAATCACCTAAAGAGAAGATGAATCCACAAGAAAATACCTCAATAGGTTTAACGATGAGTGCCTAACGGCCGACAAACTCACAGACTCGATCGCCAATCTCTGTCTAACCAACAACCTCATAATTGAAGACTTCCAGAAATACCTCACCACCAAACCAATTTGGACCATGCACAAAATTCAAAGCATCACAAGGGAATACATAAATGACGAAGAGGTAAGGCAAGTCATGGCCGCCAACAAACGGCAGCACGGTAACACGGCACCTCGTAGTAACCCACCACCAAGAAATACACCAAAAGAGCACCTCAAACCCGTGAACGCCAACCGACCACCCAGAGTCAAAAAATTCTCTAACTACAACACCCCTGACAACCCCGATCACCGAAATATACCACTAAATAGCAGACCGAGGTATCCTTCCGAAGGCTCGGCCACTTAAGGAAAGAACGGGTGACAACAAGAGCTTATATTGCGACTACCACCGAGGATATGGGCACAGAACACAGGACTGTATCGACTTAAAAGACGCTCTGGAGCAAGCCATACAAGACAGCAAGCTCCCGGAGTTTGTCAAGATCATCAGGGAGCCGAAGCACACAGAAAGAGACAGATCGCCAGAGAGGGAAGGACGCAACCCAAGGACACAAAGACAAGCCCCCTGGGAAAGTCCGGAAACAGACCCGACCATAGTCGTCAACGTCATAACGAGCAACGATACGCCAGAAAAGTCAAAATCGGCACTAAAAAAGGACCTCAAGTTCCTGGCAGTCAGAAACCAAACCTCGGCAATCATCACCAATAATGCGATAACATTCTCCCCCGAGGACTGCCAATACGGCACCTCGGCAAAAGATACCCCCTTCGTTATCTCCGCAAAGATAGAAACCGGGCTGGTTAGAAGAATACTGGTCGACACATGAGCATATTCCAACATCCTCTTCAGGGGAGCCTTCGACAAACCGGACTCCGAAACGAAAACCTACAAACCCACCGAAATGGGGTAACCGGGTTTGGGGATAACTTCCTTCAACCGGACGGCACCATCACACTTCCCGTCACCATCGGAGCCTGGAACCAAAGAAAGACCATCCTCTCCGAATTTGTGATCCTCAAGGACTCCACCGCCTACAACATCATCCTCGGGAGAAAGACCATTAACAACCTCTCGGCAGTCATCTTCACCAAATTCTTACTCATGAAGTTCCAAGCCGACGACGGCACTATCGACACAATACACGGAGACTGGGAAGTCGCGGTAGAGTGTGAGAATACCAGCTCGACCCTCCGTAAGAGATCTCGAGACGCAGCACACATCTTTCTCGCCGACCTCGATGCATGCCAAGACCAAAGTCCGCGCAGAACCATGCGAGGAAACGACAAAGAAGCAGAGTGAGACCTTGCAGACAAGGTCAGGAGCATAGCACACCTACGGGAGCTAGCCCTAAAACAGAGAATAAGCCTAAGGTACAATGGCAGCACGGTACGACCAGACTTCAGACCAGGAGACCCCGTCTTACGACAAAACGATATCGGTCCACCCACTACCGGAGAAGGGATGCTCACTCCCAACTGAGAGGGTCCCTACCAAATCAAGACGATAATCGGAAAAGGAGCCTACAGGCTCGAAAGACTAGACGGAACCAAGCTCCCAAGATCCTGGAATTCCACCAACTTACAGCGCTACTATACGTAGAAACATCCTTCCAAAGCAACAAGATCGAGGAGGTTTTAACAGGCCCAAACCACAAATAAAATTCATTTTTTCAAAAGCATTGCCCCGTCCGACAGCATGAACTAAACGCGGCTACCCAGGGATTGATCACCCCGAGGCCAACAAAACAGATATCTAAATAATAAAACGGATATCTAAAAAAGTAAACGGCTACCCGGGAATCGATCACCTCGAAGCCAATAAAACGTATATCCAAATAACAAAACGGATATCCAAATAATAAAACAGATATCCAAATAAGTAAACGGTCACCCGGGAATCGATCACCCCGAAGCCAACAAAACGGATATCCAAATAACAAAATGGATATCCAAATAATAAAACGGATACCCAAATAAGTAAAAGGCTATCTGGGAATCGATCACCCCAAAGCCAATAAAACGGATATCCAAATAATAAAATAGATATTCAAATAGGTAAACGGCTACCTGGGAATCGATCACCCCGAGGCCCACAAAATGGATATCCAAATAAGTAAACGGATACCCGGGAATCGATCACCTCGAAGCCAATAAAACGGATATCCAAATAATAAAACGGATACCCGTGAATCGATCACCGCGAAGTCAACAAAACGAATATCCAAATAATAAAACAGATATCTAAATAGGTAAACGGCTACCCAGGAATCGATCACCCCGAGGCCCACAAAACGGATATCCAAATAATAAAACGGATATCCAAATAAGTAAACGGCTAGTCGGGAATCGATCACCTCGAAGCCAATAAAACGAATATCCAAATAACAAAACGGATATCCAAATAAGTAAACGGCTACACGGGAATCGATTACCCCGAGGCCAACAAAACGGATATCCAAATAATAAAATGGATATCCAAATAGGTAAACGGCTACCCGGCAATTGATCACCCCGAGGCCAACAAAACGGATATCCAAATAACAAAATGGGTATCCAAATAACAAAAAATGACGGCCCGGTGATCAATTACTGCGAGCCCAACAAAACGAAAATCCAAATAAGCCAAATAAACAAAGTCTTGAAATTAGACCACCAAGAGGCCTAAAATAAGTTCACAATAACGGCCCAAAAAAGGCCACACAAAACAAGCATGAGCTGACGGTCTTCCAACTCGCGGAAAGCCGGACTGACCAACATCTTGCCAATCGGTGCAGGATGACGTCATGCTCTTTCCAAGCCCCTCACAGTCTCCCGAACTACAGAGAATCGGACTCTCCAAACAACTTAGCATTGAGACCAAGCAAGCATGCTCTCATGCTCCGGGGGCAACTGTTCCAAACCCAATCTCTAGGCCCTTCCTCAGAACGGTCATCAAACCCGGCATGTGATGAGACGCCCAAACAACGCGCTCCTCGCCTGACTAGGGGTGTTCATGGCCCGGCCCGGCCCCGAACCTTTTAGGGGCTAATTTAGCGTGATTTCATTGGGTCTAGGGTCGGGTAAGGGTCTCAAAAATAGACCCGGTCATTATTTCGGGTCGGATCCGGGTCATAGCTCGGGTCACCCGAACTCGACCCGGTGGCCCGGTCATCATACACAATTAATATTTTGTGTTATTAGTGATGGATAATGACTATTCTTATGTGAAATTTAAGTATTGTAAACCTTAATATTTTGTGTTATTAGTCATTATAAGACTATAAGTTAATGTTTTATGTTTAAAATGCATAAGACTTTAGACTAATTCATAATATTGTGTTATTTGTATTGATTTAAATATTTGGTGTTATTAGACAATATTAGTATTGATTGTGGTTATGTTTTAATTTTAGAAAATGGTTGGTTCTTGTTATAATTTTTTAAGTGAATTTTACTATGTGAATTGTGAAATAATGATTGGACATTAGGTGATTTTTACATGTTGAAGACCCGGTTTTCACCCGGCCCGAAGATGCATAGGTTTCATCGGGTCTAGAGTCGGGTTAAGGTCATGAAATTAGGCCCGGTCTATATTTTGGGTCGGGTCTGGGTCAGGCCAAACCCGTTGTGGCCCGGCCCATGTACACCCCTACGCCTGACCATGAAACGGCCAGGAACTCTCTGAATCCCCGACCGCGACCGAAAAAACCAAACAACGATCTCCTTGCCAAACCACAACGGAGAGGAAAAGGTTCCTCCAGCGATGAGACCGAGCACCCTCACTCTCTCGCTCCGGGAGCAACTGTTATGGATCCGGCTCACGACTTCCACAACCGGAACAGTCTCCAAACCCGGTTACCCGGATCCAAACCGCTTCACCCTTCTAGAAGGCCCAGAACCGGTCCACTAGAGCTTCTAACCAACAATCAAATTCAAATACCTCACTTATCTTAACCAGATAAGATAAGATAAGATAATTACCATCACCTATATAAAGGGGAGCACAGGCCTCCTCAGGTATGTCATTCACTTTACACACCTTATACCTCTCAGCTCCATTTTGACTTGAGTGTCGGAGTGTCTTTGCAAGTACCATCCCCATTGCTCCAGTCAAATAATCTGACATTCGCCTCGACCCGCAAGTTTCCGATCCATCTCTCCACCCGTACCGGAGGCATCCAGTACAGTATCTATTATATATGGAGAGAGAGGTATATATGTATGATCATGTATGTATATATGGCACATTAATTATATTGATATTTTATTATACACGAAGACATTTTTGTATGTTACTTTTAATACATAATATAATTTTCATACATAACGTATTACCTAAGAAAAGACAATCCAAACATGGGCACAACTAATATAATGCATTATTATTCATTAAACACAATAATATTGAAAAACCTAAAAAAATTAGTGAAATATTAAAAAAATTAAAAATAAACACAATAAAAATTTATTCAATATTTAAATGTATTATTTTTTAATTTTTTTAAAAAAATTAATTTTTTTACCTATTTCATCAATTCATTCTTTTATTTTAGTCCAAGACGTTAGTTATATTTTAGTAATAAGTACATAAATTTATTATTTTTTTAATTAAGAAAGATTGCATCTTTTTAAATATCTTTTATAAAATATTCTAATTCAACATAAATTTAAGGTAATATTTGACAAAAAAAAGTTTAATATATTAAAAAATAAAAAAATCAAAAAAATATTTTTAAAAATATGTTACATCAGTTATGCATATTAATTGAAAAAACTCTATATCAATAATCGATAATTTAAAAAAAAAACTAAATAAAATAAATTTTAATTATTTTTAGTTAAATAATATACAATGGATTAATATGCATTCACTCACGTAATAACAAAAAAATTAATATGTACATTATTATTATTGTTGTTATTATCATTATTATTATTAGAACATTAATATGCATTGACCATAATTATTGAACCGCGTGACCTAAATTTTTTTATTCACTTATAAATAGCTTAATCTCCCACATTATTAAACCATCTAAATAAAACATAGAACGCTTGTTATTATTCCCTTCACCTTTAAGATCAATAATAACATATATTATTATGGCTGAACAACACCACCACCACCACCTCTTCCACCATCACAAGGAGGATGAACAGACCATGGATACCGCCGGCACCGAGGTTGATTACAAGAAGGAAGAAAAGCACCACAAGCACCTTGAACAACTTGGTGAAATGGGAGCTGTTGCTGCTGGTGCTTATGCCTTGGTAACTTTTGTTTTAATTCCATAATTTTATGTGAAAATTCATTGTTATTAATTTCAGCGTAATATTTTATTTTTTAATTAAATTTCAAATTTAGGTGCTCCAAAAATATTAAACTAATATCTTGTTTACTCAATATTTGACATTTTTTTCACAGTATAAGTGTTCTTATCTCAAGTAATTATATATATTCACTGTGATGAAAACCAATCATAATTTTAATTTTGGTTTAATTACTCTGTTGGTCCTATAGTTTTGCGAAATTTTTAATTAAATCCCTATACTTTTTTTCCTTTTAGTTGAGTTCTTGTACCAATTTTTTTTTAATTGGGTCCCTACACTTTTTTTTCTTTTATTTAGGTCTCTATACTAATTCTTTTTTTTTTAGTTGAGTCCCTATAAAATTAAGTCAATTACTACTAAGAGGGACTTAATTGAAAAAAAATAGTGTAGGGACCCAATTAAAAAAAAAGTATAGGAACCTAATTAAAAATTTCACAAAATTATAGGGACCAACAGAGTAATTAAACCTTTAATTTTTAACCTACGTGACATCACTGATAAAGAATCATTAGTAAATACTCAAATTATTCCCAATAATAATTTCTTTTTTTGAAAATTTTGGCTTAAAATTTTTTATTAGTTTAATTTAATTCGTACTTTGACATTTATTATTATTGTTTATGAGAAATTAATTATAAAAAAAATGCAACTTTTTTTTTCAAAAAAAAATTATCGAAATAAGATTATTTAATTTAATTTAAATTTTTCGATCCTTTAATTTCTATG
The DNA here is from genome assembly GCF_003086295.3 of Arachis hypogaea. Classification (NCBI taxonomy): domain Eukaryota; kingdom Viridiplantae; phylum Streptophyta; class Magnoliopsida; order Fabales; family Fabaceae; genus Arachis; species Arachis hypogaea. Next base: position 114,635,169 of record NC_092040.1, read on the forward strand.
TGTAGCATGAGAAGCATAAGGCAAAGAAAGATCCGGAGCATGCCCACAAGCACAAGATAGAGGAGGAGGTAGCGGCGCCGTCGGTGCCGGAGGATTTGCCTTCCATGAGCACCATGAGAAGAAAGAGTCAAAGGAAGAGTATGAGGAGACTCATGGAAAGAAGCATCATCATCTTCTTGGCTGAAAAATAAAAGAAGAAGAAAGTGAGAGAGAAGAAAAATAAAAGAGGGTTATTATATTTAGAGAAAAAGACAAATAGGTCCTGACCTTTTGTTCCACAGATATTTTTATTTTTGACCATTGAAAAATACTTTTAAGTCTCTGACTTTCACAAAACTTAGACGGATCAATCTCTTCGTCTAAATGCCTCCGTCGGGGAATGATCCATCCAAGTTTTGTGAAAGTCAGGAACTTAAAAGTATTTTTTAATGGTCAGAAATAAAAATGTCTGCGAGGCAAAATGTTAGAGATCTATTTATCCTTTTCTCTTATATTTATAACAGCCTCAGTTAGCAACTACCTTAAACATCTTAAACATTTCGTTGATTAGGGACAATTTTTATGTGGGTTTTTGTTTTGGTGTGAATATGTTTGTGTTTGTGTTAAGCTTTCATAATTTTAATAAAAATAGTAATGATATGTGTTTGTAATTATTGACTTTAATGTCTCTACATATAACATGAAGTCAAAAATAATACTATGTGTGTAAAAAATTAATTATTATATATTTATATATAATTATATTATTATTTAATATATATTTAATATAGATAATTATTTTGGTAGCATAGCTTTCTATACATACTGATATAAAACACTTCCAAATTTGAGATTATATTTTCTTGAGGAATAACAAAGAGAAAGAAAATAAAACAAGAGTTCAATTTAACAAGAATTTTTGTATAATATATATCTTTTAATTTAGTAGATTAAGAATTAATTTATCACAAATTTAAATTTTATTTAAAAATTTATCACTGATAAATAAATTGTTACATATATAAAATAAGATTTGAATAATATTTAATACTTATTTAAATAGATTAATAAACTAATCACTACATTAACTCAAATAATCCTAAAATATATAGGTGGAATCTCTGGTGGCTCAACTATAGGTGCCTAAGCGTGACTAAGGAGTTGACCAGCCATTGAAGGAATGACGCGTGGCAAGCGGATTAAGTGAGGATAGATGGCTGTTATGCGTTAATGTGTAATTAGGCGAATGTGAAACGCCCCAAGTGTGGAAAGTTTACTAAGGATAAATGCAAGGCCAAAAAGGAATACTGAAAACAAAATGATCGCCGGCAGCATCACCGTCGTGGGCAGCTGTACCGTCGCAGGAAGCAACACCATCGCGGAGGTATCACAGGGCAACCACAAAGGCACTGAGATCGATGGCTATAGAGAGCACGACACAGCCATATCCGTGGATATGATCCTAGAAAACGCGATGAGAAGGACTGGATGGAGCAACAACGGTAAGCAAGGAAGGGGGCGGCCCAGAAGCGACGACATTATCTTCAGCCGGATCTAGATCGAAGGAATTGGGCGCGGCGATGGCACCTGAATCTTCTTCTTGACCTTCGAAGAAACCAGGAGGCAAACCAACCCAACAACCTCCAAGAGCCGTGGAAGGGAATCGGCGAAGGCCATCGCATGAGGCCAGAGCGGCAAAGGAAAGGAGTATCCTGAACCAAGCTGCGTTAGGTGATGGCGGAAAGCATCAAGCAAAGAAGTCCGGGCCAGCGGAGCACATCGATCCTAGAAACAACAGAGGTGGAGGCGCTGTCTTCAGTTCATTGCAGCATCGGGCATGAAGAAGAACACTGAGGACGTCTAGAGTAGGATCCGGGTCGTGATGACAACCTGTTGGACTGAGATGTTAATAGGGTTGGGTCGGGTCATTTGTTTGCCTGGACATTGTCAAAACTCAAAAGAAAAGAGAGAAAGATTAAAAAATTTCACCGTTGCTTGTTATCTCATTTACCGTGAGTCAAATTACTCTCATTCAAGTTAAATTGCCCTGTGATACCTCCGCGATGGTGTTGCTTCCTGTGACGGTACAGCTGCCTACGACGGTGATGCTGCCGGCGATCATTTTGTTTCCAGTATTCCTTTTTGGCCTTGCATTTATCCTCAGTAAACTTTCCACACTTGGGGCGTTTCACATTCGCCTAATTACACATTAACGCATAACAGCCATCTATCCTCACTTAATCCGCTTGCCACGCGTCATTCCTTCAATGGCTGATCAATTTCTTAGTCACGCTTAGGCACCCATAGTTGAGCCACCAGAGACTCCACCAAATATATATACCTCAATTGGAAAGAGGAATGTATATATTATATTACTATTTACCAGGAATCCAGGATCGCCACTCATGGTAATGTGGGCTCTATATGAAGAATAAAAAATTTGAGCAAAAGAACACAAATATGAGTTCCAACTTCCATGAATTATTGGACAAATCTACCTCAAGAAATCAACATATGTACTTATATCTTTATCAACCAAAATTTTTATCGTTTATGGGAGTAATAAGTCGATTTGCTAGTTAAACTCGAGTGAATTATTACATGCACTAAACAAATTTTAAATTTTAAATTTTCAACACTTAAATAAGAGTAAAGTATTATTTTTATCCCAACATTTAGAGTAAGTCTCAAAGTTATCCCTAACGTTTTAAAACTGACTCAATGTTATCCAATCGTTAGAGTTCCGTTAACAGAATTGACGGCAGGACAAAATTGAGACGATTTTGAAACGTTAGAAATTTAAATATGACGAAAACGTTAGGGACAAAAATGATACATAGAAATAAATTTTAATTTTATCCTTCAATAATATCAATTTTTTTTTACTATACATAGTATTCAATTATTTTTTAATCACATCTAAGTAAATTACACTTAATCATATTACTTTCATTTTAAATAAATTAAATTTTTTTTATAATTTTACTCTTAAATATTTTTAGTTATCATAAAATATTTGTAAAATGATTAGTATATAAACTTGCAGAAAAGAAAAAAATAATATACATACAATAAAATATAAATTATACATTTTCTCTAATGTATCAAAATTTTTTAAAATTATAAAAAAATAAATTTATTTAAAATAAAAATAATGTGATTAAGTGTAATTTATTTAAATGTAATTAAAAAACAATTGAATACTATGTACAGTAAAAAATTAATATTATTGAAAGATAAAATTAAATTAAAATTTATTTTTATGTATTGTTTTTGTCCCGCCGTCAGTTCTGTTAACGGATTCCTAACGACAGGACAACATTGAGTCAATTTTGAAATGTTAGGAACTTAAATAGGACGATTGAAATGTTAGGAACAACTTTGAGACTTACGGCAAACATTAGGGACAAAAACGATAATTTACTCCTTAAATAAACTAACCAGTAATAACTACCCTATCATAACTCAAGTTTGTTATAAAAGATATTTAGTTAGATATGTAGATTATTTTTGTCAAGTCTAATAGACTTAATATTTTTTTGGTAAATTAAACTTAATATACATTTTTTTAGGTGAACAATTAAATTTAATATTTTATTAAAGATCTTTATGGCTAAGAAAATTAGTCACAAAACCCCCTCTCCTGCCCAAGGCACACTATACGGGCCAGTGTTACATTTTTATAAACTCAAAATCACATGACAAAATGGCCCAAAAAAACAGACGCATGACAAAAGAAATTCCCTTTTTCTTCGTCATTTTCATTGTAAAACTATATATTAGCTTTTCATTAAGAATGATGATTGTATAATAATGTATGTATAAGATGCCCTTACAATATTTACTTTAAATCTGCTAGCGAACTTTGTTCCTTGGATTTAAAGTGTAGTAGTGCAATTGATCTCATGTAGTTTTTTCTTTTGTATTGTCAAAACACAATTTATTTAAATGTAATTATCATCTTATTTAATATAACTAACATATTATTTATTTATGGAAAATTGCATGATATCTTTTACTTAGTGCCTAAGTTTCTTCTATCCTATTTTTTATAACAAATTTTAAATATTAATTATTTAACTATTTTTTACAATTAAATACCAACTTTTAAGTACCACAACAAACACATTTATTTATCAACCATTGTATGAAAAATGAATTTGAATAAAACTACTTAACTAATAAGGATATAAATTGAAAGAAAATAATTCTTTTTGGAACCCCATAAATTAACAAAGTTTCTCCTCATAATTAATCTATCATTTTAGGTCGGCCAATACAAATCAACAACTAGGTTAATTAGTGTGTACGAATTTTTCAAATATATTCTTTTAATCTTCCTTATTCTGAGGATAAAGCGTGTGTAAAAGTCAATTATATATTCCTTCCCCGAGTAAATTCTGGCTGAACAAAACTATTTCAATATGGTTCCTTCCATTAATAATAGAGTCAAAACAATTTTATTACTTTAAAGAAACGAATAAAGTAAGAAAAATAATCGTCCAAACCATGAACAAAAAATTCGAATGAATACAAAGTTCGTCATATGTGCTAGCTAGTCATATATAAATTAAAATATAGTATAAAATGTATCAATTTTATTATATAAGAAGACTTTTTTGTATGTTAGGTTAAATATGTAATTTTCGTACATAACTTATTACTTAAGAAAAGACATTATTATTAGTTAGTTTCTTTACTAATAATTAGTATGTCTTGACTCGCATAATAAAAAAAATTAATATGCACATTATTTTTTTGCTTTTTGATATTTATGCACATTATTATTAATAGAATATTAATATGCATTGACGAGAATTATTAAACCGCGTGACCTAAATTGCTTAACACTTATATAAATAGCTTAATTAATCTCCCACATAAAAAACCATCTCAATAAAACATAGAATATTGTTATCATTCCCTTCACCCTTAGAAACAATAACATATTAACATATATATCATGGCTGAACACCACCACCACCACCACCTCTTCCACCACCACAAGGAGGATGAACAGCTAGTGGATGCCGCCGGGGCCGGATTTGATTACAGAAAGGAAGAAAAGCACCACAAGCACCTTGAACAACTTGGTGAAATGGGAGCTATAGCTGCTGGTGCTTATGCTTTGGTAACTTTTATTTTAATTCCGTAATTTTATCTCAAAACGCATTGTTATTAATTTCATCGTAACATTTCATTTTTCATTAAATTTCAAATTTAGGTGCTCCAAAAATATTAAATTAGTATCTTGTTTATTCAATATATTTTACATGTTTCCACAGTAAAATGTTCTGATCTCAAGTAATTATATATTTTGACTATGATGAAAATCAATCAATTATTCCCAACAAATTTTTTATTTGAAATTTTGGTTTAAAATATTTTTTTATTCTATAAATCCTGAAAAATTAGTCACCTTACAAATAAATAGTCAAATATAAATTTTTTTATGTAAAAATTAAAAAATACTATAAAAATTGTACGCCACCAAAATTAATTGGTAGTATAAAATATATATTAAAAATAAATTAAATAACACGTATATAATAACAAAAAAATTAAATATATAAAAATATGTTAGTTAGTTGGTTAAGAATTTGTTATCTCCTCCCTTGCATTTAGCTAATCACCGCACATATATGAAGTTTGTTAACATATATTATATATTCTATCTTAATTTAATTCCTTCTTTGACATGTATGATTGTTTATCAGAAATTAATTATCAAAATAAATTTTTAAAAAATGTATCAAAACAAGATTATTTAATTTAAATATTGACCAATTAATAATTACTATGTGTAGCATGAGAAGCATAAGGCAAAGAAAGATCCGGAGCATGCCCACAAACACAAGATAGAGGAGGAGATAGCGGCGGCAGCTGCCGTCGGTGCGGGAGGATTTGCCTTTCATGAACACCATCAGAAGAAAGAGGCAAAGAAAGAGTATGAGGAGACTTATGGAAAGAAGCATCATCATCTCTTTGGTTAAAGAAAATAATAAAAAATAATAAGAGTAGAACAAGAGAGAGATCAAAGAAAAATAAAAGAGGGTTATATATATAGCAGCCTCAGTTAGCAACTATACCTTAAACATTTCGTTGATTAGGGACATTTTTATTATGTGGGTTTCTCTTTTGGTGTGAATATGTCTGTGTTTGTGTTAAGCTTTCATAATTTTAATAAAAAATAATAATATGTGTTTGTAATTATTGACTTTGACGTCTCTACATATATATAAATGAAGTAAAAAATAATGCTATGTGTATAAAAATTCGGCCATTAAATTAATCACTATATATTTATATATAAATATGTTATTTAATTAATTTTAAAATATATTCTGTATTTTAATATATATATATATATATATGATTTTTAATTAATTTTAACTTAAATGAAGTAACCAGTAACCACTCTATCATAACTCAAGTTTGTTATAAAAGATATTTAATTAGATATGTAGATTATTTTTGTCAAGTCTAATAGACTTAATATTTTTTTGGTAAATTAAACTTAATATATACTTTTAGGTGAACAATTAAATTTAATATTTTATTAAGAATCTTGATGGCTAAGAAAATTAGTCAGAAATCCCCTCTCCGGCCCAAGGCATACTACATGGGCCAGTGTTACATTTATACCAACTCAAAAACACAATGCAAAAAGGCCCAAAAAAAAAACAGTCATGACAAAAATAATTATCCTTTTTCTCCTTCATTTTCATTGTAAAAGTTAAAACTATATATTAGCTTTTAATTAAAAATAATGATTGTACAATAATGCATGTATTAAGATGCTCTTATATTATTTACTTTAAATCCGCTAGCGAACTTTGTTCCTTGGATTTAAAGTGTATTGCAATTGATTCATATTGTATTCTCAAATACAAAATTTATTTAAATATAATTATCATATTATTTAATACAATTAACATATCATTTATTTATGGCTAATTATATAATATTCTTTATTTCGTCTTTAACTTTTGTCTATCTTATTTTTTATAATAAATTTTAAATATTTAAAATTTATTAAATTTTATATTTTTAAATTAAATATTAATTATATTAAATTTTATATTTTATATTTATCTTCACAAAAACTTTACAAGTTTATATTATTGTACACTATAAATTTTTCTTTCTTCTTTTTGGTCTCTTCTTATAATAAATTAGAATATTTTTATCCAAGTAATTTATAATTTAAATTTGTTCTAATACTTATTCTGACAGCTCAATAAATGAATATCATGAAAAAATGAACAAAAACAAAGAAATTAAAAGCAGAGAATAAACAAGAACAAAAAAATCATACCCCAACTTTAGGCATTTGTATGAGCACATTATAAGTTATTCTCTATCTGTACTAAATGTAATTTTAATTAGGGAAATTATTAATTTGGTTTGGTTTGATTTTGGACCAAAAATCAACCGAATCGATCTATTCAGTTTTTATAGAGTATCATTGTTGTTTATACAACAATCGAATCGAACCAAAAGTAGTTTGGTTTGGTCGATTTTGTCAATTTTTAAATCCTAACTAATAAAAAATTAATCTCAATAAAATGATATTCAAAACAATCAATAAACTGAAATAACATTACATTACATTCAAATTCAATACAATTTCAACAATTAAACATAAAACAAACACATTTGTTAAGTTTAAAATGTCCATTTCAATGTATTACTAAGCCACTTCTTTGGTTCGATTTGGTTTTTGCTAAACCAACAAAAAACCGAATCGAACTGATTGATTTATTTCGAAAAAAAAAACGATTTTTTTTTCTATTCAGTTGTTGTACATTTTGGTTCGATTTTACAGTAAATTTCGATTCGGTTCGATAACTTACGCCCCCTATTTTTAACACAGTTTTTTCATTTTAACACTGACCTACCTTTCTCTACAAATTTCAATTTCAATTTAGCATAATCGAAAAACATAACCACTAGCTCAACACCTTTTTTTTCCCTATTCATCATGCACTAAATTGTAACTCCAACGATCCCAAACAACAGAATTCTAGCCACTATTACAGTAGTACCAATTCTGTTGCCACCTCCTCTAGTTATAGGACCTGAATTATCCGTTTATGATTTGTTTTGAGGTGGAGTGAGAATAGATGCTGGATGTGGCGCCAACCAATTTAAAAGTGATAAAGAAGATAATAATCTAGGTGTAAAATTTGAAAGAGTTGATTGAGTGCTAGATATTGTATTTGGGGAGACATGAAAGTCGAAGAAGGACGTAAATTTTGGGGGGAGCTCATGTTAACGGTGGTTGGGAAGGGGGAGCTCATGTTGACGGTGGTGGCAGCATTGATGTGGAACTTTTGGGGGTGAGAAATTCAGGATTTGGATCTTTTAAAGTTTGAATTTTATTTTATAGAATAAAGTGTGATCTCTCACCATTAATTTCATAAGTGAGACAAAGAATAAATATAAAAGAAAAACTATTCAAAGATAAAAGATTACACTTTACTTTTTAAAGTAAAATTCAAATTTTAGAAGATTAAAATTCAGAACAACGGAGGTGATATGGATGATTAAAATGGAGGGTAAAATTTTTTGTGATGGCCCAAATCGTGACAGGGTACAAAAAAAAAAGAAAAAATCAAAGTCACTGAATTTTATTAAATTTAGGGATTAAAATTTTTTAAAGAGCAATGCTAGGGGACAGTAACTTTTGTGATTAGTAGCTATTAAATAGTCATTAATGATGAATTAATGGTATGAGATTGATATGAGATTTCATCCAATAATTCACATTTCTTTGCTAGTTACATGCTGGCCAAAATTCTATAAAGTTGATGGCCCTAAACTTTTCCTTTTTTAAACTTATTTAGAGACTAAATTGTTACAAAATAATACTTTTTTCTTTCGCGTCGGATAATCCAAACACGTTAGTTAGTGATGTCACATGTGCTTATCGATATGATTTAGCTGATAAAAACTGTCTAAAAATTATTATGAATCCTAGAATACAAATTTAAAGATATAATTAAATAACTATTAATCTTGAGAATAATTTAAGTTTTGACTACAATTTTAAAAATTACTTTAAAATTTAATTCTTAAAAGACTCTTTGTGACTTTATTGAAAGATTAGATTACATTACATGTAAATATTTTCATCAAGCAGCAAAACGAAAATGAGACACATTATGAAGTAATTAACTCATCGTATTCAATTCTTTTCAAGTGGGGTTAAGTTAAAAGTGTATGTAATGGCAGCTATATATCATCATCATCTATTATATTGATTATTAGTTATTAATTAGCTGGCTAGCTAACGATAATTTATTTATTTTAATATGTCTGTGACTCTATATATATATATATATATATATATATATATATATATATATACCTAAAGTAGTTTATTTAAAATTGAATGGAGATTTTTCTAATCTTTTGCAAAAATATTATAAGATACTTGTCCAAATTATTTATCATATTTTATGTATATATATAATAGTTTATATTTATATACATATAGTTTCATTTTTTTCTGTGATATGAGAAAATGAGAAATAAAACAAAAATGTGGTAGCATGCAACGACACTTTTCTTTGATTTAATTTATTTAACTTTTTATTCATGACTTAAATGTGTATAAATACTCCATAAAATAATGAATATTAATTATTATAAGATCCCACCGACGAAAGAGGAGGGGCAAGTCCTCAATCTAAAGCTGTCAGCCACTGCTATATATATAAATGGGCCAGTTCATTATTGGACATGGGACCCACCCGTCCACGTGTCTAATACTTTTGTACACGTGGCACATTTACTCCACAAATTTAGTCAAAATCATTATCCTCATCTCTTAAATCCTAATGAGTCAGATGATTTTTCCTAAGTACCTATTATTACATTTAGATTATTCAATGATGATGACATCATGTATGAGGAAAAAAATTATTATTATTGAATATTTTGCTCAACACAATTGTTGTTGGTGTTGTTTAATTAAAAAACATTACTAAAAATAAGTTTTATTACTTATTATATTAAGGATAATAACTAAGGTTTAAGTAATAATTGATGATGACTTGAGTCACTTAACTACACAAATATTTAAGACTTGAAACTATTTTAAAATTTTTCTTATTGTTTAATTTGCTTGCATCTTAGCAAAATAAACCTAATAGGAGAAGCTAAGGCTCTTGTTTTATATATATATATATATATATATATATATATATATATATATATATATATATATATATATATATATTAACTCTGATTATTACTTTGAGATTAACATAGGTATATATGATATGATTGTACATAATTTGGTTAATCTAAAAATCAAATTAATTTTTTTATTAATTAAAAATTTAATTTTAATTAATTAAATTGATTTTATATAATAAAATTAGTTATTAACTGATTATAAAATTTAAAACCTAATTTTTAAATAATTATAAAAATAAAAATTGGTTTAAAAAAACCAGATTTTGAATAAAAAATTTGGTTTTTGGAAAAATAAAATTGGTTTTTAAAAATTTTTAAATTAATTTTTTAATCTAAAAAATTAAAATTAAAATTAAAATTTTTTAAGATTTGATTTTAGTTTTGATTAACCAATTAAAAACTAATTTTTAAAATTTGATTTTAGTTAATTAATTTTAAAAAATATAAATATAATTTTAAAATTATTTTATTAAATTAATTAACTAAAATGTAATTATAATTATTTAACCGGTTAATTACATTTTAAATTTTTAATGTACACCCCTAATATATGAGGCCTTTAATTTGAATCATGGACAATCAATCATGGCTTGCTTATCTTCTATTTCACTAACTTTAGGAATATTATTATTATTTAGGCATCCAATGCATTGAAGACACTATTATAATAATTCCAAATGATATTAGGCAATTCATAAGGTAAGCGACATATAAAAAAAAAGGAGGCCAGTGAATGGTATATATAAAGAGATTCCATGCATATACATAATGGAAAATGTTTGGAAATAATTTTATGCATTTATTATTTTATCAAGTGACCACTTAAAAGACTCCAAACAGTCAATATATATAGATGATATGATATGATTTATATATGGATAATAATCATATAAAATTTTCTTTCAATCTTATAGTGTTTAATTCATTTAATTTTTTATTCTAAAACAACATATTAGAAATAAAAAAAAAAAGAGACTAAATTTGGAATTGATTTGGAAATAAATGAACCTATTGAAGCCTTGACTAAAGATAATAAATTAAAGAAACTTGCTCATTATTATATGATCTAATATTCAGATATTCCCTCCACCTTGCCCTAAAAAATTACTTACCATTATATATATTCCCACATAATCTTCAATTATTTGATTAAGTACCCATTCAAGCCTTAATAATTTGCTTCTTTATCACCTTCACTACTATCTCTTACTTTTCATATTATGATTACAAAATAATATATAAAAAACAGAAATGGACATGTTGGGCAAAGTCCTTCCTAGAGGGAACAAATACAAACAGGACACTATTTATAATAATAATAATAATAATAATAATAATAATAATATCCTAGCTAACTAGAGGGGAATATTTTTTTTTTTGTGTAGGGTAAAATATATTTTTTGTCTTAAAATTTAGCAAAAATTTTAAAAATATCTTTAAATTTTATTTTGTTTCAATTTTGTCCCAAAATTTTTTTATTTATATCAAATATATTCTTGACATCTCAATTTTCAAAATATCTTATAAAATTGTTGTTAAATTGGTCTTAAATTTATTTAAAAATTAGTAGTTAAGGATATATTTGATGCAAATAAAATTTTTTTGAGACAAAATTAAAACAAAATAAAATTTAAGAATATTTTTAAATTTTTTATTAAATTTTAAAGATAAAAAATATATTTTACCAATTTGTGTATTAACAAATGAGTGCATTAAATAGATATATAGAAGGGGGGTGGGTCACTAGTAATGACTCATTGGTCAATTTTGAATTTATGAAACAATATTAAATTCTAATAATTTTACAAAATAATAGAGAAATCATGAGAATGAAATAGAAAAAATGTCTCTCAATTAATAATTTTGAAGAAAAATAAATAAGAGTCTGTTTCAGAAAGTGACAATACTAATAGTATACCTTTGATAACATTATTAATAGTGGTGCCCCAAGAAAGCTTCACTACTCTTATAACCAGGATCACCTATTTCAACATTGAAGATCACACATACATGGCCCCATAGTTAATTATTCAACTGAACCCATGCCATAAATATATAAGTTAAATTTGATATGAACAACAATTAATATTTTACTAGTACATTTACCACATTTTTTTATTTTTAATTTTACTATTAATACATTATTCGTGCACGTAACAACCAACACACAATTAAAAATAACTGCAAAATAATTAACGTATTATTCTTTAATAAAGTATTTAATCATCATTATTATTATTACAAATTATTAGCGGTTAATTATAGTCTAAACTTCGATTCTGTCGGTAGCATGTCCACTTTTAAGCAATAATACACTCATACCAAACCCTGATCCAATCCATCAAAACCAAACGCATTGAAATCAATGAATAATCGATTGGTTAAGAAGACTTGTAATATATAAAATCGTTATTTTAATTTCTTCATTTATTATTAAGAGAGTGACAGTGTTTGAGTAGTTTGTGTATACAATAAATTAATAGATATATGGCAACAACTAACCTAATTATTATTACTATGGCATAAAGGAATAAGAATCTGAATTGGTCCAATTGCTCTATGTTTTCAAGAAATCATCAAAATCTCCCTCCAACAGGAAGCTACCAGATTTTGAATTTTATTATATATATATATCGTGAAAATATAAAAATATGTATTTATATAAAAAATATTTATTTATTTATTTAAAAATATTTTTTTAAATAAAAATCTTTAAAAAATATAAATAATAGCTTTAAAAGTAATTTTTTTAACTTTTTAAGTATTTTTATTTTTACTATTAAAAATTTATCAAATACATTAAAAAAATATTTTTTTAATAATTTAATAACACTCAAATAAACACATCAAAATAAAATTAATAAAAATATCATCAATATACGTTAAAGCTTTATATATCCATTTTTTCAGTATAAAGGATAAAAATCGTTTATTTTTCTTCCTTTGTTGATTAATCCCTTTCACAAAATATGAATGCAGTACATAAATATGTCAACCTTGCTTGTCCTCTTTCTTTATATTATTATTTTATCATTTTCTTAAAGCTAGAATAGATTAATGTTGTACTATATATATAATACAACATGTACTTAAAACATTTTCAAAAAGCTTGTTTGTAGTTGAATTTTGATATAAATAAAAACCAATTAATCAGATCCATTTGTTATTAATATTGAAATTATAATAATATAATGCAGCATATATATAAATACTTTACCTTATTATTGTAATGTCATAATAAAGAAAAAATAATGCTGTGTGTCTGAAGATGCAAAATGTTTAAATGTGGACCACAAGGGAAGTGTCGGCAGCAATAATAATAGATGTACCATCTAATATTAGTGAGCATTTTTTTTTTCTTAAGGGGAGGCTTGACCTAGTCTAAAAGCACAATTAATAAATATTATTTCCTTCTAAATAATATATATACAATACCACAAGTCTATATAATCATTAATGTTGTTTTATCTGATAAAGTTTATGCTATTTGTGTGACCCTATTTCGTCACGAATTTCATGACCATATATAAGGACTAACAAAGTAATAATATACGGGAATTTATATGAAGTGAAGTTTAAAAAGTAAAAGTATCACTTTTTAAATCACGAGATAATAAACTGCTCTTGCGTATATTTAATTTATGTATTGGACAAAATGTAATATAATTGATATTATATTGTTACTTTTGTGCATCAAAATCTTAATAATTTTTATCATTATTTAATTAATATAAATATTAAATAATTTTTAATAAATAAATTTTATTAATTTATATGTATAAATTTTAAAAAATATAAATATAAATTATATTAATTTATGTATATAAATTTTAATTATAGATATAAATTATATATTTTTATGTGTAAATATTTATAAATATAAATATAAATTATTACTAAATATTAATTTAAAATAATAATATTTATTGATTATATAATATTGTTATTTGTGTATATATACCTAGCTAGCTAGATTCTGGAACTCAATAAAATAAAGTAAAATAATTAAAATAAAATAAATTCATCCTCGTAACTACGTATTTATAAGCTACGTATTTATAATCAATTCATTAGAGGATCATGGCCTAGTCAGAAACACTGACAAATTAATAATATTTCATAATGATATTTACCTACTACTCTTGTTAGGTAAGGTATATATAAATGTGTTGAAACTCACCAACATGGATTAAAAAAAATATTACATTCCAAACAATTCCTTCCTTCCCTTAACTATGTATCGGTCCAAATTTGCAAAAATAATATAATCAAGATAAGAAAATTAAAGGAATATTCACATGGCAGAACTAATGATGTACCTTTCTTGATTATTTTCTAGTTTTTGATAGACAGAGTCAAGTAACCATTGAAGGCTTTATTACTATAATCATGCATGCACAAGATTACATTCAGTTTCACCAATTTTCATGCAGCTTCAGAAGGAGAAACAACAGAACAAGTACAAAATAAAGAATTTAAATATATATAATATGGACATATGGGGTATATATATATATATATATATATATATATATATATATATATATATATATATATATATATATTGGTTGATTTACTAAAAGTCACAAGAGTTCATCATATGTATGTGTAGTTTCCACTATTGCTTTGTTTTGTTTCACATGATATTTAAATTCAAAGTATGCTAAGATTTTTATACATATCATGCATGGTCCATCCACACAAGCGGCACGTGACTTTTCTCCCCGCTCTTCAGCTATATATTTACCTTTTTCATTATTTTGAGATTAATTTGTATAAAACCTTTTCTTTATTATTTACTTAAATGAACCCTAAACATGATTGCAATATATAAATAAAACCTCATGATGGACACATGCATAAGATTTTATATTAGAAGTTGTTGATAAAATATGTCATATCTTTAAAGATATCTTTCAATATAAAAAGTTTGTTTGAATGTGTTTTTATGAAAAAAAATAAATTTGTTAAAAAAATAAAAATAATTTTATATTTAAATATTTCATGTACAAATATTTTTTTATTTAACAAATGATGTTTTTTAAAAAAAGATATAAATTGTAGTTTTTAAAAAATATATATTTTATTATTTTTTAATATTTTTATTTTTATTATTAAATATTTTGATAAATACAATAAAAAAATCTTTTTCATTGAAACAATCTTTTTCTAATAAGTTAATGATACCCAAATAAATTTAATAGCTTAATTCAATTATTAAAAATATAATTATTCATATGTCATTATTTATTAGTTAAAAATTTTAGAATAAATAATTTTATTATATAACATTAAAATTTTTATTAAAAACTTATATAAAAATTATACAAAATTCGAAAAAATATATTCTTACCTGAATATAACAATAAATTAAAACGGGTACATAATGAACATACTTGGTTGTTAACCTAATAATATATAGGTTAATTTTATTTCAATATTAAAGGTACCAAACGGATCAAAAGAATCTTCTAATTTAATCATTCATCCAAAGCATCATTTTGATCCAAATAATGGAGATGCTGAACTAATTCAAAACAAGCACACTTAATGACTTAATATTTTTGAGTTGACTTAGTTAAGTAAATTATTTACCTGACTGAATTTTACATTCTCAAATAGTTTCAACTCCTCTGCTCCACCAACATCAGCATTCAGCAGCATCCACCCAAACAAAACATAGGGACCCACCGAAAGTTCCATCAAGCTTAAAAGTATTAATATTCAAATCTAAAAAATATATACTTTTATATTTTCTTATATACAAATATTATTGAGACAGACACAGTTGGTTAGGCATTGATATTCACGAGTGCATTATTATTATTCTTCTTTGATAACTATTAATGTTTTTACGTTGGTTTAATATTATTGGCTAGATTACTTAATATAACATATATTTGTTTTTAATTATTTTAATTATTGTATTTACATAAAAGATATGTGACATGTTTTTTGGTTGCTTATAGTAACTTTTAATTTCACATGTTAAAAATTAATTTATTGTAAATTTAAGTTCTGTTTAAGGGTTTGTATTCATCAATAATTGCTGCATGCATAAGTTGAAATTTACAAATTTTTAATATTTATTTAAGCGGACGAGTGAATTGACTATTCGAGACATTATTAGAATAAGGAAACACTTGTATATGTATCCAACTAACTACGGTACACTTGACAACACACATGTACAATTGTACATATACATACGGATACATAATAAGTTGTTGTTTTTGGTCTTGTTCTGTGTCTGTGTATGATGTTTCCACTTTTTCCTTTTCTCCCTTTTCTTTCTCTACACTCCTCTCTTATAAACGTGTTTTGCTGCAACTTTGTGTGTGTCTCTGAGAGAAAAAAGGGAGAGACTAGTTAAGTTTAGTACTACTAAATTAGTAGTAACATGGCAAATATGTTACAAAACTGGATTCTGCAAGAAAAGAATCGTTTTAACAACTTTCTTTAGTTGTTAACAACCAACTCCTTTTGTTTTTCTATATTTGCACAAGCTGTGTTTGTTATATTGTGTGTGAGAGCTGAGAGGTGTTAATGGATACCAAGGGAAGACTCATTGCAGGGTCTCATAACAGGAATGAGTTTGTTCTTATCAATGCTGATGACACTGCAAGAGTGAGTCTCTTTCTCTTTCTTATACATAATAATCTTCCAAAAATGTTTGTCTTTTTTATATTCTTGTGCACACTTCACAAAGCCACGTGGAGAGTTTGAATAAGAAAAACAAAGATCTCCATTGGGTTTTGTTTTCATGGATTTCTATTCTAAAATTGAGGCCTAACTGATTCTTTTGCAACTAGTTTCTGAAATAAGTGTTGTAATTGAAGGTTATCCTTTTTATACTTTGAATCTTGTGTCGGTGAAGTCATCAACCATCCAAGTTTTTTTCATGAAATGATGTCGCTTAATTAGCATAACTGCTATCATGATTTATGCAGGTGAATGCTGTTACAGAATTGAGTGGACAAATATGCCAGATCTGTGGTGATGAAGTAGAGGTCACAATTAATGGTGATCCATTTGTTGCTTGCAATGAGTGTGCATTCCCTGTTTGCAAGCCTTGCTATGAGTATGAAAGAAGAGAAGGGAACCAAGTTTGCCCTCAATGCAAAACAAGATACAACCGCATCAAAGGTTTCATCTTTCAACTTTGATCCCTAGTTAGTAACTGTCTCAGAATAGAAATATAGAAATACTAAAACACCCAAGCCAATCTATCTTGATTGTCTCAGTGTCTCTGTATTTTCTGTTCCGAAACACTTACCAAACATATTTATGTTTTAACTTTTAACTTCCTTTGTTGTTTATATATCAGGTTGTCCTAGAGTTGAGGGTGATGAAGAAGAGGATGGTGTTGATGATTTGGAGAATGAGTTTGATATTGGCAGCCACCCTCATCATCATCATCACATTGCTGAGACAATGCTATCTTCTCGCCTTAATGGTGGATTAGGAATCAGTACCACACCTTCAGAGTTTGATGCAGCTTCTGTGGCAGGTTCTGAGATCCCTCTACTAACTTATGGTCAAGAGGTAAAGTAAAATGTAAAGCATAATTCTCCAACTCTTGTAGCTGTTCATTTTTTAGTCTTTTTCTCTAATATTCTTTTGTGTGTCAATTAAGGATGTTGGAATCTCTGCTGATAAACATGCCCTCATTATTCCCCCATTCATGCCTCGTGGAAAACGTGTTCATCCTATGCCTTTTCCTGATTCCTCTGTACCCGGTAATTTTTTAAGGTCAAACTTCAAAGTCAAAGTTGTTTGTGTGTATCCTTTAATGTGACAAATTAATGCTGCTGGTGATGCAGTTCAAGCAAGAGCTATGGATCCTAAGAAAGACTTGGCAGTTTATGGATATGGAAGTGTTGCATGGAAGGAAAGAATGGAGGACTGGAAGAAGAAGCAATGTGAAAAACTTCAAGTGGTTAAGCATGAAGGGTGTAAGGATCTTGATGAGTTTGATGACCCTGAGTTACCAAAGTAGGTGAAATTCTTATAAAACAGTTTTACACGTGTATCCAACTACGTAACGGCACATTAGTAAAAATAATTATCTTTGATATTGATCGCGTGAATGATTGATGTGATCAAAATTAAACTCTATAACTTTAAATTACATTTCTCTTACAATAAAATTTTCACTTGAATTTCTTCTAATAGAATGGATGAGGGGAGACAACCACTATGGAGAAAGTTGCCAATAAGTTCAAGCAGAATAAATCCATACAGAATAATCATAGTTCTCAGGATTGCAATTCTCTGCCTCTTCTTTCATTATAGAATTCTGCACCCTGTGAATGATGCATATGCATTGTGGCTCACATCAGTCATATGTGAAATCTGGTTTGCTGCTTCATGGATTCTTGATCAGTTCCCAAAATGGTGTCCAATTGAAAGAGAAACATACCTTGATCGTTTATCTTTAAGGTAGTTCTTAACTAGTATGTGTATCTGTGATGATTGTTCAATACTTCATTACTGTCTCGGTTTCAAAATAAACTAGATTTAGAGAATAAATTAGTTTTTTTATATAAAAAACTTTTTCATAAAAATACTAATTTATTTCGTTAAGTTAATTTAAGAAGTTGTATTTAATTAAAAGAGTAAAATTACTTACATATATTAACTAATTGTTTACATGGGTGAGATAAGAGTAACTACTTATGCTATTGTCCGTTGTAACTTATTTTCTAATTGCAATAATAAGTTAATAACATCAATATATGAATGCAATCAGGAAAAGAAATCAAGTCATATTTGTATTTGAAATTATACATCCAAAAATTGAATAATAAGGTATATCAATTATTACGTGAAACAACTAAATTGTGAATTTAAGTACTATTTTAATCAATATGAATATAATAATAATGATTATTCTCAACCATTGGAGAAGAATACACACTTTCTAAATAAAAACTTGGAACGTTTACTGAAAATTATACATTTTTCTTAATGTTTTTAAATTAGTTTTCTCTTATTAAGATTTTATTCTTTAGGGTAAAATTTTGAATTTAAAATTAAAAAATATAGTGATAATTTTTATCAAAAGAACATATTAACACATTATAAAGAATTCTCTTGATTAAGTTTAATTTTTTTTATAATAATGATTTCATATCAGAGGAATAAATTAGCACATATGATGAACTTTTTTATTGTGATTTTTTATAATTTATTTTTAATAATTATCCTTTAAATTAAATTTTAATAAGTATTATTAATTATTGATGGTAGTTTTTCTCATAACCTATTATCATTAAATTATATTAAAAAAAGTAAATAAAAGAAAAGAATCTTAGTACCATAGATTCATAACCTATCATCATTAAATCGTTTTAAAAAGAGGAAATGGAATAAAGGCATTTTAGTATCACTATATAGATTAAAGAATACTATACCAACTAAAAAAACTTATCTTATAAAATAGAGTGACATCAAATATCTAAGAATGATGATGAAACTACTTTAATTTCTTTTGTAATGGAGGGAGTACTGATTATTCTAAAGCTAATGGTTTACAATGTAACAGGTATGAGAAGGAAGGGAAGCCATCAGAATTAGCTTGTGTAGATGTATTTGTTAGTACTGTTGATCCTATGAAGGAGCCTCCACTTATCACTGCAAACACTGTTCTTTCAATCCTTGCTGTGGATTATCCAGTGGAGAAAGTTGCATGCTATGTCTCAGATGATGGTGCTGCCATGCTTACATTCGAAGCACTTTCAGAGACATCTGAGTTTGCAAGGAAGTGGGTTCCATTCTGCAAGAAGTTCAGCATTGAACCAAGAGCTCCTGAATGGTACTTTGCACAAAAAGTTGACTATCTCAAAGACAAAGTTGATGCAGCATTTATCAGAGAGCGTCGCGCTATTAAGGTTCGAAAAATGTCTTATCACTTTGCTTGTGTTTCAAGTAATCTAAAATATGATCTATTTTATTGAGTTCTAAACATTGTGTGCTGAAAATTTGACAGAGGGAGTATGAAGAATTCAAGGTGAGGATTAATGCATTGGTTGCGACGGCACAGAAGGTTCCTGAGGATGGTTGGACAATGCAGGATGGGACTCTATGGCCTGGAAACAATGTTAGAGATCACCCTGGAATGATTCAGGTGAGTAGTATATATATTTTGTTTTTCAGTTTCAGTCATAGTTCATAATCACAAGGCTTGTTTGGATGAATTCAATTGTGAATTTGTGATGAATGATGATACTCTTTGGGTAGGTTTTCCTTGGTCAAAATGGTGTCCGCGACATTGAGGGAAACGAATTGCCTCGCCTTGTTTATGTGTCTCGTGAGAAAAGACCTGGATATGAGCACCACAAGAAAGCTGGAGCTATGAATGCTTTGGTAGAATCCATTTTTATGTGTCTATCAAACTTTTTCTCAGCTTTCTTTTGTGTCTTCATTTCTCTAACCAGCTTATATGATGTTTTTTTTTTTTTTTTTTTCAAAAGGTGAGAGTTTCAGCAATTATCTCCAATGCTCCTTACCTGCTGAATGTTGATTGTGATCACTACATAAACAATAGTAAGGCCCTTCGTGAAGCCATGTGCTTTATGATGGATCCTACATCAGGGAAGAAAATTTGCTATGTACAATTTCCTCAAAGATTTGATGGGATCGATCGTCACGATAGATACTCAAATCGCAATGTTGTGTTCTTTGATGTATGTAACAATTTTAATGTTCTCTTCTTGATCCTTTTTTTTTTGTATGTGTCTCTGATTGTTATTTTGATTTGAAGGAAGAACTAATCTCTGGTTTCAATTTCTGTGTAGATCAATATGAAAGGTTTAGATGGAATCCAAGGACCAATATATGTGGGAACTGGGTGTGTCTTCAGAAGGCATGCACTTTATGGATATGATGCCCCCTCTTCCAAGAAACCACCACGGAGGACGTGTAACTGTTGGCCTAAATGGTGTTGCTGCCTCTGTTGTGGATCTCAGAAGAAGAAGAACAAAGGGAAGCCAAGTATGAAAATGTTAAAGAATAAGGATGATACAAAGCACATACATACACTAGAAAACATAGAAGAGGGAATTGAAGGTAAGGAACACTTAAAATTTGCAGTGTGTTATTGTTTGGAAATAAGTATTATAAGATGCTAAAAATAAGTAAATAACACACATACTTTTGTTGCATTTAGGAGTTGAGAGTGAGAAGTCACTATTGATGTCTCAACTGAAATTTGAGAAAAAATTTGGGCAATCTGCTGTGTTCATAGCTGCAACACTTATGGAAGATGGAGGCCTTCCAAAAGCAGCAAGTTCTGCTACACTCTTGAAAGAAGCCATTCATGTAATTAGTTGTGGTTATGAAGATAAGACAGAATGGGGTAAAGAGGTATCTCTTGATTCTCTTCTATACTTAAAGATTTTTCAACTGTGGCTTTTTAAGCTTGATAGTGTTATGTGTATTTAATCCTGTGCTAAATTGGGTTTCAGGTTGGGTGGATATATGGCTCAGTTACAGAGGATATTCTAACAGGTTTCAAGATGCACTGTCATGGCTGGAGATCGGTTTATTGCATGCCGAAAAGGCCTGCTTTTAAGGGTTCAGCCCCTATAAATCTTTCTGACCGTCTGCATCAAGTTCTCCGGTGGGCGCTTGGATCGGTTGAGATCCTGTTTAGTAGGCATTGTCCTCTATGGTATGGCTATGGTTGCGGCTTGAAGTGGCTAGAGCGGTTTTCTTACATAAACTCAGTTGTTTATCCTCTCACTTCAATTCCCTTGATTGCCTACTGCACTTTGCCTGCTGTGTGTCTTCTCACTGGGAAGTTCATAGTCCCTGAGGTAGGATTACTTGCGTTACAAGATATTGTATTCTCATGTCGAACGTTGCTAACTTAGTTTTTAAGAGATCAACAAATTAGTCCCTGAAAGAAAGTAGATTTTCTTTTACATAGTTTTTCATTGATGCTTCATTTTCTTGTTCTCAGATTAGCAACTATGCCAGCATAATTTTCATGGCACTCTTCATCTCTATAGCTGCAACTAGCATATTGGAAATGCAATGGGGAGGAGTAGGCATACATGACTGGTGGAGGAATGAGCAGTTTTGGGTGATCGGTGGCGCCTCCTCGCACCTCTTTGCGCTCTTTCAAGGGTTGCTAAAGGTCCTAGCAGGAGTTAACACAAACTTCACTGTGACATCCAAAGCTGCAGATGATGGAGAGTTTGCTGAACTCTACATATTCAAGTGGACATCATTGTTGATTCCTCCATTGACATTGCTCATAATAAACATCATTGGAGTTATTGTTGGTGTCTCTGATGCCATAAACAATGGCTATGATTCTTGGGGTCCTCTCTTTGGGAAGCTGTTCTTTGCACTTTGGGTCATTGTACATCTTTATCCCTTCCTCAAGGGTGTTATGGGAAAACAAGAAGGTGTTCCTACAATCATTTTGGTTTGGGCTATTCTCCTTGCTTCAATCTTGACACTTCTTTGGGTGAGAATCAACCCCTTTTTGGCCAAAAATGACATTGTTTTGGAACTTTGTGGATTGAAGTGTGATTGATGACTAAGGCACATAAACAAACATAAGCAAAATTTGCATAAAGTTTTTTGTCAAATAACATCAGTAGATGCAGAAGAATCTCTTGGTGAGAGACACTGCTACAGAAAGGGTTCATTGTGGTGGATGTTTGTAGATATACAAAAGGGCTGTGCATAAAACAATTTAGAGTTTCATTATTCTTTTTTTATACATGTGCTTGCTTGGATTCAAGGTTAGTTTAAATTCCCATAGATGAGGTGAGGAGGTTGTAATTTATAGTTTCTTTCTGAATAAGGCATCTCATATTTGTAACCAAATGTGATTTTGTTCTAGCTTTTGCACCAAGTGAATAAAACATGATCACTTCATAGCATCTCAAAATCTGTAGTTTTTAAGCTATTGCTTGTTATTATATCAAATATCACTGTATAATTAAATTTCATAAAAAGTGCATAAAAACATATTAAAGAACACAAAATAATTCACATTTCACATATTCCAATAGATACATCACCATACAACAATATGATCATAAAATAGACACTGGAATTTCATTACATTTTCTCTATAGTATGAGCATAGTCACTTTCCAGGGACAAAGTTTGTAGCATAGGCCCAAGCATTGTTGTTGACTGGGTCAGCAAGGTGGTCAGCAAGATTCTCCAATGGTCCCTTTCCAGTGACAATAGCCTGAACAAAGAATCCAAACATAGAGAACATGGCCAGCCTGCCATTCTTGAGCTCCTTTACCTTCAGCTCAGCAAAGGCCTCTGGATCATCAGCTAGGCCCAGTGGGTCAAAGCTTCCACCTGGGTATAGTGGGTCAGTCACCTCACCGAGAGGCCCACCAGCAATACGGTAACCCTCAACCGCACCCATTAAAATGACCTGGGTGGCCCAAATGGCAAGGATGCTCTGAGCATGGATCAGACTTGGGTTTCCCAGGTAGTCAAGCCCACCCTCGCTAAATATCTGAGACCCGGCCTTGAACCACACCGCCTCGCCGAATTTGACACCGTTGCGGGCCAAGAGCTCGGGGAAGACACAGCCCAGGGCCCCAAGCATGGCCCACCTACTGTGGATTACTTCAAGCTCACGGTTCCTAGCAAATGTTTCTGGGTCGGCGGAAAGCCCAGCAGTGTCCCATCCGTAGTCACCAGGGAATTCACCAGTGAGGTAGGAAGGGGGCTCACCCGAGAATGGGCCCAAGTACTTGACACGGTCTGGGCCGTACCATGGGCTTCCAGAGGAAACTTGCTTGGTGGCTGCTTTCCTCATGGTGACTCTTCCAACACCAAGCTCTGGGTTGGAGGGTGAAAGCTTGATTGCTTGGCCAGCCAATGAGGGAGAAGAGAGAGCCATTGTTGAAGCAGCCATTGTTATTATACCAATGAAGAAAAGAAAACTTGTGAATGAAAGTGAAGAGTTAAGAGAACGGTTGATGCTGTGATAGGTTAACACTTCACACTATATATATGGCAAACGTCCTTATCTTATGAAATCTATATCGGAGAGTCTATTGGCTTGAAAAATCTGTTTTGTTTTATAAGCTCATACCTACAACTTATTATCATTCATGAATTTTCTTTATTTTTCCTTGGGAAATATATCAAACATCTTGAGAAATAACTATACCGTCCAATAAGGAACTGCCATTTGTGATTTTGGATATGCTATAATATCTCTAATGTATGTTACATTGGTAACAAAGAAATGTGTATAGTGTGCATTGATCTCATTATTAAACACCAAGTTATATTGTAATATTAGATTATGGTTTAATATTGATGCACAGATATATTTTATACAATTGTATAGTTACATTTATTCTTTTAAATAATTATTTATGCAATTATATAAAAGATATTTATTTTTGTTATGTGACATTATATAATTATATAAAACTATTTTAAATTAAAAATATATCAAAATTAAATTCTTAGATTATTAGTATTTCGCTTCAATCATCATTTTAATCTCAATGTCAGTAATAGATAGTCTTATCTTCTTTTTGTGGTTCATGCTATAGTTACCAACATAAGAATTGTGATTTGAGATCATGATATCTAAAATTTAAAATTATTATTACAAGTTCCAATAATTACTTAATTAATAATAAAATCTTTAATTCAGATCACTAAGACATTATATATTATTGTCTTACATGCTAAATATTTATTTTTGAAGAACTAAGTAAATAAATATTTAAAAGTTTTTTTATATATATATTTGCATCGTCCAAAGGGATAAGAACCATATCAGCGAAAGATACATGAATCACAGATAACAAGCTCCACAAATCATCTCCATTGGACCATTAACATTTATTTGTTTATGTCATCTTATAAAAATAATGTTGATATATATTTATGTAATTATATCTCTCGTCATAAAATGTTGCTATATTTGGAGTAGACAACCATTAGTTTAATTTCTAGCATAGTCAAAAGAACTCATGCATCTATCTATTTGTTATCTAAATTATTTTTTTATCAATAATAAATTTATTATTATAATTATTTTTTTAATAAGAGTATATAAAGAGTACATAGTATATAAAAATTAATATTAATATTATCACCATTAATAGTTAACATCTTATCACATAAGAATTGTTGTATAATTTAAATTTATAATATTTTTATTTTCATTTTGGTAGTTATTCATGCAAAAATTAAGGAAGGAGACATGTAAAAAGTTTGTGTTACTCCAGTATTACAAGCATAAAAAAATAACACAATAACTCAATAAAAGGATAGAAGATATGTAGTAAGATAGGAAGGATAAAAAAAATGAAATGGTGAAATTAACTTGCATATAAATAATTCCATTATATTCAAATGACTATTATTAAACAACAACATTGTTCCATGTTAGCTAGATTATTTTTTTATCAATAATAGTCTTATTATTGTAATTATTTTTTTAGTGAGAGTACATAAAAAATACATAATATATAAGGTGTAATAACTCAACAAATATTTTTAAAGAAAAACTTTTCATTCTTTTCAACAATGAAAAAAACTTATTTTTCTCCATTTCTTAATCCCTTCTGATTCATCAAACCATCAACATCACAACTTGAACAGCTTAGGACATGAAATATTCTTCATTCCAACTAGGATACTAACTTTTGCGTCTAACCATTGACTGGTTTTAAAGTTTTTACCTACAAATACTTTTATTTGTATTCATTTCAAGTAAATATTATTTTTGTTTCATTATATATAAAATCATATTTAATTATTCTATTAGTTTTTATAGTTATTAAATTTTTAATTAAGTTTTTATATTTTTTTTTAATTGAATCCCTAAATTACTTTTAATTTTGTAATTAGATCCTTCCTATTATAAAAAATGTTAGAATTAACAAAATATTTTTCGTAAATTAAAGATATCTACTATTAAAAACTCAATTAGATCTTTAATTAAATATTTTTAAAAAAAATATTCTGTTAATTTTAATATTTTTTATATGAAAAGGATATAATTATAAAACTAAAAATAATATAAAGAACAATTTAAAAAAATACGAAAATCTAATTACAAATTTGATAAAATTATAAAAGCTAATAGAATAATTAAAACATACGATTAACGCCACAGATGCATAGGCAAGTTTCACTGCAAAAAACCCTAACCATTTACACCCGGAACAATGTTAGATTTGTAGTTGATACAGTATTGAAAATAAAATTGTCCTCTCTTCAATAAAATACTATTATAAATTTAGTGAATGTTACTCAACCCCCTCTAAAATAACATGTAAATTACCTTTCATTATGTGTCACATTGTAATTGGTCCTTATCTTAACCATAGTTGGGTGATTTTATAATTTATTATTCTTAAAATATTAAAGCTCCACTACCGTTCATTAAAGCACATTCCACTCCTCCATTCTTTGTTTATCACTTCATCAACTAGATTTGGTCCTTCCAAGCACCATCGCGTTCGTGACAAAAAGCGCTAACGTCATCGCCATACCCTCCTACACAACCTCTCTTCCCAGTGCCTTTTTTTTCGCGTGAATCACTGCTTACCCACATAATTAATGGTTAATTTGGTTATTAAATTTTTTTATTAAAAAAACATATATTTATTTAATTACGTGATGGAACATATATTTATATGTAAAATATAATATAATAAAATAAATCTATTCAAAGTATTTAAAAGTATAATTAAAATCATAAACATACAAATATAATAATAAATTTTGTACTCCGAAAAAATAAACATATTTTTTTATCATACATATATTATTTAAAAATAAATATATTATTAAAATTAATAACAGAAATTTAAAATGATAAAATTCAACTTTTTTACCGTATTTTTTATAGTATTTTTATTTTTTAATTTTTTATTTATTAGTACTTTATTATTTAATTAATAATTAAACAAATTATTTTTATGAAAAACTATTTTTTATATTATATTAGAGAAGAGACCAATGTAAGAGTTTAAAAAATAAATTATATAAATATTTAAGAGATAAATATGAAATACATACCTAAGTAATGTTTAATTTGGTTATTAAATTTTTTTATTAAAATAAATTTTTATTTAATTACACGATAGAACATATATTCATATGTAAAATATAATATAATAACTCTATTTAGAGTACCTAAAAGTATAATTAAAATCAGAAAAAATATATTTTTTATTGTACATAAATTATTTTAAAAAATAATAAATTGTTAAAATTAATAACACAACTTTAAAATGATAAAATCTAATTTTCTTACAAGTATTTTTTATAGTATTTTTATTTTTTTAATTTTTAATTTATTCGTACTTTATTATTTAATTAATAATTAAATAAATTATCTTCATGATGAATTATTTTTTGTATTATCTTAAAGAAGAGAACAATATAACAGTCTAAAAAATAATGTAAAAATGATTTTTAAATAAAAAATAGATAATATTAAATTTTTTAAATACAAAAGTAAATTATATAGATAGATATTTAAGAGATAAATATGAAATACATGCCTAAAATAAATAAAACAAGACAAAAATAATTCTCCATTTTTCAATAGTACTCCCATTTTGTCTGTTTTATTTATTTTAGGCATGTATTTTATATTTATCTCTTAAATATTTATACAATTTATTTTTTAAACTGCTATATTGATCTCTTCTCTAATATAATACAAAAAATAATTTTTCATAAAAATAATTTGTTTAATTTTTAATTAAATAATAAAGTACTAATAAATTAAAAATTAAAAAAATAAAAATACTATAAAAAATACGGTAAGAAAGTTAAATTTTATTATTTTAAATTTCTGTTATTAATTTTAATAATATATTTATTTTTTAAATAATATATGTATGATAAAAAAAATATGTTTATTTGTTTGGAGTACAAATTTTATTATTATATTTGTATGTTCATAATTTTAATTATACTTTTAAATACTTTGAATAAATTTATTTTATTATATTATATTTTACATATAAATATATGTTCCGCCACGTAATTAAACTAGTGTTAAACCCGTGCGATGCACGGGCTTATATTTAAATTTAGTATAACACTATCATCGTCGTTATATAATAAACGTGTTAAATATGTTATTTTATCTTTATTCAAGGTAAAATATAAATAGAAGAGTTTGAAATTTATAATATTCTTGAACTATAAGGAGGGAGCCAGAAAAAAATAAGAACATATATAACTGTAATAATAGCATGTTAATTTTACCCTAAATTTTATATCAAAAAGCTAATAAAAATTTATCGACAACCTAGTATCTTACTAACTTCATTAGAAAAGCATTTGGCATAGGATGTTGTGTTCCTTGTTACACATTTCATTTCAAATTTGAAAAAAGAGTTATAGATAAATTAGTTATATCTATAGTAAATATTTGTACAAAAGTGTAAATCATAACATGCTATTAAAATAAAAATAATATTATCCTTACCTAAATATTATTGAAAACCTCTTTGAACACGACATTTGTTGTTGATGACTTTGGATTGCCGTCTTCGTCTATAATTAAAATCCTGAGGCCACTGTGACTCTTAACTCTTGACAAAGCAACATAAAGTTGTCCATGGGTGAACACTGATTTTGACAAATAAAGCCGTACATGTGATAATGATTGACCCCGACTCATGTTAATGGTCATTGCAAAGCATACTGTTAATGAAAATTGTCTCCGTTGGAACTTAAATGGCAATCCTGAATCTGAAGGGATCAAGTTCATTCTTGGAATGTACACTTTATTTTCAATATTTCTACCGGTCACTACCGTCACTCCAATTACATTGCTGCCAAGTTCGTTAACTATTAATCTTGTCCCGTTGCATAAACCTGAAGTCCGGGCTATGTTTCGCAATAGCATTACAGCGACTCCTGACTTCAAAGTCAACTTGTGATTGGGTAGTCCCGAACATTTGATGTCATTTAGGAACTCTGGTGTGAACCACTCTTGTTGTACATCTTCATTCTCATCAGCTTGGCATGTTGTGTCAGAGCTCAAATACTCTTTTTCCATCCCCGGAAAGATTGTCAAGACAAAATCGTTTACCTTCTCGACACTCTCAAGCGTGGGTGCAAGAATTGCCCTACTCTGAAAATACATGTAATCTGACATGTTTTGCAACAAATTTGGATATGCAAAGTCTACCAAATGAGAGAGAGGGTCATCAGTAGTTGTAATCAATAGATCATCTGAAATTTCAACTTCTGATTCATCACCAACAACAGAGCCAATATTTCCATTTCCAACATCAAGTATCCAATTAGCAAATCTCTTCATTTCACCTTCATCTTGATCCGAAGAAGACATTAGAAGCCTCATATTCGTATGCAGTTTCAGAACCTTACAAAATGACCACAGATGAGATGAGTTAATAGCGGATGCCAATATATCGTGTCTACTTTCTTTCGAAATCACCGGAAGTATCTGTCTGAAATCACCTCCTAGAACAACAACCTTACCACCAAATGGTTGATGTGTCTTATGTTGATCGATAACTGACATAAGATCCCTGAGCGTCCGATCAAGTGCTTCAAAATGGCAGTTGTACCTTTCCTCGCATACAACATATTGAGAACTCAAAATTGGATCCTGTTTTGGACTTCTCTGATATCTTCATTCACTCAAATTTCTCACTTTTACTTTGCAGTAGGTAATAATTTTAGTAAATTATTAAACATCGCCCCCTAAATAGTTAGTCTAGCTCCGCCCCTGACCCAGCCATATTCGATGTTGCTGAGAATATAGGTAATTTAAGAAGTAGCAATATCAGCACTTTATTATTTACTATTGTTATGCTTTTTATAAACAAACAATTATTATTTAGTGTTCAAGTTTTAAAATTCAAACTAAGATATGGTTATATATTATAATTTTTGTATTTGAACATTGATTTATTGTAATTCTTATTGTTTGATTAACGTGCATGTAAAACTTAAATCTTGAGGTTGGCACAATAAAATTGTATTATATGATCTCATCTTTTTAATCCATAAATTGTATTTTTCGGTAATCTTTTATAAATATTATTTTTATACTTATCAGTGTTAAAAATTATTGTTAATAATTATTTTTAACACTGATAATAACTAATTGTAATATTTTTGGCTATGCACGCTTCTTCTAATTTTTTAGTATCTAAATTTGAATTAAATGTACTTGCTCCTGTAATCATTAGAGATAATACATCAAGTAATTTATATTATAAAAAAAATGAATATATGTTAAATATTTGAATCAGCTGAATTATGAATATATATTATGAAGGTAATATTAAAGATAAAAGAAGTAAAATTTTAGCTTTGTGATAATTACAATCTATCATGCTTATCTTACCATGTCTCTTTTGAAGTAGCATAGTCTTCCTATTCAGTCTTGCATCCCTTTGCAATCTAATTCAATTTGTGTACTCCAATGAATCTATAATAATTATGTAGCATATACCAAAGATTGTTTTTAATAGACCAATTCAAAAGTTAAATGTTTGGTCTTTAAGTAATAAAAGCATATTAACATATGCTGGCTTTGTAATTGGTCGATATGGTTTGATGTTTGTTGAAGATATTGCTGACTTGTCTGATGACATGGGCTATCATATGCTTCACGTGTGATACCCGAATTACTAATATCACTAATATTGGAACATCGTTCTTTTTCATCTACAGAGTGTAGATTAGTAGTTGGAGACCTTGATCGATATGGTGTTGGATTATTACCTAATAAGATAACTCGAGATATTATTTTTGAACATATTTTCTGTTAAAGTTTATAATTGAATAAATAGTAGAAAAATCAAAATACATAAAGTGCATGTCACATAAGCAAGTTCCAAAAAAAAAATCTAAAAATAAATATGTATTAATACTATTTGTAATGTTCGACAACACCGACTCAAAATGCACACCATTGAAACTATCACTCGAATTTCCTGTAATTTTTTCGTAAACAAATTTAGTAACATATTACGAAGACAATGTAAATTAATAATTTATTACTTGTCAATAGCTAAATAATATATAGAAAATATTGTATTTTATGGACTTTCATTCGGCCAAACTACTCATGACATGTTAGTTATTTTGTATACCCAATAAAAACTAAATATATAGAACTGACATACTTAAAAATACCAAATAAAAAAATATATTATTCTAACCTAAAAAAAATGATAAAATAATTAATTATTTTTTATATGAAATCTACCTTGAAATGTGCTTCACTTTGTATTTTCTTTGTCTTTTAATATCAATTTTCTCTTCAATATAATCTTGCTTCTCTTTGGACTTCTTGCATCTTTCAATATATACCTAAAAATATCAAATAAATAAATTTTTGACTAATTAAAAATATATATACATTATACATAATACATTTTTATTATCAAATTTTTTATATTATTAAAAAAAATAAAATAGTACACATATGACAGCGTTTGATTTTGATATATATGTCCATCAAAACATAGATACAGGATTACCCAGAGTACATATATGGTGTTTGTTTACTGAGACAAAAATAATGAAAGACATAGTCATACACAAATACCCATTAAAAACATGTATTTTGTGTCTCTTTAGAATGCTAAAACACTAATTTTTAACTTGAGACACTAATTTTTTACAATTTTTTCTCATGTCTAACTTACCAAATAGAATATGAAATTAGTGTCTTCTTATGTCTATGTAAAATTGCACAAGTTTTATTTTCAATGGCTGCTTTAATTTCTTTTTTATTCTCATTTATTTAGTTACGTAAACATATTTTACAGAAAATAATATATTTTTTTATAAAAGTGTCTTTTTTCAAATAAATATAAGTTTAATCTCACGATCAATAAATTCAACTTATAGTTAAAATCTTTTTTTCCATTTCCTTAAATAAAGAGATTGAAAATGAATAACTTATGAGTAAAAAAGAGAAAAAGATGAAAGTACCTCTATTGTTGTGCTGAGATAATCTAAAAAATAACCATATAAACGAATTAAATAGAAAAAAAATTATAAATGTGACAAATAAAAAAATTTTAATTTAAAAATCAAAATGGTTAAGAAGCCACTTAATTAGGAATTAGTATTAGAATTTTAAATTTCAAATTTTTAAATAGAGTTTTCTAATTAGCTAGTGCAAATTTAAAATTTTTAAATAAACTTTTTTAATTAAACGTTTGTTATTCATTAAGAATATAGGAATTTGTTAATTTAAAAATAATTTTTATTAGTTTCGTCATAAATAGTATCAATCATATTATTTATCGATAAAAATAAATAAAATTAAATACAATCTAAAAATTAATAACCTTATAAATTACGTAAATTTAGAAAAAAATACTTAAA
This sequence comes from Arachis hypogaea, assembly GCF_003086295.3. NCBI lineage: Eukaryota > Viridiplantae > Streptophyta > Magnoliopsida > Fabales > Fabaceae > Arachis > Arachis hypogaea. The sequence continues at coordinate 114,667,713 of NC_092040.1, forward strand.
AAGAGAGAAAAAGATGAAAGTACTTCTACTGTGGAGAGACAATCTAAAAGATAATAATAAAAATTTATAAGTGTGGCAAGTAAAAAAGTTTAAATTTAAAAATCGAAATAGTTAAAAACTTACTTAATTAGAAATTCAAATTTAAAATTTTTAAATAGAATTTCTTAATTAGCTAGTATAAATTTTAAATTTTTAAATAAAATTTTCTAATCAAACATCCATTGTCCATTAGGAATATAGAAATTTGTTAATTTAAAAATTATTTTTTTTAGTTTCATCATAAATAGTATTAACTTTATTATACTTTTTCTAAAATTTAAACAGTATTATATTTTTTTTAAATAGTATAAATAACTTCACATCTTAATAAGATAATTCTATTTACTTTATTATAATCCTTTGTAATTAGCATAGTAGCTTATAAATTATATAAATTTTTAAAAAATATTCTCAAACTCAATTGCTTACGTAAAAATTAAAAAAAAAGTATATTTGAATTTAAATTTAAAATTCTAAACATAATATTTTAATTAAAAATTATAATTAGATTTTTTTAAATAAGTACACATTAAAAATTAATAATTAACTTAATTGTATCAACAATAATTCAAAGAAGAAATTTATAACTTTATGACATTAAATATTAAATTAAAAATTATCAGAATATCAACGGTGAGAATCAAATTAAAAATAAAACCACAAGTAATAACCAAATAACTTCAATTTATATTTAAAAAAATTCGAAATTTCAAACATAAAAATCGAAAAGAACCAAAAAAAAAATAACAACTCAAGAAAATACAATGTTTCCACCAAAACAAACATATACTTGGCATTATTCTATTAGATAGACTCTAAATGGGATTCTCAAAACATGTGCATCAAAATTCTCAAGTTTCTTTCTCAATATTGATCTTCTTGCAAGTTGAGGTATCTCATTCCACCTTCGAATCTTCTGACTCCGAGGATAGTCGCTTAGTTGGTGTAATAGCATTTTCCAATAATTCGGATACATCATTGGCCGTAACTTCATTGGAGAATTCAATCAACAAATTCTGTACAAAAAACTACGTTAAATTAAAGACTTCTTTCTAACCTTTGATTTTATCTCACTAATATATTTTGAATAAAATTAAGATCTAATTTTGAGAGAACAAAAAAAAAATATATTTTTTGAACAAATACCTTAGCACCTTTTACTTTCTCCCCTTCAATGATTGAGGATGTCTTTGAAATTGGAAGCAAACCACCGGTGTAGTCAACTTCCTAAAATTATAATTAATTATTATTTATAAATTAGATACTACTAATGACCAAGAAAGCAAAAAATAAATTAATTTTTTAATAGAAAGTACACTTATATATACTCACAATTTGAATACGGTGAGCCTCTTTGAATTTATTTATGAGATCCACATTATCAGTTATCTTCTTAACTTTATAAGAAGGGGAAAAATGTGGATTATCAGATATTTGAACTTCAACGATGAAGAGAAAGATCTTATCAATTAGGTTGAGTAAAAGTGTAGGTGTATCCGATAGATCTCCTTTCTGCAGGGTATTACATAATATATTAATAATAAATAATATAAAAAGTACCAATAAAAATATCTTCACTAATGCTTTTAGAAATAAATATTGGTTAGATCTTACCAATAGGAGTGGATCAAGTATCTCTACACAGCTCTTTCCCAAAACTTATTTTACCTCTTTGTCAAAGACTACATAACATGCACGTTAGAACCATCAATGACACCAATTTATTCGATACCTGCTTAAAAAAGAAAATAACATAAAAAAAAGTTAAATATACACTTATTCAATATCTAATCAAATGTACATAGACTTTAATTTAAAAAAATAAATAAATAACCTTGGAGTCATGGATAAAAGGATATTAGTAGAAAACTCGTGTCTTCATCGAGCCAAACCATCTCAATTGAGTATGGCAATGGAGAATTTCCGTAATTTGATAGTGTCCATAACTGTATCACTCGTATACGTACACACAAATTGTCGATTGTAGGATTGATGTACTTTAAATTGTGGTGCTTTACATCTCTCATAATTTATCCTTTTATAGTTGCATCATAACTAAATTTTTTTAAATTTGGTTGACTTTAATTTAAAATTTAAAAAACAACAACCTAAGTAAAACAACCCAAACAAATAAAACAATTTAAAATTTAAAAAATAACCACCTAAGTAAAACAACCCAAACTTAAAATTTGAAAATAACAACCTAAGCAAATAATAATTTATAATTTATAAATATAAATCTAAAAATTTCTAATGACGACACGTAAGCAAATAAACTCCCAGACTCAACGTAGGAGCGCCACGTCAGCAAATGAGCTCCCCATTTGTATTACTACTAGTGTTAAACCCGTGCGATGCACGGGCTTATATTTAAATTTGATAAGTTAAATTAAAAATAATATTTTATATCTATATATTTTTTAAAGTTAGTATAACACTATTATCGTCCTTATATAATAAACGTGTTAAATATGTTGTTTTATCTTTATTCAAAGTAAAATATAAATAGAAGAGTTTGAAATTTATAATATTCTTGAATCATAAGGAGGGAGACATGAAAAAAATAAAAACATATATAATTGTAATAATAGCATGTTAATTTTACACTAAATTTTTTTATCAAAAAGCTAATAAAAATTTATCGACAATCTAGTATCTTACTAACTTCATTAGAAAAGCAATTGGCATAGGATGTTGTGCTCCTTGTTACACATTTCATTTCAAATCTGAAAAAGGAGTTATAAATAAATTAGTTATATCTATAGTAAATATTTGTACAAAAGTATAAATCATAACATGCTATTAAAGTGAAAATAATATTATTCTTACCTAAATATTATTAAAAACCTCTTTGAACACGACATTTGTTGTTGATAACTTTGAATTATCGTCTTCGTCTAGAATTAAAACCCTGAGGCCACTGCGACTCTTAACTCTTGACAAAGCAACATAAAGTTGTCCATGGGTGAACACTGATTTTGGCAAATAAAGTCCTACATGTGATAATGATTGACCCTGACTCTTGTTAATGGTCATTGCAAAGCATAGTGTTAACGGAAATTGTCTCTGTTGGAACTTAAATGGCAATCCTGAATCTGAAGGGATCAAGTTCATTATTGGAATGTACACTTTATCTCCAATATTTTTACCGGTCACTATCGTCCCTCCAATTACGTTGCTGCCAAGTTCGTTAACTATTAATCTTGTCCCGTTGCATAAACCCGAAGTCTGGTCTATGTTTCAGAGTAGCATTACAGCGACTCCTGTCTTCAAAGTCAACTTGTGATTGGGTAGTCCCGAACATTTGATGTCATTTAGGAACTCTGGTGTGAACCACTCTTGTTGTACATCTTCATTCTCATCAGCTTGACATATTGTGTTAGAGCTCAAATACTTCTTTTCTATCCCTGGAAAGATTGTCAAGACAAAATCATTTACCTTCTCGACACTCTCAAGCATGGGTGCAAGAATTGCCCTACTCTAAAAATACCTGTAATCTGACATGTTTTACAACAATTTGGATATGCAAAGTCTACCAAATGGTCATCAGTAGTTATAATCAATAGATCATCTGAAATTTCAACTTCTGATTCATCACCAATAATAGAGCCAATATTTCCATTTCCAACATCAAGTATCCAATTAGCAAATCTCTTCATTTCACCTTCATCTTGATCCGAAGAAGACATTAGAAGCCTCATATTTGTATGCAGTTTCAGAACCTTACAAAATGACCAGAGATGGGATGAGTTAATAGCGGATGCCAATATATCGTGTCTACTTCCTTTCGGAATCACCGGAAGTATCTGTCTGAAATCACCTCCTAGAACAACAACCTTACCACCAAATGGTTTATGTGTCTTATGTTGATCGGTAACTGACATAAGATCCCTGAGCGTCCGATCAAGTGATTCAAAGCACATTTTATTGAGCATTGGAGCTTCATCCCAAATTATTAAGCTACTTTGAATGAGTAGCTCAGCCTTCAAACTGCCATGCTTGATGTTGCAAGTAGATTCATCAGTAATTGTAATGGGTATTGAAAATCTAGAATGAGTCGTTCTGCCACCAAGTAGGAGTAAAGAAGCAATTCCACTGGATGCGACATTTAAAATAATCTTTCTTCTAGACCGAATAGTAGAAGAAAGTCCATTCCAAATAAATATCTTACCACACCCACCATGCCCATAAAGAAGTAAAAATCACCAGAGTATGTAATAACAGCGTTGAGTATCTCATCAAATACTAACCTTTTCTCATGAGTCATCTTTTGTTTCGTATATAAGTTTGTATGAGTCAACTCATTTGTGTCATATGCTAAATCCTTCTCTATTAGCTTATTTTGAAAAAGGCGAACATCAGACATCTCAGGATATGGCATTAATTGATAGTCTTTTAAAGATCTCGCATTGCTGTTGAGTATCTTTTCATCAATCTCAATAAAGCAGAGATTTTTCAATTCGTCATGAGTCATGTTTAGTCCTAGTAAAAGCACATGGTGATTTTATGAAATATTTAATAAGTAATTCCAAAATAAAACTATTAATATTATTAATAAAAATAAAGATAATAAGAGAATACAATTTTGATATAAAAAAAGACATAGTAAAATACTTTGGTTTTTCAAAACTTTTCTCCTCTCATATAGTATTCCATTAGCTAATAATGTCCAAGTTGCATTCCAAACACGCTCTGGATTGCTATTGCTATTAGATATCAGTAGTATCGCAAATAGTTTTCTCAATTGATGACCAGATGCGAGTTCAGCTACCTCATTAATAGCTACAATGAATTCCCTATCATCGCACAGTAGTCCCATGGAATAGCAAGCATCTTGGAAGTTAGAATATATAATTCCATTAACTGTCCTAATATACTCATATGTTGTGCAACCTCTCTGAACAGCTAACAAAATTCTCATATAATAAATATCACCTGTACCCGGTGGAACATAATTTAACCTCCCGATAGAATACCCTCTTTTGCATGGATGCCATTCCCTTGATTCTCTATCATAAACAAATTGATTTGGAAACTCACCATACGTCAAAGTTTGACCTGCTTCAAGTTTTTTATTGGCCTCCATCCATGCTAAGAATATCGTACATTTTTCTTCCTCTTCTTCCACGATTTCTTCAAGATCGTCATCATCTTTAAAGATAATATTTTGCTCTCCAGGCAAATGAAAGGTTAATCTCATCATTGAAGGCCACCTTTGATGAATATCATACGCTAAGGTTCTCCACACAGTCTCACATGCAGACAAATACTTGTCAATAGCTAAATAATATATAGAGAATATTGTATTTTATGGACTTTCATTCGGCCAAAATACTCATGACATGTTAGTTATTTTTTTGTATAAAATCTATCTTGAATTGTGCTCCGTTTTATATTTTCTTTGTCTTTTAATATCAATTTTCTCTTCAATCTTGCTTCTCTTTGGACTTCTTGCATCTTTCAATATATACTTGAAAATACTAAATAAATAAATTTTTTAACTAATTAAAAATATATATACATTATACATAATACATTTTTATTATTAATTTTTTTATATTATTAAAAAAATAAAGTACACAGGAGTACACATATGGCAGCGTTTATTTTTGGTATACATGTCCATCAAAACATAGACATAGGAGTATACAGAGTATATGTATGGTGTTTGTTTACTGACACAAAAATAATGAAAGACATGGTCATACACAAATACCTATTAAAAATATGTATTTTGTGTCTCTTTAAAATACTGAGACACTAATTTTTTTACAATTTTTTCTCATGTCTAACTTACCATATAGAATATGAAATTAGTGTCTTCTTATGTCTATGTAAAATCGCACAGCTTTTATTTTCATTGGTTGCTTTAATTTCCTTTTTATTCTCATTTATTTAGTTACATAAACATATTTTATGAAAAATAATATATATATTTTTTATAAAAGTATCTTTTTTTCAAATAAATATAAGTTTAATCTCACGATCAATAAATTCAAGTTATAGTTAAAATCTTTTTTTCATTTCCTTAAATAAAGAGATTGAAAATGAATAACTTATAAGTAAAAAGAGAGAAAAAGATGAAAGTACATCTATTGTTGTGTCGAGATAATCTAAAAAATAACAATGTAAACAAAGTAAATAGAAAAAATTTATAAATGTGACAAATAAAAAAATTTAAATTTAAAAATCAAAACGGTTAAGAAGCCACTTAATTAGGAATTAGTATTAGAATTTTAAATTTCAAATTTTTAAATAGAATTTCCTAATTAGCTAGTGCAAATTTAAAATTTTTAAATAAACTTTTTTAATTAAATGTTTATTGTTCATTAAGAATATATGAATTTGTTAATTTAAAAATAATTTTTATTAGTTTCGTCATAAATAGTATCAATCCTATTATTTATCTATAAAAATAAATAAAATTAAATATAATCTAAAAATTAATAACCTTATAAATTAGTAAATTTAGAAAAAATATTTAAAAAGAGAGAAAAAGATGAAAATACTTCTATTGTGGAGAGATAATCTAAAAAATAATAATAAAAATTTATAAATATGGCAAGTAAAAAAATTTAAATTTAAAAATCGAAATGGTTAAGAACTTACTTAATTAGAAATTAGTATTAGAAATTCAATTTTTAAATTTTTAAATAGAAATTTCTAATTAGCTAGTATAAATTTTAAATTTTTAAATAAATTTTTCTAATAAAATGTTCGTTGTCTATTAGGAATATAGAAATTTGTTAATTTAAAAATAATTTTTTTTAGTTTCATCATAAACAGTATTAACTTTATTGTACCTTTTCTAAAATTTAAACAGTATTATATTTTTTTAAATAGTATAAATAACCTCACATCTTAATAAGACTGGTAATTATATTTACTTTATTATAATCCACGTAAAAATTAAAAAAAAAGTATATTTGAATTTAAATTTAAAATTCTAACCATAATACTTTAATTAAAATTATAATTAGATTTTTTTAAATAAATACACATTAAAAATTAATAACTAACTCAATTGTATCAACAATAATTCAAAGAAAAAATTTATAACTTTATGACATTAAATATTAAATTAGATATTATCAGAATATTAATGGTGAAAATTAAATTAAAAATAAAACCACAAGTAATAACCAAATAACTTCAATTTACATGTAAAAAAATTTTAAATTCCAAACATAAAAATCGAAAAGAACCAAAAGAAAAATAACAACTCAAGAAAAGACAATGTTTCCACCAAAACAAACATATGCTTGTCATTATTCTATTAGATAGACTCTAAAAGGGATTCTAAAACATGTGCATCCAAATTCTCAAGTTTCTTTCTCAATCTTAATCTTCTTGCAAGTTGAGGTATCTCCTTCCACCTTCGATTCTTCCGACTCCGAGGATAATCGCTTAGTTGGTGTAATAGCATTTTCCAACAATTCAGATTCATCACTGGCCGCAACTTCATTGGAGAATTCAAACAATAAATTCTGTATAAAACACCACGTTAAATTAAAGACTTCTTTCTAACCTTTGATTTTATCTCACTAATATCTTTTGAATAAAATTAAGATCTAATTTTGAGAGAACAAACAAACAAAAAAATTATTTTTTGAACAAATACCTTAGCACCTTCTACTTTCTCCCCTTCAATGATTGAGAATGTCTTTGAAATTAGAAGCAAACCACCGGTGTAGTCAACATCCTAAAATTATAATTAATTATTAATTATTATTTATAAATTAGATACTACTAATGACTAAGGAAGCAAAAAATATATTAATTTTTAATAGAAAGTACACTTATAATTATACTCACAATTTGAATAGGGTGAGTCTCTTTGAATTTATTTATAAGGTCCACATTATCAGTCATCTTTTTAACTTTATAAGAAGGTGAAAATGTGGATTATCAGATATTTGAGCTTCAACGATGAAGAGAAAGGTCTTATCAATTAGGTTGAGCAAAAGTGTAGGTGTATCCGATAAATCTCCTTTCTGAAGGGTATTACATAATATATTAATAATAAATAATATAAAAATTACCAATAAAAATATCTTCACTATGTTTTAGAAATAAATATTGGTTAGATCTTATCAATAGGAGTGGATCAAGTATCTTCACACAGCTCTTTTTCAAAACTTTTTTTACCTACTTGTCAAAGACTACAAAACATGCACAGTCAGAATCATCAATGATACCAAGCTTTATTCGGTACTTGCTTAAAAAAGAAAATAACATAAAAAAAGTTAAATATAGACTATTCAATATCTAATCCAATGTACATAGACTTTAATTTAAAAAAATAAATAAATAACCTTGGAGTTATGGAAAAAGGGAGACGGCACAACTTGAACATTTGAAAGTTTTTGTAAAAGCATATGTGGACGTGTTGCATTCACATTGGTCGTACCACCAGTCTGGAGTATCCATAATATGAGTTATAGTAGCCAAGACAACACAAATAGCATTCTAAATAAAAAATTAATGATTAAATCCCTAAATAAACAAATAAATAATATAAATTTAAAATAAAATAGAAAAATATTAGTAAAAAACTCACGTCTTCATCGAGCCAAACCATCTCAATAGAGTTTGGCAATGGAGAATTTTCGTAACTTGGTAGTGTCCATAACCGTAATACTCGTATACGTACACACAAATTGTCAATTGTAGGATTGATGCCAGCAATTTTGTGAATACCAGCCATTGGAATAAGTAGAGAGATTTTGGATATATGTAAAGAAAGGGATTGATGTACTTTAAATTGTGGTGCTTTACATCTCTCATCACTTATACTTTTATAGTTGCATCATAACTAAATTTTTTAAAATTTGGTTGACTTTAATTTAAAATTTAAAAAATAACAAACCAAGTAAAACAACCCAAACTTAAAATTTAAAAATAACAACCTAAACAAATAATAATTTAAAAAATCTAAACTAACGTAAATCGTTATAGTAATATTAGTATGTAACAGCCGAAATATAATTAACGTAAATTTTTTTAAAACTCTAACTTTTTTAAAAGAACGTATGTAGCTGCAAATTTTAAAAAATAATAGTAAAAAGAATTAACAAATTTTTAAAAAATAACAACCTAAGTAAAATAATTTAAAATTTAAAAAATAATAATCTAAGTACAACAATCTAAAATTTAAAAAATAACAACTTAAATAAAATAATTTGAAATTTAAAAAAATAACAACCTAAGTAAAACAACCCAAACTTAAAATTTAAAAATAACAACCTAAGTAAATAATAATTTATAATTAATAAATATAATTCTAAAAATTTCTAATGACGACACCTAAGCAAATAAACTCCCAGACTCAACGTATGAGCGCCACGTCAGCATATGAGCTTTCCATTTGTATACTATAAAGATAAAGATATATTTTTTAATAAAAAAATTTAATAACTAAAATTAACCATTAATTATATGGATAAGCAGTGATACATGGCAAAAAGAAGCGCTGACTATACTGGGAAGGACAAGTTATGGGGGACGGAATTCAACGACGTGACTAAGGGATGATGCACTAAAGAAATAGAGGTTGTGTGGGAAGGCAGTAGATGGCGATGACGTTGGTGCTTCTTGTCACGAACGCAACGGTGCTTGAAAGGACCGAATCTAGGTGATGAAGTGATGAACAAGAAATGGAAGAGTGGAATGTGCTTCAATTAACGGGAGTGGAGCTTTGATATTTTAAGAATAATAAATTATAAAATAACCTAACTATGGTTAAGATAATAACCAATTACAATGTGACACATAATGAAGGGTAACTTACATGTTATTTTAGAGGGATTGGATAGCATTCACCAAATTATTATTATTTAATTTTGAAAACCAATAATTATCATAGCACAAATACTGCACAAGAAACCCAAGAGTTTGCATCCAAAATCCAAATTAGTTACCTGATCATATTTCATTAATTCTTCTTCTTCCTTTAATTTGTTTAAATAATTTTACTGTGGACACAACAAAAAAAACCACAAAAACTCAAATTATAATATCATATTCATGCATACATATTTTCAATTTAAATTATTTCTATGAGATCGTACCATTTGGTGTCTATAGTCGATGAATTAGCTTCAGACATAGCTCAAGAAAATTGGTATGTCTGATTTTTAAACATTTTCTTCATGGCTTGGCCAAGTATCAACTACAAAAAGAATAGTAAACAAAAAAACAAATAAGATTTGGATTATTATAATTTTTTTACTATAAAAAATGTATAAAACCAAGTGTTTCTGAAGATGTAACTACAAAGAATGCATTAAGAAAATGCAATATAATGTGCCTATGCAATATAAGTGTTTCAACTGTCATTATCCGTTGCCGTCATTGCTCCGTCACGGTTGCGCCCTCGTCGCCCTCAACCTTCGTCGATTTCGATTCCGACCCCAACTTCATTGTACAGCTTGCCGCGGTGCTTGGCAACTTCGCCTGTGGCCTTGACGACGGTGTCCATGCTGTCCTCGACGCCGGAGCTTTGTGAAAATACATGACGGGACTCTCATCGCATGTGAAACTGTTCACTGGCTTAAACTAAGGAAAAAGGAGGCAGCAATTATTAAGTTAGATTTTCAAAAAGCCTATGATAGAGTTAAGTGGAGCTTTGTGGACATTGTGTTGCAGAAGATAGGGTTTGGAAGAAGATGGAGGGCGTGGGTTATAGAGTGTGTGACTACTGCAACTTTGTCGCTCTTGATAAATGGATCACCATCTAAGCCGTTCAAAATGGAAAGGGGCTTGAGACAAGGCAACCCCCTATCTCCTTTTCTGTTTGTCCTGGTTGTAGATGTTCTGCATAGAATGGTTGGAGAGGCAGTCAGAAACGGGCGCATTTCACCATTGCTGGTTGGGAGGGACAACATAGAGTTGTCGCATCTTCAGTTTGCGGATGACACTATTCTGTTCTGTCCACCAGAGGAGGAGACTGTGAATAATTACAAGCGGCTTCTACGCTGTTTTGAGCTGATGTCAGGGCTAAGTGTAAATTTTGACAAGTCCAGCTTGATACCAATCAATTGTGAGGAGTAATGGGTTCACCGAATGTGTAGCTTGTTGGGTTGTAAGGAAGGTACCTTACCTTTTAAATATCTTGGAGTTCCTCTTGGGGCAAATCCGAGATTAGTCAAAACTTGGAAGCCAATTATTGACAAGGTGTGGGAGAAACTGAGCTTGTGGAAAGCTAAAGTGCTAAATAAGGTTGGGAAGTTGGTACTTATAAGATCAGTGTTGAACAGCTTGCCAGTGTATTATCTGAGCTTATATAAGATGCTAAAGACGGTAGCTGAGAAGCTGATTTTCCTATAGAGAAGATTTCTTTGGAGTAAGGATGAGGGGAGGAATGGTATAACGTTAGTGAAATAGGAAGTGGTGCAGGCCTATAAGAAGCTTGGGGGGTTGGGAGTGGGAGATGCTATGATTCGTAACACTGCACTTCTGTTCAAGTGGTAGTGGCGGTTTGCAAAGGAAGAGTGCCCGTTGTGGAAAAAAGTGGTCTGCTCCTGTAATAACATGAATCTGAATGAGCTGATATCCACTCAAGTGCTACCTAATAGAGGAGGCCCATGGAAGGACATTTGCCAGATCCTTATTAAGGAGCAACATGTAAGGGATAAGATGATTACAGGATTGTCCATGGAAGTTGGCAATGGGAGGCGGACTCGGTTTTGGGAGGACGTATGGTTACATTGTGGACCTTTGAAAGATCGGTTCTCCAGGCTGTTCTCTGTTTCAAACCAGTGTGGATCGGTTATAGGAGATTGTAGGTTTTGGGATGGGATACAATGGATTTGGAACTTCCAATGGAGGAGAGAACTTTTTCAGTGGGAGATGGACCTTCTGGGTCAGTTACATGAGGCTCTGCGACCCGTGAAACTCGTAAATAACATAGAGGACAGAGTAGTGTGAAAATATGATAGGCAAGAAGTTTTTTCGACTAACTCTTTTGTGCAAGTCTTGTAGATGAAATTACTGCCGGAGGATATATCCAGTTATAACTTTACCAGGACCATCTGAAAAGGTGTAGTGCCCCCCAAGAGTGGAGCTTTTTACATGGTTTGCCTTTGTAGGGAGGGTGAATACTAAGGATCGACTGAGCCGCTTCGGGATTATTAGGCAGGAAGATACTGTGTGCGTTCTATGTAACAATGATGTGGAAAGGGTCCATCACTTGTTTCAGGGTTGTGAGTTCTCTTGGCAGGTGTAGTGTGCGTGGATAGCTGCGTTTGGCCGCCAGTGGTCGTTTCCGGGTTCAATGAAGGATTATTTTCTGAGCTGGACAGAAGAACCGTGTAGAAAAGAGATCGTGAACAGTGTATTGAGGTGTTTCTGTGCAATAGTTTGGCACATTTGGCTGGAAAGAAATAGAAGGCTTTTTCGGAATCAAAGCAAAGGTGTACAATAAATTATCAACAAGACCTCGCTTAGCTGTAACGAGTGGAAAGGTATGGATCCCTTCTGTTGTTAATGGCGCTGCAGCAATGACTTGGGATTTGTCTTGTGTTATTTGATGGTTTGTTTTTTATTGTGTTTCATTCTGTTTGCTTCACTTTAGTGTGTTGAGCTCCTTTGTTTCAAAAAAAAAAAACTTTCTTTTACTGATGCCTTTAATAGACGAAATTCAAACTTTACTTTTAGTAATAGATCAGATTCGATCTTTTTATATTCCCTTAAAATAAATATAAGATTTAGTTTTCATGTATAATTGATCAATAAAAAAATATTTTGTACCTAATTGATTACGTATTTTTAGATTATTAAAAATAGTTATTTTTAATCATGCAATGATTGTTTAAAATAGGAGATATAATTGAACGGGTAAAATATTTTATACAAAAATTAATACTATCAATTTTGTTATCCTGAAAAATAAATTAAAAATTTTTTGAACTAGATTCAATCTTATATTGCCTCAGAATGAGCATAAGTTTTAAGATCAACAATCTAACAGTATTTTATAAATATGTTAATAAAAGTAATTATTATTTTAAATTTATTATATAAATAAAATTTTTGGTAACACGTGTCTTTAAGTTACTATTAAATATTAATAGAAGCTTTTGATGCTAATGAGTTATAATTCAAATGGCATAATCTCTCTATACTCAATTAAGAGGTTGCGGATTTAAATCTCGTATTTTTTGCCAAAAAATAAAAGTTTTTTTATTTTTTTTAATAAATACAAAATAAATATATTTAAAATTTAATTTTTTTTGTATTTTTAATAACAAAATTTTCAATTTATAATCTTAACATATATTTTTTTATATAAGATAAATAAATCCTATAAATAATCATCTAAACTAGCGAATATTATTTAATGAATATATTAAATATTTATATAGTCGATATATTAAAAATAACCTAAAAATAATTACTATCTTTGTTATCTAAAACATTAACTAATTTGAACAACAAACACTTAATGATGTAAATCCTAATATTATCATGTGAGGTATTCATTATCGATTATAGATTAGATAGAATCTAAACTCATCTCAATATCATCCCTAAGAAAAATTAGTTTTCCTCTTCAATTTATTTTATTTTCAATAAATTTTAAAATTTAAAGACAAATAAACGGGATAGAATATGCTAATGAATTATAGCTCAAATGACATAATCTCCCCATACTCAATTAAGAGATTGTGAATTCGAGTTTTTTATCTTTGGTTAAAAAAAAAAGGATAGAATATACCCAAAATAAAAAGAAACAGAGATATGTAAAAAACACAACAAAATAAAAATAAAAAACCAAAGGGAGATTAATAAAATTATGAAAAAATAAGAAAAAAAAAGATAAAAAATTTTTATTGTTATGTTGTTGTACGGAGAACAATATTATTTATTTATATAATTACTAAACTAATTTTAAATTTTAAAATAAGCTAAAATATAAAATAACTAGAATCTCTAGATGATTTGTTAAAAAAAATAAGTATAACAAACTTTCTTTTTAAAAGAAAAAGATAAAATAACAAATAAAAATAACACAAAAATTTAATAGAAATAGCTAATATGTGTATTTATTTAGGTACTATTAAGTTTATAAAAAATAACGTATTTGATAAATTTTTAAAAATAAAAATAAAAGTACTAAAAAAACAAAATATTTTTTTTGAAAAGTTATAATTTAATTTATTTTAAAAGATTTATTTTCTTTAAAAAAATTTACATAATAAATAAATAAATAAATATTTTTATATTATTATATCCAAACATAATTAATAAATAAAAAAACATAAAATATCAAAATATAAAATTATTTTTGATTTTTTATAACTAAAATAAACTAAAAAAAATTTACCCAAACAAACCCTCTATATATATTTATATAAAGGTTAGGCATCCAAATGTTTTTTACCAATCAAGTCCTAAGCTTGCTTCTGCAGTTTGCGTCTCTTTTAAAGTTATTAATTTATTATGTAAATGATCATTCAAACTAATAAATATAACTAAATAAATATATAAAATATTTTATACAAAATACAATCAGTGAAATAAAATTAACTACAATTAATTTTGTTACCCTAAAAGTTAAATAAAAATTTTGAACAATAAATAATGATACAGATTCCAAATTTCCAATATGACCATGTGAGGTATTACTGTATTAAATAGATAGATTCTAAAGTCAATTAGTCATATTTGACTTTATAGTATTCTCAAGAAAGATTAGTTATCTATCAATAAGTTATAATTCAAATGACATAGTTTTTCTATATTCAATTAAGAAGTTGTGAGTTTGAGTCTCCTATTTTTAATTAAAAAAAAAAACTAATTATCCTCTTCAATTTAATTTTAAATTTTCAATAAAATTTGAAATTTAAAGTCAAATAAAACGGGGCAGATCTACCCAAAACAAAAAAAGAAACAGAAATATGTGGATATGTATCAAAATCACAACAAAATAAAAATAAAAGAGTAAAGCTAGAGAACCAAAAGCATATCAGCCATTCAACCAAATACCTTTGGATGAATTCAAAATTTTTATGAGTTAATATATATGGATGTTTCTTCTACTAAGTATTAGAATGTTTCTTTTTCATATTAAATAGATGTTCTTTTATATATTTTTCGAATTTGTGATTGTTAGAAGTGGATAGATTAATGTGAGAAAAAAGAGAAAAGTTTTTATAGGTTTTAATTAGGTTTACTTAATCAATTTAAAATTTTTTAAATTTTAAATTTAAAAAATTTAAAATTAATTAATTATTGATATAAATTAATATAGTTTTGTTTAGTTTTTGTCTCATAAACTTTTGGTTCCTTGTACTTTTCCAAAATAAAAAACCAAACGGAGATAGACTTTCTCTATATATAATGTTAAGCCGTGCAAGTTTTTTTTATCAATCCAAGTCCTTAAGCTTCTGTGCAGTTTGCGTCTCTCTTGATATCTGAGAATAACATAGCTTGAGTCTTAGATATGGGTGACATTGATGGATGGGCAAACATTCACCATGACATCTTTTTGGAAATTTCGAAGCACTTCTATTCATACGATGATTTCATCCAACTACGTTTGGTTTGCAAGCAATGGAGCTTGAAACTTCCAGAGATCTCCAGCAAGATTTTGTGGCTGCTGGTACCTGAATCTTTCAGTGATTATTTTTGTGAGGACAAGAAGGAAGGCTACCATTCCAGGCAACCTATTGCTGATGAAGTACCAGTTGATATTCAGTCTCTTGATGAAGACAAGATCCACCATCTCAAGCTACCAGAGATGCAGACCAAATTGATCCGTGGTTCTTTTGGTGGATGGTTGATCGTCGTAGATATATACCAAGGTTCGATGTATATGTTAGATGCATTTACAAAGGTCCGTTTAGATCTTCCTCCAATATCAACTTTTCCGGATATAATTGACTACAATCCTAACAATCGTGGCTTTGAATATACTATTCGGGATTTCGGTGATGTCTATTTAGATGATTACGGGCCGCAGGAATCGAGCGGTTTCGTAAATTGTACCCATGTTTGGAAGGTTATTATAAATTCATGTCCTAGTAATGACAATGAAGATTTTATGGCAGTGGCTATATATGGACCTTGTCTTACATTAGCCTTTTACAAACCAAATGATAAGAGATGGTTAGATCTTTCAACTAGAAAACCATTGTTTCATGATGTCATATTTTTTGGAGAGAAGATATATGCAGTGGACGATCGTGGCCAGCTATACGAATTTGATACAAACACAAAGTCAGGGCCTGTAGGTGGTTTAGGGTTGGGTGTGCTAATGGAAGTTTATTGATGTTGGTGAGACATTCTACCTTTCATCGTGGATTTCCTCGTGTTTACAAATTTGATATCTATGAATTGAAGAAGAATGCAAAAGAATGGTGCAGACTAGATAGTTTGAAAAATTGCGTAGCGATCGTTGGACTCAACTCTTCTGTTCAAATGCTGCCTCCGAGTATTCAAACCAAAGGAAATCAAATCTACTTTACTGATGAAAACCTACTAGATTGTAAAACATGGAACTGGGCCGAACATCAAGATATTGGCATCTTCGACTTGGACGATGGAAGTTGTCAAAGACTATTATCCGATGTAAAGTTCATGTGTTCTCCTGTCTGGTGTTATTCTAGCTCATTACTTTAGTTTTTTTTTTTTTTTAAAGATTATTTGCAAAGTGTTTGTTCGTGTTTATCTCCATTTTGTTATTATTCAGTACTGCTATTTGGATGAATATTATTCAAATCAACAATGCTAGACTCTATATAAGCCAAGAATCAGACTGGTAAACCAGAGTCACGGGTGACTTTAACTGGATGTTACTACTAATAGGCATATCGGATGTTTTTTTTCTTGTAAATTAGATAGTTTTAGATATGATTTCTATGTTTCATCATTAATAAAACATAATTAATTACTAATCAATTATCAAAACATCTGTTCCGTGATTCTCTCTTATCACTAGCGTATCTTTCCTCATGTTTTGAATGTGATCAACAATAATTTAAAAAATAAATTAAATTATAAATTAATAAAACTAATTATAATTAATTATATTGTTCTATTTTTGACTGATTATTAGTTGGTTCCATATATTTTTCCTATTCAAATTTATTTATAGATGAATATTCAAATTTATTTATAATAAAATATTAAAATTTTTTTTGGTCAGATATCAAATGCATATTTCTCTCCGTGACGGGCGGTTTATAAAATTTGTGTCTACGTAATATAATTCATACTATTTTATTAGTGAAGTCCATGGTAAAATTTGGGAATTGAAATCACTAATAATAACACAATAGATTCACATATAAATTAATCAAACTATTGAAAAAATTCAAGAAATTACTACTATATATACAAATAATATATTATAAATAGCAATGTTAAAAACTTTATTCATAACGATAATGGAGAATTAAGGAATATGAGCACACAAATTTTTAAATAGGGTCTTGCATGATGTAAATAATCATTTAAAAGAAATAATATAGTAGAATAAATATATAATGTAGCTCATGATAGATTATAAATTATAAATAGATGGATAGTGAATAGATAGTTGTTTTCTCGTGAATTTAATTTAAATTTTTTATCAAAAATTGAAATTTAAAATAAAATAAAACTAAAGTAATCTACTCATAAGATAAAATAAAACATAAGATAATTTTAATTGGATTAGATTTTTTATATTTTTAATAAACTAATTTAAAGTATTTTAAGTTTTTTTGAATCAAATTTATCGTATAAAATTAACTATGTCTGATATCAGTCTTTTATTTTTCTTTTAATTGATCTAATGTAATTTTAAATGATTCTAAACTATTATTTAACTTAAATACCAATTCTCTAGCTACTATTTTTAAATGTAACAGCTAAAATCTCAACATATTCTTATTTTAAATGAATTTTATCAACATAATATCACCAAAAAATGGTAATTTACCTTAGGTAGTTAACCATGACAATGATAATGCTACTCATGTGAAGTGCTTTAGTTGTTGTTGTAACATGTAGGTTTGATACAATCTAATTCAGGTGAGACTTGTTATCTTACATGTTTGACTTAGAGGCCGTTTAGGAAGTAGCAGAAACTAATTTTTTTTAATTTATAAATTATGAAGTCATAATTTATGTGTTTGGTACTATTTTAAAAAAAAACTTTTAATTTCTCGAAAAGTTAATTTATAGTTTTTTGAAGAAGTAAAAATATATGACTTCTTGTTTTTCGAGAAGTCATTCTACCAATTACTTAAAAAAAATTAATTTTAAAACAAAAAAATCTACTTTCCTTATTGACTCTATGAAAAATAATGACCCTTCATCACCATTTTCACACAAGGTCGGCTAGAAGCATTGGCCTTCCACCATCATTCTCACGCAATGTTCCAAGTCTCATCATTTTTACGTAATGAAACATCTGATGGAAGTATTGGTCCTCCACCACATTTTCAGACAATATTACATCTGAACAACTTATTGCATATATTTCTTATAAATAATTTTTTTTATCATTTTATCACTATTTTTTATTATTAAATTTGTATTCAAGTGTGGTATGAAATTTCAGTTTTAATTTTTTTTTCATATGTAATTTTATAGCTTATTATTATTTTCATAGTTAAATTATAACAAGTTCTTGATCTCAATAAAGGAGAAGAGAGTTCTAATAGGAGTAAAAATAAAAAATAAAAAACAGCAATAAAATATATATTGACACACATTTTATATTTATTTTTTATTTTTACTTACCATATCATACACAATATTAGTGATTAGGTTATGTAAAATCAACATTCAATATTGGAAAGTATTTGTTATCATCGTTATTTTAATATTCATTCTTTTTTGTAAAAAAAAAATTATCTTTTGAGTTATTTATCCAAACGCTACAACTTTAAAATAAGTACTTTTATAACTAAAAATTCAAATACAAAATAACTTATTTATAAACTGCTATTAATAAAAATTCTTATATTTTAAGTTTCTTTTTCAAAAAAATTTATTTAAGTTATTTACCCAAACCGGACCTTAATCCATCAATTAGTTAGTTATACTCTGTTGTTGGTAATTTGGTAGTTAGTTTCCTTTTTCTTTCCTTCTCTTCATTACATGTATATATATCTAAACTGTACTTGATAGATGATGAATGAGAATTATTTTTCACCTCTTCTCTCTAATCTAATAAGAGTTTGCTTAACTCCAGTAAAATATACTTTGATAATGGATGTCATTTTTCAAGAATTTTGTAAAATAATATTAATGTTTAAAAATTACACAAGGCAGAAAAATAAAATTAAAAGTTTTATTTTTTATTAATGATCATTATAAAAATGTCTAAGATATCCACCATGTTGACATTACATGTTGTTTTATCTTCTATCATTTCATCATTTAATTTTATTTGCAACTATATATTCTTCTTCCTTTCTCTTCCTTTCAATTTTTAATAATCTATTATATATCTCTAATTTTAAGGCTAAAATGTGTCACATGTCACTCTTTCGTTACAATTGAAATCAAATATTTCCTTCCAAAATTAAAGAACTCTCCCATCTTCTCTCTTTCTTTCTCTATCTCTTTCATTCCTTCACCCACTCTATCTTACTTAAATATCATTATCAATGACTAATTATGAATTTGACAATCAAAATATACAATATAACATTCTCTAATTGTATTTAAATTAAATTAAAATTAAAATTGAAATATAACTATATTATATATTATATTTATATATTACTAACTAATTTAATAACTAAAATGTGTCACATGACACTCTCTTATTAAAATTTAGAGAAAATATTTTCCTCTAAAATTAGTAAACATCCTTCTTATATTTTTGTATCTATCTCTCTCTTTTTTTTCTATTTCTCTTTATTCTTCCTACTCTATGTATAATTTATAATTCATATTTTATATTAGTAATTTGACAAATCAAAATATGTTACAAGATATTTTTATTATAATTAAAATAAAAAATTTTCTTGCTTTCAAAATTAACAAACTCCATATCTCATTCTTCTTCTTTATCTTTGTCTCTCTTTTCTCTCATTCTTTGTTTTTCTATACATTTATGTTCTACAAAAAATAAAATTAACAACATAATATAATTTAAATAAAAAAAATTATATACATATTTTTATTTAATTTTAAATTTTTACTGCTTATCTCTTTAATATATATTTTCATTTCTTTTCTTTTAAATATTTATTACATAAAATTTTAAAAATACTAATATTTGTTTTAAATATTTATTACATAAAATTTAAAAAAATACTAATATTGTGATTAAAAGTTAAAATTAAGATTCAATTGTTTAAAAAAAATGAGTTAACTTTATAACTATCAATATAAATTTTTTTATGTTAATATCTAATTATATTTTTATATATATAAAAAATATTATTTTTAAATAGCAAATATAAAAATTAATTATTTTTATTTGTACAACAAACTTAATATCTAATCAAATATAAAAATATACACGTTAAATTCTTTTAAACTTTAGATAAGGAATGTTAAAATTAAGTAAAAAAATTAAACTCTTTTATTTGAAAATAATAACTAAAAAATTTATTATTTGATTTTGTTTAAGACTTTGGTCTTTTTAGTCGATGAAGACTTTTGTCCCTTATGACCATTTGATAAAAGTAGTTTAATGTTATAAATTTTTTGTGTCATAATTTATAATACCAAGATCGACGTAATTTTAAAAGATTTATATTCCCGTAAAAGTATTACGGGTAAAAATACTAATTTCAGGGCATAATAATATATATGAATTCAAGTTTGCTATATATATTGAATGATGAATTAATATATAGTAAGCAATTCATTTATATATAGTATTATTTGCATCATTTTATATGTTTATGAAATATATGTTGAAATAATATAAATACACGTAAAAAAAAAACATCACATATTTATATATAAATACATGAATAGTTAGTTTTAATATACAAATAACGTTTTTATTATAAATATATACGAATAATCTCATAGTGCATGAAATCATCTTGATCTGTTTATTTATATTTTTTAATTTATCCAATACCTAAATCAGATTTAATCTCAATGCTTCAAATATATCGAACTCGATGCATAATAATAAATTCGTGCATGATCGTCTAATTCATTATATTTTTTAGGTCCAATAATATTGGATCATCGCTCATGCTTACAGTTCAGTCTGTATAATACTGTTCGGTTGTCGGTTACCGGACGGTTCGAGTAGGTGTTTAAGGTGGTGAGAACGCTTCAATCGTGACCGTGCTGGGTTTGGATCTGTCAGGTAGTCGAGCTCTCGTTACAGGAAGAGAGGGGGTGCCACCTGCAAAAACACTCCGACGCTCTAGTCAGCTAGTGTGCAGGCGGGGAAATGGTTAGGTGGAAAAGTGTGACATACCTCGAGGGAAGGGCGAATCCTTCCCTATTTATACCGTGTCAGAGGTGGACCCTGGGGGGACAGGCCCATTTTCCCCGAAGCTTCCTTGACTGTGTTGGTGGGATGATGAGGACGCGTGTCCTGGCACCGTGGCGAGCGCTGAGGACTCGATTGCTTGGGTCGGGTTCTCGACGGGTCGGACCGACCCAATGTTCGTGGTCTAGGCCGGACCGTAACAGTGCCCCCACGCGCCGACAATCAGCCGTATAGGCTGTTGGCTGCGAGTTCTTTCCGTCCTTGTCGTCGCTAGGTCGGTCGTTCGTGTGGGAGACGCGCTACCCGCATGCGTGCCCGTTCGCGATTCGGGGTGTTCATTTGTCGCCTCGTTTCTCGCGCGGGACATTAAATGCTCATAAAAAGATTGAAAAAATCCGGTGTGTAAAGACTATTTTGCCCCCAGGCCTTTCGCGCTTCCCTTTAAGCAGTTTTAAACAGTTTCGCACTTTTCTCTTCCCTACTTGCTTCTTCTGATCATATTGCTTTTCCTTCAACTTGCATTCCCCATCGTCCAGAAGTTCTTTCTATCGCTCCAGCGTGTTTCGTTCCTGCTCGAATTTTCCTGATAATCCAGGTAACCACTGTTTTCTTTCTGCCTCAATGGTTCTTTTGCATGTTCACTGTAGGCATTTTTCGTGCTTGTTTTTGCTTATTGTGTATAGACGCACTTTCTTTTCATCGATTATGGTGTGCCATGGGGGGGTTACTGTTATTGTTCTGGCCTTGGTTTTGTTTAGTCCCCCTTTTAGCTATGGCGTGTGGGTTTTTGGGTTTTTCCTGGCTTCCGACCTCATGGACTAACCGCGTGGTGCCCCCACTGTAGGTATGCCTCGTGTTGTTAGCCGGGCTTCTAGTTCCGCCGTGGGTTACGACCCATATGCTTGGGTTGTTTCCGACCTCAGGCACTCCCCCAATCAGATGGGTGATGAGGAGCTCACGGAATTTCGTCAGGCTGAGTACCTTTGTGGGGGTACCGACGAGGAGGCTAATTACGACGTTTATGTCCCTGCCCC
Organism: Arachis hypogaea; assembly: GCF_003086295.3. Lineage (NCBI taxonomy): Eukaryota > Viridiplantae > Streptophyta > Magnoliopsida > Fabales > Fabaceae > Arachis > Arachis hypogaea. The sequence goes on from NC_092040.1 coordinate 114,690,192, forward strand.
TCACGAGCGGCTGTATGAGATTAATTTCAACGCCCACCGGGTTGCCGATTGGATATGGTTTTACAAAGCCATGTTCATCCAGGTTGGGGTTCACATCCCTTTTTCCCCCTTTCAAATGAGCCTCCTTAATCGGATATCGGTAGCGCCATCTCAGTTGCATCCGAACAGTTGGGCTTCCATCCGCTGCTTCGAGATGGTATGCGAGTACCTAGAGTTGTCGGTGTCTGTTGATGTTTTCCTCTACTTTTTTAATCTAACAAACCCTTCGAAGGAGGGGAAACACAAGAAAGGGTTCATGTCCTTCCGGTCTGCCCAAGGCGGGAGGATTTTCGGCTTGTTCGAGGACTCCTACCATGGGTTTAAGGACAAGTATTTTAAGGTTCTTCCAGTTAAAGGTCGTCACCCTTTTTGGTTGTCCTTAGAAAAGGAGCGCCTCATCCCGACATATTGGAGCTTCGGGGCGGGGTCTAACCCTTTTATCAAGGTTACCTATAAGGGGATGTCGGCTGTGGATCGGCGGATAGCCGACATATTGTGGGCAGTTCTTGGGAGAAATAATGTGAATCCTCATCTCCTAATGGGTAACCGGGAGGCCGCCCGAGATTATATTCGTGAGTTTCTCTTGTCGTGTAGCCGTTCGTCTGACTGTTTACTCTTGCTTTCACTAACTTGTTCATTTTCCATTTTTGTTTGTAGTGAGACTTTCTGCCGAAGTAATCGGCATGGATAACTTGTTCCACACCTTCCTTCAAGAGGACGATGGTGGGGAGACTGGAGGACAGACGGCAGCGGTTTCTGCTGGCGGAGCGGCCCAGACGGCACCCCATCCTCCCGACGATGTCGTGACCACGAATGTCGCCACTCCGACGTCTGCGTCCCCAATTCCTCCGGAAGTGCCTATTCCTGGACACTCGTCTTCTTCACGTCGGGAGGAGGAGGAAGAGCTGTCTGTTATCCCTACTCCCAAAAGACAGAGATCGCAGTCTAGTCCCGAGGGGGTCCTGACTGTTATCGAAAGAAACTTTGATGCCGGGGCGTTCATAGATGCCCAGTTGCTTCCGGGCACAGAGGAGCATTTCCATGGCACTGACCTTTCGGGGCAGGCTCGGTGGATGTACCGCACCCTCCTTCGCGGTGCGGCCATAGCCCGGAAGGTTGAGTTTGAGCTTTCGGGTATGGCCTCGCTTCGTCGGAAGCTTGAGTCTGCAGTTGCTGCCAATAATAAGTACAAAACCCAAGTTGAAACGCTTCAAGGGCGGTTGGTCGAGGCGGAGAATAAACTCGAGGCCGCCGAGAAAAAGACTGCTTCGGCAGAGGAGAAGTTAAAAACCGCCGACGCATCTGTGTCTCGTCTGACGGAGCAAGAGATGACATTGAAGAGCCAGCTGAGTGCCGCGCAAGGTCGGGTGTCCGCTTTGGAGAGAGAGCGGGATAAAGCGGTTGCGACCACTAAGGCTGCTCGGGATGGGGCTGAGATATTCAAGCAGAGGCATAAGGAGGTCAAAGAGCAGGGCAAGAATGCGATTTTCATGACTGAAGATGCCCTCAAAGCTCAAGTGAAGATTGTTGCTCCGGACTTCGATGTGTCGGCAATTGGCGTTTTCAAAACCATCAAGGATGGGAAGATTGTCGACATACCGAAGAAATGATATTTGTAATGCCGAATTCTTCTTTTTTTGTTGAACCGTTGTATCGCAACTTTTGGTACTCGTAAATGGGTTTGTTGGATCGTTTGCATGCTTGTTTAATTGCTTGTTTTATTTGTCTGTTGGTTTACTTGCTTTTGCCGTCATGGCGTTTTTTCTTGTTATGGCCGTTTATTGTGCTTTTGGCCTGAAGGGCTCCCGGGGTGATCAGTCCCGGGGCCGTGTATCCTCGTTTGCATAGTGGTCGTTCAAAAAGTTAAATACATCAAGAAAACATAGGCAAATATGGCATGTGACAATTGAACAGGTCTAATTACTGTAACAAGGACATCGAGGTGCTATTACAAAGTAAGTAGCTTAGGAATAAAACCTTCTTAAGTTATCTGCGTTCCATGTCCTCGGGATTTCCTTACCGTTGAGTCTTTCTAGCTTGTATGCGCCTTTACCAATCACCTCTTTGACTCGGTATGGTCCTTCCCAATTTGCCGCTAGTTTGCCTTCTCCAGGGGTAACCGGGCCGACGTCATTACGCCTCAAGACGAGGTCGTTTTCTTCGAACTTTCTTTTGAGTGCTTTGGCGTTGTAGCGCAAAGCCATTCTTTGCTTTAGCGCTGTCTCAGCCAGGTGGGCCATTTTCCTGGCTTCATCTATCTGGTCCTTCTCCACAGCTTCCTCTACTCCCTTCAAGAGTAGTCGCGGGCTGGGCTCCCCGATTTCTACGGGTATCACCGCGTCTAACCCATACGTTAATCGGAAGGGGGTCTCTTTAGTGGAGGATTGCTCGGTTGTACGGTAGGACCAGAGAACCGAGGCGAGCTCATCGGCCCAAGCGCCCTTCTTATTGTCCAGCCGCTTCTTGAGTCCTAGCAGGATGATATTATTTGCGGACTCGACCTGCCCGTTTGTTTGTGGGTGTTCCATCGAGGAGAACCTCTATTTTATGCCCAGGCCGATGAGGAACTTTGTGAATTTTTTATCGGTGAACTGTGTCCCGTTATCCGAGATAACGGTTTCCGGGATACCGAATCGCGTTATGACCTGCCTCCACATAAATTTCCTGCAATTGGACGAGGATATGCTGGCCAGTGGCTCAGCCTCTATCCATTTTGTGTAGTAGTCAATAGCGACTATGAGATACTTGACTTGTCCGGGGCCGACGGGGAAAGGTCCCAAGAGGTCGACTCCCCATTGTGAGAATGGCTGGGAGGACGTTAGTAAGCTGCGCTCAGAGGCTGGCGTCCGGTGGAAGTGGCGTTTTCTTGGCACTTGACACACTTCCTAACAAATTCCTTGGAGTCAGCCATCATCGTTGGCCAATAGTATCCAGCTCGGATTAATTTTCTTGCTAGGGCTTTGCCTCCTATATGGTGACCGCATCACCCCTCATGGATTTCCCCGAGGACGTAATCCGTCTGGTCGGGGTGCAGACACTTCAGCAGGGGATGGTTAAAACCTTTCCTGAACAACTGACCCTGGATGATGGCATATCTGGTTGCTTCCCTTCTCAGCTTTTTAGCATCCTTTTCGTTGCCAGGAAGTTTGCCGTTTTCTAGGAAGTCGGTGATAGGGTCCATCCATTAGGGGTTTAGTTTCGAGAGGTGTAGGGTGATTGCCGGTTCCTTCATCATTCCTTGGATTAGAGATCGGTTGCCTTCTCCCGGTTTGGTGCTAGCTAATTTCGACAAGAGGTCCGCTCGTGTATTCCTCTCTCTCGGAACATGGTGGATCGTGACTTCTTCAAACTTTCGGCTCAAATCCTTGACTTTTTCCAAGTATTTTTGTAACAGCGAGTCCCTGGCTTGGTAGCTCCCGTTCACTTGGGAGGTGACGACTTGTGAATCGCTGCATATCTCCAACCTTGTTGCCCCGACTTCTGCCGCTAGGGTTAGGCCTCCTATAAGGGCTTCATATTCCACTTGGTTGTTTGAAACGGGGAATTCGAACTTAATCGACTGTTCGTACACGACCCCGACCGGGCTCTCTAGGATGATCCCGGCGCCCCCGGACGTTTGGTTAGAGGCCCCGTCCACATGGAGCCTCCACCGTGTACTCGTTTCTTCGGCTGGTTCTCCCGTCACCTCTACTAGGAAGTCCGCCATCGCTTGCGCCTTGATTGCTTGTCGAGGCTCGTACCGTATGTCGTATTGGGAGAGTTCAATGGACCACGTCATCATCCTTCCGGCCAGATCCGGTTTCTGGAGTACTTGCCGGATTCCTTGGTCCGTCCTTACGACAATCTTAGTTCTGCCCCTTGTAGCGCCCTGCTCACGAAATAGATTGGCTGTTGAGCTCTTCCTTCCTCTCGTACTAGAACCCCGGCCAGGGCTTCTCCTGTTATGGCGAGGTACAAGTATAGTAGCTCACCGTTCTTTGGCTTTCCGAGAACAAGGGGTGCGGCTAGAACTTCTTTGAAGTGTTTAAAGGCTTCTTCACATGCTGGCGTCCATTCGAACGTTGTTCCTTTCTTCATGAGGTTAAAGAAGGGCAGGGCCTTTGCTGCCGATGCTCCGAGAAACCTGGATAACGAGGTCAGCCGTCCCGCCAACCTCTGGACGTCCTTGATGCAAACCGGGCTCTTCATCTGGAGTATCGCTTGGCATTTCTCCAGGTTGGCTTCTACCCCCCTCTGGGTTATCATGAATCCCAGGAATTTTCCAGCTTCCATGGCGAAGGCACACTTCATGGGATTGAGCCTCATGCCGTATCGTCGGAGAGACTCGAATACACTTCTCAAGTCATTCAGAAGGTCCCCGGGTTGCGCAGTTTTCGCGAGTATGTCATCTACATAAACTTCCACTGTTTTGCCTATGAGGTCGCCGAATATTTTGCTCATCAGCCTTTGGTATGTTGCTCCTGCATTTTTTAGGCCGAATGGCATTACCCTGTAGCAGAAGGTTCCTCCCAACGTTATAAACGCTGTTTTAGCTTCGTCAGGCCGGTGCATCGGTATTTGGTTGTAGCCAGAGTAGGCATCCATGAAGCTCAGATACCGATAGCCCGCTACCGCGTCGACGAGCGCATCTATGTTTGGAAGGGGGAAGCAGTCTTTAGGGCATGCCTTGTTGAGGTTGGAGTAGTCCACGCACATTCTCCATTTACCGTTGTGCTTTTTAACTAGCACTACATTCGAGAGCCAGGTCGAATAGTCTAGTTCCCGTATGAAGCCGGCCTCAAGGAGGCTGGCTGTCTGCCTGGCTACCTCATCCGCCCTTTCACACGACATCTTTCTCCTCCTCTGAGCTACCGAATGGGCTTCTGCTTTGACGGCTAGGTGATGTGACATGACTTCGGGGTCTATGCCCGGCATGTCGGCCGGTGTCCAGGCGAACAAGTCGGCATTGGCCTTAATCATTTCTACCAGGGGTTCCTTCAGTTCTTGTGGAAGATTTCTATTGACAAAGGTGAACTTGTCTTCCGTGTCGCCGATCCTGCACTTCTCCAAATCCCCCTCTGGTTCTGGTCTGGGTTTGTCGTCCACCCTGGCATCCAAGTCGGCCAGGAACACTCCTGATGCTTCTTTGGATTTCTTCCTTAAGGAGAGGCTGGCGTTGTCGCAAGCGACCGCCGTCTCTAGGTCTCCCCTTATGGACCCTACAGATCCGTCGTCGGCGACAAACTTCATGATTAGTAGCTTTATGTTGATTATTGCCTCAATATCGTTAATCGTCTTTCTCCCCAAGATGATGTTGTAGGCCGTTGAATCTCGGAGAACCACGAATTCCGCCATTGCCGATCTTCGGCCGTGGGCCTGTCCCACGGAGATCGGCAGGGATATTGTTCCATCTGGCTTGATGAAGTGGTCGCCCAATCCGATGACCCCGTGTTGGTGAGTTGATAGGTCGGCATCCTTCAATCCCAGGGCGTCGAACACGTTGCGGAACATGATGTTGGAGTCTGCCCCCGTGTCAACGAGGATCCGCTTTACGAGCCCTGTTCCTACCCTGGCCGTAATGACCATTGGTGGGTTTTCAGGGGCTTCGTCGAACCACTGATCTTCCGGGCCGAATGAGATAGACGGGGGCTTTTTGGAGTTTCGCATTGGCACGACGGAAAACGCCAGGATCTTGGCGTCTTTCTTGTATGCCGACCTTGACCTTGGTGCCGCGTTCTTGGCAGTCACTACGTTTATCACGGTGAGCCCGTGGTCTTTTTCTTCTGGCTCTTGTCGTCGCTTTGTCGACCGGGACTTCCCCTCTTCGTCCTGATCCTGAAGCCGCCTTCTCGGCTCCCTTATAAGATGGGAGAATTCCGAAAGTTTACCGTCCCTAATGGCTTCTTCCAATGCATCCCTCAGGTCAAAACAGTCCTGTGTTTGGTGGCCATAGCCCTTGTGGTAGTCACAGTAGAGGCTCTTGTTTCCCCCCGTACGGTCCTTGAGTGGTCGAGGCTTCGACAAGATCCCTCTCTCGGCTATTTGTTGGTAAACTTCAACGATGGGGAGGGAGAGCGGGGTGTAGTTTGTGAACTTCCCGATTCGGGGAAATGGTCTGGGTGCTTTGCCCGGCCCTCCCTCTTTGGCCTGTTCTTTCTGCCTCTCCCCACTGCCCTGCTGCCTCGGTTGGTTGTAGCCGTAGTGCCGTTTGTTGGCGGCTACAACCTGACTGACTTCCTCGTCATTTATATATTCCTTAGCCACCGTTTGGATTTCGTGCATCGTCCAGACCGGTTTCGTGGTTAGATGTTTTCGGAAGTCTTCGTTGAGGAGGCCGTTCGTCAGACAGAGGCTGGCCACGGAGTCGGTTAGGCCGTCAATTTCCAGGCATTCGTCGTTAAATCGGTCAAGGTATTTTCTGGTCGGCTCTCCTTGTCTCTGGGTTATCCCCAGAAGTTTGATTGGGTGCTTTGCCTTCGCTATTCGTGTTGTGAATTGGGCTAGGAAAGCACGGCTGATGTCCGAAAATCTATGGATGGACTCCTGCGGGAGGCCGTTAAACCATCTAATCGCGGGTCCTGCCAGAGTTACCGGGAAGGCTCGGCATCTCACCTCGTCCCTTACTCCCTCCAGATTCATCCTGGCTTCGAAGGCCGTTAGATGTTCCAGGGGGTCTTGAGTTCCATCGTACCTCATGTCCGTTGGTTTGTCGAAGTGCTTCGGCAACCGGACTTCGAGGATAGATCGGTGGAATGGGGTGGCGCCCATTATCACGGGTTGCCGTGTCCTCTCGGACCTCTCTTCTCCATCTTCGCGACCTCGTCCCGAGCGGCGCGTTTCCTTGCCCCGGGAGTAGATGATTGTGTCATTTCGTCTTCTCGGAATGGGTGATTCTTCACGAGTACTCTCCACTTCCGTTCGGGATGCTGGGGCGCGTCGTAGGCGGCTTCGATGAGAATCTCTCTCTTGGCTTTCAGGGGATGGGGAGTAGCTGGGATCGGTGGTCCGGCGGTCGTGCTCTTGGTCGGCCAGTTGCCGTTCCAGGTTCTGGACCCTGTGGCGTAGCTCCTGCATTATTATGGCGTCGTCGGCGCCTGTTCCCCCAAAAGGTCGAGTCCTTGTGCGTGGTTCGATGCGTTGTCGGGGGACCCTCGCCGTCCCCTTAGTGAGGCGACGGAGGCTGCCCCTTCTGCTCCGGCTCCTCGGCCTTGGTCTCCGGGACCCGGCACGACGTCCATTTAAGCGATTTCCCCACAGACGGCGCCAATGTTCGGTTGTCGGTTACCGGACGGTTCGAGTAGGTGTTTGAGGTGGTGAGAACGCTTCAATCATGACCGTGCTGGGTTTGGATCTGCCGGGTAGTCGAGCTCTCGTTGCGGGAGGAGAGGGGGTGCCACCTGCAAAGACACTCCGACGCTCTAGTCAGCTAGTGTGCAGGCGGGGAAATGGTTAGGTGGAAAAGTGTGACATACCTCGAGGGAAGGGCGAATCCTTCCCTATTTATACCGTGTCAGAGGTGGGCCCTGGGGAGACAGGCCCATTTTCCCCGAAGCTTCCTTGACTGTGTTGGTGGGATGATGAGGACGCGTGTCTTGGCACCGTGGCGAGCGCTGAGGACTCGATTGCTCGGGTCGGGTTCTCGACGGGTCGGGCCGACCCAATGTTCGTGGTCTGGGCCGGACCGTAACAAATACTTTAGTTTACAGATTGTTAACATACATATGTTGAATATTTGAATAAAAAAAGCTTTATGCATGTTAAGGTATATTATGTAAATTAAATAATTTGTTATTGATAAACTCACTAGAAATATAATTAAATTACCCATTATTATTTACATGTGTGATTAATTTCTCAAATATATAATAATACATTTGCATATATCAAAATAAAAATATACAAAATATCAAATCAGAATTATCATGTATTTATATATATAAATACATATATGTAATTTAATTAATTTATTTTTAATATATATTTTATATTTTAATATAACTGAATAATTAATTTTTGTATATACATAATATGGTTAATACATAAATGAAATAATATTCAATATGCAAGAAGATTTAGGATTATATAAAAATATGAATGCTAAATATAACATAGTACTCAGATTAATATTAAGGTTATTAATCAATATGATATATAATATATGTACCTGAGAAAAGCAATCATGGAAGAAGAGACGAAGAATTCCAGGAGCTTGGCCAGGTTCCTTTTCAAAGACATCTTCAAGATGCTTCCTTATAATTCTTTCAACCCTAGGGCATGATATCCAATAGAAATCATAGGATTGTCCCTTTGCAGTTATGGAAGCCCTTCCTAATTTCCTGTTTGAGGACATGGACCCATTGATTTGGGAAACAAATAGTAATAATAAGGAAAACAACAAAACAATCAAGAGGCTATTTGCACTACTAATAATAATAACCCTACCCATATTTTGTTTTTGTATATATGCTACTCAATTGTGATTTTAGCAAAAGTTGCAACACTTATTTATATAAACACATTGGATTATTAGAGGGGCTTGTGGCTTATAGTTGCCTTCTACACATTTCCAATTATTATCCGAGTATAATTTTTATGTACTTATGATAATGTAAAATATTTTATACAGTCGTACAATTATATTCGTTCTTTTAGATAATTATTTACATGATTAATGTGAAAAATAATTATTTTTATAAATACAACGTTATATAATTAAATGTATTTATAAACTTATTTTACAGTGACAGTATATCAAAACTAAATTTTTATTATATTTTATAATAAATTAATTAATGTTGGTAGATGTGTAATTTTAAGAATTAGAATTGAATAATTATTTTTCGTATTTTGAAACAAATGTAAATATATATATATATATATATATATATATCCAAACTCCAAAAAACAATTTGGTATAAAATTATTATTATTATTATTATTATTATTATTATTATTATTATTATTAGATATAAAATCCCACTATATTATTTGAGCAATAATACTTTATGTTATTTATAGGTCGATTCGGTTCGATTAAAATTTTTATGGTTAAAATAAAAAATCAAACTGAACCATAAAAAGAATTACAAAACATATTTTTTTTAATTTTTTAATTTTTGATTTTTTCGGTTCAGTTAGTTAATTTAATTCAGTCCGAATCGATTTTAAACGATTTTAAACAGCTCTATCTGTGGATATTCCGTATCTTAGAGGTATGGAGTGAAAAAAAAATAACGTGTATTGTTTAGAGGAAAGGTCATCATGAACCCAATAACGTTGAATATTGTGTATGAATTGATAATAATAGAATAGTAACTTTTCAAAATTATATTTTTAAAGGATAATATATAATAACTTTTATGTTACTCAGATTAATGTTCTAGATCTCTAAATTTTTGTGTCTTTAATATCGTTCTCTCTCACTCTCTCTTTTTTTTTTTTTTGTCTTTATGTTTAATAATTAGCACTGTTATCATAATTTGCAATAAATTAATTCGTGAAAGGCCATGCATGTGGCGAACACATGCTATTATTGAGATTAACATATCCATCTATTTATTTTTAATTCGTCCTCGCACTACAAGAAAAAACATATTTTTCGACGCAAAAAATCGACGATTATCTCTTCTGTCGATAATTTTCGACAGCTTGATGTCGATATTTAAAAAAAAGATAATTAGAAATAAAATAATAAAGTCGACGACTTAGTCGTCGATATTTTTATTACTGTATTAACCACCTTTCTATTATCGTCGCTAAGGTAGTCAAAATCGCGTGTAAACTCGTGGAAACGCACGATTATACGCTTCTACTTCATTTTCTCGTTGCGCTTCTGCTTCTCGTCCAGAACCAGGCTGCTCCCTGTGAAATCGCCGTTGAAGACCGCAGAGTCGCCGAAATCGTCGCTTCTGCTGCGTGGTTGCGTTTCAGGTTGAAGAAGTTCTTTTTCTTGGCCCTGAGCCCCTGAGCCCCTGATTGCAGCCCAACCCAACCCAACTCAATGACCCAATCTAAATTGAAGACCATGGAAGAGGAGCCCTAGCAGAGTAACGTAACAGTCTCTAATCTCTTAATCTCCCTCACTTTTACAGTTTATCTCCAATTCTCCATGTCCAAAATTTCAAATTTTTCACCTCTCTGAACTCTGAAGTCTCAATCTCTGACTCTATCTCTCTTTCCTTCTGAAATTTGAATTTAGCGCGACTGGAAACCCCAATTTGGAGCATCGCCCACTCGCCGTGAGGTTTGCTGCTTGTGTTATCGACTCGGACTGGTGGTGGTTGGACTGCATGAGGCCGTGAGCATCACTTTGTGATTGCAACTTGCGAGACTCTCTGGCTCTGCCTCCCTGTCTTTGGCTCTTGCTGCTAGTTCATCAGGTAAGTTAAGAGTTAAGACATCTTTAATCTTTATCCTCTTCAATCTTATTTTAATTAGGAAAAAAGATAAATGATATAGAGGCATAGGGATAGAGTTGATTACAGGGTATGGTAGTGTCAAACATTTGTTCAAGAGCTTTAACCAATTCATGGTAACCATCATGATCTTAAAGATTGAGTTTAATCTCTGAGCATTGTGTCTTAATTTATTATGCCCAATAATGTTTAACACAAAATGTATTGAGATAGTAGTTCTCAAATTATGAATAATAATTATCTTGATTCTTGACACTTTAATTAAGCTAACTAGCTAAGTGTTCCTCTGCTATATATATGAGTTTAATTACCTTGAGACTTGAGTGACTTTATTAGAAATTCAGAAAAGCTGTAGTAGAATCTGTAAACAACATGGACTTCTCTATTCACAGAAAAAGAAGCTGCAATTGGTGGCATGTGCATCAATATATTATCCTTTATCTGAAACCAGCCATTAATCTTCTTTAGCAAACCTTATAGGCTTTCCTAAAAGGTAGATATAACAAATATGATATATAGAAGAAGCATATCACTTCCTCACTAATTAGAAGTACAAGCAATGTACCTAGCTAATTAGATTAATTAGGCCAATTTCTGTATTTTCTAAAAAAGATTGAAAAGAAAGTAACTGCCACTAGGAATCTGACCTACATGCTACATGATTGTAAAATTATATGGACATATATTATATTATAGGAAACAGCACCTACCAACCAACCAATAACAGGAATGTCCATTTTCAATTCAAGGGATTTATAGCTACCAATTTCACACCAAAGAATTCTGCATAATTAAAGACATTACTCTTTAAAGTAATATCAGGTAAGTGAAATGTTAGAAGTCACAAATTCAGTTAGAGACTATAAATTTCACAGCATTGGTTCAGTGCATTATGGAGGACAAGACAAAGAATTTTGCATATCTCAACTCTCAACCAACTTAATCTATTAACTTATTTTTTATAGGATTTGTTAACCATTAATTAATCTTGTTTACTGTCCTGTACTTTTGAATTTCTTTTCTCTCTTATTTTGGTGTATATATATTTGTATAAATAAGGGACATTAGATCATGTGCCTGTTATATAATAATTAACCATATAGATAAATGTTTAAATTTGATTTGATTCAGGATTTTAAATTCATCAACCATTAGCACATACATATATTATGATTGGTTGAATTAGATATCCAAGTGATGCTTATATAATCTTTGTTCTCTATCAGATAAAATAAACTATAACAATAATTAAATAAGTGCTGAATTATAAAATTCTATCACGATTAATTAAACCTTTGGCCTTATGTTGATTTACCTCAAGATCTAAGGCATATATGTGGTGGTGTTCTCACTTGAATAAACCCTGACAAGAACAAGATGGCTGGCCTTATTACTTTTCACAACTCAGAAGCCTTGCTTGTGTTATTATTGTACTTCCATTCCAACTGATGCATTTCAATGATTTGCTTATACTAAGTTGCTGAATTGTAATGTGTTCGATCTTCAATTCTTCACCATAAGCAAATTATGACAGTACTAATAGTTGTATAGCAATAAGCACTACTACACTATATTGGTGTGGGGTTTGTATGTAATAATATTGATTGAAAAAGACTATCTATCTATGTTTCTATATAACGCATAAAATTAAATTGTATGTGTACATTCATTATTTGAGCTTTATGGTTTTGTTGCAATAATATTTATTTTATGCATGTTATAACTATCTATATCTTAATCAATTCATTATTTGTCACCTATATTATCCCAATAATTTTATAACTATCTATATCTCTGAATTGTTATTGTGGACTTGTGGCATTGAATGTAATTCTTGAATTTTTGTTAAATTGTTGAATTTTTGCTATGATATTGAATTGATTCATTGAATATTTACTGTTTTTATTTTTTTTCTGAACAGGAATGGCATCGACTCAAGCTAATGCAAGTGAAAATCCGACTAACATTCCAGTTTCTCAATCAGGAAGTACAGCTGGAATTGCTAGTAAAAGAAAAGTTTCTAAGAATGCTCTTGGAAGTAGAACTGATGTAGGATGGGAGCACGGGATATCTGTTGGAGAAGATGGAAAGAAGATACAATGTAAATACTGTCATAAAATTTTTTCAGGGGGAGTTTATAGATTGAAACACCACTTAGCAGGAACTCAAAAAGATGTTGGGGCCTGTACAGCTGTTAGTGATGAAATTAAGAAGCAAATGTGGGATGTTGTGAGTGGGTTGCAAGTGAATTTGATGAAGAAAACAAGCGTGGGTGGAGCAAGCCCAGGGGAAGCTACTAAAGAAGTTGACACTACCGGTGAAAAAAGAAAGGGAAAAGAACTAGATGGCAACATATTCAAGAAAACACGCATTAGTACTCAAACAACAATCAACAATATATTTAAGAAGAATTTGAGAGAGGAAGTATGTTTAGAGATTAGTGCTTTTTTCTACAACAATGGCATCCCCTTTAATGTTTCAAGGAGCGAGGAATACAGTAGAATGTTTGAGAAAGCTATAAGATATGGACAAGGATTCAAGCCACCATCCTACCATGAATTAAGGGTGCCTCTTTTGAAGAAACACGTGGAGCTTGTTCAACAATCACTAGAGGGACATAGAGCATATTGGAAGCAGGTTGGTTGCACAATAATGACTGATGGTTGGACAGATAAGAGAAGACGGACCATCCTAAATTTTTTGGTTAATAGTCCTAAAGGGACTGTTTTTCTAAAATCTATTGATGCCTCTCATATTACTAAGACAGCTGATAAAATCTTTAAAATGATAGATGATGTGGTTGAAGAGGTTGGTGAAGAAAATGTCATCCAAGTTGTCACCGACAATGCGGCTAACTACAAAGCTGCAGGAGAAATGCTAATGAAAAAGAGAAAAAAGTTGTTTTGGACGCCTTGTGCAGCACATTGCATTGATTTAATGTTAGAAGACTTGGAAAAAAAAGTAACACTTCACAAGGACACAATTTACAAAGGTAGAAAGATTACTACTTATATATCTGCTAGAACTGCTCTTATTGCACTACTACACATCCACACTAAGGGGAAAGATTTGGTGAGGCCGGGTATGACCCGTTTTGCAACTTCTTACCTTACTTTGGGATGTCTCAATGACAACAAAGGTTCCTTAATAAGAATGTTTCTTTCTGATCAATGGACTTCTAGTAAATTTGCAAAGACAAAAGATGGAAAGATAATTGCAAGTGTGGTGTTAGATAAGGTGTTTTGGAAAGAAGTGGTAATTTGCTTGAGGGCTGCCTACCCTCTTCTTCATGTGCTTCGTATGGTGGATTCAGAAGAAAAGCCGGCAATGGGATTTATTTATGAAGAAATGACAAGTGCAAAAGAGAAAATATGAGATGCATTTCAAGGAGTTGAGACAAAGTAAAGTGTCTAATTATTTTATTTTTTAATTATTTTATTTTTTAATTAATGCAATTCTAAAAATATTGTTTATTTTGTAAATAATTTATTAATTTTTTTATGTTTTAGTTATATACCTATTTGGGATATTATTGATGCAAGATGGGGAAACCAACTTCATAGGCCATTGCATGCTGCAGGCTATTATTTGAATCCTCAAATTCATTATAGCTCTGGTTTTAAAATTGCTTATGAGCTTAAGAAGCAGTTTTATGCTTGTATGGAAAGGATGACAGGAAATCCAGATTTAATCACTAAGATGGATGTTCAACTTGAAGATTTTAAGACTCAAAAAGAGTTTTTTGGTAGTAAAGTAGCTCAAAATGCAATTTATACTAAAACTCCAGCTCAATGGTGGGATTCTTATGGAGATCAGTATCCAGAGCTCCAACAATTTGCAATTCGTGTCTTGAATTTGACATGTAGTTCATCTGGATGTGAACGTAATTGGAGTGCTTTTGAGATGGTTAGTAATTAAAATAAGTTGCATTTTACTTTTATAAATTTGGTTGTTAATTCCTCAATTCTATCTTGTTGTTTGACTAATATTTTTTATCTACTTTTGAAAGGTTCACACAAAAAGGAGAAACCGTTTAAAAGCTAAAACCATGAATGATGTTGTCTTTGTGATGACAAACTCAAGATTAGCAACGAAAAAACAAACTAGAAGAAGTCTTGATTATGACTATAGTCTTGATGAGTTGGACTCTGATGAAGAGTGGATTGTTGCTGACGAAGATGGAGAAGAAGAAGATTTAGATGCTCTAATTCCAGATCCTGATTTAAATGATGAAGCAAGTGGTAATAGAGTTGTTGGTGCCTCTAAGGATCCTTTGACAATTCCTTATCTTGATGATGATGAGTTTGAAGAACTTCTTCAAGGACCTCTTCCTCCTGCTCCTGATAATGATGAAGATGGTAATGCAGAAGTTTGTGAAACTCGTGAAGATTTTATGACTGATGAAGAATAAAATGATTATTAAATAACTTGTTTAGATTTTAGTTAATTAGTTATTTATTCTAGTAGTTTGGTTGGTTTATTTGCTACTTGAATTTATTTTAGTGTGTATGAACTTGTGAGTTGTGAATTTGTGTTTTGATTTGTGAATTTGTGTTGAATTGTGACTTTTGACTTGTTATGGTATATATATATATTAGTTATAATTCTATGGGTAATTTAATTTATTTGAGATTTATTTTATTTTTTGTAAAATTAGTTTTTGCTATTAAATTTTTATAATTTACGAGTCATATTTACGTTCCGTCTTACGATTCAACGAATTACGATTTTGAGTTAGCTTAACGAGTCGAGATAAAAACTACGAGTTCACTACCTTGATCGTCGCATTGTCGACGAACCTGGGATGAAAAAATACTTTTATTTTAAAATCGACGAATATGGTGTGTATTTTATTATTTAAAATATCGACAACGTTACTGTCGATAAATTTGAATGGTCAAGATTGCTTTCTAAAATCAAGTGAACAATATGAATTTAATATATAAAATAGACGTTCGGGGTGTTTTTTTTTTAAATTAAAATTGACGAACATGAGTACATGACGTCTATTTTATTATTTAAAATATCGACAACAACACCGTCGATAAATTTGAACAGTCTTAATTGTTTTGTAAAATAAAATTAACGATGTAGATTTAATGTATAAAATAGACGCTTAGAGTGTTACTTTTTTAAAATTAAAATCGACGAAAATGCCATCTATTTTATTATTTAAAATATCAATAATATTACCGTCGATAAATTTAAACGATCTAGATCCCTTCCTAAAATCAAGTAAATGATATATATTTAATGTATAAAATAAACGTTTAAAAGGTTACTTTCTTTTCAAATTAAAATCGACGAATTTGCCGCCGAATTTTATTACTAAAAAGTAAAAACACATATACCGGCTTTCACTTCCCGCCTACAAAGTTCTGAAACACAAATCCCCCCAATCCCATCACCAACCCTTGTTTTACCCCAAATTCACCCAATTTTCAACCGTCATTATCCGTTGCCGTCATCGCTCCGTCACCGTTGCGCCCCCGTCGCGCTCTATTGCTGCCGCAACCCTCGCCGACTTCGATTCCGACCCCAACCTCATTGTACAGCTTGCCGCGGTGCTTGGCAACTTTGCCTGTGGCCTTGACGCCGGTGTCCGTGCTGTCCTCGACGCCGGAGCTTTCCCTCAGTTGATCAGGCTCCTCTCTGCCTCCGATGAGAAGGTCAATTTCTCTCTCTCTTCTTTCCTTACCATTTGTTTTGCCAGATATTGTAGATTGCGATGAAATTGCAATGCTCTGAATTGTTAAATTGATCGTTAGGTTGCGATTAGTGATGGTACCTGCTTGGTTACGTTGATTTGGACCATTATTTTTTTATCATGATAATGCATTGATAGCAGGAATGAAATAGCTCGTGTGAGAATAATGAATTGCATATTTTGAACTCAATTTAGTTTCTGGAGTGTTCTTATGGTATTTAGTAATTTAGTTTCTCCTTTAATTGTTCTTGCTACTTCTATAGCTATTAGAAATATTTCGAGTGCAATTATTAATATTTTAATCTCCAATGCCATCTGATTGGCCTTTGTACACTTGATTTCAGGTTGTGGATGCAGCTGCACGTTCTCTACAAATGATTTATCAATCAAAATTGGCCCCAAAATATGACTTTTTCAAGGAAGAGAACTTGGAGTTCCTGCTTTTACTATTGAAAAGCGAGAATGAAAATCTTTCTGTACTGGGTGCGAGCATTATTATTCATTCATGCGAGGCAGGTGAAGAACAGAATATCTTATGCTTTGTTGGTGTGTTGGACAAACTCATCAGCCTTTTGTATGGTTCTCTAAGCCAGTGAGATGCTAGTTTGGAGTCCATAGCTGCGATTGTTAAAAACAATTCTGAAGCTGTCTCTAAATTTGTCGACCTTAGAGGTGGAAGAGCATTGAGCCCTGTAATTGAATTAAGTAAAGACAAATATTCTCGGACAAGATTACTAGCTTGCTTGTGCCTTATTTGTGTTAAGAATGCTTCTTCTTGCCATCTTTAAGACACGGGAATCAAAACCAAACTGATAAATAATCTGCTTGAAGCTCCATTTCCAGGTATGTAATAATTTACTTTTGGTTGGGATTTACATAGCTGTGACTGAAGATTAGTTGAATTTAGATTAGCCTATTTTATTTTGGTAGATGAATGTGCAAATCCATATTGGTGTGCTTGTATAGGTACTCATTTTGTTACATTTGGGCAAATTGGACTCACTTCCTTCAATGTTTACATGGTGCTTAGTCTCATTTCTTATAGTATACAGAGGTTTATCAGATGGTTGTGTAAGAAGCATTGGATTGTTATGGAAATGGATTTTTGAAGTATTCAGGGCTGAAATTGCCAGATACAGAAAAATCATGGTATAGTAGAAATATCAGCATTGAAGATTGTAAGATGTTGTGCTTGAAGAATTGTTTATGTATGGCTTATGCAGCTTTGGATATAAGTGAAGCGGCAAGTGGTTGTTTGATATTAAAGCCCTGAATCCAAATTCTCTTGAAGATATTTACTTAAGAATGGCTGCTACAAAATTAGGTGTAAGTATCTTCTATTTTTATTCTTTTTATCAATTTTCTGTTATTTATTAATTAATTATTTATTTTCGTTTAACGGGTGCATTTTTTCTTCTTATAGAAACTATTCAGAAAAATAAATCACAAAAATCAAATGTCCGAAAGAAAAAGACTATCATCATAATTTGTGCGTTATCTTCTAGTGTTCTAATCATATGTTTGGCTTTCATCGTCTTTAGATGGAAGATACGAAGGAAAGGTAGTTAAGTAACTATTATATTATTTAAGTGATGTGGAAAACAGAGCATGTATTGCATTTACATATTAAATGATGCTACTTATGTAGGTGTAATAAGTGACCAACAAGAGGAAGATCCACAATTGCCTTTGTTTGATATGTCCACAATTTTTTCTGCAACAAATAAGTTTTCAACCAATAGCATTTTGGGAAAAGGTGGCTTTGGTTCGGTATATAAGGTAGGGAAACCATTTGCCTTTTGTTTTACAAAGCTAGAGAGAATCAGAATCTTTTGCCTATGAGTTATATTTGGGGTATTATGGAGCTGGAAAATTATACCCCCGAAAAAAAAAAACACTATATGAAAATGTTACATTATATATTACTTAAATCTCAAGGATGTCATAGTGTACCTTTTGAATTGAAATGGTGTTGATTCAACCAATTGTAAAGGACAAAAAACTTGTTTTATCCTGTCTCAAGGTTTGGTTATTGAGGATGAAATTAACATTATAAGTTATAGTTCTATAAGCTAATGGATGTTGTTATGTTGTTTCTTTGTTTGCAGAGCAAGTGGATAGTAGCTGTTTCTGTTGGTGGTTTCATTCTTTGGAGCCACGATATCGAAAAAGCCTTGTGGATTTTTGCTTTATTTTAAATATTTTGTGTTATTAGTGGATTGCAATTTAAATAAATATAAGTCGAATTTAGTTATTTATTTTGTCTTGAGTCTTTATGTTAGAGGATTATTTATTATTTTGATAAGTTTGTAAACTCATTATCTAATATTTAGTATAAATTTTATTTTTATATTTATAAATTTATTTGTCTTGTTATCTATATTCTGTATAAATTTTATTTTTATATTTATTTGCATTAATTGTTTACTATTTTTCAAATTGAAAAAATAATTAAAACGTATTTATTAAAATTGACGGAAGAGTTGTTGTTTTTTAATTTTAAAATAGACAAGAAAACCCAAATATAGACATAGAATTTGTTGGTATATGAATAATAAAATCGATGGTAACTGTGTCGATTTTATTGGATTCAATATCGACGGCAACGTTGTCGATTTTAGTAAGTATATTGTAGACAAAGTTGTTGTCGATTTTATTGGATCAAATATCGACAAAAATGACGTCGATTTTATATAATAATATCGATGGCCTTGTCGTCGATTTTAATAAGAATGTAAAATTTTTAAACTCATACTATAGACACAAGCGCTCTTGATTTTATTAAATTATTATCGACGGTCAGGCAAACCGTCGATTTTATTAGCATTTTAAAAAATCGACAAGTTTAATAGCGACCAATTTCACCGTCTATTTTGCCGTCGAATTTTAATATTATGGACAGTTTAACCGTCGATTTTAATGATATTTCTTGTAATGTCGTGAAAGTAATTGAGGTTTATAAAATTATAACAAGCTCAGAATATGAGAATAATCTTAATGAAAAAGAAAGAAAACAAGAATATAATCTTTTACAGGTGATTGGTATATATACTCCTGTCTATTGATATATATTTGAATATTATTTGTATTTTAATTATAAGTAGTTATTGATTTTGAACTTAAAATAAAGTAACAATAATACATAATTAAAATTTTATAACATACATTATTATTGTGTAGAAATTATATATTAGTGGTTGATGTATATTTATTTGTACATTATATTATTATACTTTTATAAAAGGAAATCTTATTTTATATATTATATTGAATATTATGCCAGTTTTGTATATACTCACTAGAAATATAATTGAAAACTAATGCGCGCTGCCATATCTGTTGAAATTTATTTTTTTTAATTATATTTTTTAACTCGACAAGTTAAAAACTAATTTGTTACGGACTAAAATTTAAGGTTTGTCACTAACTTATAATTTTTTTTTTACGGTATTCTCTAACTCGACAGTTGGTCAAATACTAATCTATTACAAATATAAATTTTCTTTAAGAGTTTGTTGTTGACTAATAGGTTGTTTCATGTATAAAACGGAATTTGGACTTCTAACATTGGTTTTAGCGACTCATGAGCTAATCACTAGATCAACCCAATTTAATTCACTGACCAATAAATTATTGCATATATAAAATAGAATTCGAACTTCTAATACTTACTTGAGCATATAAGTAAACTAAGTAGCTAATTACTTCAACAACTCAAATTGATTTTTTTTTTTTTTTGGTGTACAACTCAAATTGATTTTTATCAAACTTGAAAATGAGATGTTCACGTTTTATCTTTTTTATAAAAAAAAATGATCTGATCCTAACCATGGGCCAAAGATAAAGAATAAGCCCAACGGTTTCAACTTTCAAGTGGGCTATTATCCACCCACATGAAAACCGAGCCAAATTTCTTCTTCTATATTGAGGTCTGCACTGTAAGGTTTGATACTTTGATTTAGTGACATCTATCATCTCTGTCTTATTTGAAAAATGGGACCTGATAAAATATCCGGAGTATCGAATGGGAGCTCACTTGTCTGCTTAAATAAGTGTCGGAAATTCAAATTTCACCTTGTGTATGCAGCAACTTATTGGTTAGTAGCAAACCCTTAAATAAAACTTCAATCTGCGATGTATTAGTTTTTAGTCCGTCGGATTTGGAAATACCGTACACAACCAAAAAAAAGTAAGTAACAAAGTTATATTTTATTTGTTTTTATCATTATTATTACATTTATTTTTGTGTTGGCTAATAACTAAAAACAAACGAATTTGGGCTAAGAACTTTTCTTGTTTTTTTGCTATCAAAAAATTTGGGCATTGTGCCAATGAACCTTAACTTACACGGCATTCCGCTCCCTCCTTATCTCAAAGATTTCGGGCTCAACTCCTACCGACTGCATCCGAGGAAAAAAAATTAGTAAATTTATGAAGAGTATGTGGCTATGTGTACTTGTACCTAGAATTGGAAGTTGTCCAATCCACCTGACCAAACATTATTTTATTTTGAATTTATATTAGATTATCATAAAATTACTAAAAAAAAAAATAAAAAAGTTAAAAAATGAAAAGACAATAATACTTTTTTAGAATTAATATGAAAAGATTAAATATCTTTTAAAAGTAACTGAAAAATTAATTTGATTTAAAAAAGAATAAAATAAGTTTGTAATAAATTTTAAAAAGACAAAAATACTCTTTTAAAATTAGACTTATTTATTTTAAAGATTAAAAATTTGTATTAAATTTAAAAAGATAAAAGTACTCTTTTTGAAAAATAACGTTAAAATTTAAAAGTTTAAAATATTTATTTAGTATTAATGGTCTTTTTAAATGCTTTAAAAATTAAAAATTTGTCCTAGATATTATAAAATGAAAATATACTATTTAAGATTAATTTTAAAAAGACCAAAATATTTTTTTAAGATTATTGTTGTTTAATTAAATTATAATGTTAAAATTTAAATTTGATTTTAAAAAGATTACGATACACTTTTAGATAATTTTAAAATGAAAAAAATACTAGTTATCTAATCAATGTTGTTTTATTAATTTAAAAGAAGAAATTTGTATTTGGTTTTAATAGATCCAAATATATTATTTAGTATTTGTTTTAAGGTTAAATTACTTTATTAGTTTTATAATTTCTCTAAATTTATAGTTAAGTATTTATAGTTTAAAATTTTTTAATTGAATTCTTACACTATTTTAAATTTATCTTATAATTAGGTTCTTTCTGTATCAAACTCAATAAAGTTAAAATTTAATCGATTTGATCTAATTATATTAAATTTTGTATCTAATGAGTAAACATGTCAAATGAGATTTTACTGATTATACCCCATCTTAATTAGTTTAGATATCAAATTTAAGGTCCTGCAAATTCAAACTGACCGAATTATTTTACATATTAAAAAATAAAAATATAAAATTTATATAATTTTATTCTAATCCTAATATCACTTTAACCATCATTTACCTATTTTTTTTCTTTTTATTCTTTTTTTTTGTTGTAGAATTTTTTTTATAAAAATTTAATTTTAATTCGTTATTTAAGAGTATTCACATGTATGGGTAATGTGATTACCCATCCAAAATCAATCCAATCTGATTATATTAGTTTTGGACCCAAAAAATAATCAAGTCAAACCACTCTAAATTTTTGTCAACTTTTTGTCAATCCAATTATATTCGTATCAAACACTTAAATACTTCTGTAATCGTTTTTAAATATCAAAATATCTTTTATCAAAAAGTTAGTGACTCATTTATAAATGAATAACTAGTCAAATAACAAATGATATCATAATTAGTAATAAAATTTAATATTTAGAGTAATTTTATTGGATTGAAGTCTAAACTTAATAACTTCTTGGATTAATGTCTAACTAACAAACTTCATCTCAAATTACTTGTTAATTGACAAAAAAAAATTGTTAACTACTTCTAACTATTTGATATGTTATAATATGGTAAATTAGTAAAAAGTACTTCGGATTTTTGTTGTGACTAAACAAAAAAAAAACAAAAAAAAAAGAGATTATCCTAAATCAACAAGTATAAGATGCTGAAGCTTGTCACAAGGTTCCGACCAAATAACATTAGTTGGATTGGTCTTGACCGCATATCTCGCCAGCCAATCTGCCACATCGTTAGCATCACGGGTAATCCATTCAAAATCCACAACCCAAGGTCTTGATAGAAGCTCCTGTATCTTTTAAAGAATATCAACCACATCACAATTTAGCCCATTTGCCGGATTTTTTAAAATGTGCAAAATGTCAAGAGAATCTGTTTCGCACACAATATATCTCAAGTCATAATCCCAAGCTAAAATCAAACCCCTCCAAACAGTAAAAAGCTCACATCTGACGATAGGCCTTGGAGGATAGCTACTAGAACAACCCGAAATCCAACGCCCATTAGAATCTCTAATAACACAACCAATTCCTGCTAGGTTCCAATCAGAAAACAGACTCGCATCACAATTAACTTTAAAAGTGTCACCTGTTGGAGGTTTCCACCTCCTTTGATTTTTGAAAGTTATACACTTGGTACTGACAGACTTTCTTAAATCATTAGCAGTAATCCGAGCCATAGCAACAACCTTATAGTTTGACCACTGATCTCTATTATTGAAAATATCATTGTAACGATGCCTCCACACCCACTAAAGACCCGCCCCTACAATTGCCTCATTGCCCGGCATGACCTTCCGAATCCAAAATTCCAAGGGAGTACCTTCAAATGAATCAATAAGTAAAGGATCCAACATTTGCCAAATGCATCTTGATTTCTCACAATCCCTAAGACAATGCTCCATTGTTTTCAGATTTGCATTGCATCTCGAACATCTGTCCGAATCAGTTAAATGACGCTTGAACCGGAAGGCATTTGTCGAAAGTGCATTTTGTAGATCCAACCACATCATCATCTTTATCTTCTCTGGCAAATTAAGGCGCCAAATCCACCCACAGTTGCTATTTTCGATCGAATTCACTTTCTTTGTCAAGAGCCAACGATAACCTTCTCGAGTCCAAACAGTAAAAAGCTCACATCTGACGATAGGCCTTGGAGGATAGCTACTAGAACAACCCGAAATCCAACGCCCATTAGAATCTCTAATAACACAACCAATTCCTGCTAGGTTCCAATCAGAAAACAGACTCGCATCACAATTAACTTTAAAAGTGTCACCTGTTGGAGGTTTCCACCTCCTTTGATCTTTGAAAGTTATACACTTGGTACTGACAGACTTTCTTAAATCATTAGCAGTAATCCGAGCCATAGCTACAACCTTATAGTTTGGCCACTGATCTCTATTATTGAAAATATCATTGCAACGATGCCTCCACACCCACTAAAGACCCGCCCCTACAATTGCCTCATTGCCCGGCATGA
Source organism: Arachis hypogaea (assembly GCF_003086295.3). Taxonomy (NCBI): domain Eukaryota; kingdom Viridiplantae; phylum Streptophyta; class Magnoliopsida; order Fabales; family Fabaceae; genus Arachis; species Arachis hypogaea. The sequence continues at coordinate 114,713,736 of NC_092040.1, forward strand.
CCTTCCGAATCCAAAATTCCAAGGGAGTACCTTCAAATGAATCAATAAGTAAAGGATCCAACATTTGCCAAATGCATCTTGATTTCTCACAATCCCTAAGACAATGCTCCATTGTTTTCAGATTTGCATTGCATCTCGAACATCTGTCCGAATCAGTTAAATGACGCTTGAACCGGAAGGTATTTGTCGAAAGTGCATTTTGTAGATCCAACCACATCATTATCTTTATCTTCTCTGGCAAATTAAGGCGCCAAATCCACCCACAGTTGCTATTTTCGATCGAATTCACTTTCTTTGTCAAGAGCCAACGATAACCTTCTCGAGAGCTATAGAAAAAGCACTTCAGATTAAAATTAATATGATAAATAGATAAAATAAAAAATGTTAGCAATAATATATTCGACAAAAAATATAATTATTTATGCAGCCAAATTTATTTATTATAATTTATCAAATTAATCAAAATATAATTTTAGTTATTATGCTAACGTTATTATAGGCATGTTGGATAATTTTTTATTTTATATTTTAGATATTCATATTTTAAAATTAAATTATAAAGTAAAGTTAGAAAAATTAAAATAAAGCGTGATGCATAAATTATGTGTACAATTATACAAATATAAATTTTATGTTGATGCATAAATTATTAAAGTAAATGCACCATATAAAGAGCTTAATTTGTGTTGCACAGAAGATAAAATACGGAAATAAATTTATTTTGTTAGTATGTATTAATTGTTTAACTTATATAATAATAAAACATATTAAATTTTCAATAATAATCATAATTATTATTTAATATTTATTAAAAATATAAATTAAATGTTATAATTAATGTATTTGTAATTTTATAAAAAAAGATATTTTTTTAGTATATATTAATTGCTTAACGACCTCACCAATACATTTGTGATTTATGTTTAACTAAATTAATATAGGATTAAATGAATTTTTAATGAAGTTTTAAAACTCCATACAATAAGAAAATATTGTAACAGCCACCATGTTAGCTAGGGTTTAACTTAATATATATTTGGGGATCTTTTCCACTAAAACATAAAAAGGAAGGAGAGGTTCGTTTAGCCCCGTTTTTATTTTTTAAAAAAAAAGAAAATAAATGATATTTTTCTCCAAATAAATAAATAAAGTTAATTTGTGTTTTAAAAATATATTTTAAAAATATAATATTAGAATTTTTAAAATTTTTGATATATTTAATACTTTAAATATATAAAAATTTTTATATTTTTAATAACTTTTAGTAAAAAAATATTTTTATAATATTTTTAACATGTGTCTTTAAATCATATGTTAGCAAAATCAATCCTAAGAGGCTAAGACATTTATTTTAATTAAGAATACTAATGTAGTACATTTTGTAGAAGTGATAAGATTTTGAATCTTTTCATGAATATAAATATAATTTTTTTCAATAAAAAGTTCCACATTAATAAAAACTAAAAAGTATACAACCTAAAAAAGAAAATACCATAATATAATACCTGTACTTTATTTGACGTTATAATTATTCTTTTATGACAATTAATGCACAAAATATAGTCTTTGTCCCTTTGATTTGCTATTGAATTGGGTTTCAGTGGATTACTTATTGGCTTTCATTGTTGTTCATAAATGATTTCTAGCCGTTCATAGGATAATTATGAATTATCCATCCATTTAAATATTCCAACATCAAACTTTACCAGCTTTGGCACAAGTTTTTTTACCCTGCGTTTTTTTAGTAACGTTTAAAAAAATAAATAAAAAATACTATTTACATTAAATTTAGTCATTAATATATATATTTGTATATAAAAAAAATTCAAGATCAGTATAATTTATTAATTTTTGTTATTAGTATCTTTAGTCATCAATTTAATTTTTTTAGTCTAATAATCTAAACACATCTTTTTAGTCCATATTTTTAATATTATTAATTAAAAAGTAGCAAAAAACAATAAATTTTGATAATTTTATAATATTTATTTATTAAATATATGTATTATCTAATTTAAAATTTATATTTAAATATGTATTTTATATTAATAATTAATTTTTATAACTGATTTTAATGTATACCTAATATGATCGAAAAAAATGATAATTTTTATTTGTATAATAATTTTTTAAATAATCAATTTTAGGGAAATCAATTTATGTTTTGATATTTTAAACAAGTATATACTCTCTTTTTTTTTATACGGGAATGTATTTTAGACCTACATTTTCATGTAATCTTTTACCTAGAAAAATTACTAAGCAAGTGTTGGGCCAACCGTGGGGAGCTCTCGACAACCGGGGAGAATTCGGGGAGGAATCGAGTGAGAAAACATAAGATGAGATGACACCACATCCAACTCAAAACCTTAAGGTGTCAAGTTAATGGGTCTCTCATCTTATAAACTCCTCACTCTTCCATGCTTTCTTTGATGTGGGACTAACTTTAACACTCCTCACACTTGCAATACTAACAATCTCCCCCTCAAGTGTGAGCCTCCACATCAAGCACTAACTCCCCCTCTTTCTAACTCCTCCACCACCACGAGTATTCGTCCATCACACCGCCGCAAAACACCGCGGGACACGCCGCCCGGACCACCTTTGCCGGGAAGACTTTCGATGCTTCACCTTGAATACTCCTTAAACCAGACCGATTAAACCATCGGCTCTGATACCACTTTTTGGGCCAACCGTGGGGAGCTCTCGACAACCGGGGAGAATTCGGGGAGGAATCGAGTGAGAAAACATAAGATGAGATGACACCACATCCAACTCAAAACCTTAAGGTGTCAAGTTAATGGGTCTCTCATCTTATAAACTCCTCACTCTTCCATGCTTTCTTTGATGTGGGACTAACTTTAACACTCCTCACACTTGCAATACTAACAATATTGTATGAAAGAGCCTAGCAGCGGAAACGACAACAATGTCCAACACAAGAACAATATGGAAGCACTCACAACACAATATGGCAGCAACTATAACAAGCAAATATAGCAAGTAAAGCAATAACAAGAACACACCGAGATTTTAACGTGGAAAACCCCCTCAAGGTAAGAGGTAAAAACCACGAGTCGTCCAGACCAATGAAATAGCTCCACTATAATCAAATGAGGTACAAGAGAGTCTCAAACAAAGCACAAAAATGTGCATATAACCAGCCAAAACATCAAAGCACCAAAGCTCACAAATGAAAAGCAAGAAGATGAAATATACCCAAAAAACAGAGCTGCTGTCGAAGCCAATTTCTCCCTCTGTAGACCTCCAATTAAAATCTCCACCGTCCAGAATGAAGAACAAGATGTGAAGAATCTACAGTTCAAATTTCACGTCGATCCAACGGTGAAAGAATGAGAAACTGCCGTTCCAAAATTGCTGCTCTGTGTAAAAACGGGAAACCTAATTTCTCTCTTGCGAAGCCAATTTCTCTCACTGCAAATCTCCAATCAACATCTCCACCGACCAGAATGAAGAACAAGATGATAAGAACATGCAGTTTAAATTTCAAGCCGATCCAACGGTGAACAACTGAGAAACTGATATTTGAAATTTACTGCTTTGGGCAAAAACGGGAATTTTGTTTTTCCCCTTCTCTCTCACTTGGTGGCTACTCTCACTCACTCTCAATGACCCCAAAAATCTGAACTAGGGTTGTGGCACAATGGGTGCAAGAGACACCCTCAAAATGTTGGGCTTGGGCCTCACAAAGGAGAGAAAAACCCAACAAATCTCCCCCTTCTCGACTAGGTGGAGGCTCTCGCCATTCCGGCGATCAAACAACATGTTTCAAACTTTTCTCTTGACAATGCTTTTGTCATCATATCAGCACCATTGTCATCAGTGTGAACTTTCTCAAGTTCCAACAACTTAGAATCTAACACATCCCGTATCCAGTGATACCTAACATCGATATGTTTAGATCTTGGATGAAAAGTAGAATTCTTGGCAAGATGAATAGCACTTTGGCTATCACACAACAAGACATAACGGTCTTGCTTAAAACCAAGTGCTGCAAGAAACTTCTTCATCCACAACAACTCTTTACATGCTTCAGTTGCTGCAATAAACTCTGCCTCTGTGGTAGAAAGTGCAACACACTTTTGTAGCCTTGACTGCCATGAAATAGCTCCCCCTGCAAACTTGACCAAATAACCTGAAGTAGACTTTCGAGAATCAATATCTCCTGCCATGTCTGCATCAGTAAAGCCAACTAGCAAAGGTTTCTCACCACCAAAACTCAAACTCAAGTTAGTTGTACCTTTGAGATATCTCATAATCCATTTAACAGCATTCCAATGTTCTTTACCTGGATTAGAGAGAAAACGACTCACTGTACCAACCGCATGAGCAATGTCTGGTCTAGTACACACCATAGCATACATCAAGCTTCCAACAGCTGAGGCATAAGGAATTTCATCCATTGCTTGTTTTTCCTCATCAGTGGTTGGACACTGCTTGGTACTTAACTTAAAATGAGGAGCAAAAGAACTAGCAACACATTTGGCATCATTCATGCCAAACCTTTGAAGCACCTTCTTTATGTACTTCTCCTGTGACAAATAAAGCTTCTTGGAATCTCTATAACGAGTAATAGTCATGCCCAAAATTTGTTTGGCAGGACCCAAGTCCTTCATAGCAAAGAACTTACTCAACTGTTTCTTCAACTCATTAATCCTCAAAGCATTCTTGCCCACAATCAAAATATCATCCACATAAAGCAAAAGAATGATAAAATCATCATCAGAAAATTTTTGCACAAATACACAATGATCTGAAGTTGTCTTACGGTAACCATGCTTCCCCATAACAGATTCAAACTTCTTGTACCACTGTCTTGGAGCTTGCTTCAACCCATAAAGACTCTTCTTAAGCTTGCACACAAAATCTTCCTTTCCTTTAACAACAAAGCCCTCCGGTTGCTCCATGTAGATCTCCTTGTCTAAATCACCATGAAGAAAAGCTGTCTTCACATCCATTTGCTCAATCTCCAAATCAAGAGATGCTGCTAATCCAAGCACAGCACGAATGGATGACATCCTCACAACAGGAGAAAAGATCTCCTCATAATCAACACCTTTTCTCTGGCTAAAACCTCTAACAACCAATCTAGCCTTATACCGAGGCTTAGAATTGTGTTCTTCATTCTTGATTCTGAATACCCATTTGTTCTTCAAAACTCGCATACCCTTCGATAGCTTCACCAACTCATAGGTATCATTCTCAAGCAAGGACTTCATTTCTTCTTGCATAGCTTCAAGCCATTGAGCTTTGCTTTCATCTTCAACAGCCTCTCCAAAGCATTCAGGTTCTCCCCCATCAGTCAACAAAACAAACTCATGTGGAGAATACCTTGACGAAGGCTTTCTCTCTCTTGTAGACCTTCTAAGTGCATTTGCAGGAATTTCTAAAGCTGGTTCTTCATCTTGATCATCATCACCAACTTCATCAAGTATTGGATCAACTGTTCCATCTTCACCTGCACTTGTATCATGCTCATTATTTTGAGCTTCAACTCTACCATCTTCTACCATAGGCATAGAGGGAGTAATATCCAAGTCAGAAAAATCATCACTAGGCTGAACCATTGGCTTTTCCGCATTATCAACATCCTTCAATGTTTGGTCTTCAACAAAGACAACATCTCTACTCCGAATCACCTTCTTGTTAACAGGATCATAAAACCTGTAACCAAACTCATCCATGCCATAGCCAATAAAAATACATTGCCAAGTCTTTACATCAAGCTTAGATCTCTCATCTTTAGGAATATGAACAAAAGCTTTACATCCAAAGACTCTTAAATGATCATAAAAAACATCTTTACCTGACCATACCTTCTCTGGCACTTCAAATTGCAAGGGAACACATGGTGTTCGGTTCAAGACATGAACAACAGTGCTCAAAGCTTCACCCCAAAAGGATTTTGCCAATCCAGACTGTGACAATAAGCACCTAACTCTTTCAACCAATGTTCTGTTCATCCTTTCAGCCAAGCCATTCAACTGAGGAGTCTTCGGAGGAGTCTTCTGATGTCTTATACCATGCTCTTTACAATAAGCATCAAATGGACCTGAGTACTCACCACCATTGTCAGTACGAATGCATTTCAACTTCTTCCCAGTTTCTCTTTCAACAGAAGCTTGAAATTGCTTGAACACATTCAAAACTTGATCTTTGGTCTTCAAAGTGTAAACCCATAATTTCCTAGAATGATCATCAATAAAGGTTACAAAATAGATAGACCCTCCAAGTGTTCTTGTCTTCATCGGCCCACATACATCAGAATGCACCAAGTCAAGTATCTCTGACTTCCTTGAAGGTGGGTGGCTCTTGAAAGAAACCCTGTTCTGTTTCCCAGCAAAGCAATGGTTGCACTTTTGCAAAGCAACCTTACAACCAGATAAAAGATTCCTCTTGGATAACATATTCATGCCCTTCTCACTCATATGACATAATCTCTTATGCCATAAATCAGTTTCATCAACAAACTCAGCAGCATTAACAACATCTTTCACAATCTTTGCTTGAGTTAAATAAAGAGTAGAGTGTCGAGTACCTCTAGCAACAACCATGGAACCCTTGGTGAGCTTCCAACTATCACGAGAGAATGAGCTATCCAAGTCTTCATCACACAACTTACCAACAGAAAGTAAGTTCAACCGAATATCTGGAACATGCTTCACACGCTTCAAAGTCAACTTGGTACCGTTGGAGGTTTCCAAGCAAACCTGTCCAACACCGACACATTTTGCAACACCTTGATGAGCCATTTTTACATCACCAAAATCACCAGGAGTATAGGACGTAAACAAATCCCTCCTAGATGTAACATGAATAGAAGCACCGCTATCAATCACCCAACTAGTGCTATTATCAACAAGGTTAACAGATTCAAACTCTTCAACAACAAGAAAATCATCATGAGTTACATTAACCTTGTCTTCCTTGCTACCATCATCTTTATTTGTGCTCTTATCTTTACTTGCCTTGGCTTTCTCCTTCTTTAGCTGCCAACAAAATTTCTTCACATGTCCCTTTTGACCACAATGATGACACTCAATATTCTTATACTTTCCTCGAGACTTGCTTCTACTTTGATCTCTACCTTTAGGACCTCGACTTTTGCTTCTCCCCCTAGACTCAGAAACAAGAACATCTGAATGTGTAGTCGATGTACCTTGTGACTTTCTTCTCATCTCTTCATTCAAAACACTGCTCTTGGCAAGATCCATAGAGATTACACCATCAGGAGCAGAATTGGACAATGACATTCTGAGAATTTCCCACGAGTCTGGTAAGGAGCCAAGAAGTAACAATCCTTGAACCTCTTCATCAAACTTGATACCCATGGAAGATAACTGATTCATAATTCCTTGGAAATTATTCAAGTGATCTGTCATTGATGTCCCATCTGTATACTTCAAAGCCAACAACTGCTTAATCAAAAACATCTTGTTATTCCCAGTTTTTCGAGCATACAACTGTTCAAGCTTAATCCAAAGAGTCCGAGCATGTGTCTCTCCAATAATATGGTTCAACACATTATCGTCAACCCACTGCCTAATATATCCACAGACTTGTCTATGCAACAAAGTCCAATCATCATCAGATTTATCATTAGGCTTCTCTGTACCAAAAACTGGTTGATAAAAATTCTTGACATAAAGCAAATCTTCCATTTTTGACTTCCACAAATCATAATTAGGACCATTAAGAGTGATCATCCTACTAGTATTAGTATTAGCTTCCATTGTTCACAAACTCACAAGCCCAGAAAAATACCAACAAGCTCTGATGCCAGTATGAAAGAGCCTAGCAGCGGAAACGACAACAATGTCCAACACAAGAACAATATGGAAGCACTCACAACACAATATGGCAGCAACTATAACAAGCAAATATAGCAAGTAAAGCAATAACAAGAACACACCGAGATTTTAACGTGGAAAACCCCCTCAAGGTAAGAGGTAAAAACCACGAGTCGTCCAGACCAATGAAATAGCTCCACTATAATCAAATGAGGTACAAGAGAGTCTCAAACAAAGCACAAAAATGTGCATATAACCAGCCAAAACATCAAAGCACCAAAGCTCACAAATGAAAAGCAAGAAGATGAAATATACCCAAAAAACAGAGCTGCTGTCGAAGCCAATTTCTCCCTCTGTAGACCTCCAATTAAAATCTCCACCGTCCAGAATGAAGAACAAGATGTGAAGAATCTACAGTTCAAATTTCACGTCGATCCAACGGTGAAAGAATGAGAAACTGCCGTTCCAAAATTGCTGCTCTGTGTAAAAACGGGAAACCTAATTTCTCTCTTGCGAAGCCAATTTCTCTCACTGCAAATCTCCAATCAACATCTCCACCGACCAGAATGAAGAACAAGATGATAAGAACATGCAGTTTAAATTTCAAGCCGATCCAACGGTGAACAACTGAGAAACTGATATTTGAAATTTACTGCTTTGGGCAAAAACGGGAATTTTGTTTTTCCCCTTCTCTCTCACTTGGTGGCTACTCTCACTCACTCTCAATGACCCCAAAAATCTGAACTAGGGTTGTGGCACAATGGGTGCAAGAGACACCCTCAAAATGTTGGGCTTGGGCCTCACAAAGGAGAGAAAAACCCAACAGCAAGAGCAAAATTCATTATTAAATCAATGCAATTATAATTATGTAATTATAATAATCTATGCATGTTTTTTGCATGGTGGCTTAAGAGAAAGGAAGAGTGTCTATGCTTTTTTGGTCCCAAATTTTCTTAGTTGGTCCAAGCACACATGAAATGAAAGTGAAAGACACAATTTAAGAATCATAGATCTCCCAAGCAAATAAAAAAGCTGACTTTGTTACTTAAGAGAATACCTAGTTCTTGCCAAATGCTTTAATTAAATTGAACAACCTTGGAAAGGAATATCTAGTTAGCTATTATTATTTAAACAATTTGTTTATTTGAATATGTTAATATATTCACTTTTAATAAGTTTATGATTTTTTTTTTTGTTTTCCACTATATCTTCGGCTCGACAAATTAAGAACTAATCAGTTGCGGTACTGAACTTTATTTAAGAATTTGTTGCTGGCAAATAAATTACTGCATGTAAAAGACGAAATTCAAACCTGATACTCATTTAAGCGGACTAGTAAGCTAACCACTAGACCAATCCAATTTAATTATAAGTTTATGAATTAAAAAAGTTACTTATTTTGAGAAAGATCATCAAAATTCAAAAGCTCAATTATTTGCAACATCTGTATTTGGAGAGAAATGGTATGGAGTCAAAGTATGTTTGAAAACCTACAAAGTAAGAAAAAAGTCTTTTACCAATGAATAGTCATGTTTGATAAAAACTTAAAATTAGATTATAATTAAAGATAGTAATTTCAAGTTAAAAAAGTAGCATATAAACGAAAATAATATTTTGAAGCTTATGAATATAAGCAAAAAACTATTATTTTTGAGTTATAATGATTTTTCGATTTGATATCAAATATCAAATATTAATTCACATAAACAATCATTTCATATTCATTTATGTGATTATACCACTTAAAAATAGTTTTTTTTTAAAGCATTCTAAATATAATAAATTATTTAAATCACTTTTCACCTAAAGTATATATGGAACATAAATCATTTTAAAAATATGATAAAAATAAAAATATTGAATAAGTTAATTTTTTAATATTTTAAAACACAATTTTAGTGAAAGTATATATATTCGTCTCATTCTCATGGTCAAGGCAAAAGGAAAGCCAGGTTGGCACTTGAGACTTCTCTTTTGGCCAATTCACTAATTTCTTTTTGTATTATTTATGCTAACATGTTACTATTACAACTACTTTTTTCCTTTTTCCAATTTGAATTTTTCTATTGAATGAGGTGTCAAGGTGAATAATGGTGGATGAATTATAGACAGAGAAAGAATGAATGAAAGAGAGAGAGTGTGAATGGACTATCTCTATCATAAGTCATAACCCTTTCAAAGCAGGTCCACCCTTGTAATTAATTAAATAAATGGACATAAACATTATAAAAAAAAAGAAATTAAAAACCATAATAAATCAATAAAGAAATGTGCAACTCCAAAACTAGGATGGAAATGTTTTAATGGTAAAGCTAATACTTTCATATTTATGAAATGAATAACAATCACACAGTTTATATAGTAATAATTAATGGCATAATCTCACCTACGTCGCGAATTCGAATTTTCTTATCTTTAATAATATATATATATAGCAACAATTAACAATTAAATTATTTTTATAAAATATATATTAATATATAAAATATATATTAAAAATAAATAAATTCATATGCATTTGAATTATATCTTAGTGAATTTTTTTAACTATTTTATTGTTCCAATGAAAATATATTTTCTTATAAAAAACATGTATATTTATATATAAATATATAATAACTAATTTAATAATTTATTTTTATTACATATAATATTTTTGTATAAATAATAAAAAGATTTATCAAAAAAGTATCCTGTCTTAAAATTTAAATTTTGAAACAGAGAAACATAAAAATTAAATAAATTGAGTTAAACAAAAGTTAAACTAATTTAGTGATTAAAATTTGTTAAAAATTAAGTATTTTATTAATTTTTTTTATTACAGTTATGTTTTTGAGTGGAGAAAAGAGGGTTGAGATCATAAGTTTACAACTAATAACATAACACAAAACAAAACACAACACACCTCACAATTTTTTTTTAATTCATAACACCTCACATTTTAACAACACTACCTTCCTCTTCTCATCATTCTTCATTCTTCAATCTTCTTCTTCAATTACTGCTCCTCACTTTTCTTTTTTAATTATATTTTATTTGTTTCCTCTTCTTTTCAATTTTATTCTTCTTAAAAATATTAATTAGGGAGAAAAAAATATTTAAAAAAAAAGAAGAAAAGAAAAGTGAGCTTGCAAATTGGAAACACATAAATCGCTATCTCTGAATCTCGCACCCTTTCTTCATTTTCTTTCTTCTTCTTCTTCTTCTTTCTCTCTCCTAATTCTCTCTCTGTGTGTCTCTGGTTGAAGAAAGTTGCTATTTTTTTGGGGGTTTTTCAATCACATTCGAAGAAGGAGGCGTAGCATCGTTTTATCCCCAATGAATCGCTGAATCGAGGGATTCGATTCAGTGGTGAGAGACATGAGAAGAAGAAGTTGCATGTTCTAGGTGTGAGAAGCTTCTTCTTCTTCTTCCTCTTTCGTATTCCTTTTTCTTCATGGCAGCGAAACGCGTCTACGAAGCATGGAAAGGAAGTAATGTAATGTTCTTCTTCAAATTTCTCTCTGCTGTTTTCTTCATTAATTTTCAGCTTCTAATGCTTAAATTTGTTGTTTTTTTATTGTTTGTGAAAGTGTGATTTGCTTGGTTTTCTATATTCAAGGGGTTTTAATGCTGTTTATAATTGTTGATGCTTCAGAGTGAAAAGTTAGGAGTAAAGAGAAAAAATGTTATGAATTTCAAAATTTTGGAAGAGTGTTTATGGTGCGTTAGTTCAGCTGGTAGAATAATGTGAAGTTCTTTGAGATGTGTTAGATGTGAAACTTGTAAATGAGCAATTTCGTGCGGCTTCTGTAACAGTTTATGTCCATTTGTCTAAGGTTTTGTGCAAGAGTTTGTCAGTTTCAAACTGATACTAGCTCGTTTAGTGCTGCTGGATTTATTTTTCATTTTTTTTTCTAGTTATATAGTGGGAAAGATGATTGTAGAAGCAATAGTTTAGTTTTGTTTCTCTTAACAGTCTTAATTGATTTGGAGCGTTACTCTCAAGTTAGCAAATTGCTCTGAAAGATGCATAATTCGACGGTTCTTTTTTCATGTTTTGGGTTATGGAATTAAGCAAGATAGGAAGATGTATCGCAAGATTTGAGCTGGGATTTATGTTATGATAGTTTCCATGTTCAAATAATAAATTGTGTTGATGGTTTCACAATCATTGCCTTGCTTCTTTTCTATGTTCTAGATGTATGGTGAATTGGGATGACATTCAATTCTGATAAAATTTTTCTAATTATGTGCTTGAATGGAGCTACCATGGTTGGAAAATAAAATATAAAAGAAAGGCAAGCATAGGCTTAGGGTGCATTAATAGGTCAGAGCATGGGGAATCTTGCGCACAGCAATTGTTAATGATATGCTGTAGTATCTGCAGTTTAAATGATAACTTTCCTGAATTTTTCTGAATACCCCCCCCCCCCCCCCCCCAAACTTTTTTTTTTTTTTTTCCTTGTGTTTTATACACCAGGACATGCATTACCTTCTCCCTGGCTGTACATTTCATTGTTATTTTTGTTATAGAGTAGCTTGTGTTGATTTTGGGCTTAGTTTGCAATGTGATCTGACCCAAAAATCCTTCGGGGCAACCAAACTGGGGATTTTGCTGGAGCCTAGTAGTAGAAGCCGCAGGACTAGGTCAATAGGCCTGGGACCAGTTGCTACATTTCATTGAGAGGTCGCTGTCCTTTAAATTCAATACCCTTGTCTTTTATATTTTGTCCCTCACACTATCTTTAGTCACCAGAAGTTATCCTTGCTTAATGTGACAAGTAGCTGATCCATCTTGTATGACAAAAGCTAGTTGCAATTGTGGACAAGTAGACTGATTGAGACCCTAGTGAGAAAGTGAATCAAACCGAAAAATAATACAATTTTGAAGCTCCTCTTGATTTTTATTGTTTATTTTATTATTTTTAAAATTTTTTTTTGTTGTAATTGTTGATGGCAGCCACTTGAATGATGTGGCATCTTCCTAATTTCTTTTTATGGTTTTGGCTAGTTTATGATATTTTCACTTCTATTGAGTTTCACTTCAAACATCTCTCTTATGTTTATGCAGAAATTCTTTTGTGGAGGAAGGTTGATATTTGGACCTGATGCTAGATCTCTGCTTGTCACCTTATTACTGATTATTGGTCCAGTTGTCCTCTTTTGTGTATTTGTAGCAAGGCATCTTCGGCATGAATTTCCTTCATACGATATTGGATATGCTATTTTGGTGCTCGCAGTTCTCTTTAATATTTATGTAAGTTGCATTTTTTTTCATTCAACTTTGTTTTCCATATGATGTTTTCATGCATATATGCATTATGCATAGTTGAAACTTATTATGCTGTAGCTCATATCCCATAATCCAATTTTAAAAATAGGTGAATGGATATTAGACAGAACTTGCTTTTCACTGTCTCATCAAAATATTGTTTTTGGTTCTTTGTTCATTTATCCATTTATTGTCCTTCCTTATCTGCCTTTAACCTAAAAAATTGGCAAGAATTTACTGAGAACATCAATGTGATGGTGAATCAGCAAATATATAGCTTTCCCCTTAATTATTTTTATATTGAGTATATCTGGATTTATCCCCCTCTGTTCTTTATCTCACTTTCTGCTTCTTTACCAATTCGTTTTGCTTTTATCATAGTACATAGTAGAAGAAATCAAATATTTGATGGAATAAAACTTTACTGTGTGATTACAAAACTTTAGTTTGGTGCTTTGAGGAGATGATATAAGGTACCAAAAGAAACTCCTTATGAATGTATGTAGGTGCTGATTCTTCTATTTCTAACTTCCTCGCGTGATCCGGGCATTGTTCCAAGGAATTCCCATCCACCAGAAGAAGAGTTTCGTTATGACTCTTCTGTTGATATTGGGGGACGTCAAACGCCGAGCCTTCAGTTCCCTCGAACAAAAGAAATAATGGTCAATGGCCTCCCTGTAAGGGTGAAGTATTGCGATACTTGCATGTTATATCGTCCCCCTCGTTGCTCACATTGCTCCATTTGCAACAATTGTGTAGAACGTTTTGATCACCATTGCCCCTGGGTGGGCCAATGCATTGGACTGGTATGAAAGTTGATATTCACAAATGTTCTTGGCTTGTTACTTCTTTCCTTTTCTCTTTATTTAAAAGAAAAACTATGTTTTTGGTCATTTATTTATTTTGGGCTTTTGCAATGTGCAGAGGAACTACCGTTTCTTCTTTCTGTTTGTGTCTTCCGCAACCATTCTGTGTATCTATGTGTTTTCCTTCTCGGCTTTTTACATCAAGGTTCTAATGAATCATTACGACGGGACAGTTTGGAAGGCAATGAAAGAATCCCCTGCATCTGTGATACTAATGGCATATTGTTTTATCTCTTTATGGTTTGTTGGTGGACTAACTGGCTTTCATTTGTACCTTATTGGCACAAATCAGGTCAGTAAATCCCTTCTGTATATCTGAATCTAATATCTTGCTATTTATTGTATCTGTTGATAGCTCGTTACTATGTTGATAACGATCATTTGTAGAATTATTCTCCATGTAATGAACAATAAGGACTTTGAAAATGCAGAAATTGTTCATAATTGTTCCTTTGTTTAAAGAATGTCTTCACTGGAGGTTATTGTACCTTGTTTTTGCAGACTACCTATGAAAACTTCCGGTATAGAGCTGATAACAGGATGAATGTTTACAATCGGGGTTGTCTTAATAACTTCCTAGAAGTATTCTGTACAAAAGTAAGTCCCTCAAGGAACAATTTCCGGGCTCTCGTTCAAGAGGAGGTACAGAGGCCAACCATTCAAGTCATTTCCCGGGACCCCGAACCAGATTTGAGTGGAGATCGGCGACCCAAGGTTGAAGATGATCTAGATATTGGTGAAGACCTATTAAAGATATCACAGCGTCGGAACATTGAAGAGATTGTTGATGAGGATATCCGAAGCAGAGGGAGCAATGGACCCCCTCACAATACATCCGAAGTTGATTCAGCTATGGGCTCGGATCGAGCTCCCACAATTCGATCCGAGGCAAGGCACTCAAGTTGGGGAAGAAGTGAAAACTGGGAAATCGCATCCGAGGTCCTTGCCAATAATGCCCCTGAAAGCAGAAGTACTGTTGCTTCAGAGGCACGCCAATGACCAAACCTTGGGGGTTGCCTGTCTGATATTTGCATAGCAACAACATAGATGATGTGGGGAATTCTCCTTGACTAGAGCTTACCATTGTAGGAATGGAAATTGAATTGAATTCAGGATAAAAAACTTGTTTCATCTTTTTGTGGTAATCTTAGCTCTTTCGGAAGGAATAGAACTATAGAAGTGTGTGCATTGTTTGAGAGAATGGAATAGTGTCTTTTTTTTCTCTCCTTTTATTTTTATTTTTCCCTTTTTACTATAGTCCAATATGTACTCTGCATCTTTACTTGGGTTTATTCTTTGTGTAAATAACCAGTTGTGATGCTCAAAAGTTTCATCGTATATTGTGATTAGGCATTGTAAAAACTGGTTCATCTGTGAAGTTGCTTCTATCCATGCTATTGATACAATGACATCTCAAGGTGTTGACCACTTAGAACGCTTTGAAGAAAGATTTTGGTTTTAATTCATGATTATGGATATCTTAAGGTGTTGATGACCTACACTTTTTGCATACTGGAAAATTCCCCCGTTCATTTTGTATTGGTTTCGGTTTATTTTTCATCAAGCAAACGAAACTTACCATTTACTCATGTACCATCTACCATTTGATGAAATGACTTCCCTTCTAAGTTATGTTCACATTTTATTCAACATAAAATCTAGGTGAACAATGGTAAATAAATTATGAGTCCACATAATATTTTAAGAAAATTTAAGGTGGAAATGTATGATAAAAAAATCGTTTTAAAAAACTAAAATATGTGATGGACAACTAGAAATCACCAATAATAAAAAAAAACTATTGCTTTGCATAAAAATAACTCTAATTCTTATCACTACCTTAAGAGGCTGATGGTGATTATTCTAAATGATTTCTTGGATACTCAAATGTTGCTTTCTTGCAACTACATAAATATTTTGATGCCAAAGCCTCAGAAAAAAGTGAAAAAAAATAAAATAAAAAATAGCAAAGACATGATAGAGATGCACCTAAACCAATCATTATATAGCTACATTGCTAAAATTACACTCACCATCCTAAAATTAACAAACTTTCCAATGACTATAAAGAAACTCAAACACATTTCAAGAATCCAACCCTCTCCACAAAAACCAATAAGAGAGAGACCTTGAATCCATCATTCTTTGTCTCCACAAAAATAAAAAAAACAAAAAATTACCAAAAAAAATAAAAAATGAATGCCTCAAAGTCCTTGTTGCTCACCCTTTCATTGATCCTTCTGTCTCATGCAGCAACAAGCAGCATCAATTTGTATGAATCTGTGTGCAAAGATGCTGGTGAGGACAGTCAGAAGTGCCTAGCATTTCTTAAAGATGATCCTAAGATTTTAGCAGCAAGGAGCTATAAGAAACTTGCAAAGGTTATATTGGAAATGGGATTGAAGAAGGGAGTGGAAGGACAAAACTTCCTTAAGGAATTGGCCAAGTCAAATCCTAATTCAAAAGCCATTGCACAATGTGCAAATGAACTCTATGATGGTGTGGTTGGATCATTCAAATCCTCATTGGGTGAGTTGGAACAAGATGCGCTCACGGCTAGCTACGACGCCAAGGTGGCCAGCGACGGACCAACCACTTGTGATAGAGCCTTGGCAGCTGAAAACATCAACAATCCTTCCATTGCTAATCTCAACAAAGATGTCTTGTTCCTTAGCAGCCTCTCTTTCTTTGCCGTCAGCAAACTCCCTGTGCCATAAAGTACTTTCTTTAGGCTGTGTTTGCGAGCTGGAATTTCAGATACTGAAATCAAAACTCGCAAACACAACCTTGATATGATGTGGTAACTGTGATTGTGGGATGGGAAAGCCTTTTAGAGTAGTTAACAAAGTTTGTGTGCAATATGAAGTGACACAAAATAAAGAACAATAGTCATATGTATATATAAACATGGTTTTTATGTAGCCATTGAGTTTTATATTTCATTTACTCTTTTCTTTTGTCTGTTTTTGTTGAATTGCAGAGGAAATCGTTATTGCTTTCATGATTAGTTAAGGCAAACATAAACGTTAATATCATAATAAGGTGATTAAGAAAATAATGGATTTTATGACTTAACAAGGTAACAAAGGAAAGGATGAATTCTTTAGCTTATATTAATGCAGATTGTTAAAAGGTGGAAAAATCATAGAGGAGAAATTGAATAATTAAAATGATCATTTTTTTATTTTATTTTAATAGAATTATATAATCTATTAAGGATTAACTTCAAATTTAGAAATATCATTCAAGTTGTGAATGAGAGTATTGTGTAAACACTAAAAAATGTTCAGGTCAAATTTTGTATTGAGAATTCTTTTTTATTATATTTTAGTTAAAAGTAGGATATACCTAAATAAGGGTAGCAAGTTACCACTTTACCACCATCTTCAGCTTTTCACATAAACAATCACTCGCTTCTCTCAGTTATTGACTTTTTTTTTTCATAGTTTTTTTTTTATTTAATACACATTAAAATTAACCTTAATATCATTTCATAATATATTTTAAGATATTTAAAGATTATACTTTTCCTTCATAAGTAATAGTAGCCAATAATAATAATGAAATAAATAATAATATTATTTACTTATTTTTCCAAAGATCTATGTTATTAAAAAAATACAAAAAGAATACATATTAGTTGTTATTAAAATATTTGTGTAAAAATAATTTCTTCACAAAATTAGTATTTAAAGAAGTAGGATGATATCCATGAGCCAAACCCTTTTATTATGTTTAAAAAAAAACACTTTTTATTAGCATATGTAATTTTTAAGGATTTGATAATTTTTATGTGAAATTTTTTATTTTAATAAATAAATTAATTATAATAATTATTAAAATAAATATTTTAAAAAATTATTATTGAAATAAATATTATTTTTTTCTTATTTCGTTTACATGGTAAACGAGATAAAAGAAGTAGAATATTTATTTCGATAATTATTTTTTAAAATATTTATTTCAATAATTATTATAATTAATTTATTTATTAAAATAAAAAATCTTTTTTATGTGTGTCTATAGTAGTAATTACACCATTTCTGGAATATTCTAAAACCAATTTGTTTGTGAATGGTGAGGGACTAGTTCCACAGAACTCATTTTGGAGCCCTAGTTTCCGCCATTGTAGCCGTCGTCGTTTCTTTCTCTACACGTTTCCTTCTTTTACTTGCAAAATATCGTGCCTTTCCTTGTGGCACTGCATTCATTATTTCTTCTTTGATAAACCCACAATCCAATTTCACCTCCCTCTTAGCTCAATTAGGGGTCACGTAACCCTAAAATTCCCATTACCTCTGACGAAAAATCGAAGCTCTTGCGGTTCATCGCGTCGTTGGTTATTAAGCTATGGTAACTTCATCTTCTTTCCTCTTCCATTCGATTTTATTGTCTGATTTTCTATTGGAATAGAGCAGTAAGGGAATTTTTTATTTTCCATGGTGTTAAATTTGATTTTTTTTTTGTTTTTGTTTTGTTCTCTATTTTAGAACGTTCTAGGATTTCCCGTAGGTTTTTGCTGTATAATTTCAATCGGGTATGCATATTTTAAGAGGATGTTTCTGATGTATTGTTGGCCAACCTAGAATGATTCTAAAGGAACAACTTGGTGATAGGAGATTTTTCATTGATCGTTGTGTTTGTTGGTATTATATAGCCTTGAACATTTGATGTCTTTAATATGGTGTGATTTGCCTTTAGGTTTAGCTCAGTTTGTTTTGGGTATCTAGGTTTTAAGATTTAGCAATAACTTTGTGATGTATCATGTATGTGCCAAAAAGATGAACTAAAAGGTGAATGAGAAATACATTGATGATGAGGATGGATCTTGGAAAGTAGTTATAGTCTGCTATCCGTAAATGGCTTTCAAAAATTCAATTTTTCTGTATGCATTGTTTCCGGCTTCTCGCCTTAGGGTTTTAACGTTACCTGAGCTGTTTATGCAGGCAGCAAAGATTCTCGCAAACTTGATTGTGATGGGAGGGGGTATCTTGGCAAGAGCAGTTGTTCAGGCATATCGCCAAGCGCTTACTAGTATGTTTTATAAGTTTGTGATTGATAGATTTGTGACTTGTGTGAACAGCATATCTGCATTTAGTTTACCATTCAATTCCTGTAATCCTGTGATTTTGTCATATTCTTTATTTATAAATATTGTTTGTTCCCCTGATATTTACCATATGCTAATATTGCTCAATTATCATCCATCAGAGAAATTATTTTATCATTCAATTGCTACTCATTCAGTTTCTAACTAGCATTTAAGGGGTACTGGTTGGTGTCGGATGATTTATAGTGTTATACCCCCCTCCCCCTTATGAGCTTCAGTGGGCTATATTGGTGTTCATTGCATTGGAACCTAGTTTTTGTTTCTACACTCTTCCAGGGTTCAGTTCAGATTTTTCTTTTCGAAGTTCCATGTTTGGAGATTGATGACCTAGTTGTGTTACTGTGCAATATGATTCCTTTTATCTCTCTTTTTAGCTTCCAGATAGATGGATTTTGTTGTTAGACTGATATTGGTTGCCCCAACACTAGTTTTAGGGTGAGGTGCTAGCCATTGGAGCACCACAGGTTGTCTAGAGCATCTGGGGTTGCCCATTCCCCCGCCCCGTGTTTGTCCCATGGGTGTTGGGTGTGCAACTGTGCATTTCATAAAGTAACGGGCACCAAGTTTTCTTGTCAATCAAAAACTACCTAGAGAGAAATGCATGTACCAAAATTTAATCTTGAACATTACCTAGCGAGCTCATCTATAATGAATATAAAAGTGATGGCCTTCTTGTTGAACCCGGATACAAATGTGTCAGAAAGCTGAATTAAATGGCAAAATGCTGAATCGCTTATCTGTTCCATAAACGTTACGAGTTTCAATGCATATTACATGCCCCTTGTTTTGCAATAGTCACCAGAGAATGTAAATGCTGCAAGATCTTTCTACAATGGCAACGCTGAATATACGACTCTTGACCTATGTCCCCCTCCCTAATTCTATGTTATTTCTTTTGTATTCATGGTGTGAACTATATTAACTTTGTAGATGGAAAATGTTGGTAAACCGTATGCAGACACAGTTTTCTTTTCCTCTATTTGTTATCTTTTTTATTTGACTGAAATGGTTAGAAGGCTATTGTTCCTTCTTGTCCTTTGCGTTCTATGATATATGAATCAATGGGGCCCTAAATGCCCTTTTTCTACGACCTAATCTTTGTTATTGTCATGTTCCAGATGCCTCGAAAAACGGTGTGGCGCAAGAGGCAATACAAAATACGATCCGCAGGGCCAGCAAAGCCATGAGCGAGCAAGAGGCTCGGCAGATACTTGGCGTGACCGAAGAAACTCCCTGGGAGGAGATCGTGAGGGTTAGTCATCATTTCTATATCTTCCAAACTATTACTCATTTCTTTTAGTAGATTTGGTTGCTTCAACATTGTTTCTTGCCTTGATCGCAGAAATACGACACATTGTTTGAGAATAACGCGAAGAATGGGAGTTTCTACCTGCAATCAAAAGTTCATCGCGCCAAGGAATGTTTAGAAGCTGTTCATCAAAGCAAGGGTCAGGGTCCCCAGGGTAGTAGTAGTAGTAGTACTCCTAGTTGAGTGACATATTCAGTTTTGTTCCATACACTTTATATATTAGTTTTTGGCTACTTTGAGATGTGCAAATTCATCAGAGTTGTATACAATTTGTGGAATTGAAGAGGTTTTCTGGAAGCTTAGATTTCTTGCCGTCAAAACTAATCTGTAAATGATTAATTAGATTGGGATTGGCTACAAATAATCAAAGGCTAGCTACATCATGAAGCACTGAAGATATCTTGTTACTTTATTATGAAGTGTGCACAAAATTATCATATTGATAATAAATATATGTTCCTAACATGTTATTTTGCTGATCATGTTCATCATGGGACTTTTTTTTTCCCAATATAAATAAGTAGAAACATTACACAAGGAGCAAAATCACAATACAAAAGAGGTAGTAGCATTTGAAATTAGTAGTTGCAAGTCCTGGGTTCTTTTTTCCCACGGTATTTTCTTATATGGTTTGTTAAGAATTAATTCGTAGTGAATCAGAGTTTTTTAGTTAAGGGTAGAAAATGTAGGATTTAAATTTTTGACACTTGTTTAAAGTTTAAACAAACAAGTTATTCGACCAACTCAAATTGGTTTAAGGTTAGGGAATTAATGAATTCGGGTAATTTGAGATTTTTGTAAATCACCATATGGTTTTTGAACATTGTTTTTGATATATTTTTTTTGTAATGTAATTATCCAAAACAGAAGATTCCTTTGGACACTTTTTTTTTGTAATGTAATTATCCAAAACAGAAGGTTACTATTGGACGATGGAAATCATAAGACAAACAAATACCACGTTTTTTCAATTTATGCTATCATTGAACGATAACATTTAAATCATCGTCACACAACAACTGATAAAAGAAACATCATATTCATGCTTATCCGTTAACTATTCACATGTTTTCAACTTCTTATGACCATTAAAAAAAAAAAAAAACTACATTGGTGGAAGTTATATTATCAAAGAATGATCAAGTTGCATATGGTTGATGATGACATTACATTAATGTGACATACAATTTTTAACGAAGAAATAATTTGTACCACATATATCAACTTTAAAATAGATACAAAACACTTGTCTTTCATAGCTTCATTCCTTACCCAAAATGGTACCCAATCATCCTCATTCCTCAATCCTCATCTCTAATCTCAAAACCAATTATCCAAATCAACCCATCCAATTTCTTCCTTTATTTATTTATTTTTTTTACACATTACTCTTATTTTATTTTTGGGGAGGTAATTGTGCTATGAGTCTATAACATACCTTAGGATAAAGAATTGAATTTGGTTATATTTATAAAGGTGAAATAATGTACATTTTAATTATATTATGTATATATTAAAAAATAGCCGCTAAATCAGTCACACGTATAAAATATATGTTATATAAAATATATATTAAAAATAAATTAACAGCTAATTTAATAGTTAGTTTTTTGTGTTTAGATAGTATTTTCTTAAAACTTAGGTGAATTTTGTTTGCACTTAGATAGTTAAATTTGATATTTTATCTTAGGGATACTTTTACAAAACTATCTAAAAGGAAAAAATAATTAAAATAAAAATGATATATTTCTGATTGCAATTGTGGCAAACCTAACAATTATTCATTAGTTAACGCCAAAGATTGTGAATTTGGGTTTGATTTCTGAATTGAATAATGAATATAAGTTGAAAGGACAAATTCCAATATATTTTATGTAACATCTAGAGTTTAAAATTATTTTAATGTACTTCAAAGTTAGGTATAGAGTATATTCCACGTGTAAAATATTTTCGTTTTGATCTCATTCTCTAAGCAGCACATATGCTACGTCTTTGTTCTATCTGTGCTTTACGAATCCTAACGTCACTG
This sequence comes from Arachis hypogaea, assembly GCF_003086295.3. Taxonomy (NCBI): domain Eukaryota; kingdom Viridiplantae; phylum Streptophyta; class Magnoliopsida; order Fabales; family Fabaceae; genus Arachis; species Arachis hypogaea. Next base: position 114,736,115 of record NC_092040.1, read on the forward strand.
TCCTTTTCTTATTGTATGATTATTTTTCTATTTTTAATTAAAACAATAACTCTCATTTATTTTTTTTTCCAATTCAAGCAAGTTTTAAACCCTGAAATTTACTCAATAAAAGTTCTTTTATTTTTTATACATTAATGAAACAAAATTATTTCATAAAATTTAATAATCAATTAATTAAAGTAGATGAAAATACATATTTAATATTTAATAAAATTCATTATTAAATAAATTTGATTATTTTTTATAAAAATTTGATAGTTCTATATTTATTCTGATGGTAAATTTAGTTAAAAAATATATAAAAAATTATATAAATATATAATAATTAATGTAATAATAAATTTTAAATATATATTAAATATTTTTTAGTTATATTTAAAATCTAATTTATCTAATAAACATCAACTCATCATGATAAAAAGGTTTCTTTCAGAAATAAAAAAAATTCATATTTTTTCAAAAATTATTTTTGAACTTAATTTTTTAAATACGATTTTTTTTTGCGACGAACTTACTTTAAAAAACAATCATATTTAAAAAATTAAAGTTTTAAAATAATTTTTGTAAAAATATGAAATTTTTTTTATTTCTGAAAAAAATGCCATGGTAAAATTGCCAAGTAGTAAGTGGCCTACGTTATGGACCACGTCATCTATCTTTCACAATACACGTGGAATCAACTTTGGAAAATTCAATAAAAAAATTGTTAGACGTGAAGATATGAAATAATAATATTAAATTAAATCCAAAATGGACAAAAAAAATATCATAAAACAATGTTTTATGTAATTTTCCGGGAAAAGTACCTTTGAGATGAGAAAAAAGAAAATGAAGTTTGGTACTTTTAAGAGGGAAGACGTGAACCTTAATGACACGAAATCTCATCTCGTTATCATTATGATCTTGTAATCAAAGATTAGATAAAGATAAATATGAAGACAAACACAAAGCAAAATTAAAATTTTACAGCAACTTGTTTTTCTTGTTACATGTATCATATCTTGGTAAGAGAAGTTCTTGTCTTTTTCAATAAGGAGCGAAAATCAATAATTTTGTACAAATGAAAAGTGTGCTTTAACTATGATACTTATTAGTGTAAAAATAATTTGTGGTGAGCTGATTAATTTGAATGGTGAGGTATGTTAGGTATGCAATGTTTGAGTAAATATTTTACAATTATATTTGATAACATGTCACTATATATATTAGTTGACAAATATGAAATTTAATTTTGTCAAAATTGTTAGATAGTATAACAACATATAATTATTTAAAGAAAAATGTTATTTGTACACCAAAATTAGCCACCAATATATTTGTGTATAAATATATGTATAGTTTAATTTATTTTTAATGTGTATTTGTATTTCAGCATATATTTTATACTGGTAGCTGATTTTGGTAAAACTTTTTATTTTAATATTAGAATGGTAGTGGTATTTTTTTAAAATGTGAATTATTAGGTGTGATACTCAAATGTAGAATCGTTTAATTAGAGAAGAAGAAATTGGACCGTCCGATTTATTAGAAGTACAAAAATCGGACCGTCCAATTTCTAGAGGTACACAAATCGGACCGTTCAATTTATGTTAAAAAATAAAAAATTTGAAGTACAGAAATCGGACCTACCGATTTATGTACTTTTCACAATTTTAAAAAATACAAAAAATTACAATGTTAAAATATATCACCATTTCTACTTTTATAACAAAAAAACTAACCGATTTTAATATACACGTATAGCATAACCTTTATTTAAAACGAACTTAGTCTTCAATGAAATTTAAAAAAATGAAATGATGAGTTGGCGGCTTTTTATTACTTCCTTGATAAATTTACGTTTTAGACATCACTTTGATTTTAATATCATAAATATTTTGGGTTGTATCAGCATCAATAATTTATAAAAAAAAAACATTTTTTTGTTCTTCCATCATTTTATTCATTTTACCAGCATATATAAGTAATTATATTGTTTCTTGCATCTAAATCAAAATAATACTTTTACCAATAATAATTTTACCAAGTTCAATGAATATTAAAAGTTTAAAACCAGTGATGTTTTTGCACCTAATCCTAGTCCCTTTTCCACAGTCAAAGTGTTTTATTTAAAGAAATGACGAAAACATTAATTATTTTATACATTTTTCGTGCCAAAGGCAATAATAATGTCTCTCCTTTTATTATTATTTTAAAATTGCATATATAGCTCTAAAATAAAAACAAAGAAAGCTTTTGTTAGTTAAATGATAATTTTTTAGGAGCTTTAAGAATAAATTAGAATTTTATTTTACTCTATTATATTAATATTGTGATATATTGATAGTGTAAATCATTTTTATCATTTAAAATTAAATTTCAAAAACCACTTAAAAATATATTAGTCGTAATTAATTTAAAAAATAATAATTCAAAGGTGGGTGGGATCAACAATGTACACCGTACATGGACCAACACATGGTACTTTAAATAGAAAAAATATTAACTAAATGACATAAAACAATTAACATGTATATGCATGATACTAGCTATAACTACCGACCAAAAATAAAGATGCATAATACATAATTGATGATGAAATGAGTGACACAACATGGATTCATTTTTGTTCTGTATATTATAGGCATAGCTCACCGAAAACGAAAATAATGTTTCAAACAAATTTTAATATTATATCATTTTGCACGTTTTTTTATGCACAACAAATCTTTTTTATTCTATATATCTATATATTTAAAGTAAAATAGAAACAAAGTTAGGTTTGTTAGGAATGGGAGTAAACCGGAGAATGTGGCTCCAATATGAAACATTGCAGGTTTTAATTGGACTAATGAATATATATATATATATATATATATATATATATATATATATATATATATATATATATAGTTTCCACTAATATGTAATAGGTGCCTTTTATGATACCTATTATCTTATTGTACCTATAATGACTACAAAGGAGTTTACCAATTAGTTGTGGACATTTGGTAACTGAGCGTATCACTAAAAGTATTGCTTAAAGAGAAAGTGTTACCCTTAATCGTTAACTTGGCTCTGATACCAAATTTTTAATTTGGATTTTTCTTTTAATTTCTTTTTCGAAATTTCTATCTGTATAGGTGCTTTATAAAAAGTATTGACCATAATTTTTTAATCTTGTTTTAGTTTATAATATTCTTTTTTACATGGATTATTGTATATAAAATCTTTTATCTGTTTGTCTTTTTCTTTAATATAATTTCTCAAATCTTCAGTAACTTCTTTTATTTCTTCACTTTCTCCTGTTTCTAAATATCTGTTTAATTTTTCAATTTCATTCTCCATTTTTTCTTTTAACAGCTTTAATTCTTTTAAATCATAATATGGTGTTCCAGGCATTTATAAAATTTTTAGGTTTAGCTCTAACTTGTTTATATTTGTTCTTATTTCTATCCTTTTTATTATAAGGTCATTAATTTCGAATTGAAGATTATTTAATTCTCTTTTATATTCCTTTATTTTACTTTTTAATTTTTTCGTCCTTTTTCTTTTTATTTTATTTTCTGGTCTTTCAATCTTTGTATACTTCATTAGTTATCTTAGAATTTCTGCAAATTCTATCATCGATTTATCATTATTTTCTAGAGATTCTATTAATTTTTCTAACTCTTCAACTTCTCCTTTCAATTTGTCATAGATTATTTTTAGAGTTTCAAATGCTCTTTGATTTATTTCAGAAAACTGTAAATAATTCAACCGATTTTTTCTTTCAAAGAGATCTTGTTTCTTGTCTTGATAGGTTACATATATTTTCTCTTTATTTATTGTTATAACTTAGTGTTTAGGGTTTTATTTAATTTTTCGACCTTTTTTGTTAATTCTTTTATTTCAGAATTTTCTTCTTTAATCTTTAACTTAGATAAACTTAAAGGGCTATTAATTTTGGATTCTCTTATTTGAAAATTCGATGAAACTAATTTTCCTGATGATTCTTTTAGTAAAAGAACTGGGTTTTCAATAGCTTTATATTTTGGTATTTCTGTTTTTACAATTTTCTGAAATAATTCATCGACATAAATTCTTTCTCTGTTTTTAAATATTATACTATGATGGCTATTTGTTAAAGCATAATTTATTGCATATGTAATTGAAAATGGTTCATCGTCTTGTTCCATTAGATTCTTTCTGTGAAATTTATAAGCCAAACTTATAGATCTTCCAAGATTTTCAGTTGATAAAGGTATAGCATATCCAAGATGGGTATTGAATTTAACATTTACGTTTGCCAAGTTTCCATGAACAATTCAAATTATTTGATCTATTGGGTCATCAGTAATTCTTTTGTCACAGATTGCTAAGCTTATTGGTGAATTAATTCCTTTCATATATGTAGATTTGATTAAGACTTGTATAGTACTAATATGAATCCATCCAATTTTAGATCTTTTTTGTTGATCCTTAATTTTCTCAAACTGTTTACTCAATTCTTCATCATTTATCAGAGCTATTTCAAGTTCTCCATTAGCAGATTTTATCTTTATAGGGGCTTCAAGTTGAATTTTTTCATAGTATATTATATTTTTTCTATTAAAAACTTCTTTTAAAAGATTTTGTTTATTAAAATTTTCATTTGATTTGAGATTTAATTCTGTTTTTAGAACAGCCTGTTTTTCATTATCTAGTAAGACAGATAGTCTATAATAATCAGATTCTTCCGTTAATTCTAAACTTTCTAAATAATTCATAACTATGAGATTAAGATAAAGGCGTACCTTTCTGGAGAAAAACTTCCTTTATTTAGAATATTTTACATAAGATGTTTTTATCTCCAGAGGGGAGATTGTAGATACTAACTCCAGAGGGGAGTTTAGAATTGGTTTTTCCTAAGGGAATTCTTCTTCAAACTATAGAATCGCCTTGGCCGCTTCCTTCTTGCTCTTCTAGCATATGAGTACTCTTAGCCTTCTGCTTTCTATTGTTTGATGCCTTTTACAATTGCCTAAGCAACCTATTTATAATGGTTGGGTCTGATGGACAATTCCCATCCTTACCCTTCTTATGACGTCATTGCTTACGTCATTGTTTATTATCTTGCACCAACTACATCGTTGGTGCTCTATGACCTAAGCGCTTACGTCACTATGCAATAATGTTGAGAGATGCTTCAGATGTGCTGTCCTCCTCTTTCATCATGTGACCTTCAGATGCGTTGTCTTCTTCCTTTATCATGTGGGTTGATTCCGTTTTATTATTGCTTTCTTCAGATAATTCTGAGACACATAGCTGGCACTTGTGGTCTTCTCTGTCTTTTATCAGATAGCATAGATTCCTCTTTATCCCTTCGGGGAGCTTTTCTAAGAGTTCAGATAAGTTGTAGAATGCTGATTCAAATTCCACTAAGAGTCTCATCTCTCTTTCTTCAATTTCATTCCTTTTACTGGATACAAGTAAAGTATTTCTGCTTTTATAATTGATTCTTGTGTGAGATTCCCTTGTTATCTTTTGAGTTCTTTCGAAGACCCTTGCTAGTGTGCTGGCTAGTCTTCCTTCATGACTGTAGATTGTTAAATCTTGAACTTGATCAATTGGTTAAAAATTTCCTGGGAAGACGGACATGAAGATCACTTGATGTGCTGGAACCAAGCATTCTTCTTCTTCATTAAAAATAGGTTGACTATTCGTAAATTTTAGGGATATATCCCTTGGATTTACGTTGTCAATCATATTTTTAAATCCTTTTACTGCATCAATAAATCCTGCAGGAAACTCACTAATAATTTTTAAATCATTAAAAATTAAGATTGTATCAATTAATCCATACTGGAAAAACTAATAGGTGTCAGATGGGGAAGCCTCTGGAAATATAACAAGCTTTGTTAGCTGTTCTTTGGCAATAGGATAATATCCCAAGATCGCCCTCTTTTCTGCAGTCCAATTCAAGACTATGTTAAGGGTTTCTCTGAGATTTGATCTACAAACCCTTTTCTTTTCCTTGATTTCAGCCCTTGTAGGAATGTTTCTTATTATCCCTGTTCTCTGGGTTTGAATTTGAGCTTTTTCTGCTCTTTTTAGGGTTTGCTCTGGATGAAGAGTTTCATATTCTCTAAAAGATTCCTTTGCCTCTTCCAGTGTTAAAAACCCTCCTTTATGAATTATCCTTGATTGCTGTGTAAATGGTGCTGCTTTTTCCCAGGCATCATATACTCCTTTCATGGGGCCATTATAAATTACATAATATTTTTTATCTTGGGTGGATTTTTTGATAATTTCAGCAATTGTTTTATTTTCTGGAATTTTTTCCTCACCTGATTTGTCCACCACGCTTAGCTGGCTGAACTCTGATGGTTTTGGTTGTTGTGTTGATTTCATTGCTTCGATGGCCTTCTTGAGGGATTGGATCTGTGTCCTTATTTGCTGACAATGCTTGCATTTTTCGAGTTCTTGTTCGTATTTTTGAATTTCTTGATTTAATGCGTTGTAGACGAACTCCATTCTCTTGTTAATGTATCTGCAATAACATTTTTGTCACCCTTAATATATTCAATTTTTATTGGATATTGTAACAAAAATAATTGCCATCTTACCAATCGTCCATGATTATAATCAACTTTCAAATTATATCGTATGAAACCTGTTAAATAACTTGAATCTGTCCTTAATGTAAATTCTTTGGGTAGTAAATCAATTTTCCATTTCTTAAGAGATTTAATTGCTGCTAGAGTTTCCCTTTCATGAGTAGTATATCTCTGTTCTGTTGGAGTAAAAGTCCCTGAAATATACCTGCAAAGTAGTTCCTTTGGGGGATATTTAGAATCTAGTGATTCTTTTTCTTGTTCCAAACTTTTTATAGCTTTCTTAGCTTTTAGACATCCTGACCAGGTTATGTCTGAAGCATCTGTTTCTACTATTAAGTAGTCATCTTCTTCTGGAATATAAAGTTCTGGAAGTTTTTCACATAATTCTTTAATTTTTTGAATTTGTATGCTATCTTTTTCATCCCATTTTCATACTTTTTTAGTACTTATTTTTGCAAATAAGCTTTTAGTGTATTCTGTTATATTCTTTAAAAATCCCTGATCAGAAATATAATTTATACACCCTAAAAATCTTTGTAATTGTTTTCTATCTTCTATTTTATTAGGAAATAAATTTACCTTTTCTAGAACATTTGATTGAAGTTTTAGCTTTTCTTGAGTAGATAGAATTAATCCAAGGAACTCTATTTCTTGTTTTGCTATTCTTGCTTTCTTTTTACTAAGAACTAATCCTTTTTCCTTGCATCTTTCTAAAACTATTAATAATTTTTTAAGATGATCTTCTTTATCCTGTTTTGTAAAAATTAGTATATCATCAATGTATACTAAAACAAATTCATTTAACTCTTTTAGATTTTCTTCCATAAATCTTTGATAAATACCTGGGGCTTGCTTTAATCCGAATGGTAATACATTCCATTCATAAAGCAACACACTTGTTGATTCCTTTGTTGGGCAAGTAAAAGCAGTTAATTTCTTTGTTTCTTCGTCTAAACGAAGTTGCCAATATCCTGATTTTGCATCAAGAGATGAAAATCAAGTTGCTCCTTTGATTTTTTCTAAAATAGAATATTTTCTTGGAAGTTTATGAGCATCACCAATAGTTGCTTCATTCATTTTCTTATAGTTTATTACCATTCTTCGTTTTCCCCTTTTAATTTCATTATTGTTTTCAACGTAAAAAGCTGGCGCCGCATGAGGACTTTTACTTAATCTTATAATTCCTTTTTTCAAAAGGTCTTTACATTCTAATGAGAACTCTTCTCTATCTCTCGCGGAATAAGGAATTTTATTTGGAACATTTATCTCTTTTGTGGGATCTTTTAATTTAATGCTTACCAATTTGTTATTTGTATTTTTAATATCTAAAGGATTTTCAGCACAAATTTCATCCAAGAGTTCTTCTATCTTTATTTCAAGATTATTTTTTGGAATATTTATCTGAAAGTATAGATTTAAATAACATGTTTCTAATATAGAAAATATTTTAAACTTTAAGATCTTATCTATAGTAGTAGTTGGTATTTTTATACGTTTTGATTTTTGATTTATTAAAGAATCGTGTGGAGCTTTTAAAACTATATATGTTAATTCTTGAATGAATGGATGATATAGCTTTAAAAAGTTATTTCCTATGATAAAATCTATTCCAGAATCTAACATATATATAGATGGAACAATGAACCTATAATTTTGAATAAAAATTTCAACCATCTTTGCTTTTTGGTCAATTTTATGTATTGATTTGTCAGCTATTCTAACTTTTAATGGTTTCTTTAATTTTTTCCAATCAAGTTTTATACTTGAACTAGCAAAGCATTGTGTTGCCCCAGAATCTATGAAAGCATTTATAAACTTTTCTGTTATTTTTATAGTAATAAATGTAGCATTATTACTCAGTCTCTGAGTCTGTTTCCGAGACATATTCAAAAATATAGTCTAAGTTATCATCAGATTCTTCTAATGGTTCCATGAAACAAGACTTAGCAATTTCTATTTGTTTAGTAAGATCCTTTTTATCCTTCTTTTTCGGGCATTCATTTGCGTAGTGTCCTTCTTCTTGGCAATACCAACATTTACAATTTTCTTTTTTATTCGGGCAATAGTTATTTCTTTGTCTTTTATTTTTATTGTTATTTTCTTTTTCTTTGAAGATTTTTATTAAGACCATATTTTTGAGGTATCTCCTCATTATCCTGACAACAAATTCTGATTATATTTGCAAATCTTTTTTGAGTTGCTTCTTGCATACAACGTTCTTTTATTTCCTCTCTTATAGTAGAGGTTGCTCCACCAAAATTATTTTCAATTGTTCCTCTATTTATTTCTCTTATAAATCTTCCCATTATAAATTCATTAGCAGGATATGGAAGTTTTGTTATGTACATACTAAGATAATGATTTTTATCTTCTTCTTTTAATTTGTAATAATGTATTCTATATTCACATATATAGGACTCCACATTACATAAATCATATATCTGAATATTAGTTAAATGGTTTTTTGCTTCTTGATATTCTTTATTATAGACTTCTTGTCTATGATCTATAATGTTTTTTTCCAAAAAATTCGTTATATAGAATCATTATATATAATATCTTATCATAAGCTGTTGTTTTTGTTTCTAATTCTTCTATTACTTGGTTTTCTATTGATGTCATATAATCTCTTATAGTTCCTTTAGTATGAAACCCTATGTAATTCCAAATGTCCCTTCCAGACAATTCACCAAGTTTTGGATTAGTAAAGGCTTCTAATAAGAAGGAATTCAACCAGTTTTCGAAAATTTCTTTTTCGTTCTTTTTGCAATCTAAATCGAGCATTCTTTCTCCTTCCATTTCCTGGATTTTAGGAACGTATTTTGATGGTATTTTTGCATATTTTGAATCTTTATTTATAAACCCTTTTTTAAAAGCATAATTATCAAAACCTGTTTCCCATTTAAATTGAGATTGATTATCCTTAGATGTTCCAGCTTCATTCTTTACTTGTATTGAAATAGCTGGTTCTTCGTCACTTGAATAATCTAGAATGTGTTCTTCATTTTCTATATTTTCAGAATTTACTAATTCTTCCTCTATTTGAAAACCATGTTCCATAATATTATTTTCTTGAGCCATTTTTAATTGTTTAAAAAGCATTGTAACTTCTTCTAATTTTTCTTCAATATTCATAATTTTAGTGGTGGTTTTACTTTTAAATCTGTTATGTTAATTATGTTTTGAAATTTTTCTTCCTTGGGATTCTCTTTTTCCTTATTTCTTTGAAATTTTATGGATGTTAATATTTCTTCAAGCATATCTACTATAGAATTTAATTGTGGGTTAAAAGTATGATATAGATGTGGGGAATCATTTCCATGGTAACATTTTTTAGAAATTCCGTGTGAAAAATAAGTTTTTTCAGGTTTTTGAAGCCCTTCAATAAAACTTATAGTAAAATAAAGATTTTGAAAAAAATCATTTTGTATTGATTTTAAGAATTCGGTGTCATTACAGTTGACATTAGTTAAAATCATTAATTTTTGATCTATTAATTTTGATAACTTAATTATTTCTTCTCTTAAATCTTTTAATTTATTTTTTTTCATTAGGTGACACTTTTTTTTGTGAAAGGTTACACTTTTAAGTTAAAAGTGTAACCTTAGCCACCACTAGTTACCACAGAGATAGCCACCAGAGACTTAGCTTATGTAATATACACAATGAAATAAAATAAATAGAGAACACAATAGTTTTAAATAATTGATAATTATTGCGTTTTTTTTAAATTGAAAGACGGGATTAAACTCACTAAAGTCCAGACAAAAGAAAACTAAGCTACAAGACAAAAGAGAAATTCCTCTTGAACTTAACACGAGTTAAGAGAATTTTAATTTGAGTAAAACCCATCTAATTTTTTTATTTAGACAACTCGCAATTTATCAATTAAAAAGGACAATAAAAATATTATTCTTTTGTTAGACGCATAAATTTTTTTATGAAAATATCCAATAAAAAATAACAGAAAAATACTTACGTGTGACGTTAGTTTATATAATCTGATTTTTATCTATTTTACATAAATAATTACTATTTAATTTAAACTATGTATTATTTATATAATCATTAAAATAATATTGCAGAGAGATAATAACTATTTGATTGGAATATTACTTATTTATAGAAGATAGATCATACAAATTATGTCATACCATAAGCATTTTTTTATCATTTTTTATTAAAAATTCTCATAGAATGACTCATACGAATTTTGAGACGAAATTGAGATCAATTTCGCATAAATTAGAGACAAATTTTTTGTTTTGAACAAAATTGAGATGAATTTTTTTGTCCAAAAAATTCTTGTTGCTAATTTACATTTTGTCTGAAATTTCGTCCGAAATTTTTTTAAACAATTTTGTGATGAATTTCGAATAAGCATTTATCTGTTATATTTCTAACTATTATGACGTATCTTAGATAGATTAACTAACATAAAGACAATGTATTTCGGATAAATTTCAAACCTAAAAATATTTTATTTTAGACAAATTTCAAACAAAAGATACACTTCATTTCAGACAAATTTCTAACGAATTTAGTCAACTATAACCGATTTTTTTAAACAAAATTTAGACAATTCAAATATTTCTTTTCGATTAAATTTCAGATAAATTTAATTTAATATAATTTACGTATTTGAAACAAATCTCATATAAAATAAAAAATATTTTCACACAAATTTTTTACAAATTTAATATAATATTTTAAATAATTTTCATACAAAATAATTTACTATTTAATATTTAAATATTTAAAAAAATAAATTGTATACAATTTGGTTTCTATATTAAGATCATTATAATAAACAAATTTTTTATATTATATCATTTAAATTATAAATACATAATAAAATCATAAAAAATTTATTCAATAAAAGATTTAAAAAATATTTATTATTAAAATACTATTGTCCATAAATGTAATCAAATTAAAATAAGAAAAAAATAATTAAACTAAAACGAAGAAAGTTTTTAAAAAGGTCGCAAATCATGAATAAATTAAAATATATTAACTAATTCACCTAAAAATTCCTTAATCTAAATATAAAAAAAAACATATACTCCAGACTTCAATCACTCATGCTATCATTCTTATCATCACTAAAATCTATTCCAAACTCATTTTTCGCAGGATCAGATAAGGTTGAAGAAGAAAGTGGGAGATTCAACTTTTTATATAAAGTATGAAGTGTCTTTTCATCGGTAAAACCAATTCTTTTCTGTTGAGCTTTTAGTTGACGTCCTTAATCTTTTAACTTGTGCGCCGCGTCATTAAACTTAGCATTTTGCTCTTCATTGATCATTTCTTGCTCATTTGCCTTTTCTTTTCGCATGTAAAGTTCTTGCTTAATATTTAGATCATCTTTGGATGTCTCTGAACAATCTTTAGAATATAACTTTAAAGAGAAATCTAAACTAAAAGAACCTAATTGATAACTAAATTAAACGTCCTTCTAAAATTCTGAGGAACCATGTGCTTTTGCTACATTTGACATAGAGTCGTTACTTCAAAACTAAATTAAATGAACACACGAGAATATTGAATAGAACAATATGGACAATGGACACTCCATATTATAAATTTCATCCCACCACCTCCCTCCTCCCCCACAACAACATCCCCAAACACAAATACAATGAGAAATGCAATGTTAAAAGTATTTTTGGGGTTTCCAATCTTGTTGAGTCTGCAGCGGAATTTAGACTTGTAATAGATATAAAGTAATATGAAATTGAACACTATCCACAATAATGCACTAATTATAATAAAGCCAATATGAGAAAATATGATGTAATTACTCTATATAATATGATGTGAATTAATCTTCTTTCTTATTTTTGATGATGTTTCAATTACAATGCTACAGAAAATATATATAGTATCATCTATGCTATAATTTCAATGAATAAGAATAAAATCCTCCTATAAAAATTTTCTACAAGTTCTCTCCTATTAAAACTCCTTGCAAACTTTATTTTACTTCCTAAGTTTGCTCTTATCCTTCTTGTATTCTCCCAATTCTCCAATTCGGTCACAATTTGAAAAACCGACTCAAATTTTGAACGAACAAATTGTAGTAGTCGTATTCGATTGCATCGTCTTAACAATGACTGCTTACATACCCTTTACCAGGATCAAACGAAATGTATTTCCTTTATTCGCCATGTAATACTTAACATGGAATAATGTTGAGCAAATCCAAGTAATGCTGGAATTTGTTTTCCGACACTACTTTAGTCAACATGTCTGTTGGATTTTCATTTGTGTATACCTTCACGAAAGAAATGTCACTTTTCTCTATAACATCACGCACAAAATGATACCTAATATCAATATGCTTGGTACGAGTATGATGAACCTGGTTTTTAGCCAAATGAATCACACTTTGGCTATCACAACTAAGATTCACACAATTTTGCTTAAAACCTAAATCATCTAGAAAACCTCTTAACCACAATATCTCCTTCACCCCTTCTGCTACTGCCATGTACTCAACCTCTGTAGTAGATAGTGCTTGTAACATCGATCGCCAACTAACCGGAGCACCATATATTTTATATACATAACTAGTTGTAGATCGTCTCTATCTAGATCACCAGCATAATTAGAATCAACAAAATTGCGAATTTGACATGATGATTTACCACCAAACCATAAACATGTGCCAATGGTACCCTTTAAGTATCTTAATATCTATTTGACTGCTTCCCAGTGTGTCTTCTCTGGATTTGCCATAAACCTGCTAATAACACTGACTGCTTGTGAAATGTCTGGGCGCGTGCATACCATAGCGTACATTAGGCTGTCTACAGCACTTGCGTAAGGTATATTGTCCATGTAAGTCTTATCTTCTGCTGTTGTAGGAGATTGTTTACCTGAGAACCTGAAATGTGGAGCCAATGGAGTCACCACCGACTTAGCATTTTTCATCTCAAACCTTTCGATAATGCGTTCAATGTAGCTTTTTTGGCTCAGGAACAATTTTCGACTTAATATCTATCTTCTAATCTCTATGCCTAAGATTTTTCTCGCAGCACCCAAATCACAAACTCTTCACCAAGTTAAATCTTGAACTTATCTATCTCCACCTTGCTCTTGGAAGCAATGAGCATCTCATCCACATACAATTACCTCCAAGAAGCTTATAAATGTATATACAACAATCTTAGTTACTTCTAAAGAAACCTTGTTTTAAAATAAAGAAATCAAATCACTTGTACCACTGTCAAAGAGATTGTTTCAATTCATAAAGTAATTTTTTCAAGCGACAAACCTGACTTTTTTTACCCTCAACTTTGAAACCCTTAGGTTGATACATATAAATTTCTTCTCTAAATCATCGTGTAAGAACGCTGTCTTCATATCTAGTTGTTCTAACTCAAGATCGCCATTAGCTATAAGACTTAAAAGCATTCGAATAGAAGTGTATTTTACTACAAGAGAAAATATCATCATTATAATCAACTCTTTCTTTCTATGCGAATCCCTTGGCCACTATCCTAGCCTTGAATCTTGTACCATCTGATTTAGTAGAATCTTCTTTTCTTTTATACACCCACTTATAACCAATAGCAGTCTTTTTCACGGACAATGGGACCACCTCCCATGTCTTGTTTTTACGAAGAGACTACATCTCTTCTTCCATAGCAACCAACCAGCTCTCACTATCCTTGTCCTTGATAGCTTGTTTGAAGGTGACTGGCTCATTTTTCTCCACCGAAAGTGCATACTCTACTAAATTTAACTGTCCATAATGCCTCAGAAGCTTGTCTGACCCAAGCTTCTGTACGAGTTTGTAATTCTTCTTTGGCTTAGTGGATACCAAAGAATCCTGTTGTTGCTGTTGTCATACATGTGTATTTTCCTGCTGAATCTTCTCATAATCAAGTTCATTGTCCTCCTCATCTTCGTGAGTAGCATTAAGATGCTCCACCTGGACATGACTAGAGTCTATTGGTTAGTTTTTAGACTCTATCTCTACCACTTGAGTGTTTATAATTTTTTCAACATCACCATCATCTGCCGTCATAAATTTTTGACAAAGCTACCATGGAGCTTTCATTAAAGGTTATATCCCTACTGATTACAAACTTAAAATCACTTACGCTCTAAAGACGATAGCCTTGAACCCCTCTTAAATACCCCAAGAAAATTCCCTTCTTAGCTCTTTCATCTAGTTTATTGTCTTTGATATGATAATAAATCGTGCATTCAAAGACTCTGTGTTTCTCGTAATCTCCATGTTTCTCTAACCACACCTTATAAGGTATATCTCCATCTAAAGAAGAATGTAAAAATCGATTTACTATGTAGCACGTTGTAGCAACTGAATCAACCCACAATTCTCTGTTTAACTTAGAATTAGAGTGCATACACCTAGCTTTCTTAAGTAGTGTACGATTCAGTCTTTTTGTGATTCTATTTTTTTGTGGTGTGTCTCTAACTATCTAGTGTCTCACAATCTCTTCCTGATCACAGAAATTATCTAACATGTGGTATTAGAATAAAATTATTTCTGTCTTGCCATTTCAAAATTTAATTACTGTGCATTATTTTGATTAATTATTTTCAAAGAGAAAATGTATAGTGCAAATTTAATATATAAAAAAATACTATATAAAAAAATAATATAAAAAATATAAAAAAATTAAATATACTTAAAAAAATAACATTATAATTTAATATTATATTTTTTATTAATTAACTAATTATTTATCTAAAAGTGATTTTAATTAATATTATCCAAATAATATTTATTTTATCAAAATTAATTTTAGTATAAAATTGCCAAACATAAATCATGTTGCCATAAATTTATATCTACTTACAATTAATTCTATAAAAATCACTTTTATTCAAATTTTAGTTTGACAAACATCAATCTAAATACATACTTAATGTCGTTACTAACGCTTAAATTTCGCCACTTATCCTAAATTATTACGAAACAACAAAAATAAAAAATTCTAAATTTTTGACTCAGTTTTTTTCACTCAAATTTCACTATTTATTCATGTACTCTATTATTGGAAATGTTTAAATTATATTCTTCAAATTATATTAAAATTTTTAATTTTAAATTATATATAATTTTATTTTATTATGTACTAATTTGAATGAGATGATTTAAAAAAAATGTAATGACAGTTTTAAATTACATAACTTTATCGTTAGAGTTTAAATAGAACATTTTAAATTATGTGTTTAAATTGACCATTTTAAATTATATCACTTGAGTTAAAATCCTCTATTAATACGAGCTGAGATAGTTAAATTGATTTTTGAAATTGTTGAATTTTGCTGGCAAATTCAATCGCCACATGTTTGAAAGATCACACGACCGAAAAGACTTGAAAAAGAGCTTAACCTCGACTAGATATCACTATAAGATAATAAAAGATGAATAATTTAAAAGTGTTTATTTAAATATATAATTTAAAATTATCAATTTAATATAGTAAATTATATAAATTTTGTATGTACTCTATTATTTAAAATATTTAAATTATATTGTTTAAATTATATTAAAATTTTTAAATTTAAATTATATATAATTTTATTTTATTGAGTACTAATTTGTTGAGAATTAATTTAAATCATGATGGTTTAATTTTGTTTAA
Source organism: Arachis hypogaea (assembly GCF_003086295.3). Lineage (NCBI taxonomy): Eukaryota > Viridiplantae > Streptophyta > Magnoliopsida > Fabales > Fabaceae > Arachis > Arachis hypogaea. The sequence continues at coordinate 114,752,298 of NC_092040.1, forward strand.
GGTAATTTATATTTGACCATCTTTATATTAAAATGAATTATAGTAATATAAATATTGTTTGGATTACATTACTTAAAATCACTTTTAAATAAAAAAAATTAATAAAATAAATATCAACTTAAATAATTTTTTATATTATTCTTTCATTTTAATTTATATATTTAAATAAATCTTATTAATTAATTTTATAATATAATTAATATTTACTCACTAAAATAAAAAAAACATATAAGAATTAGCAAAATATATTTTTAATTGAAACTAAAAAATATAAATTATATATATATATATATATATATATATATATATATATATATATATATTACATTTTTCTTAAATTTTAAGTATTAACGTCAGAACATTAATTTAGTATTCTTTTTACATCATACTCTTATTCTAGTACTCTTACTAATCTTATTTTTAATATTATTTTGGAATCTAATATTTATGATTATTATTATTTATGATTAATTTTTTATTTAATTTGTCTTATTTAATGGGATCATAATTTATATTATAAAAAATTACACAAAAACATAGTATACGAGAATTACAATAATAAGAGAGTACTAAAAATAATTAACAATTACATATCTAAGTGACGAAAACAAATCTAAAAGTTTTTGACAATAGTTTTTATATAGATATTCTTAGTATTCTTTTTTAATACACTATAATTTTATTTTTATTATTCCATATAACAAAGATAACAGGTAAAAAAATCATATAAACAAAAAATAATAATATGCATGAGAGAGTATTAGAGAAAAAATATTATAAAAATAATAACAAAATTAATTATATAAACAATGAAGGACAAAATTAATAAATAGAAAATAAATTTCAATCTAACTTATGAAAGTGAATACAAAAATTAGAATTTCTATCTTTAAATAAACCTAGGTAGAATTACGTTTATTTTTAGAAGAAGAATAAATAGCCAAACAACAAATAAAGCTTTCAAAAAAGCTAAATGTAACTTGATGGTTCAAACGCTTAACTAAACATATCCTAAAACGTTTTCATATTAATTTGAAACGTTGCATATACAGAAATATAGGAATATACAGGAGTGGTTATAAATATTTTTTAGTTGAAAAAAATATTGAATTTAAGAGTTTGGTAATGGTTATGAGAAAAAAAATGACGAAAATTTAATTTCACTATATTTAAATAGACTTATTTAAAATACATTATCTTAATTATTATAAATTAAATAATATTTATACTTTTATCTTGAGACAATAAATTAAAATGAAATATTTTTTTTACAAAATTAATAAAAAGTTTGAGGACAAAAGAGTTCAATTGAATTTTGTTTGATTTTATTTTTATTTTATTTTATTTTATATTTTTATGTGCATTAAAAAATAATGTTACTAATATATGAATAATGTTAAAATATATTAAAACAATTTTTGTAAAGACAAAAAAAATTTAGTTGCTATAAAAGACGGGTGCATAAATAAGTACTAACATATCTATTAATCTAATTTTTAAAATATGTATAACAATAAATAAAATATTAATTAATATGATGATTATTTCGTATTTTGATCGATATTTTGATCGAGAGGTTTTGAAATTGAGTCTTAGAAACAAAAAATGTACCTTTTTATAAATTATATATAATTAAAGTTATTTTAGGAAAAAAATTATTTTGAAATAGTAAAAATATTTGGGATAAATTATAGACAAATTTAGATATAAACAATATTTTTATACTAAATGCTAAAATTTTCAATAAACATTTGAAAATTGATGCACTTTTAAACAGAATTTACAAATGATGTTATTTTCGTCTCAAATTTGTCGGAAAGAATTTTGGCTACTTCGAAGGGTTAGCTATAATAAAAATATTTAAGATTAATTATAGACAAATTTAGAATAGAATTCACATTTTTCAAAATGCGTGCCAAATCTGTATGAATACGGATGAATTATAGTTTTTGTCCAAAATGTATTGCTAATCTGTATGAAAATTTTAGCGCCATCCAAAAAAAATTTAGACAAATTTAGGACATAATATATTCTTTCATAACCTCCACTAAATGTTGTTCAACATTTGTCCCAAATTTGTCCAAAATTAAAAAGTCATTCAGACGGAATAAATTTCATTTGAAATTTTTGTCTAAAAAAAAGTCCTATTTCTAGTAATGTTTTACTTGGGGATGGCAAATTGACAATGGGTAAGGTAAGGTAGGGTTTGGATCTAACTCTAATCCTATTCGCGGGTTCAAAATGTCCCAACCCTAACTCTACTAGTTCTGAGTAGAGACTATATCCGCAGATTACTAAAAAAATGCAACATTATTATATAACTTAATAATAATTTAAAGTAGAACTGACTTTTATGTAAAAAAAAATGTATTATATTATTAATTAATAGAACTGATTTTTTTTAGTGGTTAAGAATTTTTTGCATTTAGTGAAAAGTTTTTAGTGCAACATCTATATTAACTCGTACCTATTCTATCTATTGTGAATCGAATTGACAATCCTATCCGACCAACGTTGGATTGAATTTTAGAATGAGAGTTGTATATAAGTGAAGATATTCATTAAGAGCCAATGAAAAATACTAGAGCCATAGAGTTAAGTTGGAAGGAATTTTTATAACGATATTTTGTTGCAATTTTAAACTTAGATCTATCATTTGAATGAGTATTTTTCTGTTGAATCTTCTTTTTTTAAACCAATTTCATACCCTGAAAAGTTTGTTCAAATTTGATAATTTCATAAAGAAACCTTGAAACCTAAGCTAACTTTAAATTTTAGATAAGCCTGCCTTTTGACAAGGTGATTGTTTGAACAAATAATAATAATGCATAAAGTCCTTCATGTTCTTAAACTAAATTTGGTTTGACTGGTCTGTATCTCTTGGACTTCTCATCTTAGAAATTAACACAAAAATCAGTTACATTTTCACACCATCAATCAGCCAAAGTTAATAACTAACTACCCACTTCAATGGTGGGGTGGTCTTGGATTATTTTAGCCAACTATTGAAATTCAAATTCCATGCATGCCTTTGGCAAGTGGAAGATGCATGTGTTGTGACAGAGAACTAGGAGTGGAAAAAGAAAAGTTGACCTAGTAGAAGCATACACCTGTATTTAATCTGATAATTAATTTAAGTTTAAAACTATTTTAAAAATTTAATAATGATTTGAATTTGTTTTTATGCTATTTAAATATTTTTATCATTATATTATGTATACATCAAAATCAACCATCAAAATTAGTTATCAGTATAAAATATATGTTAAAATATAAATATGCATTGAAAATAAATTATATCAAATATATATATACATAAATACATTGATGATTGATTTTAATAATTAATTTTAGTATACGAATAGTGTTTTTAATATTTTTATTCGTCAAACTACTTATTTCTTTATTATATAACATTTTTATGTTTTAATATCTTTAATTTTATTTATTTATTTATTTGTTTATTTTGCTATTTTAATTTTTTTAAATTATGAGACATTTTGTTAGGTTTAGTATTCTTTAAATAGTCTATTACAGAACCGTAGACTAAGCTTATATCAATTAACTTTATTGCAAATTTAGCATGTTAAATGCGAAGTTACCTGATTACTATTTCTACTCCTGTATTAAATAATTTACATATATTGCCTTCAATTTAATTAATATATACCAGAATTTCGTATTTATTAAATAATAAACAAGTTGGCGTTAAAAGATTAACTATTATTATCTGATAAAATCCATTCTCTCGTATAAGAATTAAAATTGTGAATATAAAAATATAATTACTTTTGTTAATATAACTTTTTAAACATCATATAATTATGCATTATAATATTAATAAACTATTATTCAATTTTACATTAATCATTATTTAATTCAATAGTAATCTTTTAGGAAATATCAATTAAATTACTTTTCATGAAAAATCTGAGTTAATCCAAACAGTATTGATTGTATCAAATGTATATAGTATCACTCTTAATCAGTAAGATTAGAATATATCAAATGTATCACTATAACACACAAAGATAAAGAATAATCATCGTGGAATAATCATCATGATGATAACTAAGTCATAACCAAATATATTACTAAACAAAAAAAGATTTAAAGTATACAAATAATTTTTTTTAATAAAATATCTATGGCTGTAGAGTGGATAGCAGACAAGGTTATATAAAAAGCTATGGGTTTCTACATCTTTCTACGGATAATTGAGAAAAAAAAATGTTAACATCATATATTCATATCCATCTTATACAATACACAGAATCAAATTAACACCTTTGAACCCAAGTGCTGCTTTGTCTTTTCCTTCAAACTCTTTATCATACAAATACAAATACCCAAGTACTTTAACAATAAGAAAATTTTTTTTTTTATACTTCTTATTTTTATTTTTTTACTTCTATATTTATTTATTGTTTTCTATATTATTTAATATACAAATCATATCTCTATCTCCAACCTAATTTGTAAAAGGTGGCAAACAACAAATATATTAAGAAAATAAAATTAAAAAAAAAACTCTTAATAACCTTATAATAATCCCATCTCATATTTTTTTCAATAAATTAAAAATTTTAAAAAAAAACTCTAAACCTAAAAGCAATTGTTCAAGGAATTTATGGTCAATTTTTTTTCTCAAAAATAAGAAAAGAAAAAGGAAAAAGGAAAACAAATACAAAGTTATATATTTTAATAAACAAAGTTTAAAATTAAAAATTAAAAAAAAAAAAGACAGAGTAACAAGAGATTCTATATCAACCAGGTGGTGGTGGATAGCCACTGGTATCTGACCAAGTTGAAGGGAGAAAGTTTAACCCGCCGGCACCGTCTCCGCCGCCGTGAGGTTGGTTTCCCGGTGGCCGGAAAAACACCATTTGCTGACTAGGAAACAGGGGAAGTGAAGCAGAGGACGGTTGAGCAGAAGCTGAAAACACCGAAGCTGGTGGCACAACTGAAGAAGAAGAAGATGATGATGAAGAAGATTGAAGCGCCGCCAATTGTGAATTATAGTACAACTGTTGTAACAAATTCGAAGGTTGTTGATTAATTTGTTGTTGTTGATGTTGTTGAAAATCACCAGAACTCTGAAGAAGCAGAGAATATTCCAAATAGTCTCTGATCTCATTGTTTCCCTGAAACTGTGGCTGCTGTTGTTGAACCAATGGTGGTGGTGGTGGTGGTTCTGGATGGTACATCTGCGGCGGAGGGTGGCGGAAATGTGTGGTGGCGGTGGTTGTGGCGGCGGCGGCAGAGAAAGGTGGTTGAATTGGGCGTGGCACTGCTCTTACATTCTCTGGAAAATTGAGTTTTGCTCTGTTTCCTCTGAATCTCAATGCGGCTTCGTCGTAGGCTCTTGCGGCGGCTTCCGCCGTGTCGAATGTTCCGAGCCACACTCTTGCCGCCTTGTGTGGATCTCGAATCTCCGCTGCCCATTTTCCCCATGGCCTTTGCCTAACTCCTCTGTACCTTCTCCTTCTCTCCCCTGTTTCTTCATATGATGCGGCTTCGCTGGACGGCGTTGCCGGTGTCATGGTGGTTACGGTGGCTGCCGTGGCTGCCGTGGCCGCCGTGGTGATGGAGGAAGCTTCTTCTGTCACTGCTTTATAAGAAAAAAATATATATAAGATTATCCAATTTTTTCCTTAAAATTAATTTTTTTTAGAATTATTAATTAATAATTTAGTAAAATTATTTATGAATTGGCTCGAGTTTAAGTTTAATAAAGTGATCATGAAATTGCACCACTATACGTTTAAGTTAATGCTTTATTATATTTTTAATAAAACGTGTATGAAATGAATTAATGAAATAAGGTAAGTGTGAAAGGTGATTAACATGCAGCACCACTAACTTCATTAGCAACTAATGTTAATCTTAACGGAATTTATCAGAAAATGCCATTGTTCAATTAGTTGCATAATCATGTTCTATAGTTCATTAATCTATTCCCAGTATTAAAAAATGGAAGAAAACAACAATTCATGAGAAAAGTGTTTATGCATGCAATATAAACCATGACCTAAATGAGAGAGAGAATTGCAATATATATAACCCAGTGTTATCCTTCAAGTATCCGTAATATTAAATAATAGACAATATCTAAAATTACATAATATTAAATTAAACAAGTATTCTAATGCTAATTAATAAATATTAGATAAAATAACTTTAAACGGTGCAAGCTAATTTTTTATTATTTCCAAACATTATTGTTCATATATATATACTCATTAATGGTGCAATAATTTTTTTGAACAAGTTGCCAAGTCTTTTAATTTCCTTTAAATATTAAAAAATGATAAAAATATAAACTGAAAGAGAGAGAGAAAAAAAGATTTTTTAGTTTTGATAAGAAAAGAAGTGAAGGAAGTGAATTGCACCTGAAGATGATTCTGGTTGATGAGAAGGTAGCACCTTGAAGTCACCAAGATTGGTTCCAAAGAATCTAGGAACAGGATGTTGAACCAAATTCTGATGATGTTGATGTTGATATTGATAAGATTGAGAAGAGGAAGAAGAAGATGAAGATGAAGCACCAATCATGTGGTGTTGTTCTTCACGCCCTCTCTTTTGGCCAACCCATGAAGAGGAAGCAGAAGCAGAAGAAGAAGATGAAGAAGTAAAAGAAGACAAAGATGACACGTGTCCAAAATCTGACGTCATCATAGGATGATGCTGAGAAGCAGCAGCAAACCAGTCGGTGCCGCTTTGATGAGATTGAGAAGAAGAAGAACCTGATGACACAACATTATTTGTCAGCGCCGAAAGCATGATCTCACTCAATTCCATTGAACCTTGCATTGTTATTCTTTCCACCTCATCTTCTTTCTTGTTACCTACTTCTTGTTCATATGATCTGCTTCTTCTTCCACCACCGCCGCCGCCGTGTTCCTCATCTCCGCCGTCACAGCCACGCTGCGCCGTGAACCGGATGAACTCACCTGACCCCCTTTGATGCGCCACCGTTGTTACTAAGCACATGTAAACAATAATATGTTCTTATTTTTTTGGTCTACTTTTCTTTTTTTTTTTTTTCTATTTTTGGTGATGAATATTTACCCTAATAAGGTCCACCAAGAAATTTATGATTTTGATTAGTTTCTCGGAGACCCTTTGAGATGTTTTGAAGAATGAAACGGTTTTTATATAAATAAGGTGTGCTAAGCTAAGAGAAAATCAAACGTGGGAGTTATATAGCCCCCAATTAAATAGTACTATACGTACTACTAGTTACATGGCATCCAATTAATTCTTTTCTTTTCTTTTTTAATTAATTTAATAATATATTTCGCGGCTCATCAAATTCTCTTTGCTATTCTAAAATACAAAAAAAGGAAAAGATATCTATTGGGGTACTATTACAAATACATGAACCCAAGCTTTTATATTTAATTTAAAAACAAAAAAAACAAAAAAGGGGAAGAGAGTAGTAGTATATAAGGTTGCTTAGCTAATTAGCTTCCTTGGTATGTATGTGTATGTTCACACCTAAACAATGGATTTTAATTTGACTGAAATAATAAAAAGATTGAAGATATGCAAATTAAAATGGAAGTAACTAGTTAACACCTATAGCGGCAGTCTTTTCATTTTTGCATCTCCTAGAGCATTGTCGGCGTACTTTTTAGAGAGAGAGAGAGAAACATAAAAGACATAAGAGTTCATGTTTGAATTTGATTACTAAGAATTTTGATTACTATACTAGTCTATAGTATAAGCAGTCAAATTTTATTTTCTTGCGTATAAAAAGCTAGTTTTAACCGACTTGGCTACTTAGGAATGGGTTAATGCTTAATAGTATTATTTTGGGCTTAGGCATGTTGATTAGCCCATGATTAAGATTAATGGGTCCGGCATGTGTAGTTTCAACTTACATTATTATTATTATTATTATTACAACTAACACAAGTTGATTATATTGAGTTTATATTACAACTTACATTGATGGGATTTAATTTAATTGATATCTAAAAGGCATAAGCTATGAAGCAATTGTGGGTTAGGCTTGGAATCATTCATGAGGAGGTGTAAAGGTGTAAATTCATATACTATCTAATAAAGGAAATTTGCCTAATTATTTTCTAGAAACATGCATCATATACCTTTTTCATTTAGAAATGCTACATTATATTATGATATGAACTTGGAAGAGAATAGAATAGAATAGTTTGATTTGGAATTTATTTCGGAATATTATTATTATTATTATTATTATTATTATTATTATTATTAGATGGGTGAGAAAAATTAAAAACGAATTCATGTGAATGTATATGGTCAAAGCACGTCTCTGATATAGGTATGTAGTTGCCAAATTGAGAAGAGTGTGTTTTTTGTGCTCATCACGAACAAGAACACTAGACCCATAAATGTAAAATGATTTTGAATTCTTCAAATTCAGTGGAATGTTAATGTTGATTATTTTGTACACTTGATAGTTTTTTAGTTACGCCTATTCTGAATTTTGACTCTTCTAAAATGTACAAAATAATAAAATATCATATGCAATTAAATCAAGTTATTATATGTGAATTTTATTAAACAATTTAATGGTACTTTAATATTATTAATCTCTCATTTTCGCATTTTTTACAATTTTATATATGTGAATATTATTATTCACCCTTTGAAGACTATCACATAGGTCAAATAGTTTACTGGGTCACCCTTTCAGTCGCCACCTTCCATAATAATGAACGTGGGGGTGATTCCTTTCACATTGTTGAATAATATTCTATTTTTTCATAATAAGGTATAAATAACATTGATCTTATTTAACTCGTTCATATAAAAACAACGGAAATGGATAAAACGATTATGGTTAAATAATAATTTTCACTTGTGTTTGTTTGTACCGTGCCCTAATTATTAGTAGGGTAAAGTGTATGTGTTCTTGAATTTTATCAATGATCTTTAAAATATTTTTAAATTTTATTTTGTTTTAATTTTATTTTTAAAAATTTTTATTTACATTAAATATATATCTAATAATTAAATTTTTAAAAAAATTAAGATTAATTCATTAATAATATATAACAATTATGTCTAATTTATTTACATTGAAAGTTGTTATTATAAAATTATCATTAAATTGTTTTTAAATTTGTTAAAAAATTAACTGTCAAAAATATATGTGATATAATTTAAAATTTTTTAACAAATTTTAAAATAAAAAAACGTTATTTCTATTATTATTATTATTATTATTATTATTATTATTATTATAGCCTCAGCATCCAAATTTTTTGTAAGTAGAAACTAGATAGAGAGAGATTAAGAAAAAAAGTGAAGAGAGGCTCAAGCATGATGAGATAATGACAACGCAAATCATAGAAACTTTAAAAGAATGAAAATGTCAACGTGGCCGTGAGTCAGATCATGAAATGATACACGTGTGGTTAGAAGACAAATGACAAATAACAATATTATACATAGACTTTATTAATACAAATTAAATTTTGAAAAAGAAAATCAAAATTTCTTTTTTTTTAAAAAATTATTATACACATACGAAATATATTTCCCGAAGTAGAATTTGATTTTTATTTTTTATGTTATAATGACTTCTCATAATTTTTTAAAGATACTATAATTACTTAGTGATGTTATATTTATAAAAGTGTATTAATTGTTAAATTTATAAAATTTAAATTATTGTGTTTCTAACTTCCACTACAAGAAAATAGAGTTATTTTAACACTTTATTTTTTAACATCATAATTAAATGTCAAAATTAATATATATTTTTGATAAATATCACAAATGTCAAATTTTTTATGTTTTTTTGATGAATAATTTGACCGTAAAAAATTACTCTTCAATTTTGACACTCATTTGTTTTCAATTTACTCCACTATTTTTCTTCTTCTTTGCCTCTGTTAATTTTGACATCACACTACTCTTAGTTTAGGATTATACTACTCATTCTTTATCTTCAAAATCTCAATTTATTCTTTAGTTTCAAGATCTCATCTCACTCTTTGTTAAAATTTTTTGTTGAGAATATTTTATAGTCAATAAGTATCAAAATAAATAGTATTTTTGACAATTAATAAGTATCACAGAAAATATGTTCTCAAAATTTTCTAACAAATTATTTTTGACAGCCAATATTTATTAAAATAAGATTTAAATTTTTTTCACAATCACTTATATGTTAAAAATACTATTTTTAACAAAATTTTTATTAACATATTTTTATAGTTAAAATAGTGTCAAAATTTTTTTTTGATAAATTTTAATTTTCTTTTACACATTATAACCCTCAAAAATAATCTATATTGTTGCAGTGTTCTTTGGTGAAAATGAAGACGAAGAAGAATTTTAAAAGTATAGGTCCACTTAATTAACATCCGTTAATGAATTTCGAGTGGGATCCCATCCGTTATTAATTGTGCCAATTAACCTTTTTAATGAATAAAACAATATGATTTGTGTATAATAATTATATGAATTATTAGGTTAAATTTAACAAGAACAATGTTATATGTATGTTAAAATCAGTTATTAAAATTAATTATTAATATATAATATATATAGAAATATAAATTATATATTAAAAATAAATTAAATTACGTATATATTTATATATAAATATATAATATTTAATTTTAATAATTAATTTTATTATATAAATAATATTTTTTATAAATCTAATTAATTTAACTGTTATATTATGTTTAGAGTTATGGAAAATAAAAAAGAGCTAGCTCATCATCTTCATCATCATTAAATAATAAGATTGTAACTTAAAATTAAAGTTTTAATTAATTGATTAGATCTAAAAATAATACAATATTTGACTGATTAATATAGTTATGACTTGGATTTAAAAACGTTGGCATAGTGAAAAATCAAGGTCAATATTATAATTTTCAAAGACATTTTTCACAAATAATTAATAAGTCTAATAAATGGTGTGGAAATATATATATATATATATATATATATATATATATATATATATATATATATATATATAATAAAATAATAAATTTAATCTTAAATATGAAGGGATAAAATCATATGGAGTATATAGTTACTTGCTGCTTGGGGATATTAGATTTTTCATTGTTATACGTAAACATTAAAACAATATATAATAGATTGGTTAGCGCGCCATAAAAAATTCAATTACTTGTAGTTATAGATTTCCTTTCCTTTTCTTTCTTTTTCTCCAATCTATATCTCTCCTTTTAATTAAATGAGTAAAAAAAGTTGTTTTCATAAATCATAACCAATATCCAGCCACTTTAATTTGCCTCTCTTCGAGTTTTGTTTCAAAATAATTTGAATTTAGAATTACGATCATTTGATGGCAAAGAAAATGGTATTTGAATTGTTATACTACTAAAAAAATACTTTAAGTGATTATTTATTTTGTTTTTAATGATAATAAAAAATAACTGCTAATAAATTTATTCAATAATTAAATATTAGTCATTTTATATTTTGTCATTAAATTTTTTTAATAAAAATTATATAATTATTAATAAAAATATTTTAATAACCATAAAAAATATATAATTACCAGGCCAGTCATAACATATAATAATATATAATATATAATAAACATATAACTATCGTAAAAAATATAAGTTAAATAAAATATATTATAACTATTATATTATTAGCACTCAAATTTTGTCATTAAATAATTTTTATTGTAGTATTATTAAGATAACTTGAACATAATCTCAAATATTTATCAAAAAACAAATTTAAAAGTTAAAATTTTAAAAATTTTTTTAATATATTTAAAATATTAATATTATAATAATTTTAACGGTTAATTTTAATTAATATATATTATATATATTTTTTATAATTAAAATTAACTATTAAAATTATTAAAATATTGATATATTTGACGCACTTAAAATTCTTCCAAAACTTTATTATTATATAGCAAAATATGTTGGGGACAATAGGTTTGGTATGTAGCTATGTACGTAGAGGCGTAGAGCTATTCTATTGTCATATTTCAAAGCATAGGTTGGCATAGTAGAAGGGAAGTACTTCCTATTAAACCCTAAACATATCATAGGATTTATTGGGAAGTGTGTCACCTTTTTTTTTTACTTTTTAAAAAAATGGAAGTATAATATGATAAAATCTAAGGGCATGTTTAAACTTAGTTGATGTTTTTGTTTTTATTTTTATTTTTTGTTTTCATGAAAATTTTATGAGAGAAAGAAAAACTAGTGAAAACAAAAAATATTTCTGTTTTTATCTTTTATTTTTTTTATAAAATTTTAAAAATAAAAAATATAAAAAACAAAAATAGAAAATAAAAACTTAAAATAAACGCATCTTAAATATTTAAAAATGGGGCTTAACATTTGTAAGTTTCATCAAAGGTCGAAAACATATAACACCAAAATTTAAGAATATATAGTAGAATGGTGTTGACATATAGAATGGATCAATTGTTTGATTTAAATGTTCATAAAATATTTTTGATAAGGGAAATAGTGTAACGTATTTGCATCGATTAAGGCCGCGTTTATTTATAAAGATAGAATAAAGTTATGTTTAATAAATGAGACATAAATAAAGATATTATGTTTAGAGATGTTAAATTAATATATTTTATATTTATTATGACAGAAATGACATAAAGACATTAACAATAATAAGGGATATGATTTATTTTTATTTTTTTATTATTATTTTTATTAAATTTTTATAATTATATATATTTTTAATTTTTTAATAAAAAAATAAAAATAAATTAAATTTTTATAATTTATTTTAATTTATCACTAAACATAATATAAAAACATAAAATTTTGTATTTCTATTTTTTATATTTTATTTTCAATATCTTATCTTATCCTATTTTAAAAAAACAAACCCGCCATAAGAGAACAAACAATTAGGTTATGGCAAGGTACATTATATATTATTGTTAGTCTGCCAACCTGCATGCCTTCTATATATGAATTAAGACAAGGATATCTAATTTCTATTGGAATGATGTTGTCTAAGGAGTTAGAGGTATATATTTTGGAACCAAAATTGATCATAATAACTATTTGTATCTAACTTCTTGTTGTAATTAATTATAATTGATTAAATACAAAAATAAATTAAACTAATTATTTATCTTCATATAACATATCAGTTATTAAAAATGTGAATATTTGTTTTTATATGTCTCTTTATGAAGTAACTTTTTGCAGTATTTGGTTTTTAAAAAATACTTTCTCTTCAACTGATGATAAAAACAGTCATATTTTTTAAATTTTTTAAATAAAAGATAATTTAACATAATTTTTAATTAAAAATGATCCCAAGTAAGATAATTATCTTCATATGTTCTTCAAATTATCTTTTAACCAAGCTCTATTAAAAATATTTAAAATATTGTTTGAATTGACACAAATTAAAAATTAAATGAACTAAAACTAAAACTATATGAATATTTGAAAATAAATGTACATAAAGTGAAATTGTGATTTAAATACTTAAAAAATAAAATAATAAAAGCACACTTAAAAATTATTATGCAAAGCACAAAGTTAGTCATCCTTCACAAACATTTCAATTTTAGTTAGAGGTTATAAATTAATATTTATTTTCATATACAGAAAAATGAACTTTTTTTTCATATATTATATGTCACATGCTATCACATCCATGGATGGACACACTTTACTCTTCAAATTACATGGAAAAAACATTCCTTCTTCCAACCAATTCTTGAAAAAAAAAATATATAAATATATAAATATAAAACTAATTTTAGAGAATGCTTTCCACTTAAGGTATCTCTCTTTCAAAAAGAATTCTGACCAGCATTTGTTCTTAAATTTCAAAATATATATCATTGACTCCAAAATATATACATTCAAACCATCACTTTAATGGCACCTACGCTCCCATATTGTATTTAATTTAGCTATATAGTCATGGAACATATATATTATATTATTCAACATTCCACACCACTAAAGTTGGTAAAAGAAATAAATTTCTCAAATTAATTTCTTGATATATGTTACATGTGGGCTAGGTGAGAACTGAGAAGTGTGATCTAGATGGTTTGTCACAAATATAGTTAAAGGATAATATATATAATGCTTCTAGGGTTGATAAGTCGATTGACATACACCAACCTAATAAAACATACTTTTTAGAGGAAAAAAAAAACATAAATTCCTAATTTTTTTAATTCGAAGGCTCATAACTCTTTAATTAATTGAAAATATAAAAATATTTTTAATTTTTTTATTCAAAATATATAAGGATAAATTAGTCTTTCAAAGAGATTTAGATGTCTCGCATTTTAGTAACTAAGATTGCGTTTGTTTATAGAGACAGGACACTGAGACAGTGATACAGAGATACAAAATTAAATCGTATTTGACAGAAAAGACATACACAGAAATAATATATGTCTAGAAATACTGAATTAGTGTATTTTGTATCCATCCTAATAGAAAAGACATAGAGACACTAACAACAGACACAACTTATGTTTTTCGTCTCAAAATTTCTGAATGAAACAAATGAGAATGAATTAAATCTTCATAATTTATTTTTAGTTTATCACCAAACAGAATATAAGAGCACAAAATTTTGTGTCTTTATCTTTTATGTTTTGTTCTCAATATCTTGTTTTAATCCAATCTAAGAGATGCTTTTGTATTTTTAATTAATTAATGACTTATTTATTATTTATTGTTTACTCTAGCTAGTTTCTATAATTATATGTGTATGTTATTTTTTAAATTTGCCAAGACTTTAGTGTATGTCTCAATATATATAGCTTATTAAAAATTATAGTGTAAATAAAACCATATATATAATAATAAAATTAAGCTCAAAATCTAATTGCTAAAACAACAATAATAGAGATCCTGGCACAAAAGAGTTTTAATAATTTATAATAAGTCCATGCATAATTCTTGCTATATAAAGATTGAGACATACACTAAGATAGAGAATTAGAGGTCAACCTCAAACATGATCATCACAGTCAACTTTTTTAAAAGGTAGAAGAGTTGGGTTGGTGTATGTTCATTCAAACACATGCATTCTAAGAGATCACTTTGTTGGTTACTATTACAATTTGAAGAAAATTAAAGTATCGTGACCTAATTTATGTATAGATCCTATATTATTTTTAACTAACTAGGTCATTATTGTTTTATTATAGCTAATGTATAGCTACTAAGTACTAATAAGTAGTGAAGCAGAAAGCAAGGGATTTAAGTTACAATTAAATATATATTAGGGTAAAGTATATTTTTTGTCTCTAAATAAAGTTTGACAACAATTTTAAAAATATTTTTAAATGTTATTTTATTTTAATTTTGTTCTAAAAATTTTTTATTTGTATCAAATATATCCTTGACAGCTAATTTTTCAAAAAATTTAAAACTAATTCAACAATAATTTTATATGAACAACCCTCAACATAAGCAAATCAAACATAATTTTCATACATTATATCGGTCTTAAATTTTTTGAAAATTTACCCATCAAAAACATATTTGATGCAAATCAAAAACTTTTGAAACAAAATTCAAACAAAATAAAACTTAGAAGTATTTTTAAAATTTTTATTAAACTCCAAAAACAAAAAATATACTTTACCCTATATATTATTATAATTGTTATCCAGAAAAACTTGAACCATTGAAGCATTTCCAAATTTGTTGAGTCAATAACTTCTTTGAAAGACGGTAGCCAAACTATCCTATCCAAATTGAAATAAAGAGGAAACAAAGCATTTGGTATAACTACCATCAAAATTATTGAAACACTCGCTGTCTATGGTCATGCATGCATTACTATATTATTTACATCAACCATACTAATATAGCATATATATTAAAATACATATTAAAATATAAAATAAATTATTAAATATATCATATATATTTATACATAAATATATATATGATTAATTTATTAATTGACTTTTTATAATACATAATATTTTTATATTTACATACATATAATGGAAAATAATTAAAGTAGTTTAATTATATATATATATATATATATATATATTATTAATTATTTTTGGTTGAAATTTGAAACTCAGGTGCAGTTAACTTCATATAAAATTAATAGCTGAGAGTCGTTTAATAATTTGACAGGTCTGACTAAATTGTCATCTAACGACTCTCAACTATCAACTTTACATGAAGTTAATAAGTGCAGTTGAATTATTTTAATTTAATTATTTTATTATAAAAATATTTTCTAATCCATACTTTTTGAAAAATTTAAAATTTGTGGTTAAAATTTAAAATAAAAAATAATTTAAAAAAATTGACTAAAAATAAGTTAGTTCTTTATTATATTATTCTATATGCGGACTAATACCTACATACACAAATAAATTAAATAAGGTCAATATCTCTTGACTCTGACCTTTGGAGGCATTAGGGGTTGCCATTTGAACCATCAATAGTTTCACACATTCATACACATTGCCATTAATCCATTATGGTCTTCTCTATGGCCCTACACAAAAAAATTCCAATGCTTAATTTAAATTATCTTTCCTTTTATTTGCATGTTACTTATCGAGTTTGAATTGAACTCGTGCATTATGCATGTTTGGAATCCTTCTTCATATTGTCAAGTACTCTTTGCAAAAACCTAATAGTAATCAAAGTAATTAATTAAGTGAGTAGTGCATGTTTTGAAATATTAATTAGAATAATATGTCAAAAAATATATTAGGAATTTAATTAGAAACAAATTAAAATACCATACTCGTTAAAACACGTATTATTAAGATTTTGTGATGCGATTTTATTTCCGCTGAACAAAGTATTAAAGTATGCCTGTAGCTAGGAGTAGTAGTGAAATCAAACTAGTTGTTACACCTACCTAACCTAATTTTTTTTTTACGAAAAAATTAAACAAGAAAGAAAGAAAGAAATTTAAAAAAAAATCAAGGTAAAGAGAATCAATATGATTGCCTGAAAATGTTTTTTTTTTTAATTTTTTTTATTTTTTACGGTATTCCCAATCTAGCATGTTAAGAACTAATTCGTTGCGAACCTAAACTTTATTTATAGGTTTGTCGTTGGCTAATATATTGCTACATGCATAAAATGAAATTCAAATACTAACACTTGTTTAAGCGGACAAAAAAATTAAATTAATAAATTAACTAATAAACCAATCAAAATTAGTTTCTGAAAATATAATAATTCAAATAATGGGTGAGTAGTTTTTAATTAAGAGTTTATTAATACACCAAACTTTTGACATTGTATTAGTTTTTGAATAATTACTCTGTTATTTTCCGAAAAATAAACGATAATAAATTATTCTCTCTCTCATATATATATATATATATATATATATATATATATATATATATATATATATATATATATTATTTGAGTTTAGAATATTGTGTTTGAATTAAATAATGGATAACTAATGTATTGTATCATTTACATTCTCATAAAACTATATATAAAATTTAGAAAATATTTGTGTAATTTTAGAATATATTTAATACATATTCTAAAAGAATATTTTCAGCTAAATTATAACTATTTGAATTAGTTAAATGTGTCACTATTTTATATTAAATACATGAAAAACAACCCTATTACTATATACAATAATAATATATGAGAGAAGCAACAAAAAAATATTTTAAAACTTTTAATTATTTTAGAATTTTTATTACTGACCGTCTACAATTAGCACAATCCTTTAGAATTATTTTCTTCTCTCATGTTAATTAAGAGATCTAATCGTTTAATCCTTATTTTAATTCAATCATCACTAGGTGGATAAAAGAGGCTACTAACAACATCTATAATTTGATTATCTTTTTGACATTATAAGTTTTATTCATGAATGATTAACTATCACACTTATCTTAAAAGAAATATAGAAGAGAACATAACTTATTTTTTTATTTTTAAAAGATATCAGAATAATTATTTAATTTTACACACATAAATAAATATGTATAATAATTTACATACATATTATACAAAATCTATACATATATTAATAAAAAAAATACACATATGAAATATTTTTTTACAACTCTTTTATAAGGTAAAAACTAAATGCAGTCGACTTTACGTAAAGTTGATAATAGAAAGCCGTTAGATAATTTGGCTGATTTGACTAAATTTTTATTTAACGATTTTCAACTATCAATTTCAGGTAAAATCGACTGTATATAAATTTTCCTCTAAATATGAATATTGGATAAGTATTGACTAAAATCCCGTACGATTAAAGCTTCAGTCCAAGGCTCCACCTTTGATGTCATCAAACTTCTTTGATCCATAAATCGTTGCTTTTTAATATTTAATTTCTATCATGAAACATGTTTGTGTTTGCATTTATTTTTTTAATTCATTCATTCTCTTAAAGATACATTGTTATTTTTGTTTTGGATAACTCTATTATATATAAATAATAATGTTTTTCTTTTTTTTTTTTTGTCGGCTGCTTTGATTAGTGGAGGAAATTTTTAAATCTCACACGTGCAGTTGCTAATTAATTAGGGCTTAATATTACATTAATCGTTCCCACCAGAATATTTTATAGTAGTATAGTATGGCATGACCTAAGCAATTGCCATTAGAATATAAATTGTTACACATTGAAAATTGATATAAACATTATGGCTCCAAATTGTAACGTGAATATGTAGGAAAAAACTATGCGTGCATTTGAGTTAAATAATTTTATTTTTTATGTAACAAAGAAAAAGAATTAAATTCATAATAGATTTTTGTTATTGAAAGAGACTTTTTATATATTTTGATAAAATAATTTTAAGTCAATATTATTAATTTTAGTCAAATATTTTAAAACTATTTTTTTAACTATTTTTTTCTCTTAACACTAATTTTAACACCACCATATTAATTTTAGTCAATTATTTTAAAATTATTATTTTTTATCTATTTTACTTTTTTTCTTCTTAATACTAATTTTAACCCCATCATAATTTTATCATTCACCATAATCACCATAACTATCGATCGCTATTTTTAGTTATTCAGTCAACGCTTTCAATCATTCTAAATTTTAAATTTTATACCATAAATTTAAGCTTCTAAATTTTAAATTTTAAATTATTTAATTTATTTTTCTCTTAACCTATTTTAAACTTATGAAAGACAAAAGATTAAACATGTACACATTAAATCTTTCTTCCAAGTTTCCTTTAATTTATTCTGTTTTAAAATAGTCTATTTTATTTTCCATACAACTTGTAAATAGACAATAAGTACTAGAGTATAGGACAACATATAAAATAATTAAAAATTTCAATATATAGCAAACAAAATTGTATACAAACAAAAAAATCCAAAAAGAAGAAAATGAGAATGGGGGGATATAGAGATGTAGGTTTGGTGGCTAGAAAGAGAGAGATTGAGGTCAGGTTCAATGCCTTATTATGGCTACTAGATTTGAAAGGGCCCCAAAATACACCGTTGAAAAGTGAAAGAACATAAAAAAAAAAAAAAACAATTCATGGTTCATACTCATCGACAGTGATTAAGAATTTAAGATCTTTCTTGGCTCCGATTTTGACGATCTCGAAGTGTTTGGACTATTAAATACTTTTAATAATAAAATATATTTTAAAATTTTTTTAATAATCATCAAATAATATTTTTTTAATAATTTTTATATGTTATTTAATTTTAAAATTTATTATATATTTTAAAAATTATTATTTTATTATTCATCATTTATCTTATTTTCATAATTTTATTATTAATAATTTGATATTTTATTAATATTTATTTTTAATTTTTTTTATGTTTAAAATTTTAGTCTTATTTTTTTATTTTTAAAATTAATAATTTCATAATCTATCATCATGCAATATCTTTTTCAGTTGTCAAATTTTATAATTGTAATTGTTTATATTTCACTGTGATTAACAATTTGTTTTTAGCGATAGATCCTGATAATCGATTATCAATTGTTAGGTATGCATTCTTTTGTAATAAGAAAAACTATAATTTACAAAATATATATATATATATATCGATTTTTTTATTTAAATAATCAATTGGTTAGCGAATAAGAATCCTTTCTTTTTTTTAAATTTACAGAAAAATAATTAATTTTTTTATTTAAATAATCGATTGGTTAGTGAATTATTTTTCTTTTTACAATAATCAATTGTTTTACGAGCAAAAATTGAATTTTTTTTTCTAGTCGATTAATTTTATTATCTATCTAATTGATTAATTAAAAAATCTAATTAATTGGTTGAATTATCCAATTAATTTGCCGGAAAAAATAATTAATTAAATATCTCCAAAAACGTGGCGGCGTGCCAATCACCCAATTCCAAGAAAATGTGAGAAAGAGAGTGATCTGATGAGTGTGAGTGATTTATTTATTTTCCTAAGCAAACTTGATCAGACTTTTTTTTTTTTTTGCGGCGGTGGACATGGAATTATAGGAAAATAATCATAATTTCCATGTAGGAAGAAATGTTGAACAAACGTAGAGTTATTTATGCAATAATATTATGGTAAATTCTAGCCTACCCTTCTTATAATAACATGTAATTTACCCTCTGTGATATGTCATCTTTTAATTGGTTGCTATGTTAACTATGGTTAAATTATTAGTAATTAAATTATAGCCCAAAGTGGGTGATTATGTAATTAAATACCTCCAAATTTAATTTCAATGCCATCCAGAAATCCCATATCATCATCACCATCACTATCATTATCATCATCATCATCATCATTATTTTCATCTTCTTTTTCGTCTTTCCCTTCTACACTATCATCATAAAAAGCCATCATAATCGATTTCACGTTCTTAAATTTTAAGATTTTCTGAATTTTGCAAACGTAAACTTAGTCTCACCTGAGCTAGGTTCACAAAACAAAAGCAGTTTTTATAACTAAACACAAAGAACACAAAACACATAACACGACCTTATATAAAAATATAACTTTATTTTTTAATGTTTATAGAAATTATATATTTATCCCTCTTATAAAAATATTTAATTACAAAATTACCCTACTTTAGTTAACATATTAACTCTTATCGAGTTAAATTAACTCAAACTAAAACTAAGTATCCAATTAAAACATGTCACGTTACGAGAGATAATTTACATGTTGAAATAGAGAGGGTTGGGTAGAACTCACCATTATTATTTATACGACAAATATTTCTGATCCCTGTATAAAAATATAATTATTATTAATTGATTATATATTTTAATTAAATTAATTTTGAATTAATAAAGCAAAAAAGTATGATGATTATTAAAAAAGATATTGATATCAAAATAGTAGTGTCTATTATAAAAATAATTAGGTAGATGTAGTAGGTTTGATTATTTATTATTTGTTGTCTTTTGTGTAACTAACGTTAATCTTGATATCTTCAATTAATATAAGATTTTGAATACATTCGTTTTATGTTAGAACTAAATAAGTAAATATTTGTCATTATGTTATATATATAACTAATAAGTTGTTGTATAGAAATATATACATTTAGTATTTGTAAAAAGAAAATTGATTATAATATGGTTAAAAGTTTAATTTTTCTAATAATTGATTATTTTATTAAAAATAATATAAAATAATATAAATATATTATATATATGTAGTTAATTTGTTGACTAATTTTTTATATTTATAGAATATTTTTAAAATATTTGATGATATAAAATTCATTTGACTACATACATGGGGACAGTCGAACAAACAAATATAAATTTAAGAAAATTTGATTTAAATTAACTTCAAAAACTAACTAAAAAATAATGAGAAATGCCTAGTTAATATTCAAAGACCAATTGTTAATATAATTAAGTGAATTATATATATGGATAATGGGTCCCTCATAGGCTCATACCCAACGCAGGATCCAATTTTGATCCTCAAGTGGGTTATGTCATTCTTGTTGGGATTGATCTAAAAAGTGTGCAATTGTTCTGAATAAAAAACAAAGCAAATATGGAAGGAATCACTTAGCTTTTTCTCTTCTCTCTTTGTCTCAGGCGAAAAATTATAAAAAACTAAATAAAAGAATCAAATTAACAACACATGTTTTTTAACTAAGTCAGATTAGTTTAGTAATTAGTTTATTAGTTTATTTAAATAAATGTCGGTGATTCAAATTTCATTTTATGCATACAGCAACTCATCGACCAATTGTAAATCTTTAAATAAAATTCAATTCTGTGAAGAATTAGTCATTGATTTACCGGACTGAAAGCAAAAAAACAACACATATTTTTTAATTTATTATTATTCAAATATTTTTTAATATTTTTTTGTGTTCATTTTGTTTGGTGAATTTCTTGAATTCTTATTATTTTGAGCTTATTTGATTCCTTTCCCTCTCAGTAAACTTGATAGAATACAAAGTAAGATAAGAAAGCCATATTACAAAAGATAATGGCTACACTTGGTACATCCACTTTATTCCAATCCTCTCCACATAATTTAAGGATTAAAAAAATAAAAAAGAAATATCCAAAACTATAATATAGGCTTTTAGGATAAAACAAAACTACTACACCCCCCAAAATATAAGATATATATCTTAGTTTATAATTCATATAGAAAAGAAAAAGAATCATATAGGATTATTTTAGTACTATTACTACTGTTATATATATATATATATATATATATATAGATGCATCTAAAGTAGAGAAAATCGAAAATTTTAACAAGATTTAAATTATAAAATCGTTATTTCTAGTAAAATTTTTATAAAATTGATTGACTCATTTAAAATAATAATATCTGAGTTAAATTGAAATTCTAACTATTATGTTGCATCCCATTCTCATGTGGTGGTGGAGAAAGAGCCTCAGCCCTCAAGTAATAATCACTATAAAAATTAAATTAATAATATTATCATTTAATTTCCATGAAAGAGAAAATGCAATGCATGATACGATAAGATACTTTGAAGAAGAAAAATAAGATTTTTTTTCCCAATGATGGAATGAAAGGTAATAAAATAAGGTACACGAGTGTGAACTAATAATAGTGCACGCGAGAGCATATAACACCATTGAAGAAGCATGCTTGTGTTTGTGTGTGCCTTTTTTGAGAATAATGAGGAAATAAAATCTTTAGGGATACATACATATCTATATATCTTAGTATTGACTTGAATGTAGCCGTTGTGTACCACTTTCTACAAAGAAAATGTTCTCTCTTCATTCACTTTAAGATCTTTATCTAGAACAAAATCATAGCAATGGTGAAAGTAAGGTTATATGGATAGATATTAATCAATTTGATGGTATATATGACCCTACGTACGATATTGTTAGTAAGGAAAATTCTTAAATTCAATTCCTTCATTTATCGGAAAATTCTTAATTTATATTTTTTAACCTCCATTATTTTATCTATCTACCTTTAACTATGTTCGCTTATAGAAAAAATGTTCTACACACTAAAAAATAAAAATCGGTTACTAAATTAATTACTATATATTTATTTATAAATATATTTACAGTAATTAATAAATATTAAATACGATAAATTTTAATTAATTTTTACTAATTTTTTTTGTTATTAAACATTTTCGATTAATAATTAGTCGATCTTATTAATTAAGGTCAAATTAAATTGGAATAATCTAATTGTTTGTTTCGGATACCATTAATTTAAACTAAAATGAAAAAAGAAAATTTTAAGATAAATTAAATACAAACAACAAACACATGGATATAGAGTTCAGTTAATCAAGCGTGAAAGTACACTTAAAGAAAGTTAAAAGCAATGTGAATGGAGAACCAAATGTTAATCGATAGTGAGGCTGCAACACATGCATGAACCAAAAAAAAGTGTGAGACAGATTAATAAAGAATGGTGATAATGGATACCAATGCAATTATGCTAACGTAAGTCATATTTGGATGGAGATTAGAGAATAAAATATAGTTATAGTTATTAGAGTTAAGTTAAGGACTAATTTATCACGAATCAGAATTTTATTTAAAAATAAAATTTGTCGTTGATCAATGAATTATTATATACATAAAACTAGATTCGAACATCTGACACTTGTTTAAGCAGACTAATAAACTAACAAAAAGGCCATTATCATTATTTACTTATATATATTCATGGGCCCTATGAAAAGTACTTGGCATAAAGGGCAAACATGATGTTAGAACTTGGAAACTACACTCCAAATTTTTGCTGCACAAATTTCCTAATTTTCGAAGAATGATCTACTTCATATTGGGGCTAAAAAATTTATTTATGAATAATTTTAATGTGAAATATAAAAATATTTTATTATTTTAGTGTTTTACATAGTTGTGGTGGTAGCACAAAACGTCATTGACATTTTGTAATAAAAAAAATTTTTTAATTATAAAAAAACAAAATATTACTGACGTTTTGTAATAAAAAATATTATTTTAATTATTAAAACACAAAACGTCACTTAAAAATATATTGTTTTAATTGAAGAAACACAAAACGTCACTAATATTTTGTAAATGACAATAGTTGTATTTAACACACAGTTTGATTCATGATAAAGAATTTCACCTTTAATAATACAATATTAAAAAAAAAGGTTCTCATATTCGAGTTGTCTTAATTATAACCTTATTACTTTTATTTTCTTTTTTTGGCATCACGTGGAAGACTGAGCATTAATAATACATGATTTATGATTCGAAGGCACGTGTTATTTGTTCCGGTTTTCCGGGGACCTTGATTAGTGCTACACTATGTACTGGCAACATTAATCATTAGAACAAATAATGCCATAGTAATAAATCTTTTTATATTTAGATTTTCTAATATTTTTTTTCGTGTATATTTTCATAAGTTTAATTTTAATTCCTACATTCATATATAAAAGAGTGAAAAGATCACAAATTTATACTGATAGTTCTTATATAAATGGTTAAAATTATAACAAAAGATTAATGAGATTTCTTCTTAGAATGATCATAAAATTAAAAGTTTTTTTCACAGAAAAATATAAATAGACAACGAAAATACTAAATAATATAAACAATGAATATATTGAATATTCATTTCACTAGGTGTACAAATAATTATTCTAATATTAAGATTTAGATAAATAATTTAAAAGTGTAATATATTTTAATTTAATTAGTGATTGTTTATATTGTTAAAAAAATTATTGATTAGCTAACATTATCCTTCTTCATATAAGCACAATTTTTTCACTGAATATATCCACTAAACACACACTCAAAGGTATAATGATTTACTCAAAGTCTAAGCATATATGTGTATTACTAAATTTTGATATTCAAATAAGATCGATCTTATGCATATCTTTGAAATCTTTTCATGATATAATAGTCCCTTTTTTTTTTGTGGGTATAATGGTGTTTTCATTTTCCTTTTTTAAATGGCTAGTAGCCTCGTCTAGAAGGAGCTCCTTTCAATTAAGCTCACTCTTTTTTCACTCGTGAGTCGTGATCTTCAAATTCTAGCCTTTTCTATTTTAAATAGCCAAATAACTATCATTCTCCCTCATGTTATGCTAAGCTAATGTGGCCCATGTCTACTTCCACCTAGACCACTAAACACCATATTAAAATCGATTGCATATTCAAACCAAAAAAAAGATGATTGCATATGCATCCAAAGAACTTAATCATGCCACTTAATTATAAGAGTAAAGTCACAAATAAATCCTAAAGATTTATATTTCAAACAGATTAATACTTAAAAAAAATACCAATAAAATCTACCAAGATAATAAATGACTAAATATAAACAAGTTAGATGAAATTAAGTTCTTTAATCCTAATCATAGAAACTAATTTGAAGGTAGTATATTCACATCTACTATCTTAAAAGATTTTATCGGTACTTTTTTTTTAGAGACTAATCTGTCGCAAATATAATAATTCTTCAAGAATTTATTTATTACTTTAATTATATTCTTATAACGTAACCAAACCCCCTCCCCCTCCCGGCCTCCCCCCAAAAAACCTTTTTTTTTTCTCTATGATAATAATAAAGAAAAAAAAAGAAATCATACCCCTTATAGTTCAAAAGTCCACAAAATGGGCTAGAATGTGACAAATATTGTACAAAATTTGAGTGGAAACCAACCTCGTACACAATAAGAGTCTACTAAGTAATAAATTTACCACTATGATTAGACTAGAGCATACATAATTATATGAAGGTTTCATTTTGTTATATTTAGAAGCGTGCTTTTGGGGATTTTTTATTATGTTTGTCTCATTTCTTTTTCTCATTCAAAGTATCTATCCCTTTTTTTTCTAGAAAGGAGAAAAAAATGTATGTACTATAGTTAACTGTTCTGTCCTATATGTAGAAATGTGCACAAGATAAGGTCAAGCATGAACAAATACAACAAAGATAACAATAATAGTATAAAATATCACGAGATCCTGTCGTGAGACAATTCATATTTTGTTCAAAAGTTGTGAGTTTGTACATACCAAGTTATTTAATCATAACATTTAATAAATAAACTATCATATTAAGTTGTTCTTAGAACTTTAAGTGCATTTAACCAATCTTAACAGAAAAAAACAGAAGGTTTTGGCACCATAAACAGAAAATGGAAGATCACAGTGACAGCAATTCAAGATATGCTTCAAAGTAGTGGTGGGGTATCCACAAAACTAGAGAGCCAGAAAACAAAACAAGGAGGACAAAAATCAAGTAGCTTTCAAGTTTCAAGTGATCAACCAATACAATGCAAAAGCTCAAATTGAACACTTCAACATCCATGAAAATTCAGTCCACATTATAAAGTCATTCAACTTGTCCTTTTCTGTGTTTTCTTCACATTTTATCAACTATTCTAACCCTATTTTAAATCCACTTCAAACAAGTACTACAGTAACTACGTTACCCGTTATTATATAATTGAAGGATCACATTCTTCCAATGGAGCATACTTTATCATATTCAGAAGTACAAACCTAGTTCGGGGTAAAATATATTAATCCTCCTGTAAACTCAGCATTGAGTTTGAATGATGAAAGGAGATCTACGTGTAATAGTTTTACTATAGACATGATAGGACTTGATGCGTCGTTTGATCCATGTAACCAACTGCACCTAGTGGATAAGGCTTTGTTGTTGTTGTTGAAATAAAATCAAGCTATAATTGAAGTTGGTAGACAGTCACAAATGTAAATAAGGGCTATATTTTTAGTTTAATAGTGAGACGACATTTCATCTGAATAATGATGATGTTACTTGGACACTTCTGTGTAATTATGAATGCAAGGGTAGTTTAAATAGTATAATTCTTATTGACGGCTGTCCATGCGTTTGACCAATATACATGCAATTATTGGTCCCATGCACAGCTCAAGATAACTAATCTAACATCAGCAACAACGACGTTTATAAAAGTGAACAAAATAAAATGTAGAAGTAAAAAAACTAAAGCATAGAGACTCCTATCAGATGATAGTGTTAAATTTTCAGACGAGCAAGTTTCATGGAATATAGTTGAACATTTGACATAGATTTTGCATTTGACATAGATCTTGTATTATTTTGTCAAAAAAAAAGAAAAAAAAAAAAGAGAAAGAGAGAATTATATGAAGCAGTACGTATCATGATAAATACTTATATGGTGGCTGAGAATTCTCATATGCCCAACAAAATATATTTTGATGACCTACCAATGCTAGAAGTAAATCTTTCTAAAATAGCTTACTTAAATTTCAAAAGGAGCAATGGTGCAGGGTTAGCACAATTTATTATTTTTGGCCAGCAGTTAGCTAGCAATATTTAAAAGTATTGGGTAAAAGTATGGTGTTGGGCTACTGGGCTAAGAGTATTGAGCTAGTGGCTAAAAGTGTTGGCTAATATAAATTAAAATTGCTGGTCCTTGAGACTTTCTCATTCAAAAATATGAGTGTTTCACATCAGACTATTGTTACTTCTAACAAATGAAAGATGATATCTGAAAAGGACTTGAAGAAGGACCCTCAAGCTTTTGAACTCACAATGTGAAAACATTTAAATGATTCTCAAGCTCACATGCACACTACATTTGACTACAGCAATAAGAATTTAGAAATCAGATTCCTTGAAAATAAACTAGACAATACTTCGGAGTGGACGTCGGAGGAGAAAAAAGTCATCATGTTGAAAGAAGTTCCTGTCATTATCAAATCTTGACGATGGTTGAACCCACCACATGTCTATTTGGACCCCCCCCCCCTCCCCAAAAAAAAAAAACCAAAAGAAGCTAGCAACAAAAAAAAAGCAATTAAAATGAAGGGAAAAGCAACATTTGAAAAAAGCAAAATAGAAAATGGAATATAACATACCTTTCACAGGGGAGAAAGGAACCAAGGAAGAATAGAATTTAATGCATAACTGCCCTCATTTGCGTTCTTGACAAAGCCGCATTCTTCACCAACTGTTCTTGTCCCCCCAACTGAAGTTGGGACAGAAATAAATCATGAATTTTTGGCTGCTCTAATTTAAGTCTAAAGCATTCACACTAACCAAATTATTATGATAACCACTATTTCAAGGATAGATTTAGAAAGCTCACTTCTTGAAAACAAAGGCTCAGTTATATATCTCATAGCACGCATATAAAGCACAATGAAAAGAAAAACGAAAGAGACAAATAACAAGACAGAAGTAACCAATTAGATGAGATAATAGATACATGATCATGTCTAGGTTACCATTAAAAACTAATAACCACAAATATTAGTTCAAGACATATTAAAGAAGAGAAATAGATGAATCTTTAAGAGGTAAAAAGAAAAAAAGAATCCTTGTAAAAGAACTGCTATTAGTTATTAGACTGATAACATGACTAAGTATAAAAAAAATTGGTCTGAAAGCTACATATCCAACAAAGAAGCATAGTGAACATCATTAACCATGTTACTGTCATATGACATTGACAAGTGACAACTAACTCTTGAGCAGAAAAGGGAATTTGCATTTAGCGTCTTGTTCTAAGAAAAAGTCAGTACAAAATTTCTTTAATTCCCCCTGAATAAAATACAGCAGAGTTTGCCTTTGCTTTAAAAACATATTAACTCCCACAAACTTAGGTTCTAAATGAGCAGTTCGCTGGTACCATATCATCCCTATGCTACAAACGCAGATACATGCATCAAATATTGCATTTTATATAACAGTAAGATCTGAGTATGGATGGAAACAATATAAACAAAATAATATATATCATCATACAAAACACCAAAAGGCGTACAAGTCATCATATCATAAACTAAATATGACAGTTGGGGAATTTCAATATTAAGCTAGAAAGAAGAGGAGAAAGTGGTGTTTTGACTTTTGAGTTACCACCTATGAAATAAAAATACAAAGAGGTTTCATATTTGTGATCCCTCTTGCACGTTAATAAGCAACATTTACTAGTAGTTCTTTCTCCCCAAACATCATCAATGATAGAAAACAATAATTTCAGAATAATGTATTGAACATTTCTTTTTCTTTTCTTTTTTTTCCCCCCTTTATTTATATATAACTTATTGAAAAAATTTCTTATATACATATCCATCAAAAACTCACAATCCCAGTTAACCCCGTTGCCCTCTTCGTGCAGTAGGGGGCAATTTCTCTGAAGGGCCAGTAGGAAGCTTTTGTCCAGTCTCTCTTTCAATCCTCTTCTTGAGCTCTCTTAGTATACGGATTTGTCCCAACTTCTCAGGAGACAATTTATCCCAATAAATTCCTGTAGTGAACATTTTAGTCTGTCTCTTTGAGAAAACGAAAAATTTAAGTTATGCATCCAATAGATAGGAGGAGAAAAAGAAAAAAAGAAAAACTACGTTGTTCAAGGTTGAACACTAGTACAGATATTACATGTTTTCAATGGCATTACAATGATTAAAAACAAGGCACGGTTAGCAAAATGACAATACTAAATCTGGATGGCACTGTTCTAACCAACCTTGAGGCTTTGGAATAGATGTGTTCGTGAAGATGACTTGGGTTGGTGTGCAAATGATATCCACCGGCACATCATGGATTAACAGCTTTTCAACTGGAATATCATCCACTAATTGGCAATCATGCACTGCAAGGGTAGTTATCACTGATGTTATATCCAAGTATACATTATATTTTAACAAAGAGAAATTGTAATCCATAAGTCTTAAGACATCAAGAATAAACTGGTAATGCATACCACTAGACATTATGATATCATTATCGTAGAACTGAAAAGATTGCATCATAGGGTGAATATAATCTACTTAGCAGTTCAGTGTTTGTGCAATCAAATGACTTCACTAATCAAAGGTGCTTCACCTTCCTTAATGTAACTTCCTCAAAACAATAGGATATCATAGAGGTTAGACAACTATTTAAAAAAATACAAATAATATGCAATTATGTAAATTAGCTCTTATAAAGTAGAGAAATGTTTCCTTTTGTAAAAACAAAAATTTGAGGTTTTACAAACAAGTTTTTGTCATATTCATGCTTGAATCATGAATATGAGCTAAGGATATACATTAATTTACTCTTGTCCTCAATTCGTTTTAGTTTCACAAAATCATATTATGGCAAAGGAAAGTTGAGTAGTAAGAATCAAAATTACCAGAGGTGACAACTGGGGTTGAATCATCAATAGCTCCCATATACCGCAGCATACCATATTCAAGTTCTGCAAATCCCTGCACTTCATACCTTTCCCATTGGAATTCACAATCATATATGTTGCCAAGGAAATATACTTTACTTTTATAGCTCTAGCCTTTAATGGATAAGCAACCCAAATACATGGAAGAATAAACATGACATAATAAGAAAGTTAAAAGACATGAGCCGAACCTCTCCTTTCCCCAGTCGAGCACCTGTCTTTGGATCAACAGCAACGGATCCAATAACAATAACATCTACTTTTATCTTTTCATCTAACCCAATTGGCCGTCCGTGCTTGGCAACCCCAACAGAAGTGCAGGCTTCCTTGATGGTACCCGGAGGTAACATATTGGATTCAAGTATAGAGAAAAATCCTGTCCTTAAGCGTGGCTGAGGAGTTAACAACTTCTTTCCATCTGCAAGT
Organism: Arachis hypogaea; assembly: GCF_003086295.3. Lineage (NCBI taxonomy): Eukaryota > Viridiplantae > Streptophyta > Magnoliopsida > Fabales > Fabaceae > Arachis > Arachis hypogaea. The sequence goes on from NC_092040.1 coordinate 114,783,342, forward strand.
GAAGATCCAATTTTAACTTTGAACTGCTCAATGTCCAACATGACAAGTTCTAAGCTGAGCCATTTTATGCAATCATGTATAGTTGAACATACAACTGATGATGCAAGCATCACACTTCCACTAACGATGACCCTATATAATTTTAAAATCCATTGTGCTTTATCACCATTTCTCAGCACCCTATAATATATACCAAGACATCTCAAGCTGTGAAATTAAGCAACAAAGTAAAGAAGACACCCATGAAGCAACTTCTTCTTATGGTATCAAACCTGAGAGAGTGAGAAACCTGACTTGTTTCTGAGGAGAATCTGGATTAACCTTGACACACTGCGCAGCTTGAAACACATCTAGCAACCTCATCTGTCAAAATTGACAATTCAGCTCAACTCATAAGAACACATTCAGTTCTCAATCACTCTAAACGGAAAGCACTTATGAAAAGTTTAGAAATTAACCACTACTTCACTTAACTACTCAAAAAAAATATAATTTTGGAACTATAAACTAAATGCCAAACAATTGTTATTATCACAATAGGATGATATAGAACACTAAAATTAACATAATTTACCTTACAACAACAAAGTATAAACGGAAAAGAGAAAACATTAAACCTTATCAGCAGCAGAGGAAGCGCCAACGAAATTGGGAATGCGGTGATGAACAGGCCTTGGATTCTGAGCAAAGTTGTGAGCTTCCATGGAATCCCAAATCCTCTTTCGGATGATCCATTTCCAAGCCTTGGGATCGTTGCTGTCAGAGATGGAAGCTTGGCCTTGTTGAGCCATGGCGGAGCGAGCTTCAGCGTCGAGGGCCAACCTCTCCGCCTCGAAAGCAGCTTCGTCCAAAGCGGCGCCGTTTGTGTTGGTGGCTTCCAGCTTCAACCACCGGCGACTGCGACGATTAAACCCTAAAATTGTGTTGCGGAGAGAGAGAGCGTTGGTGTTGGTGTTGTTGAGAATGAGGAAGGGATGCGATAAACGGAGTGCATGTAAATCCATGTTTGTAAGCTTCTTCACCTTACAGAGCTACACGTTACAAGTTACAACTTTCTATTCTTAGATTTTCATTTTTATCTTCTTTTTCTTTTTTGGTTTATTATATACTTTATTTATTTTATTATTGAATTGTGTTAGGCGAATATGTTTTAATTCTTTTTTTCAGTGGGTTAAAGTTTGAATTCTGAGTATATCAAAAAAAAAAAAAACTTATGTCACTATATTTTCTCAATGTGTACTCATTAATCAACATTATAACCAAATTGAATTGGTTAAGTGATTAGCTTATTCGCTATTTAAGTAACTGTTGAGAGATTCAAATTCCATTTGTGTATACAACTATACATCAAATAATTGTTGAGAGATTCAAATTCTATTTGTGTATACAACTATACATCATTAACATTAGTCCTTGGTTTGTTTGGCTATAAATACTTTGAGAAATAAAAAAAATCATTAAGCCCGGTCCGACCGGAAGATCCGGCCCGACCCCAAACACTTTAGAGGTTATTTTGGTGTGATTTTACCGGGTCTAGGGTTGGGTAAGGGTCTCAAAAATAGATCCGTTCATTATTTTGGGTCGGCTTTGCGCCATGTTTTGGGTCACCCGAAGTCGGCCCGGTAACCGAATCATCATACACAATTAATATTTTGTGTTATTAGTGATGGATGATGGCTATTCTTATGTGGAAGTTAAGTATTGTAAACATTAATATTTTGTGTTATTAGTTATTATAAGACTATAAGTTAATATTTTATGTTTAAAATGCATAAAATTTTAGACTAATGCATAATATTGTATTATTTATATTGATTTAAATATTTGGTGTTATTAGACAATATTAGTATTGATTAGGGTTATGCTTTAATTTTAAGAAGAGTTGGTTCTTGTTATATTTTTCTAAGTAAATTTTACCATGTCAAATAATGGTTGGAGTCTTGGAAATTTGGATATTTTCACATACTAGCTTATAAGAAGGTATCAAGGTAATGTAATGTTAACGGCTCGATTTTCACCCGGTATAATCGTGACTCGAAATTATATAGATTTCATCAGGTTTAGAGTCGGGTTCGAGTCTAATAAATATGTCCAGTATATATTTTGGGCCGGGTCTGAGTCACATCAAACCCGGTTTCACCCGGCCCATGCACACTCCTAGTGGCGAGATGTTCAAGTGTTTAATATCAAATATTGTAATAAGCTTGTTTTCATATAATCCTAAGTTGAAATGATAGTACATCCATTCCTATTGTATTTCATCATATTTGGAGTTCTTATGACCCAATTCACTTTCTTTTTCTTCTAGTTTTAACAATTATTCACATAATTTAAGATAAAAATGATGATTGAATACCCATTTTCGAAGATGACAAACCAACATCAAAAGTCAAAACTATTGAATTGCATGAAAAAAAGGAGCAAAGATACAGGGTCCAAGCAAAGATTCATTCCTAAATGCTGCTACGTTCTTCATTCTTTAAATGGAGGTTGAGACCTGAGGGTGAGGGAAGATCAGAATATCACACAGAACATAAGATGATATTTGAACATGATCTCAATCCATGTGCATCTAAGGAAGAAAGATGTGGCGGGAAAAGGTAGGAGGAGAAGGAGGAAGAGAGGAAAAGGTTTGTTTCTTTTTCAGTTGTTGGAGAAGGAAAATTGACATGGATTGAGAATACAAAAGGAAGAGGCCTACTTAACATAAATTAAGAACATGTACAACAATAATTTCATAAACATAAGGTAGTAGATTTGCCCCTCTCTATGTAATCACAAATCTATCCCCACTCCCATTATGTCAGAACCTAAAGATCTAGTATTAGAGGGAATGAAGATGAGAAGAGAAATGATTAAAAGTGAAATGAGAAGTGAGAACAGGTTTTATCTGTATATTAATAAGCAATTCAACCATTACAAGACAATGAAAGTGGCATCATCTGCATAAATATTATCCTTCCCAAGTTCAGAATCCTTGTCCCAAATAAGCTTAAGAACCGTAAGACGGTAGCGCTCGAGTCGGTAGCAAAAGTCTCGATCAAATGTTCTGCAGCTGAGAAAAGGAGATTCGAATCACCGAGCCAGAAAGTGGGCTTGCATGCTTGCAGACAAGGGCCTCGGTAGCCTGCTCCTCAGTTTCAAACTGAACAAGAGCCTGCTTTTTTCCATTCATCTCAAAGACCTTGCTGTTGACAATGGTTCCGTGCTCCTCCACAAGGCTTACAATGTCCTCTTCAGTGATGTCTTGTGGGAGGGTTGACAAATGGATCATCTTGGTTGGCGAGCAGCAATACCGGTAGTTTTTAGCAGCATTGCGATTGAACCGGTTGAGATTTGAATTCACATACTCGTGTGTTTCGGCACCTTGGGTTATATTCGGATGCTTCGAGAAGTTGACCTCCAATCGCTTCCCGAACAACATAGCTCCCTACATTGGAGAGATAGTATTAACCATAAAAATCACAAGTACCTCTAGTAAAGATATAAGCACCTAAGTAACAAACCTTGAGAAAATGTACTGCCAATTCGGCTTGGAAACCATCCCCCATTTGGATAAGCGCATGATCTGGTTTGTTCCTAAGAAGTTTGATTCTGACAATGTTCCCATAAATGGAGAACAAGTTGAACAGTTTATCTTCATCTATTCTCTGAAATAAACAGAGTTTGAGCCAACTTTAAATAAAAAAGGAGGAAAAGAGGAGAGAGAGAACTTTATAGCAGAACGCAGAAATTCCAGGACAACATGCTTACATCAGGATTGAGATTTGCAACAAGAATTGTACACCTGTCGTTTGTTCCGGTTATCCCAGGAGGCAAGCCTCCCCCAAAGGCAGCTGCAATTGCTGCAGCATTGGCCATCTATAAAATTAAAAACAAATTGGTAAAAACTCAAATTAATAATAGTTTCAAGATCAGAAAACTCAATCTCCAAAATCAGTTACGAATAATCCAGCAAGCCTGGTGTTTAGTACATTCACCAATGTTTCTTCAAATGCAAAAAATAAATAAAAAAAGGAGACATAAACCATTAGGCATTTCAAATGCTACTTTGCATGAAATGCCAAAAGGATAATGACTTCCTATATATTCAATAGTGCATCAAAATTAGCAAATAGTGACTTCGACTTGGCTTGAAAGGTACCCCACCTGTGAATATCCTCCAGCTGTGAAAAAAGAGAAAAAGAAAAGAAAAATTTTAGCGCATAATATTTAATAAAAACTAGCACATAATACAAACACGACAAACCAATCAAAGCAACTTAAAAGGTTTAGCACCTCCTCTACCTCCAGAACCTTGAACACCATACATGCTTCCTGCATCACCATATCCAGGCTATTTCGTAGAAGATGAAGGAAGAAAAATATATTAGAATGGGCTATCCAAAAGATCAACAAGAAATTTTGGTTGATAAATAGATAAAGAAAAGAGTCACGCAGAGCATACTTGTGAAGATCGGCCTTTCTGCTCTGTTGGAAGATTTGGGTTTGTGAAGTCCCTGCGGAACATTATTAAAAAACACAGAAACAATGAATACGAAATGTAAATAAAAGATATTGAAGTAGGAAAAATTAAATGTTAAAAAAGAAAGAACCAACAAAATCACCTTGATCGATCATTGTTGTAGTTCACTTGTAATTCATCAAGGCTGCAATTAACAATGAATTTAACATCCAAAAGTAGTAAGTTTTAGAACCCAGAAACCAATTAATGATGAAATTGCTTGAGATAAATTTAACCTACTTCGAGAACTGAATGTCCAGTTGACAGCAACCATCATATATGTTGCGTCCCTAGAATTTTTCAGAAATATAACCATAATATTAGCAAGCCAATATCAGAATTAACAAGCCAATTAATTAGTGCCTAGCTCCTAGTAAATTGTAAACAACCTGAAGTGTACTTCTAGCGGTAACAGCACTTTGACGTGATTGATACTGGATGAGAGCCTGAAAGCCTACACAGTTTTGCAAATACATGATGAAATTTACAGTAGAATACACAAAAATGCTAAAAATAAAAATAAATTTGCAGAAGCATAAAAAATTTGCTAATATTAATGAACAATCTTCCATCATTTTCCAATGACCTACAAAAAAGAACAACCAAAGTATTCATCTATTCCAAAATACCATTCCCTCATCCACCGAGTTAAAGCCCAAGGCAAAAGAAAAGAGTGGAAAAGCGAATAGGTAAAAGAAAGAAAGAGAGGGAGAATCCAAGAGAATCTAACCAGCTGACTTCTGAAATGTTACAATCTTTTCAACATATCCGTGGGGGGAAAACACTTGATGTAGCACATCCACTGTTATAGGATACAGCATGTGGTGAATTGTAACTAAGAGAATTCGATTTGGCTGTGCATCCAGCAGTTCCCAACAGCAGAGAGCATAGAGAAAGAAAGAGAGATAGAGAGAAAGGAGAATAAATAGAGAAGTACATTGAATACAGAAGAAGCCAACCAAAAAAAAAAAAAAAGAACGAGAAACTACAGAAGATACTAACTTAACAGAACCCACTTCAATGGAACTATATAAATAGTATAGAGGAAAGTCTCGCATTAAAAACTAAAAAATGTGACTGCCAAAATAAAAAAGAAGCTTACTGATGTTTCATATTTTACATAATCAACAAGCCCGGGCATATTTTATCATGTTTAAGAAAATATTATAAAATGCCAACCTCATCTTCACGTCCTTGATTTTGATCCATTGTAGTTAGTTCTTGATGTGAGGAAAACTGGACATAAACATTTCTCCCCCTGGAATGAAACAAAAAGACAATTAGATTATTACGGCAATATTCTAGAACTCAATGCGAACAAGGAGCACCCTTCCGAATCTCTAAACATGATGTCCAAGGTCAAGCTATCAAAATACCATTCAATGAAATACCATAAAGGATTTAAAAGAGATGTGACATAATATATTTATACCTAATGCTAGGCTGAACATTTGCATAAAATTGTAAAGCACTAATTGCGGACGGAACATCTTGCATTTGGAGAAGAGCCTACAAGGATGATAGATAGTGCGATATAACTAATTCAGCTGAAATTTCAAAAAGCAAGGAAAACACATGGTCTAATTTGAAGGCATAAAGAAACCTGATTTTTAGCACGCAACATAACAAGCTTTGTGATGACTCCAAAAGGCTGAAATAGCTGAAGTAAATCATTCTGCAATCAACAGAGTAACAATACAATATACATAAATCATTTGAGAGAAATTCAAAACACAGCTTAGAATGAAGTGACTATAATTAGAATCCACAGTTCCACATTAGAGCTAAAGAAAAAACTGTCACTATAAATAACAGAAAATGGAATGTAGAACTGAATCAACTGATTACAAGATGGTCTTAAGAAAAGTTACTTCCTTTCAGAAAAAAAGTGAATATCACAATATAGATATGATGATCATGTTACAAAACAATGGAATAATATACACCAAACAAAGTAGCAAGAGAGAGAGAGAGAGAGAGAGAGAGGGAGAAAGAATATACTTCAGATATCTCATGCCCCACATTTCGAACGTGAATGACCTTGGAAGGTTCAGCCATTGCAAATTACCTATAAAAACAATGAAAAAGGGAATATTTTTTGTTAACATTCTTCCCAATTTAAGGATAGCAACAAACCCCAAAAAGTTCTTTAGTAAAATTTGGGCATGCATTGAATTGAAATGCTAACTCTCTAACTCAACAAAGGTACAAAATATTCACCCATTACAATTTCTTTGCAAAACTCAATTGACAATATTCCAGATTCGAATTCCAAATTTTGTAGATCGCTTTAAAAAAAAAAAAAAAACCAGACTTTCTGTTGCTCAAGCGAATTAAACAGAAGACCAGACACCCAATTCAAGTCCTGAATCTAGGAAGCAAAAGGGCTTCTCCAATTTCCAACAAAGATCACAAAAAGTTCATCGAAATCGTAGCATGTCAGCTCAGAGTACAAATCGTTCAGAGAGAGAGAGAACTTGCCTGAAGAGAGTGAGTGAGAGGAGAGAGAAAGGAGAAGAGAGAGAGAGAGAGCGACGCACTAAGCTGTGAATTTCATGCCCTATTGCTTACGAACATAGACGTTCAGCTACGCAACTGGCTCAACAATGAGTTTTTTTTTTCTGGACAAAAAAATAAATTATTTCGGCTAAGAAAATATTTTAATTGGAGTAAAACTGTAAAATTTAATATTTTTCAGAAAAATATATGTGTATAAGGTTTTTCTGTATATATAATCTTTTTTAAGTTTTAAGTTATATATCTAAAAGATAATATATTTTTATAGTTTTTACTTATTTACTATAGTTTAGTCTTTTAAGTTATACATTTAATATAAAACACACAGCATTTTTAGGGTAAAATACTATTATAAGCCAATGCCATTTAGAATTGACGTATATAAGCCAAACTGAAAATCATTTCAGTAATGCGCCAGATGCTATATTTATATAATTCGAACCAGTATGGTTCGAACTGCATATGATAATAATTCGAACCTGAGCAGTTCGAATTACCAGTTGATTGTTCTTCATAAATCGAACCAGGTTGGTTCGAACTAAGAATGCACTTAATTCGAACAAGGTTAGTTCGAATTACACACAGCACGCGTTTCCAAATAATTCAAATTTGACTATTAAAAAATTAATAATTTATTTAAAAAAATTTATTAAAAAATTTATTAAAAAAATTAATAATTAAAAAATAAAAAAATATATATTTTATTTCATACATTAAAAAAAAGCTAACAAAATATTTAATTACGAGACTTCTTTAAAATATTTGTGATCTATCAATACTCTTTTGTCCAATTTTAATAGCTCATGAATATTTTTTAATAAATTTTTTAATAAATTTATTTAAATTATACTGCAAAAAATATTTTATCCTATGCAAAATAATTTAAAAATAATGGCTTAAAAATGTTAGGAGTACTATAAAAATTTGCAATGTTCTAATAACTTAGGTAAATACATGCATGTACTCAAATTTTAAATAAAATACTCTACATAGTTAATAATAATTTAAAAATGAAAGAAATTATTTTATTCTATACAAAAAATTAAAAAATATATTTTATGAGAATAAAATATATTTCATAACATCTTTTAAGCCATTTTTTTAAAAATGGCTTAAAAGATGTTATGAAATATTTTGTATTAGAATAAAATATATCTTTTAAGCCATTTTTATAATATCTTTTAAGCCATTTTTTAAAAAAATGGCTTAAAAATGGCTTAAAAAATGGCATAAAATTATTTTGTATTAGAATAAAATATATTTTTTTAAAAAATAGCTTAAAAGATGTTATGAAATATATTTTATTCTCCTAACATCTTTTAAGCCATTTTTTTAAAAAAATGGCTTAAAAATGACTTAAAAGATGTTATGAAATATTTTGTATTAGAATAAAATATATCTTTTAAGTCATTTTCATAAGATCTTTTAAAAAAATGGCTTAAAATATGTTATGAAATATATTTTATTCTTATAAAATATATTTTTTAATTGTTTTGTATGGAATAAAATAGTTTCTTTCATTTCTAAATTATTATTGACTATGTAGAGTATTTTATTTAAAATTTGAGTACATGCATGTATTTACCTAAGTTATTAGAACATTACAAATTACATTTTTAAGCCATTCTTTTTAAATTATTTTGCATAGGATAAAATATTTTTTGCAGTATAATTTAAATAAATTTATTAAAAAATTTATTAAAAAATATTCATGAGCTATTAAAAATGGACAAAAGAGTATTGATAGATCACAAATATTTTAAAGAAGTCTCGTAATTAAATATTTTGTTAGCTTTTTTTTAATGTATGAAATAAAAAATATATTTTTTTAATTTTTTAATTATTAATTTTTTTAATAAATTTTTTAATAAATTTTTTTTAATAAATTATTAATTTTTTAATAGTCAAATTTGAATTACTTGAAAACGCGTGCTGTGTGTAATTCGAACTAACCTTGTTCGAATTAGGTGCATTCTTAGTTCGAACCAACTTGGTTCGATTTATAAAGAACAATCAACTGGTAATTCGAACTGCCCAGGTTCGAATTACTATCACATGCAGTTCGAACCATACTGGTTCGAATTATATAAATATAGCATCTGGCGCATTACTGAAACGATTTTCAGTTTGGCTTATATACGTCAATTCTAAATGGCATTGGCTTATAATAGTTTTTTACCCGCATTTTTATATGTAACTCATTTTATTTATCATTTTTAGAAATTAGCGAAAGAGATAAACTCATATAAATAATAAATAATTAAATACATATCATATCATCTACTTCTGTTATATACGTGATTTATTTTTTATACATTGATGATAGAAAAAAATTACATTGACATCTAATTATTTAATGACATATTAAAAAAAGTCAATTTTATATTACTTATGAATTGATGTCTAAATTTTGTCTAACTTATTTTTTGTAGTAAGTTTTGATATCTTTAAAAATTATTTATTGTTATATCTTTTAAATTAAATATTATTTTTTAATTTTTTGTATTAAATAAATAATATCTTTTAAGCACCATAATATTTATCATTAAAAAATATGAAATTAATATTAATTGATACGATATATGACCCGGTGTTCAGTCATATAATCCCAAGGAAGGAAATAGAAAAGAGTCCATATAAATAGTCTTTGGGCCCCAAAAAAATGGTCCAATAGAAATCTAAATAGAACAAAAAAATGTTCGACCAAAGTAAAGAAAGCAAAATAAATAAACTAACTAAGATTAAAAAGGGAGAGGAGTCCTTCAGATAATTCAAAGTGTGCCAAAGTTTCTCAAAACACCCGAAACCCATTAACCCACCCAATCCCTTCGAGCCTAACGCCGTCCTCTTTCCTTTCAACCCTAATTTCCTCAACGAGCTGAAGGCTGAAGCCAAAAAGAACGCCTCCACTCCACCGTCCTTACCACTATCAGCACCGGCAGTGGCCACCAGCCGTTGCCACCATCGCCACTCGAAGCTTCTGTCGCGTCGTCGTCGTCGTCGTCGGGTGGTCCGTTTGAAGCTTCTGTCGCTGTCGTTATCGTTGGGTGGTCCGTTTGAAGGTCGGGTCGTAGCTTCTGTCGTTGGTCGCCTCTGTCCTGCCGAGCATCTCTCTGCCACTCTAGGCCGTCTCTGCTCTCTCTTTCTCGGTGAGTTTCTTAGTGTTTTAGTTTTTTTTAATCTGTTAATGATATGAATTGCCGGCTTGCTGGAGTTGCTGTAGAGTTCTTCACTTTTTCAATTAATATTTTTATTCTGTTAATTATATGAATTACTGGCTTGCTAGAGTTGTTGCAGAGTTCTTCATTTTTTCAATTAATATTTTTTATTCTGTTAATTCTGCTGCAGAATTGCTGTAATGCTGAATGCTGAATAGAATTTTGAAACTGTTTTTCAATTAATTATTCTAAATTGATATAATGTTGAATAGAAAACTTGTATGTTCAATTTTAGTTGAAAGCAAGTTTTTTAGTTCTGAAAATTGAACCGGACTGACCGGTTCAACCGAGTTAACCAGTCATGACAGTGGTTCAATCAGCCTGAAAAACCGTGCAGCAAAAAATCGATCAAATTAGCGGTTAACCGATGAACCGGCAAAATCGGTCGATTTTTTAGAGATCTTCCGGTTTGGACCCTCCCTTCCAAACGTCGCCGTTTTGACCTTTAAAAAAAAACCTAAAATTTTCTAATTTATACCCGACGCAGCCCAGTCCCCCGTCTCAGTGTCCCGCTCATCTCATCTCCTCTCTCAAAATTGAAAGAACAAAGAACGAAAGAAAAGATGCGAAGAACCCTAGCGGCGTAGCCCCCCACCCCCCACAGCCCCGCAGAACCACAGCCACCGCATCTCCTCAGCTCTGTTCGAGCGTTCTCTCTCTCTCTCTCTGTTTTCGCCGTTTGTCGCGCCGTCTCCTCTGTCGTCGCCGTCACTCTCCTTCCTCTTCGCCGCCGGTAAGCACTGTGTCCCCTTTCTCGTCTATGGCCCTGTGTCCCTTTACTCCAACTAATAATTGTGTTGCTGGTTTTACTGTGGAGTTTTGTTACTTATAATTGAGCTCCCTATGAATTATTTTTTATTTTGCTGATTTTAGTACTTCATATGTTATATTCGTCGGCTTCTGTCAACTTCGTCGTCTGGCCTTCTGCTCTCCTGCTGTTTTTGAGTTCTTGGATTTTTGTTTTTTTCAATTAATTTTTTATTCTGTGAGGAATTTAGGGCAGATTTGAGTTCATAACTTCAGATGCAGAGTTCTTGTTTTGAGTTCTTCTTTTCAAATTTTTTTTATTTTGTTAATTATACGGATTAATCATTTTGTAATTTTGAATTTTATCGAATATAAATTTGATAAAAGTTCAATTTGGGACTCTGGTTTTTTGAATTTTGTGATATTGAATTTTGGTGAATTAACTGTATGAAATGCTGAATTTAATTATATTGAATGTTATGAATTGATATAATCGTCTGTATTCTGAATTGTCATTCTGAATTTTGCTATAATTTAATCACTTCATTGCGGTATCATCTGAATTTATCAAGTTTGAATTTTATCTAATTTTGGTGCATTTTATGTGCTTGATTTTTGTTATATTGTGTTTGCGGTGGAACATTTTGTGTTTGTCATTTATGTACGTTTTGATTTTCTTTGGTTATAAACTTTGATATTTGAAAGTTTACGAGTTTTTAATGATAAATTATGGATCATTTAATGGGTAAAATTGTTAAATTGTTAAATTTTATTAGTTTAGAAATTATTTAATTTAAATATTTAAAATTATATATATTTTTTATAATTTTATTGTATATTTAAGTAAACCGGTTTAGCTATGATTTGACTTCGGTTGAATCATTGAACCAGTCACTTGACTGGTTTAATAACCTGTCCAGTTCTCGCAACCTTGATTCTGAGTTAATTTTATGGTTATTGGATTCAAAATGTTTGCTGTTGATGCAACCAGTGTCGATCACCCCATTCCTTTGTCTCCGGTTTGTCTACTTCACGGTTCGTCTACTTCGTCTCTGTCTACTTCACGGCTCCTCTGCTTCTCGTATGAGGATCCTCGGCATTCTGAGTGGATGTATGATTCTAGTCGAAAGCCCTAATCCATTAATCACAAAAGAAGCGCATCAGTACAAGAAAAGAAGGCTTATATGGATCCTGCAAGTGGCTCTCCATACTCGTTGTCGCTGCTTGCTTCTTCGATGGTAAGCTCTTCGACTCTAACCTGGGGCCTAATTAATTTTTAAGATTCTGAGTTGAATTTGTGTTCTGAGTTTGGAATTGGATTATTTATTTAATTTGTTGAATGTTGATTTTGAATTCAAATTAATTTGGATTTTGAGTTTGAAACTGGATTCAATTTAAATTTTTTTGCTGTGATATATATATGATAAATTCTAATATCCTTATGTAGTTGTGTTTGTGGTGGTTAGTGGTCACAGTAATTATATAATATTATTAAAATTCATATTATATTATTTTATATTTTAATAATATTTTTCAATAATATTTTTTAAAAATTACTATTAAATAATAAAAAAATATTATTTTAATTTTAACAATATTTTTTATTAGAATTACTATATATATATATATTTCCAAAAATAAATCATCAGTCTCATCATTTAAATTTATTCCCACTATAATACAACTTTCTGCCCTATGTATATGTGCATGCATGTATAGTATTTTAAAATTTGAAGCTCACAACTTATTGTATCATGTCTTTAATACATTAAATTTTTATATATATATATATATATATGAAAAATATTAAAAAATTATTAAAATTTATTATTTTTAGTTATTATTTAATTATTAATATTTAAAAATATGAGATAAAATATAAAATTAAATTATTAAATTAAAAAATTAAACTAAAAAATTAAATTAATATTTAAATAATAACTAAAAATAATAAATTTTGATGATCTTTTAATATTTTTTAAAGTATATATTATAAACGTGTTGCTATTAAAACATTTTTATTACTTGTAAAAATATATAAGCTTCTACTAAAGAATCACCGGTGATGATTGGTTTTATTATTTTTATGCCAAGTTATTTCACTTTAATTATTTCATAGCATTCCTAGATTTTTTATTGAATTAGAATAAATTCGATAGTGGATCACGATCGAAGAACTATTAACTAATAATAAATTTAATTTTTTTTAGTCGTCATGTGTACTCATACACGTACTCTCTCCTATAAATATTAAATAAAACTAACAAACTAAACTAACAAACTACGATACTATAAGACTGTATTATAATTTTATAGTAACCTTGAAGAGCTATATATTTAGGTCTAAATTATCTTACAAATTAAATAGGTTTTTTATTACATTGTAATTTATTGAATTGAATTCGAGCAATGTTAATGAGTATGAATTTGATAAAAAATTAAGAGATTTGAGAATGAATTTGATAAGAAATTAAAAGATATGAAAAAAGTACAAATTATATATAGAGACATTTATTTCTAGCAAACTAATTACTAGAACTAAATTGATTTGCATATAGCCTAAATGTTTACGTGTGGATTCTGCCTATGGTATAAATAGGGTTGGTAACTTGCACGTCTAGTTAAGGTCTCTATATGGTTATTTAATTTAATTTGATCTAAGATCAGATATAATAAATAATAAATAAGCTAAAAGCGAAGTTAACTTAATGGGGCGGACAATACCTTTCTTTTGGGGCAATTAAAAATGATTTTGTGATGCTAAAATCAAATTCCTAATGTATATATGTAGATTCGCATTTCACCTTAATTCATTTATTATATTTAAGTGAAATAATTTGCTCTAACTTTACTGAAAGAGAATCAAACCAATAATATGACTCTTAGTTTAATCTTCTTCTTGAAGAAAAAAAAAATCTATTACTCTACGCACTACAACATCATCACCTTTAATTTAGAAATAGAATAACAACTTTACAAAAATATCTTGGTAGTTGAATTTTTTTGGTAGTTGATAATAACCAAAAAAATTCAACTACCAAAAAAATTCAACTACCAAGATATTTTTGTAAAGTTGTTATTTTATTTCTAAATTAAAGGTGATGATGTTGTAGTGCGTAGAGTAATAGATTTTTTTTCTTCAAGAAGAAGATTAAACTAAGAGTCCTATTATTGGTTTGATTCTCTTTCAGTAAAGTTAGAGCCAATTATTTCACTTAAATATAATAAATGAATTAAGGTGAAATGCGAATCTACATATATACATTAGGAATTTGATTTTAGCATTACAAAATCATTTTTAATTGCCCCAAAAGAAAGGTATTGTCCGCCCCATTAAGTTAACTTCGCTTTTAGCTTATTTATTATTTATTATATCTGATTTTAGATCAAATTAAATTAAATAACCATATAGAGACCTTAACTAGACGTGCAAGTTACCAACCCTATTTATACCATAGGCAGAATCCACACGTAAACATTTAGGCTATATGCAAATCAATTTAGTTCTAGTAATTAGTTTGCTAGAAATAAATGTCTCTATATATAATTTGTACTTTTTTCATATCTTTTAATTTCTTATCAAATTCATTCTCAAATCTCTTAATTTTTTATCAAATTCATACTCATTAACATTGCTCGAATTCAATTCAATAAATTACAATGTAATAAAAAACCTATTTAATTTGTAAGATAATTTAGACCTAAATATATAGCTCTTCAAGGTTACTATAAAATTATAATACAGTCTTATAGTATCGTAGTTTGTTAGTTTTATTTAATATTTATAGGAGAGAGTACGTGTATGAGTACACATGACGACTAAAAAAAATTAAATTTATTATTAGTTAATAGTTCTTCGATCGTGATCCACTATCGAATTTATTCTAATTCAATAAAAAATCTAGGAATGCTATGAAATAATTAAAGTGAAATAACTTGGCATAAAAATAATAAAACCAATCATCACCGGTGATTCTTTAGTAGAAGCTTATATATTTTTACAAGTAATAAAAATGTTTTAATAGCAACACGTTTATAATATATACTTTAAAAAATATTAAAAGATCATCAAAATTTATTATTTTTAGTTATTATTTAAATATTAATTTAATTTTTTTAGTTTAATTTTTTAATTTAATAATTTAATTTTATATTTTATCTCATATTTTTAAATATTAATAATTAAATAATAACTAAAAATAATAAATTTTAATAATTTTTTAATATTTTTCATATATATATATATATATATATATATAAGAATTTAATGTATTAAAGACATGATACAATAAGTTGTGAGCTTCAAATTTTAAAATACTATACATGCATGCACATATACATAGGGCAGAAAGTTGTATTATAGTGGGAATAAATTTAAATGATGAGACTGATGATTTATTTTTGGAAATATATATATATATATAGTAATTCTAATAAAAAATATTGTTAAAATTAAAATAATATTTTTTTATTATTTAATAGTAATTTTTGAAAAATATTATTAAAATATAAAATAATATAATATTAATTTTAATAATATTATATAATTACTGTGACTACTAACCACCACAAACACAACTACATAAGGATACTAGAATTTATCATATATATATATCACATTTAAATTTTTTTGCTGTGTTTTTAGTTTATTTTGGATGTTAGAATCAGTTGTTGATTAATTGATTAGAATTCAAACTAAATATAATTATATGCTTTGACTTTTTTATATTCAACAGGCTTAGAAATTTATATGGTCTGGTTCACCGTTATATGATTTTTGGTTTAAGAATTTTCACTATTCAGAGTTTATGTGACATGGAAGTAATGTTCTTATGTTGATTAATTGTTTATTAGAAGTTATTGTTGAATATTTTTGTATGATTGAGTTTTTTCATTTTGTTTTAGTGTAACTATGATTCACGGAGAAACATCACGTTTAGTTTTGGACGAACCAACTGAAGTGAAATAATCTTAATTATAAGAATAATCGATTAAGAGGGTCATAATACAAAATAC
Source organism: Arachis hypogaea (assembly GCF_003086295.3). Taxonomy (NCBI): domain Eukaryota; kingdom Viridiplantae; phylum Streptophyta; class Magnoliopsida; order Fabales; family Fabaceae; genus Arachis; species Arachis hypogaea. The sequence continues at coordinate 114,799,344 of NC_092040.1, forward strand.
AAATTTTGTACGGTGATATCATATTTTCAGCTTTTGAAACAAAGGTAAAAGTCTATCATGCATTAAAGTATACAATTCTTTATAACAAAAAATTGTTGTTTTTTATCTACATGTAAACGAATAAATTAAAAATTGAAAACGACTTGCAAATTAAATTGTTTTGAATGGAACTAAAAAGAAATGATAACAAATTTAAGAATGTAATTTGACTAAACTTAAATGTGCTAGAAAAATAAACTGTATTAAAGTAAAGTGTAGAATTTAAAAAGAAAAAGAAATAAACAGTGAAAAAGAAATATGCTTTATCTATATAATTTAACTAAAATATTTTTCACTTGAGCTTTGTGTGACGTACCACCTCATATACAATACGAATATGGTATATAGTTTCGGAAATGCTCGTGGCACTAATCTGGTATAATAAAAATTACATAAAATAAAATTTAATTTAAAAAAAAGAAAATATAAAAAAATCAAAAATAAAAAATAACAAAATCTAACCTCATTGTTTTTTACTCCATGAATCAAAAAATTATAAAAAACCTAATTAAGAGCATATTATCCTTTGTATAACTTTGAAACTTAAAAACACTAATCAGAGTGTGTACTATGGTCGAACAACCAAACTTTGATTAGTGTGTTTCAAAATTATACAAAGAATAATGACATTGATTAGGTTTTTCAGACATTTTTGGGTCCACGGAGTAAAAAATAGTCAGTTTAGATTTTTTTATATTTTTTTAAAATTGAATTTTATTTTAATTATCTAATTTTTTTATTATAACAAATTAGAGTCGCGAACTCTTTTGAAGTTATATACAATATGTTCGAGAATCTTTTTTATGGATTCGTATTGTATTTGAGGTGGCAACTTCACACGAACCTCGGAGAAAAAATATTTTAGTTAAATTATATGGATAAAACATGTTTCTTTTTTCTTATTTTTTCTCTTTTTAAATTTTACAATTTATTTTAATATAGTTTATTTTTCCAGCACATCTAAGTTTAGTCCAATTACATTCCTAAATTTTTAATATTTCCTTTTAGTTACATTCAAAGTATATTAATTTGCAAGTTATTTTCAATCTTTAATTTATTCCTTTAAATGTAGATAAAAATTAATATTTTTTATAGTGATAAAGAATGATAGACTTTGATGCATGGTAAACTTACACCTTTATTTCAAAAGTTAAAAATCGGATGACACCGTCCAAAATTTGTATTGTGACCCTCCTAATTTGCCTAAGATTATTTCTATAAATCAGATTTTTTCACTACGGCTAGTTCGTCCAGAATTAAATGTGAAGTTTCAGAAGACTCAATCATACAAATATATTCAACAATAACTTCTAATAATCAATTAATTAAAATAAGAATATTACTTTCGTTTCACATACTAAATAGTGGAGATCCTTAAACTAAGATTCATATAATCGTGATCTAAAGCATATAAATTTCTAAATCTCTTGAATATAAAAGACCCAAAGCATATAATAATATTTAGTTTAAATTCTAATCAATTAATCAACAACTGATAATAACTTCTAGTCCAAAATAAACTAAAAACACACCAGCATTCAACAAACTTTAATGGATATGCGTAATTTTTACTCTTTAATAACATTTTTTATAAATTCTGCCCTTTATTTTAGTTAAATTCAAAGCAAGCGATTATGTTTCTGTCAAGTCTATTTACATTCAAAGCATTTTAATTTGCAAATCGTTTTTAATCTTTAATTTACTTGTTGATGTGTAAATAAAAAACAGTAAAAATTTCTTCTTAGTGATAAAGAATAGTAGACTTTGATACATAGTAAACTGTTGATAGCATAAGGGAATATGTTTTGCTCCTAGACATTAGACTTCGAACCAACCTAAAACCTTCCTGCAAATTTTTTTAATTTTAATTTGCAGAAGATCTGTTAAACAGCTGTATGTTAATTAGAATTGTATTTATACACAAAAAAAAATGGAGAAATAAGGTACTTGGGTTGTTATCAACCACTATATATAGCGATACCTGGACTACAGTATTAACACTTGTAATTTTCCATTGTTGTTTCATTGAGGACCACAATCACGAGGGTCTACTTTGTTTCAAGATTCTCGTTCAAGCCACATATATGTTGTGGTTGACGATGTCGTAGTACTTGCATCATGCGAACTATGTTTCTGCTGAAATTTGGTGCAAAGACGAGAAGCTTGCACTCCTCGACTTCAAGTCAGGTATTAAACAATCATATATAGATTATTGCAGTTAAGATGATATAGCTAGTTAGTAGACTATTTTTTTAATTATTGGAGCTGAATTCAAACATGTTCTATGAACTTTGGCTTTTGCAAGTGATTGATAGTTAATACTTGTTTACTTAAATCAAGTTGTTTCTCGTGAAGAACTTTTTTTTTTCCAAAAAAAAAAAATACACACACACACTAGTCTTTTGAGAGCTTTGTAATTGAATTAGCTTGTCCAAAATCGATTCCAATTAGTTAGATTCTATTGAATTATCGATATTTACGGTTTTATGACTTTTATCTCAAAGTTAAATATATGATGCATTCGTTGTGGTTAGTCTTGTTGCAATTTATAGTGTTGGATGAACCAAGCCAGACTCTTATAAAATTTGTAAGTTTCACTCTCATTGAATACAATGTCTTCTATTGCAGAGAAAGATGGTTGCCTTTGGAAAGAAGTTGGAAAGACAGATAAATTCAAGAATGGCGGTGGGGGTATGTATGACTCTGCCTATATGATACATTGGAAAGAAGTATGTATGTCCCTGCCTATAGTTGGAAAGAAGTTGAAAGGCAGATGGTTGAGGGTTAAGTTTTTTCAACTTGGATATCTGTTCTGCTCTATAATGATATTTTTGGGTTCATAAGTTTGATAATCTTGTTGCAGATATTATATAAACTACAAACTCATGAAGAAACGAGTAAGGCACTCTGCTCAGCAAATTCAACTCGGAACACAAGATTGACGCCATGTGCTCAAGGATTTCTCCAGAATGCCAGATAAACAGGTTTTTGTTGTTTTCAATTTTTATTACTGCCAATGGTCAACTTAGATTCTAGTTGCGAATGTGATGATTCTAGTTGTTTGTTAACATTGGTTTCAGTCACTCTCTAAATGTTACAAATCAGATTGAGAAGATTGTCCTTTTCCTTCTGGAACAAGGGTTTTTGGCAAGCAGGATATCGAAGCTTGGAGAGCAACATGATGCTATTCTGCAGGAACCTGAAATTCACAAAATGTCTGAACTGCGAGAAGCTTATAGAGAAGTGGGACAAGACCTACTAAAGCTTCTTTTCTTTGTTGAGATGAATGCTATTGGTTTGCGCAAGATATTGAAGAAGTTTGACAAGTGTTCAAGCATGTGGTAATATGTTTGATTCAAAATGAGTCTTCACTTGGACTGTCACATAAATAAATACAGAACTTTGTGAATGACCATTGACTGATGGATTTGAAATTTGTAGGGAATAGGAGCTGTTGTGGGATTATCTCGCAATCTTCATGAACTTCAGAACCGTCAAGGGAGCTATTTATCAATTTATGATCAACCTACCCTACCTCTGCAGGTTCCACATCTAATTTTCTTCAAACACTTACTTTGTTTTATCGTAGCTGGCTTCGGACCATCATAAGATTGGTGTTGATTATCATATTTCCTCGGTCATTTCATGCAGGATCCTGTAATTGATTCAATAAAAGCAGTGGTTGACAGGTTAACTAACTCAACAAACTTCCTTAACTTTTTGGGGCAACATGCTCTGATTATGCAAGAAGAGCTGCCAACCCCCACGGAGGAACCTGTTGATGATGAAAGATACCATTTCATGTCTCTTATCCTGAACTTGGCAAACACGTTTTTGTATATGGTCAATACATATATTATTGTCCCTACAGCAGATGACTACTCTATGAGCCTTGGGGATGCTCGAACAGTTTGTGGTATCGTAATTGGGGCAATGGCTGTTGCTCAGGTGTTCTCTTTGGTATATTTTAGTGCCTGCTCAAATAGATCTTACTTCCGACCTCTTGTCTTCAGTAGCATAACTCTCTTTCTTGGAAATACCTGTGTGCATTGGCATATGATGCTCGTTCGTTATGGAATCTCTTGATTGGTCATGTGTTCTGTGGGCAAGTAGTCTTCTATTCCCGAATTTTCGCATGCCATGATTTTGATGGTACTTGCAAATAATGTTGTCAGTGGCAGCGCCCTTGGCTTGGCTTGTGGTCCTGCATTAGCTGGCATATTGCAGACTGATTTTAAGATTTACAAGCTTACACTTAATCAAAATACGATTCCCGGTTGTGTTATGGGTGTTGCTTGGCTGATATATCTTATATCATTGTGGATCACGCGAATAATCATCAACCAAATGATGGTACTAACTGAACTTATACTGCACCAATTTGTTGCTGCTTGTTCAGAATGAATGAAAGTAGTCTTGCACATTTTTCTTTGCAAATATGGATTTTTCTCTCGTTTTGTTGAGCCTCAACATGTGAATATAACATGACACATTTTTCTCGTGTAGAGGTGAATGATGCACTTGAACAAGGCCTAAAACAGCCATTGCTGATTACTTCGGATGATAAGGGAGATGAAGAAGCTGATCAAGATTATGATGATAGTGAAGAAGCTTCAGAAGAATCTCGTCTACCAGCAACTTCGATTTGGTCTGCATACAGACTCCTTACGCCATCTGTAAGGATTTGTGCACAACTCACTGTCTCCCGCAGAGTATGGATTTTCTATCAAGTGCTGAGAATTTTGTTACATGTAGAAGTTTGAGAACACTGATAATGTTAAGATGGAAAAAACTAATTCATTCACCTGAGTGCTCTGAACTGAATATGATATTGCATTGCTTATTTCATTCAATTTGCACTTTCTCCTGTTTTTTGTAGTAAATTCCAAGGGCAAATGATCATTTAGATAAAATATTGGAAAATCAGACATTTAACCTACCGAATTTGTTTGACATTTTCTGGTTCAGTTATTGATATATTTTATGCTTAAATATGTAATGGAGATTTTACTATCGGAATCTAGTGTCATCACAACATACTACTTTAACTGGTCAACAAGCAGAGCTGCACTTTTTCTCGCTTGCCTCGGATTGACTGTTCTTCCTGTAAACGTTGTTGTTGGAAGCTATATAAGCAACATGTTTGAGGACAGGTATTGATAATTTATGCTCTAGTTAGATTAAGAAAGATGCATGTAAGTTGATAGTAACACATATTTCTTCTTCATGCTGAACAAAAGTGAAGGGAATTGTAACCATCTTATATACTAGATTGAGATCCTCACTTACTCCATCTTTTGTGAGATCATTCAGAACCATGATATTGTTCAAATATTCTCCTCTTGCATCTAAGTGATTGGATTCGAATTTTATTTATCTGTTTCAGGCAAATTCTGTTGGTATCGGAAATTATGGTTTGCATCGGTGTCCTCTTTAGCTTCCATTTGATTATTCCATACTCCGTGCCACAATACATATGTTCGGTTCGGGCCTCCTTTTGTTTGTTTCGGCAGAACTGCTTGAAGGTAAGATAATAAGATCTGATATTTTGCTGCACTATTTATGATTGTCGAAAGTCGACAAAATTATATTTCTTCTTACCCCATGCTGATGTGGGATGCTTGTGTACTAGGCTATCCTTTATGATGCACATGGAGTATGTCAAATAATTCATGTGTTTAGACATAATTTGTATCAAGATACATTTACATTTCGGATGCACCAGTTTTCTCAATGCAACAATTATTATTGGCTGGAGGGAGTAATAGTTATCTTAATGTATTGGTTTAATTTAGTATTAAAACACGCTTGATGCTTGATGCTTGATTTAAGCTGGTGTAAATTGTTTTTAGTTTTTGTTTCTCCTGACAATTACATAATTGTCTTACTATCATTTGTTGCAGGTGTCAACTTGTCACTGCTTTCGCGAGTTATGTCCTCGAGGTGGAACCTACGATGGAGGGCTCTTGTAAACCGAGGCTGGAACAATTGCGAGAATCATAGCGGACGCAACCATCACCCTGGCTGGTTACTTGGGTCACATTAATCTCCTTAATGTCACACTGCTTCCTTCACTCTTCATTTCCATAGCCTCCATCTTAGCAACATGCTATACCTACAATTCATTATATTCATGAGTTTCTCTCAGGCTGAGATGGTAAGAGTATAATGCTCTTCAGCATGACCTCACTTATTATCTGTCATTCTTTGTCTCCATTCCATAATTTTGATCAGTTAAGTGATTGTGGCTTCATAAAGTAGTAGTAGTAGCTAATCCTTCGTTGCGTGTAGGGTGGCAAAATGTGAATTATTGGCCGAATAGATTCCTTAATTGTCATTAATTTTGTGATAATTAACTTGGTTTAATTTTCTTAGATGTTTTAAATTAAATATGTTGCGCAATGGTGTGCCTTTTTTAACAAATTTAGTTTATTAGACTAAACTAACATCTTTATTGCATTCGACTAATTTTCACTGAATTAAGAAAGTTCATTTATGTATGTATATATGTTTATACATCTTTTATACATTCACTAATTTTTTTTTTATCTCATCTATAAAATAAATGATGAGAGATTACACTTTATCCTCCAAAGTGAAATTTAAAATTCAAAAGATTGTTTAAAACAACATTGGTGTGGAATTTAGGGACACATGATTTGGTAATCCAAAGTCATATGGAGTTTTAGTATTCCCTAACTAAAAAAGAAAAAAAAAAGTTCGTATATGAAGTTTAAATACTTTGTAAATAAGAAGAGAGAGAAAAAAGCATTAAAATTCTGTTTGGGTTAAAAAATTTTTATTTTATTATTTTAATTTTAATTTAATTTATTTTTTAATTGATATTAAATTATTATAAAATTACAAAAAAATAAAGATTTAAAAAGCTAAAAAATATTCTTTTGGGATTAATTTAAAAGATTAAAATATCTTTCAACATTAAGTTTATTTAATTTGAGTTAAAAATTTAATTTAATTACAAAAAAGTAAATCAAGTTTGTAGTTAATTTTTCAAGGATAAAAATTTCCTTTTAAATCAAATCTATTTTGTGTAAGCATATATTTATAAAACGACATTAGAAAATTTGTATATAAATAAAATAGAATAAAATACAAATTTTGTTAATTATATTTAATTATAAATTTAATATAATTTTATAAATTTATTTAAATTATATTATTTTGTTAATTTTATTTTTTTATAGCACAAAAAGATAAAAAGAAATAAAGAATGAAAGAAAAAAAAAGAAAGAGAAAGGTAAAAAGAAATAAAGAATGAAAGAAAAAAAGAAAGAGAAAAAAAGGAGTGAATTTTTTAATTTTGGTAAAAAAAATTATTTTAATTGTAATAAAAAAATATCTAATTGACACATGTTGGTTTGTTAAATTAATAATATAAAATATAAGTTACATATAGAGTTGAAAGGATAAAGAGAAATAGAGAATGAGAGAAAGGTAAATAAAAAAATAGAAGGGAGTTTATTAATTTTGAAGAATAATATTTTATTTCAATTTTAATGAGAGTGTCATGTGATACATTTTGATTGTTAAATTGGTAATATAATAATATAATTATATTTTAATTTTAATTTTAATTATAATAAAAGAATGTCATGTTGCACATTTTAATTATCAAATTTATAATTAATTATTGATAATGATATACAAGAGAGGTAGAATTAGTGAAAAATGAGAGAGATTAAGAAAAGGTGAGAGAGGAGATGAAAACTTTTTAATTTCAAAGAGAAATATTTTATTTCAATGAAAGAGTGATATGTGACACATTTTGATTGTAAAATTAGTAATATATAATAGATCTTTTGAATTTTTCGAACAATTGATTGAAATTTTAAGACTTTTAATTTTTTTAAAAAAATATAAGTAATAATAAATATGAATGTTCAAAACTAAATAGAATTGACTACGAAAATGAAAAAAATTAAATTATTACACGGGATTTGCATACAATCTTCTATAACCGAAACTCTAGCCTACGTCTCCCTTCTATTTCCTAGCCTTCTACATAACAAATAAATAAGGACAATTTTATGATGTTGGCAGTGTAAATCACAATGTGATATTGATGGTAGGTGTCACACAATAAGAATGTATATTCGTAAGATGACAGAATTGAGTGTTGTTTATTTATCCGTTATGATGAAGGATCATGATTTTTGTTTGAACTTAGTGTCCATATTTATTTAAGGAATTGTGTAATAAAAAATAATTAGGCTCTAGAAAAAGTATGGTTATTGTGCCATTTTTTTGTCTGGTAGAGATAGATCATATTGTATTAAAATAATGGTAATTAGATCTCATTGAAAGATAGAATAATATTAAAATATATTGTGTCAAAAATACGTCAAGAAAAAAAATGACCATTTAAAAAAAAAAGAAAAAGAAAAAAACCATTTTCAATTATTGATTTAGGATCATCAGTGAAGTTCGTTGTAACTGAGAAGTAGTGCGTGTAGCACTGTTGGCGTGATGTATCTTCAACAGTTCGATTCCGTCAGACAAGTGTTGAGAAATAGTTAAACACAACATCTCAAAACTGGCTAACGTAACTTTGAGACTGGTAACAGATAACAGTCGTCTTCGGTAAGAGATAGAGAGAAGATTGAGATTGAGAGGATCTGCCATAACCTAATTGAAAGAGAAGATAGTGCAATTTTTATTTTATACTTGTTAGCAACACTATGCATTTTTCTATTTGTGTCTCACAAAAACTTACGATTTCACCTTCCTGCTATTTCGCTGTCCTCTTCCAAGAACACAACGCCTAATACTCACCTTAAAGCGAGGAATTTATTTCCATTGTTTGGCAGTGCAGAGTTATCTATCTTAATTTGTATCCTACCAAAAAAACAAAAATATTTTGCCCCCAAAACCTTTAATCTATCCTATTTCTTAATCTAAATGCTTCATTATCACTAATTAATAATTAAATGTATGAAACAACAAAAGAAAAAATGAAATAAACCTAAAGCTCTGTCAAATGATAATCAGCACCGCGTCTTGTTAAATCTTAATTTAACTACTGAAATTTGATCCAATGTTCAAAATAACCCTCATAATTGCGTTGTCTTCAATTAGAACCCCTAAATTTGCAATCATAGTTTTGTTCTGTCTCTGCAATCATTTTTGTCACCAGAATGTTGATCTGGCGCAATTGCATGACATAGTAGATATTACTTAAATAACGGCGTATTGGTTTCGCATCCAAATCCTTGGAAAACTAGTAAGGGTTTTTTTTATGTTTTGCATTTTATGGTCGTCGAGTGGAAAGAAAGAGAGTTTTAACCAAAAAACAAGTGAAACAACGGGTTTTGCAAATTGAGAGTTTTTCATAGGGTTTGGACATGAAACCAATGTTCTGTTGCATATGATCCTATTTGGGGCCGACGAAATTGTGGAATCATTCTAAGTATCGGATTAAATTTCAGGGGTCAAATTGAGATTTAACTCTCCCAGCAAATAAATCCTTTTTTCTCAGTGTTCATATTGTTGATGACGGAGTCGGCGGAAAGAAGCATGCCTGTGGTTGGTGACAGACCAAAAAATCTTTGGCATCCCCATTGAGAAGTTAGAAAAATTGGGGAAGAATGAGGTTAGGAATTGGAAATCCCATCTTGAGCTGGCTCCCTTTGATTTGCATTTGGAGCTTCCAGAGAACAGCATGTTGTATCCCTTTATTTTTCACTCGAAACTTTTCTTATTCGGTGGTCCAACCGATTCTGGCACCAAGATCTACCAAATCTCCTATGTCAGCGGCGACACGTTGGACATATCTACCGCGGCCACCACAATTACATTGCAAACATTCAAGATGAAGTTACTTGGTGGTGCATGATCAGGCACCGGGAGAAAGTGGGACGGGGTTATGGGTTTTACGTTCCCGTTCCGGTAAATGGCATTCCTTGTCCATTCATCCTTCTTGGCCTTCCTGTTCGATGCTGAATGATAAGCTCTTCTTGCATTGCTCGTCCGCACCATGCATTGACTATGCCTACGACCCCAGAATTGCCACGTGGCATAAACTGGAACGCGCATTTTCTTCTTCTGATCGTCAGTTTCACCGACCCCTTGTGCTCGTGTCGTCCCTTGGGGATGTAGGTGATTGCAGGGTGGTGCTGACATGTACGTATAGGCTTTACTGGTGGATAATCAAGATTATTGTGTTCGCCATCAAATTCCTTAATGAGTTGTGTAAGGCGATCCAACCATCCTACTATAATAATATGTGCACAGGAATGAACGTGGTTGACCTTGGCAACAGCAAAGTATGCGTTATTATCGGTGGTCTCGCAGAACGCATTCCATCCCTTTGCATTTTATTTTAGTAGTTGAATTAGGGTTGGTACAAGAGGAGGAGGAGCAGAGGTTTTTATCTGTGCATGTACTCGTGAATTAACGTGAATCAAGCCTTACTTAGAGGACTGCCGTATTGAAGTGCTCAACACTTCCTTTATTTGGAAAAGTCTAGGGCCAGCAATTTTAATGAATTTTCGTCAGCATGTAATTAGTAGCAAAAGGTAAGGCATTAAATGAAATCTCACACCATCAGATCATCATTGATAGTTAATTGATGGCTAATAATCACAAAAGTTGCTGCGCCTAACATTACTTTCTTTTATTTTCTCGCTCAGCAAGGGAATGCCTCGCCAACGTCCTTACTCACAAGGTATAATGTTGCTTATTGTTAGGGATTTAGAGGATAAATTTTCTTTATTTTTTAAAAAATTTGTTGTTCTTAAGAACGGAGAACAAAAGTATTTACTATCTTGACTATTATATATGAATTTTGTTAGGGAGACGGTGATTTTTGTGAACAATATAAATAATGGACTCTAAAATTGATTCAATAAAGTAAAAAAAAACACTCTACTCTTAAAGTACCTTATAAACTTTAATATTAGAATAATGATCCACACACCTAATAAATTGAACATTCTAACATATTTATTGTTCACATTATTTAATATTATCATTATTTACCTATATTTGTTCATTATGACATTCTTCCAATTTAAGGATAACAACAAACCCCAAAAAGTTCTTTAGTAAAATTTGGGTATGCATTGATATGAATTGAAATGATAACTCTGTAATTCAACAAAGGTACAAAATATTCACCCATTACAATTTTTTTACAAAACTCAATTGACAATATTTCAAATTCGAATTCCAAGTTGTGTAGATGGCTTTAAAAAAATCAAATTTTATCTGGCTCAAGCTCAACAATGAGTTTTTTTTTCAAATAAATTATTTCAGTTTAGAAAATATTTTAATTGGACTAGAAGTCATTCCATATGCAATATTTTTCAGAAAAATATATGTGCATATGGTTTTTCTGTATATATAATCTTCTTAAGTTTTAAGTTATACATCTAAAATCCAATGTATTTTTATAGTTTTTACTTATTTATTATAGTTTAGTCTTTTAAGTTATACATTTAATATAAAACAGTAAAACACACAGCATTTTTATATGTAACTTATTTTATTTATCGTTTTTAGAAATTAGAAAAAGAGAAAAATACTTATAAATACATATCATATCATCTACTTCTGTTATATATAGGAAAAGTCTATGGGGCAGCAGTTTTATTGAATTTTGGCCAGCATATAACCAGCAGAGTAAGGTGAGCCATTGGATGAAATCTCACACCAATTTCACACAAATCTCACACCATCAAATCCTCATTGATGACTAGTTGATGGCTAACAATCACAAAAATTGCTACCCCTAACATTACTCTCATATATATACATTGACATCAAATTATTTATTGACATATTAAAAAATATTAAATTAATATTAATATTAATTGATATATTAATTTATAACATATGGACCCGTTCAGTCATATAAACCCAAGAAAGGAAATGGAAGAAAGTCCATATGCCCATAAAACCCCCCTCCCCCTAAGAGTCCAATAAAAATATTAACAGAAAAGAAAATGTTCGACCAAAGTAAAGAAAGCAAAATAAATGAACGAACATTAACAAGGGAGAGGAGTCCTTCAAAGAATTCAAAGTGTGCCCAAGTTTCCCACAGTTTCATAGATCACATTAGCTTTAAGGGCAGGTTTATATCCTCTAATTCCAAAGGATAAGTAGAAATCATGATGTATCAAGGTTTTACGGGAGGGGTTCTAAATTTATTGTTTACAAAACAAATATAGGAGTAGTTGAATTAGGGGATTCTACTGTGCAATGCATTGTATGATATCAAATATGGACAGAATTTTCAGACAGTAGAATTTATACTGCATTGTTTACAAATTTGTTGAATGAATGATTTATGACAATTTTTCAGGAAATTTGGGGAACAATCAGGATAGGGATTGGAAATCCCTTCTTGAGCCGGCTCCGTTTGATTTCCGTTTGGATCTTCCAGAGTCCTGCTCGTTGCATCAATACTTTATCTTCGACTCGAAGCTTTTCATAGTCGGTGATCAAACCAATTCTGGCGCCAAGATCTACCAAATCTCCTATGTCGGCGGCGACACGTTGGACATATCTGAGGCAGTAGCGACGGGCGCAATCCCTCCGCTACCGACCGGCGACTTCAGTTTCCTTAGAAACATTAAAGATGACGTTTACTTGGTGGAAGATGATGCGACACCACCGATAGGGTTATACGTTTTACGTTCCCGTTCCCCGAACTGGCATTCCGTGCCCGCTCCTCCAACCGAACTCAACTCTGATAATTATAATTTGCTTTTTGGTTTCGTGCTGAATGATAAGCTCTTCTTGCATCTCCCGTTCGCACCAGGAATTGCTTATGTATACGACCCCCAACCTAACGCATGGATTAAACTGGAGCGGGCACTTTCTCATCCTGATTATGTTTCTTTCTTGAGTGTGTCGTTCCTTGGGGATGTACGCCATCGCAGTGTTGTGCTGACATGGACCGTGGAGGGTCTTTGCGGACCTGGTGTGAAATATGACATACACGCTTTGCTGGTGGATAATCAAGATTATTGTATTCTTCGCCATCAACGCCTTGATGAGTTGTGTGAGGCGATCCAACCATCCTTCTTTGAGCCCGCAGATCTCAACTTGGTTGACCTTGGCAACAGCAAAGTATGCGTTATCATCGGTGGTGCTGCAGAAGTCATTCCATCCGTTTGCATTTTAGTAGTTGAATTAGGGTTGGTACAAGAGGAGGAGCAGCAAAGGTTCTTATCTGTGCGTGTACTCGTCAATCGAGTCTTCGATATGAGGCCTTATATCTCAAAGTACGGCGGTCTTCAAGGGCTCTGCACCTCCTTTCTTTTCTCGCTCAGCAAGGGAACGTCGGACATAGACAGGGATGCGGTGAAGGATCATATAGGTGAGAAGATTGATAGGGTGTAGTGTAGTCTTTGTTTTTGTTTTCTTTTTTTTTTTTGTTATTTTGTGTGCTTATAGTCTCATGGTTGTTTGATTTATATTGGTAGGTGAGAAAGTTCCCACCCGGACTTCGGCATCTCTGGAGGCCTTTTCCAGGAAGAGGTCATCCGGGAAGGACGACCTTTCGACAGAAGGTGATAAAGATAATATGGTCAAGGTTGCTCAATCTAAGGAGATTAGTTTAAGGAGAAGAAAGCTAGAGTCAGCTGTTGTAGGTCTTGATAAGTACCTGGAGGTTTCTCAGTTGAAGGATAAGGCTAGAGAATTGGGTATGGAGGACATGACCGAGGCTTTGAAGCCAAAGGAAAAAGAGTCAGGGGAAATGGTAAAACAGATAACTACTTTGCAGTCTCAATTGAAGGAACGCGATGAGAAGATTGAGGCATTAACTCTAAAGGTCGGTGAGATGTTTTGGAAAGGGTTTGATCGTGGATTTGATCGTGCTACAAGTCAAATTAAGGCTCTTGCGCCGGATGTTAATGTGGATGATATGGATGTATCCAAGATTGTGGTGAATGGAGTATTAGTGGATGCTGACATCTTGGAGGATGGTTGTGATGAATATGCTGCGGATGTTGAGAAGAAAGACCCATAGTGTGGTGGTTATCATATGTATTTTAATTATTTGCTGTTAGTATGGATGATGATGTAGTATGTTGGATTCTAAGTATTTTGCTTCTGGATTTTTGATGAATACCAGTTCGGCTATTGTTTTACTTTTTCATTTGTTTGCATGATTTGCTTCACTGAGCTATTGCCGTTAGAAATCAAATTTGAGGTCCGACTTGTTCGTGTTGTTTTCCAACTTTTTGTTTGTTGGTTTGATAAGAGATCATATGTAATGTAATACCAAATATAAATGGCGACGACTCTGGTGGCTTTGTTTACGGTGACTATAGATGGCTAGGTGTTGACCTGCCAATAAAGATACGACCGTTGTAAGGTTTCACAAGGTCATTATCTATGTACTTATAAGGTAAACTATATTATGTACAGTCCAAGGATAATAATAAACAATTTTTACTGCAAAAATAAATAAAGAATTTTAAAAAATGGGTAAGGCTAAAACAGTAATTGCATGTTGGATTAAATGCTTCCACAATACCAGTGGTGTGGAAGCAATTGTTCATTGTCGGCGGCAGTTTTGAGGTGCACGAACACAAGCCACAAATACAGGAAAATTGATGTAATATACTATATGATGTTGCAAATTGTTTTGGTTCTCTACCTCAAACTTGAAATTCCATGTGTTGGAGGTGCAGGTGAAATTGTGTAGGAAAGAGGGTGTGAAATTTTGCAGCCATGGAAAATTCTCAGCGACAAAATTGCTGGGACAATTTTATTGAAGGGGGTTAGTTGTTAATTTCATACAAGTGTGAGACTCGTTATTGTGGCCGAAAATGAGCATGGATTTGGCATTGTAGTTGGACGAGAGTAGAGATCATTGCTAGGATAAGGAGCGGAGAAATGACGGAAGAGAGGACCAGCGGAAAGTTATCAGGTGGCGGCGATGGAGGAAGAGACGACCAGTTTAGGTTGCCAATAAGCAGAGTGGACTAGTGTGGTTGGTTCCATATTATTGGGGCCGCTGCTTGCGGCGATTCCACTCTCAACGAGCCGCCAAGAGTTTCAAACCAAAGCCACCAAAGCCTTCCAAGTGTGGCAGTGACAACAAATGGAACCCAAAAAATGATTTTCTTAATTTTTATTTTTATTTTGAAATTTTTTCAATTTGTCTTTTCTAATGTTTATTACTTAACCACAGCAAAACTAAACAATTACTGTATCGTGTTAATAATTTCACTGCATCTTAACCCAGTCAAGGAATAGTCAACAGTAAAACTAGCTTCCACGTGTCTCTTTCTCATAGATGTATTTAATGTAGCCAGCTTAGCCACCGTAAACTCAATGCTACCAGAGAACGCACCAATATAAATTACTTCTACTGGAGACCATTCCCTTTGTGTAATTGTTGTTTAATTCGGTTGATTTTACTGAAGACTGCAAATCTGCTGATGGATACAGCAATGTAAGAATTTATGGAAACTAATAATTATATTCCGTAAACAGCACTAATAATCCATATGCATGCAATTATCTTTCAGTTAGATGAATTCCTTTGTAAAGGCAAGTAAGGGTATGAATGGGCCGGATGAAATCGGGTTTGATGTGATCCAGATTCGACCCAAAATATATACCGGGTCTATTTATTAGACTCGAACCGGCCTTAGACCCGATGGAACCTATACACTTTCGGGCCACGATTATATCGGGTAAAAACTGGATGGAAACCGGGTCATTAACATTGCATTACCTTGATACCTTCTTATAAGTTAGCATGTGAAAATATCCAAATTTCCAAAACTCCAACTATTATTTGACATGGTAAAATTCACTTAGAAAAACAAGAATCAACTCTTCTCTAAAATTAAAGCATAATCATAATCAAATACTAATATTGTATAATAATACCAAATATTTAAATCAATACAAATAATACAACATTATGTATTAGTTTAAAATTTTATGCATTTTAAACATAAAACATTAACTTATAGTTTTATAATAACTAATAACACAAAATATTAAGGTTTACAATACTTAAATTCCACATAAGAATAGCCATCATCCATCACTAATAACACAAGATATTAATTGTGTATGATGACCGGGCCACCGGGGCGACTTCAGGTGACCCGAGCCATGGCCCGGACTCGACCCGAAATAATGACCGGCTCTATTTTTGAAACCCTTACCCGACCCTAGACCCAATGAAATCACACCAAATTAGACCCTAAAATGCTCGGGACCGGACCGGGTCTTCGGGCCGGGCCGGGCCACGAAAGGCAAGGCTCAATGTCTACTTACCTCATCAATAATAGTCATAGATTTGCTTAATTTTGAGCCTGTTCAAGAGCTGGTGCGGTCATGCGTTTTGCAAAAATGTGACAATACAGTAACAGAATTCATCCTATCTTTTAGGCCCTCATTAGGATTAATACGGTAAACTACTGTGATATATTTGAGAATAATTATATGCCAAGTATTCTAACTTATGTGGTGATAAACTAATCTTTGGTAGAATGTTTAGGAATTTTCTCTAATTTTAAAGCTTTTTTGTGCCAGCCTTGTTTGTCTCTTGGTTTAACTGCACCCTTTGTAGTACTTTCACGGGATTCATTTACTAGCATTCTAGTTACTTGGATTTTTGGGGCCAATTAAGCTTATAGAAACAGTGTCCTCTCTTACATGCAATTTTGAAATTTTATTGTTGTGCTTGTTTTTGTGTATTTACTATCAAATTATTTTATTAAATATACTTGTTTTTCTTATTAGGTTGTTAAAGTAGCAGATTTTGGCGTTGCTCGTTTCCTCAAACAGCAGAAACTGGGACATATATAGATGGATGGCACCAGAGGTTTGTCATATGAATAATAATAATAATAAAGCCACAGAATTTTGAAGGTTCTTGTGCATGGATGCGTAAGTTTGATCAAGTACATATTTACATAAGCAGGATATTGGTGTATTTATGTGCATTTTCCTTCCTTTGTTCTGCCTTTGCTGTTTTGTTTGATTAAAAGATGTTTCATGAGGTGCCTTGGGTGTCACACAGGTTTGCTTTCCTCGTAGGGAGACTTTATTGTTTAAGCAAAATGATCATACTCTAAAATTGAAAACCCCATAAATTAGAGCCATAAGGTACATGTCAATTTAGCAGTCTGCATCTCCACCGTTTCTTTGCAACATGGCATTTTATTTCTCCACTTATTTCTTCAAAATTCTTGAATCGGGTTTTCTTATTCAAAATCAAATCAACCAAAATGTTAATCAGCAATTGATATTTTATTTATGCCCTCAAATTAATCGTGTCATAGAAATTTCATACTACCTGTTCTCTTTTGTATTTCTATAAATTAAACTGAGGGTATTTGTTTTTTGTTTCCAATTGAAAACCCAAAATTTTAAAAACACAAACTGAAAATATCTCCTTTTGTTTCCATCTTCTTGCACAATAAAATAGTTACCTTATTGATTGTTTATGGATTCTGTCTTACAGACAATTTGAATAACATTACAAGTGATGATCAATTCGATGAATGTTCCTTCCAAAAAAAAGTTCATTGGAGGTAATTCTCCATTATAAATAAATTGGATCTTCTAATTTTTCTCTCTTCTTATATTCATATCTGCAGTGCAGGCTTTTTATGCCAATATATTGCTGCCTGCTCTGTGTGGCATGCTTACTAGGCTGCTGCTTTTTGTTGGTTTTAGATTATTGTGTTAAAATTTTATTTATGTAGTTGGTGACTTGGTGGGATATTAATTATTTTAGATGTTTTTTTTGTTTCTCACGGTATCCTCCGATCTGGCAATTCAAAGACTAATCCGTGGCAGTACTGAACTCCATTTAAAGATTTGCCATTAACTTTTAAATGTTACTTATTACAAAATATGTCTCTTGTCTTGTGTGCATCTTGCAGGTGAAATGCAGTAATCTGTAACGAGTCAAAAGTGGCCCAAGGCCCAACTAAGATGAGTTTTACTAGTAATTGAACTATTATAAATAGATATAGGAAGAATGTAAATGGTAATGATAAGTAGAGTTTCACATTTCTTAGAAAAAAATTTTTTTGTTTGTTATGTTCAAAAAATGAAAAATAGTTGGAACTTGGAATTAAAATTTATTTATGTACATTAAAAAAAAAATTTTTGAAGGGGAGCCTCGGAGCAGCGGATGAGTTGTCTCCACGTGACCTCAAGGTCACGGATTCAAGCCGTGGAAACAGCCACTGATATAATTATCAGGTTAGGCTGCGTACATTACAACCTTGGTTGCGGCCCTTTCCCGGACCCTGCGTTAAACGCGGGACGCTTGTGCACCGGGTTGCCCTTTTTACATTAAAATTTTTATATTTTGAATGGTTTTGTCTCTCCTATTCAATAAAAAAAAACACAATAAAATATGCATGATACCCAGATATTTGTGTTACGGGTCTTTCTATGATGATTTTACTTGCTATTGTTCTAAACTTCTAAAGGCTTTATTATTTCACTTTTGAAAGCATTAGTGGTATGTTATTCACTTATATATTTTGGATCTAAACTTTCTTATTTAATTTATCCAATTTTGCATATAGAGCAAGATGTTGACATGTTTATTCGTGATCGTGATCCTAATCAGCAGTAGCTTAAATTTCAGCAGCTCCCAACATTCTATATATATTATTGATGGCTCAATATTATTGTTCATTACGGTTAGTGGTTTTAATGGATAATAGCTTACCTAATAGGCTTTAGCCAGGACTAATTAACCTTGAAAATGAGGTTGACTATTCATTTACAAGGCATTTTTTGAGTTCCTCGAACAATTGATTGAAATTTTAAGACTTTTAATTTCTTTTAAAAAATATAAATAATAATAAATAGGGGTGTTCAAAACTAAATAAAATTGTCTATCGAAATAAAAAATTAAATTATTACACGTGCATCCAATTATATAACGTTACATTAGTAAAAATAACTACATTTTATATTACTTGCGCAAATGATAATTTAAAAGAATGTATGTGATTGTATGATTATGTAAAATGTAAAAAATAAATTATTTCAGTTTAGAAAATTAATCTAATTGGAGTAAAAGTAATTCCATATGCAATATTTTTCAGAAAATATGTGTATATGGTTTTTCTGTATATATAATCTTTTGAGTTTTAAGTTATACATCTAAAACACAATATATTTCTATAAGTTTTACTTATTTATTATAGTTAGTCTTTTAAGTTATACATTTAATATAAAACACAACATTTTTATATTTAACTTATTTATTTATCTTTTTTAATTTGCAAAAGAAAAAAAAACTCAAATAAATATCATATCATCTACTTTTGTTATATATGTGATTTAATTTTTATACACTGATAATAGAAAAAAAAATTACATTAACATCTAATTATTTATTGACATATTAAAAATATTAAATTAATATGAATATTAATTGATATATTTTTATAACACATGGACCCGTTCAGTCATATAATGATTATAATCCCAATAAAGGAAATGGAAGAGTCCTTCAAAGAATTCAAAATGTGCCCAAATTTTCCACGGTTCATAAATCATAAGCTAAGATCACATTAGCTTTAAGGGCAGATTATATATCCTCCAATTCCAAAGGATATGTAGAAATCATGATGCATCAAGGGTTTAGGGGAGGGGTTCTAAATTTATTAGTTTGGATTATTCACAAAACAAATCTAGAACTAGTTGAATTAGGGGATTCTACTGTCATGAGTGATTTGGAAGATGCAATGGATTTTTGGAAAGTAGGATTAATCTACATCAAATTCAAACCCCCTCTTTTAATAAAATAGAAAGAGTACGCAAGGATAATAAAATTGTGAAAAAATAATAATAAAAAAAAGGATAAAAAATTTTATTGATTGTTGATTGATTAAATGATATACTATAAAGATAAAACTAAGTATATATAAAATATTGGTCTATAAAAAATAAAAATAAATAAAGACAAGATAAAGATAAGATAGAGATAAAGATAAAGATAAATTATAAGATAAAATAAAGACTAAAATTATAATTAAATTTGTGTGTTGGGTTGAATTTGTGGGTTGTGATGGACTAAGGTAAAAAAGTGATTTAATATCTTTTAGATACGCATTGTTGAATGAATGATTTATGTCAATTTTTCTTGGATTCATATAAACGGGGTCTCTGCATCCAATCTTCTATAACCGAAAGTCCGAAACCCTAGCCTACGTCTGCCTTCTATATAACAAACAAATAAATCCTTTGTTCTGTGTGTTCATATTGTTGATGATGGAGTCGGCGGAAACAGGAGAATGCCTGTGGATGGTGACAGACAACAAAATCTTTGGCATCCGCATTGAGAAGTTAGAAAAATTGGGGAAGAATGAGGTTAGGGATTGGAAATCCCATCTTGAGCGGGCTCCCTTTGATTTCCATTTGGAGCTTCCAGAGGTCAACATGTCTCCCTTTATCTTCGCCTCGAAACTTTTCTTAACCACTGAGCCAAACGATTCTGGCACGAAGATCTACCAAATCTCCTATGTCGGCGGCGATACGGTGGAAATATCTGAGGCGGTAGCGACGGGCGCAATCCCTCCGCTACCGACCGGCTTCCCGAATTACATTGCAAACATTAAAGGTGACGTTTACTTCGTGGGGCAGCTTGACGCACAGGGATTATGTGGTACGGGGTTATGGGTTTTACGTTCCAATTCCAGGGAATGGGTTTCTGTGTCCGCTCCTCCAACCGAATACGACTCTGATAATCTTGGTTGTCCTTTTGGTTTCGTTCTGAAAGACAAGCTGTTCCTGTGTCCCTTGCCCGCACGAGGAATTAGCTATGTTTACGACCCCCCAGCCAACAAATGGACTAGACTGGAGTCCACATTTTCTCCTTCTGATCATCATTCTCTCCCATCCTTTGTGTTAGTGTCGCCCCCTGGGGATGTAGGCGATCGCAGCGTGGTGCTGACAGGGAGAATGAAGAGTCTTCACGGCGGATCTCGTGTGAAATATGACATACACGCTTTGCTGGTGGATAATCAAGATTATCGTGTTCATCGCCGTCAACGCCTTGATGAGGTGTGTGAGGCGATCCAACCATCCTTCTTTAAAGCTTCGGACTCAGACCTCAGCTTGGTTGACCTTGGCAACAGCAAAGTATGCGTTATGATCGGTGGTCTCGCAGAACGCATTCCATCCGTTTGCATTTTAGTAGTTGAATTAGGGTTGGTACAAGAGGAGGAGCAGCAAAGGTTCTTATCTGTGCGTGTACTCGTCAATCGAGTCTTCGATATGGTGCCTGATAACTTAGAGGACCGCAGTCTTCAAGTGCCCTGCACCTCTTTTATTTTCTCGCTCAGCAAAGGTATAATGTTGCTTTTGTTAGAGATTTGGTGAATAAATTTTCTTTATTTTTTAAAAGACTTGTTATTCTTAAGACCTCACAACAAAATTATGTTACAGATTGCATCTCTCCAAGGAAAGTCCCCAAGCTAGCTGGTGGGACCAATCCAAGCAACCCAACAACATCATTTGAACAAGAATGACTAACTTCACCTTGTTCATGTATGCTTTATTTTATCAGATCTCTCAGTTAGACATTTCTATGTTTGGAGCTTTACTGGTAATTGAACTACTGTAAATAGATATTAGGAAGAATGCAAATGCCTAAATGGTAATGGATAATTTTAATAATGGATTCCTTTCCCCTTTGTCCATAATTGGGATTCTCTCTACTCTCTCTTCTCTCTACTTGCTTTTAATTAGAAAAATTCTTATTCTATCCTATCTCTCAAATCTTCCTCCCAACATAATCCTAATTGCGTATCATAGTGGTTTTCATATTTTCATATGTTAGGATATACACAAGATCATTGTAGTTAACCTCAATTTTCTACAAAAGCTAAAAATATCAAAGCTTTCTATATTTCCTTTTTTTTATTTGGTGATTAGTTCTTTTCTTTATTAACTATAAATCCTAATTTAAAAGAATTGTTGAATCACATATTTTTGTCATTATTGCCAAAGGAGTCAACATGTTTTTTTAGAAGATTTTAAGATTGTGGAGTAGCTATTAGCTAATTAGTGTTTATATGAAAGAAATGTTGAATTTGAATGAGACAGGAACCTACAAGAAGAGACTACATTTGGTAATAATTAAGATGCTAACACTCAAGCCTGAAGATACATAACATTATCTTCAACTCCTTCGCTTGCGTTGTATATTGGGTGAGATTGAAATTGAGTTGAAAAAAAAGAAAAAGAATTGAGCTCCTTCATTATTTCTCATTATATTTCAAATAATGTTCTCTTCTGTTCAGCTTCTTTGCTTCTATGAGCAGTCACCAGTATGTGAACACTTAGTGCACACTGAGCATAATAATGTCATATTATTGAAAGATAAGAAGCTAATATCAAACCCTTCTAATTGTTGCATAGTTCATGCAGTGAGGGAGGATTCACTGCAACAATTCTATGTTAATATGTTATGTTTTGGTTCAAGTGAACTTTGTAGATAAAAAAATTTACTTTATTTGCAAATTAGCTACTTGAAATTTAGCTTATTACTCTTTAAAGCTTTTGTATCTATTGTAGAATATTAATATTTGTTAGTATCTAATAACTGAAAAAAAGAGCTTATGTTTCTATGAATTTCCTTAGATTTTATATTTGATCGGTTGGTAGTGGTTTGAGTAAAGATGCTTGGTGGACTTTGACTCATTTCAAGTATTGATGTATAATATTGCGATGATGGAATAGCCCTTCCATCTTAGAATGTGTATTAACAAACTTTCACAAGGGTGCTTAACAGCTTAACTAATAACTAACACCTCAACTAACTACACTATCTATATGTCTATACAGGGGTGAAGCTAGGTTGAAGTTGAGGGAGGGGCCAAAAATTAATCTTGTAATAGAAAAAGAGTAAAATAAAATTTTTAAGGGGGGCTAAAATAAAATTTGTACACAATTTATAAAGAAAATTTAAAGTTTGGGAGGGGCCATTGCCCCCCTTTGGTTATATGTGGCTCTGCCCCTGTGTCTATACACAAAAAAGTTTCATTATGTATTCCACAAGATATATCAGTGTTATGGTTCAAAAAGATTTAAAAGTTTATGACTCGATTATATTCATTATTTTTAAAAATTTACATTTAATAGTATGTAATTAAATAATCTTATAAAACTGTTTCACGAAGAAAATAATCTCTTTAAAGTTATTGTAATTTAGTGATACAGATAGTCAGATACTTATTTTATTCTTTTAAAAGGATAAAATGTATTTCTACTATATATATATATATATACATGAGGCTTTTCAGCCCAAAGAACAAAACAAACTAAATCTGAAAAAAGAAACATCACTACTACCAGTTTACAAATTTAAAGAAATCTCAGAAGGAAGATGCTCAAAGCAAAGGTATTCTGGTTGGATTCAAGAACCAAGTTTGCCAACTTATCAGCCACATGATGTACTTCTCTATATAAGTTGCCCATATACTTGAATCAGTAACTTTGATAGGACATGTTAAAATATAATGAACCACGAGTAATGCGTTAAATGCAATATAATCAATCTTACCTCATAGGTATATTTGCATTGCAAATAATCATCTAAAAAGTTTGTTATATGATGTTTTTCAATCACCATAAATCTTTGTAATTATTCTCTGCTTTGCAAGTCAAACTTTTTTATAAGATGTTTTGTAACCAAAATGATTCTCAACTGCTTTTTGGAGAACTCTTATATTGATCGTAGGATCTGTCTTCACCATAGAGAGTACGTGTTCAGCTATCACCTTCGAATCCAACCTTCCATGATCTTGGCCTAGTGTAGTTTGCATGCAAGAATGAGGACCACTGCATCTCCTAATCTCCCATTTTTCTTGTTTTTGACGACATGCAATGCATATGTTCTATTGACATCTCGACCTAATCTGAGTATAGTATATATCATACTTCAAACTGGTTACTTTCTACTATCTTATACTCCACAGCTCGCTTGATGCTATACATCTTTACCGCCATTACAACTTCTTTGTTGTCGAATTGTTGCCCAATCTCAAAATCATGCGTTGGATTATCCTCGGACCCTCCTTGACCAAAAGACCAATCTCCATTCATTGCGTCAAGGTTCAACGTCGAATAGTGAGTAAGATGATCATATGGTCTGGAAATAGCAGGCTAAGTTAGCGAAACTTGTGACATTGTGAAGTCGTTTAACTCCTCATGTTCCTCCTCAGGTATGTCCACTAGTTTAGCATCTACATCTTTATCATCAGACATAAGATGAATTTGATAATGATCTTGCATTGGGTCTCCAATAGTAGAACCATCACGACTTTCATGATCTACTTCCAACACACATCATTATAATCATTAGGATTTGACTCGCCTTGATTCCCCTCTAGTGTCATGTTCAAATCAACCATCAACTTTCTAATGTTTGTTCTTATTGCTGCAAATGATGCATTCTTATCACCAATTTTTGACGATATAGCTGCACACATATCAACAGAAAACAAAAATAACTCTACCAAATGGACATTTGGAAAACAATTATGCCAACCCCTAATATTTTTGTCATCACGTGTTCGATACCTTAGTCAAATGAAACATTATTAAAAGTCATGTGTACAAATACCGAGCAAAAATAAGAATAAAATATTGAAGTTTATAATAATAAACAAGTTCGTTATTGTAGTTACTTCAAATTCTAAAAAAATATATATTCTAAAAATTATAGATAAAATTATTTCTTTTCAAAAATAAATAATTTTTAAATTTATTTCAGAAAATTTTCCGGAACATATTTAATAAAGTTTATCTTAATTTTTTTAAAGACATATCTGAAACCAAAGGATTGGCTGTGAGAAAAAACGGGGTTTGCATCCAATCTTCTATAACCGAAACGGGATTTATATGAACATAACAAACAAATAAATCCTTTGTTCTGTGTGTTGATATTGTTGATGATGGAGTCGGCGGAAACAGGAGAATGCCTGTGGATGGTGACAGACGACTACATCTTTGGCATCCGCGTTGACAAGTTAGAAAATTTGGGGAAGAATCAGGATAGGGATTGGAAATCCCATCTTGAGCAGGCTCCGATTGATTTCCGTTTGAATCTTCCAGAGTCCAACACGGTGCCTTACTACTTTATCTTCGACTCGAAACTTTTCTTAGTCGGTAATCAAACCGATTCTGGCACCAGGATCTACCAAATCTCCTATGTCGGCGGCAACACGTTGGACATATCTGAGGCAGTAGCGACGGGCGCAATCCCTCCGCTACCGACCGGCTTCTTCACTTTCCTTGCAAACATTAAAGATGACGTTTACTTGCTGGAGCATGGTGCGGCACCAGAGGTAGCAAGAAAGACGGGGTTATGGGTTTTAAGTCCCCGTCTCGGTTCCCCGAACTGGCATTCCATGCCTGCTCCTCCAACCGAAGTCGAGTCTCATAATGATTTGCCTTATGGTTTCGTGCTGAATGACAAGCTCCTCCTGTATCCTTGGACCGGACCAGGAGTTGCCTTTGTCTACGACCCCGAACCTAAAAATTGGATTAAACTGGAGGATGCACTTTCTCTTCCTTCTTATATTGTTTTCTTGGGTGTGTCGTCCCTTGGGGATGTAGACGATCGCAGTGTGGTGCTGACATGGAACCTGGAGGCTCTTTACGGACATGGTGTGAAATATGACATACACGCTTTGCTGGTGGATAATCAATATTGTATTCTTCGCGATCAACGCCTTGATGAGTTGAATGAGGCGATCCAACCATCCTACTTTGATGATGGGTGCTCAAATCTCAACGTGGTTGACCTTGGCAACAGCAAAGTATGCGTTATGATCGTTGGTCTCGCAGAACGCATTCCATCCCTTTGCATTGTAGTAGTTGAATTAGGGTTGGTACAAGAGGAGCAGCAGCAAAGGTTCTTATCTCTGCGTGTACTCGTCAATCGAGTCTTCAATATGAGGCCTTATTTCTTAGAGGACATCGGTGTTCAAGTGCTCTGCACCTCCTTTCTTTTCTCGCTCAGCAAGGGAACGTCGGACATAGACAGGGATTCCTTGAAGGATCATATAGGTAAGAAGATTGATAGGGTGTAGTCTTTGTTTTTTTTTTTTTTTTTTTTTTTTACTTTGTGTGCTTATGTTCTCATGGTTGTTTGATTTATATTGCCAGGTGAGGAAGTTCCCACCCTGACTTCGGCATCTCTGGAGGCCTTTTCCAGGAAGAGGTCATCCGGGAAGGACGGCCCTTCGACAGAAGGTGATAATGTGGTCAAGGTTGCTCAATCTAAGGAGATTAGTTTACAGAGAACAAAGCTAGAGTCAGCTGTTGTAGGTCTTGATAAGTACCTGGAGGTTTCTCAATTGAAGGATAAGGCTAGAGAATTGGATATGAAGGACATGACTGAGGCTTTGAAGGCGAAGGAAAAAGAGTCAGAGGAAATGGTAAAACAGATAGCTACTTTGCAGTCTCAATTGAAGGGACGCGATGAGAAGATTGAGGCATTAACTCTAAAGGTGGGTGAGCTGGAGAATGCATTAAAGGATGCTAAAAATTCAAAGGAGCCAATGGCTTTTGAGATGTTTGGGAAAGGGTTTGATCGTGCTATAAGTCAAATTAAGGCTCGTGCGCCGGAGGTTAACGTGGTTGATATGGATGTATCCAAGATTGTGGTAAATGGAGTATTAGTGGATGCTGACATCCCGGAGGAAGGTTGTGATGTCAAAGAGAATGAATGAATGATATCAAAGTGGGTGCCTCCCTGACTAGTAAAAAGGAAAAAAAATTCTTACATTAGATTCCCATTTAAATGCTGCTTCTGTCGAACTACAACAATTAAAGAACTTGTTGAGATCGAACAGAATGAAAATCTCCTTCAAGGTCCTTTTCAAAAACTTAAACACAGGAAACAACTGCTTGACAAAGAAGTTCTATCTTTGTCAAAAGAAAAAATTAATCTTGAAGCTCGAACCAGACAACTTCATGCTGTAGAGTTGAAACAATTTCAAAAGCTCCAAACACTTGCGCAGGAGCGATCACAGCTGAAGGAACAACTGGACCAACTTTTGCAGCCTTATGAAAATTGAAGGCTTGGTATGTCAAGTGATTATATAACTGAACATCTCCTTTCTTGTTGTCACTTGTCTTTATATTTTTAGAACTGAGTATTTTGCACTATGACTCAATGCTTCAAATATTTACCATTAACAAGGCAGAGGAGTCCTTCAGAGAATTCAAAGTGTGCCCAAGTTTCCCACAGTTCATAGATCATAAGCTAAGATCACATTAGCTTTAAGGGCAGATTATATATCCTCCAATTCCAAAGGATATGTAGAAATCATGATGCATCAAGGTTTTAGGGGAGGGGTTCTAAATTTATTGTTTGGATTGTTTACAAAACAAATCTAGGACTAGTTGAATTAGGGGATTCTACTGTCATGAGTGGTTTGGAAGATGCAATGGATTTTTGGGAAGTAGGATTAATCTACATCAAACCCTCTTTTAGGTATGCATTGCATTGTATGATATCATATATGGACAGAATTTTCAGATAGTAGAATTTATACTGCATTGCTTAGAATTTGTTGAATGAATGATTTATGTCAATTTTTCTTGGATTCATAAAACTTCTCATCTTTCTTTTTAATGAAATGTTTAGGTGAATGCTAACATGAACTAAGAAAAATGCTGAAAGGATGTCTATAATTTGAGTTAGAAACTGTATACATCATTGTTGACACATTAAGCTTTAAAGTTTAATGAGAAACTTTAAGAATGCTTTCACTAGAGTCAAGCTAATCAAATACCATACTTTTTAGAGCAATTTATAATCAAGTTGAGGTATTATTCATCATTAATTTTTACTAATTCTAAACTCTGTTTATATGCATATTATACTTTTATTAAACTTAATGCTTCTGGTGTATGCTACTGACTCAACCAACACCACTTTCGGTTTCTTTCTCTCCCAAATTCCAACTCAAAAATCTTCCATTTATTGTTGCTGCATTGTTGAGAGTTCTATTACAGTTTTAACACTTCTAGCGTCTTAATTATATATATACAAGACTTTATTTATTACAAAACACAAGTTTAATTTCCAACAAGCTAAGAAAAATGAAAGTACATGAAAAATTTTTAAGTTACATAATACATTACAAGATCTAATGCAGCCCTCATCAGTCATCATAGCCTAGCTTCAAGCTTAGAAAACATGCCTTGCACAGGAGACTAACATGTTTAAGCGTTCCCAACTAAGACTGAAAGAGAGAAGAAACAAATAAGTTAAGAAATTAGTTAAGTCTCCATAGTAAAATTACATATAAAATATAAAATTAAGACGTATAATTATACATAGTAGTCGATTTAATGATCGAGTTTTTATAAAATACTAGAATGAGACCCGCGCGATGCGCAGGGCGGTAAACTTCTTCATGTTGATCAGTTCTGTTTAGGATTTTTTTATATTTGTTAAATTTAATAATTAAATAAATTAATTAATTTTTGAGAGGCTTATTAGTTATGAAATACCCATAAGTCAACTGTGCAAATTTTTCAGTTTGTGGATTGATGTAGATTTTTGTACTTTGTGCTAATCGAATAATCGCCTAAAATATTATAATATAATAGGTTATATAAAATAAAATTGTGTTGTATTTGTCTCATTTAATGTATTATATAAAATATAATTCTTTGAACTAAGGAAAACAATAGATTTAAATTTTTTTGAAAAAGATCGTACCTTTGTATTCAGTAACCAATGTTGATATGAGTGCAACAATTTTTTTGCCCTTTATTTGTGTTGTAATTTATTTGTTTATCTGACTTGAGAGATTTCTCTCCAATGTGACTTTTAACACGATGTTTCTAAAATTATTAGTATTTTGTTAATAACTATATATGTATTTTGTTAATAACTATATAATCTCTCAGAGGACTGCTGTCAAGTGCCCTGGACCTCCTTTGTTTTCTCGCTCAGAAAGGGAATACCTCGCAAACATCCATACTCCCAAGGTATAATGTTGCTTTTGTGAGCATGCATCTTGTTATTCTGTAAGAGTTACCCTTAAATTATATCCATCAAAAACATTGTTAGGGATTTGGTGAATAAATTTTCTTTATTTTTTAAAAGAGTTGTTATTCTTAAGATCTGAGAACAAAATTACGTTACAGATTGCATCTCTCCAAGGAAAGAGCCCAAGCTATCTGGTGGGACCAATCCAAGCAACCCAACAACACCATTCGAACAAGAATGACTAACTTCAACCTGTTCATGTATGCTTTATTTTATCAGATTTTGAATACTGATGTGTTTATTCCGCTATTAAATAAAGTTAGACATGTTAGTAGGATTTCAATGTTCATATATCATTTTGTACTTTTTTAGGTTATAATCTTTTTCATTCACAAAATTGAGAAAATATCAAGTTTTAGTGAGAATAGGTGAATCAATAAGAGCATATGAGTCAAGAGGAATAAGTGATGTATCTATTTAACTTGTGGCTTATTCCTATTTCTCTTTCTTCCACTCTTCTTTCTTTTTGATATTTTAATATTTTACTTTTCTGAATTTTATATTTTAACTTTTTTTTTTTAAGTTAAGAATTTTCACATAAGGTGTTTGGAATTTGAGATAGATTTTACCTTTGTTGATGTCTTGATCTTTTCTTAATTTTATTGTGGCATTTATAAAATGATATATGATCCACAAACATTCAAATTTGTTTCTGTATAATTTTTAAATTTCATAAATTTTTGGTACCATGTTGATTATAATTTATATAAGCCTTTATTGATAGAGAAAATATGCGATTCCAAATTTCCAACGCAGTTGACACTTTTGCTCTTTTTAAGCCTTTGATAGTCTTTTTCCTTGGTTTTAGAATTTCTTTTGGTTAAATTGCTATTAGTTATTGAATCATTATTTCAAAGCTATGGTTAAAGGAAGATTGAAAGCCAAGGTTACAGTAGGGGCCTGTTGACACTTAAAGGGTGAATGCTAAGATATGGTAGGGTCTTGTGGGGAAGGAGATGTTGCTGTTGTCTAATTTTCTCATTTGTTTTTTGGTGATTTGTATATATGTCATGATATTTATTGTTTATGTTATTTCTAAATCTAAATTAATGGATAATAGTTAACGAAGATCACAGCAAAATTTGACACAGGAGGTTATTTTTGGTGTGCAGATTAAGTGTTAAATGAAGCAATTGTTGTCCATTCTCGGACATTGTCCTTCTAGGGGTGTGATGTACTGGGATATCAAGGGATCAAATCTTCTGGTGAATAATGAAGGGATACTGAAGGCGTGGTTGAATATAATAGTACATTGAAATTTTCTTAGTGCGGTATTGGTTGGATTTGATGATTTTTATGAAGAACAGTTCTGGTGGTAGTAGCTTCTACATGTCAAATCTATGGATATAAGACTTTTAAAAAGAAAATTAGTTATAGAGATGTCCACTATTTTACATGACATCCTTTTCAGCAATAATTTTTATATTATCAATGGTTGGAATTGTTCTGTTAACCTACAACATTTTCCAGGTTAGACAAATGGTGATTGCGATAATGTCAGAATGTGACATAAGGTAAAGATCTGCTAGCTGGGGTCCATTATATTTTCTCAGGTTTTGGTTTGGGTTTAGTAATCTCAGGAGTCAGGAGTAATTCGAGTGCATGATAATATGCTTATGATTGAATTTCATCTGTGATTTCATTGATTTGTGAATTGCAGCTCCTTAGTTATTGCTGCAGATTATATATATCCTACCTAGGACATTTGTTAGTTAAGCATTAAAAAGAGAGGTCCTACGTTGCATGAGATTTCAATCCTTAAGTAGAGTTTCACATTTCTTTGGAAAATTCTTTTTGTTTGTTAGGTTCGAAATGAAAAATAGTTGGAACTTGGAATTAATTAAGTGCATACTTGCCCTATCTGGCTATAAATCTCGGATTTTTGACGAAAATGTGCAGAAATTTATTTATGTACATTAAAATTTTTATATTTTGAATGGTTTTGTCTCTCCTATTCAATAAAAAAAAACAAAGTAAAATATTCATGATACGAGATATCTCTGTGTTACGGTCTTTCTATGATGATTTTACTTGCTATTGTTCTAAACTTGTAAAGGCTTTATTATTTCACTTATGAAAGCATTAGTGGTATGTTATTCACTTATATATTTTGGATCTAAACTTTCTCATTTAATTTATCCAATTTTGCATATAGAGCAAGATGTTGACATGTTTATTCGAGATCGTAATCGCAGTAGCTTAAATTTCAGCAGCTCCCAACATCCTATATATATTGTTGATGGCTCAATATTATTGTTCATTACGGTCAGTGGTTTTAATGGATAATAGCTTACCTAATAGTCTTTAGCCAGAACTAATGAACCTTGAAAATGAGGTTGACTATATTCATTTAGAAGGCATTTTTTGAGTTCCTCGATCAATTTGATTGAAATTTTAAGAATTTTAATTTCTTTTAAAAAATACAGTGTTCAAAAGTCAAAACTAAATTAAATAGATGATGGAAATCAAAAAATTAAATTATTACACGTGCATCCAATTATATAATACTACATCAGTAAAAATAACTATTTTTTACATTTACTGTATGATTGTAGGATTGTGAAAAACACAAAAAATAAATTATTTCAGTTTAAAAAATTAAACTAATTGGAATAAAAGTCATTCCATATGCAATATTTTTAGAAAATATATGTGCATATGGTTTTTCTGTATATATAGTCTTTTGAGTTTTAAGTTATACTTATACACCTAAAACACAATATAATTTTTTACACTTGAGGCTTTTCAGCCCAAAGAACAAAACAAACTAAATCTGAAAAGAGAAACCCCACTACTATCGGCTTGCAAATTTAAAGAAATCTCAGAAGGAAGATGCTCAAAGCAAAAGGTATCCTGGTTGGATTCAAGAACCAAGTTCGCCAACTTATCAGCCACATGATGTACTTCTCTATATAAGTTGCCCATGTACTTGAATCAGTTACTTCTTTAGGACATGTTAAAATATAATGAATCACAAGTGATGCGTTAAATGCAATATAATCATTCTTACCTGGTAGGTACTTGTGAATCCCAAATAACCACCTAAAAAGCTTGATATAAGTAAGAAGATTGATAGGGTGTAGTGTTTGTTTGTTTGGTTGATATGGATGTATCCAAGATTGTGGTAAATGGAGTATTAGTGGATGCTGACATCCCGGAGGATGGTTGTGATGAAAATGCTGCAGATGTTGAGAACAAAGACCCATAGTGTGGTTATCATATGTATTTTGACTCCAATAATATCAAAGAAGCAAAAAATAACTCCAATAAATGGACATTTGAAAATTGATTATGCCAATCTCTAATTAGTCGTATATCTTTTTCATTATGTATTCAATATTTGTTCAAATGAAACATTGTTAAAAATTATGTTTACATATAAAAATAATATAAACAAAATATCGAGCAAAAAATAAGAAAATAAAAGAATAAATACCTTTTGTATATTAAAGTGCCATTCACTTCCATCTAATGTGTGTAATAGTATTTTGTAATTTTTCAGAGTTACCACAATACTACCTCTCTCACTTCAAAGGACAAGTATACAAATAT
Source organism: Arachis hypogaea (assembly GCF_003086295.3). Taxonomy (NCBI): domain Eukaryota; kingdom Viridiplantae; phylum Streptophyta; class Magnoliopsida; order Fabales; family Fabaceae; genus Arachis; species Arachis hypogaea. The sequence continues at coordinate 114,831,982 of NC_092040.1, forward strand.
TGGTTGTACAAAAATAAATATAACAGATCTATTTTCATCAAAAGTAATTTTACCATTATAATAAATTGATAATAATGGTATTTCAAATATTATAAAAAATATAGTAACCAAAAATGTAGAAGAGAAAAGATGAATATAAATACGAATAGAGAGCAATCAGTGTATGTGGATATATACTATGTACGTGCGGAAAAAAATTTACCGTTGATTAACATAAAGTTTGCCGTTTCAATGAGCGAATTTTATAAAAGTATTAAAGTTCGTCATTACAGTGGACGACCTTGTTTCAAATTCTAAAAAGAATGTATTCTAAAGATTATTGCATTCTTCGCCATCAATGCCTTAATGAGTTGTGTGAGGTGATCCAACCATCCTATTTTGATAATTTGTTGGTTGACATTGGCAACAGCAAAGTATGTGTTACCAACTTACCATCTTTTATTGATTTTTGGCCAGCATGTAACCAGTAGAAAAAAATGAGCCATTAGATGAAATCTAACACCAATCTCACACCATTAAATCATCATTGATGACTATTTGATGGCTACCAATCACAAAAGTTGCTGACCCCTTAGCATTGCTCTTTGCATTTTAGTAGTTGAATTAGGGTTGGTACAAGAGGAGCAGCAGCAAAGGTTCTTATCTATGCGTGTACTCGTGAATCGAGTCTTCGATATGATGCCTTATTTCTTAGAGGACCGCGGTCTTCAACGGCTCTACACTTTTTTTTCGATGAGTGTTAGGGACCAGTAACTTTTGGAATTTGTAGCCATCAAATAGCCATCAATGATAATTTTAATGGTATAAGATTGATGTGAGATTTCATCCGATGACTCACTTTTCTTTGCTGGTTACATGCCGGCTTAGACTTTTCCCTTCCTATCTTTTCTCGCTCAGCAAGGGAATGCCTCGCAAACATCCATACTCCCAAGGTATAGTGTTGCTTTTGTCAGCATGCTTCTTGTTATTCTGTAATACTCCATCGAAAACATTGTTATTGATTTGGTGAATAATTTTTTTTTTTAAGAGTTGTTATTCTTAAGACCTGAGAACAAAATTACGTTACAGATTGCATCCCTCCAAGAAAAGAGCCCAAGCTAGCTGGTGGGACGAATCCAAGCAACCCAACAACAACAGCATTCGAACAAGAATGACCAACTTCAACCTGTTCATGTATGCTTTATTTTATCAAATTTTGAATACTGATGTGTTTATTCCGCTGTTAAATAAAGTTAGACATAGTAGGATTTTAATGTTCATATATCATTATGTACTTTTTTAGGTTATACTTTTTCTAATCGGAGAATGCCAGGGAGACAATTTTTTTGTTGAACAATATGAACAACCACCAATCAAATAAAAACACACTACACCTTCAAATTAACTTTCTAAATTTTAATACTAAAATAACTATCCGTACACTAGTAAAATGAACATTCGATATATCTATTATTTACATTGATTAATATTTTCATTGTTTACTTATACTGTTCCTAATTTTTTCATTCACAAAATTGAGACAATATCAAGTTTTAGTCAAAGAGAATAGATGAATAATAAGAGCATATGAGTCAATTAAAAAAAAAAAAAACACAATAAAATATTCATGATACTAGATATTTGTGTTACGGATCTTTCTATGATAATTTTACTTGCTATTGTTCTGTATGTTAGTCACTTATATATTTTGGATCTAAACTTTCTCATTTAATTTATCCAATTTTGCATATAGAGCAAGATGTTGACAAATTTATTCGTGATCCTAATCAGCAGTAGCTTAAATTTCAGCAGCTCCCAACATCCTATATATATTGTTGATGGCTCAATATTATTGTTCATTACGGTCAGTGGTTTTAATGGATATATTACCTAATAGGCTTTAGCCAGAACTAATTAACCTTGAAAATGAGGTTGACTAATATTCATTTAGAAGTCACTAGTGTTTTTATCCGAAATAATATTACGAAAATATGAATTTTAAAATTACGTTGTCTTTGTCATAACATTATATATTATAGCACAAAATATTTATAGAATTAAACTATTTTTACAAAAAAATTGTAAGAGATAAAAGTTTTCGTCAATTAAGAAGAATATGATTTCTATAGATAAAACGAATTACATAATATACTATATATTTAGTTATTATTTTTATGTGAAAGAGTTTAATTTTTTATTAATAATTAATTTTAATATTCATTATGAAAGAACTTAATGTATATACTTTACATTTGATTAAGTGTTAAGTCTATTGCATAAATAAAAATAAATAATTTTATTCTTATTATTTAAAAAAAAAATTTTTCTTTATATATAATTTTAATGAAAGAATATCTAATAATATATTTTGATTTGTCAAATTAATAATATAAATATAAAATATAAAATATAAATTACATATAGAGTTGGAAGGATAAGAAAAAATAGAGAAAGAAAGAAAGGTAGATAAGAAAATAGAAGAAGGGAGTTTATTAATTTTGAAGGAAAATATTTTATTTTAATTTTAATGAGAGTGTCATATAGTACATTTTGATTGTTAATATAATAATATAATTATATTTCAATTTCAATTTTAATTATAATTAAAAAATATCATGTTGCACATTTTAATTATCAAATTTATAATTAATCATTGATAATACTATATAAGAGAGATAGAGTGAGTGAAAAAATGAGAGAGATTGAAAAAGGGAAGAGAGGAGATAAGAACTCTTTAATTTTAGAGGAAAAGATTTGATTTCAATTGTAATGAAAAAGTGACATGTGGCATATTTTGATTGTAAAATTAGTAATACAAGTGTAATAACTCGTGTTATGCAGGTGATAAAATTGAAATTATAATTTTAAATTATTCTATTAAAATTAATTTGAATTGTAATAATTTAATTAATAAATAAATAATATGATGTGCATTGTTCATTTTTTTAATATAGTATTAAATGTATTAACTCGAATGTAGCTATTAAGTGTATAAAAATTATGTTTGAATTATGAATTCTCTAAAAAGTTATCTCATTTAAAATATTTAAATTATGACTTCAATCATAAATTACAATTGTAATTTAAAAAAGTTTAATTATTTATTGACATTGACAATAGAAAACAAATTACATTGACATCTAATTACTTATTGACATATTAAATTAGTAAAGTGAGAGGTTATTACACTTGAATTTGTAGAGAAAAAAATGAACAAAATGATAAGATGAGAGATTAATCACCATTAAATTTATAATTTTTATCATATATAAATTTTACTATTTTAGTTTAAAAATGATTAATCTCTTATTTTATCGCTTTATTAACTCTCATATTTTAGAAGATCTTATTCTATTACATTTATAGATTTAGGGCTCAACTAAGTTTTTACTACCCAAATTATATTATTAAATAAAATTACTAAATATTGATGATTATTCACTTAAAAATAATAAATAAAAATTACTAAATAATCATACATATTTTATTAAATTACTTAACATAATAAGGGTAAATATCACGTGTTATATTTATGTGAACACATTTTTATATCAATCAGTCTGATAAACATTTTCTGAAAGCCAGCATCGTAGGGCGCCCATGGCCTAATGGATAAGGCGTCTGACTTCTAATCAGGCGATTGTGGGTTCGAGTCCCACTGGGCGTGTGCTTTTATTTGTTCTTTTTCTTATTGGGCCAAAAAGGGCCGTAATGGGCTTTACATGGATAAAAAAGATATTTGTACTACACTTGTTAATTATTTTTTTTTTACAAAGATAAGGAGACCCGGGTTATACCCATCTGACCAAAAAGAAGAAGAAGACTATACCCATCATTTTGCTTTGTTAATTAATTATAATAAAAAAGGGACTGTTCGATTTTTAGTGGTACACAAATCGGTAAAAAAAAATTAAAAAATTTGAGGTACAGAAATCGGACCTTCTAATTTGTGTACTTTTCACAGTTTTGAAAAATACCAAAAATTATAATGTTAAGGTATATCACCACTTTTATTTCCATAACAAAAAAAATTAGCCTCTTTTCTCTTATCTCATGTAAAGAAAAAGTCCTATAAAATGCATATTAAAATATAAATATACATTAAAAATAAATTAAATTATATATATATTTATATATAAATATATTAATAGCTAATTTTAATATATAAATGATATTTTTAATAATTTTAATGTACGAATAATATTTTTGGTAAGGATTGTAATTTGTAAAAATTAAAGAAAATGAAAGACATGATTGCAGAGTGCATAGCCTATTCACTTTACAACATATGAACCGCGTAGTGTCTCAAAAAGTTTTCACCAACTCAAGAAAGAAGCAGCATAATATAAACTATTGCTCCCCATGGATCACAACAGGAAATAAATAAATTCAACCAACCAACAAAGGACATTCAATTGAGTAATTGGAATGAGGAATCATTGTTATGAATATAAGCATGAAAGATATATATCATTATTTAACAAGGTTTTTATTATTATTCCAAGTGCATGCTGATCATATATGTGCCTAACTAGTAGCTACTAGCTAGGTGTGATTCTTATTATGGTCTTATGTAAAATTATGATGTCTCCCTTTTGCATTAAAAAAACTATGTATGTGTTTAGCATGTTTAATATCCCTTTATTGAGCACCTAACCATCTTTTTTTTTTAATTTTCAAAAGCAAAACAAGATTACTAGATGGTTACATGGCAGCTTTAAATTTCTGCATGTGAAATAAATAAATAAAAACAAAAACAATTTTCACACATTAGGGTAAAGTATATGTTATGTTGATTCTATACTTTCCCCATTTTACCACAATATTCCCTATATTTCTTTTTCTTTTTATAACCAACTTAAATTACACAATAAAATCTTCCATGACCATGAGTAATATACACCAAAGTGAAATTAATAAGTACATACAAATTATATAGATCATAAACCATGAGCTATATGGTACACAAATCCAATACTTAGCATGTCCTTTATATTGAGTATTTTTCTGATGCATGCAAGTAGGGCTGGCAATGAGTAAGGTAGGGTAGGGTTTGGACCTTACTCTAACTTTATCTGCGGGTTAAAAATTTTATTAAAATTCTATTTTATTCTATTCTATTTGCGGGTTGAAAATCTCTCAATTCTAACTCTAACCGCACCCTAAAATTTTAAATATTACCCTATCCTATCCTACTCGCAGAAATATCAAATTTTTTTAAAGTAAATATAAAATTCAATTATTTCGAATTTTATACATATTAATAACATAAAAAATAAAAAACTAATGTTCTAAATAAATTAACTAACTAATTTGGTGGTTATTCACTTATTGTATGTCATTACATAAGAGAAGTTGTGGGTTCAACTCTCACTTCTTTTACTATATACCTAATTTTTAAAAAATATGTGTTATATATAAGATGTAGATAGAATAAGATAGAATACACTCTAAATCCATATTCTACCCTACTCGCAGCAGGTCGGATAACCTATCCTACTCGAACAGATTAGACTGAGTTAAATACCTACGAATAAGGTATGAATTACCAACCCTACATGCAAAAAATCTTTTCCAGATTTTGGGATTAATAGGCTAAAAAGATTGATGAAGTTGAGAAGATTCATGAAAGTTGAGGGTACCTAACCGACCAAGTGATCCAATTAGAAGTTGAACATATTTTTGGAGCCTTTAGGAAAAAGGAAAGAATATATAACAAAAGGTGTATTAGTTAAGTTTGGTTGGTTTATTAGTTAATTTACTAATCTGCTTTAAGCGTCTAAAATTCGAATTTCGTCTTATGTATACAACAATTTTTTGATCAACAATAAATTTTTAAATTAAACTTCGATTCGTGATATATTAGTCCAATGGACCGGGAGAAATCGTAAGAAAAAAAAAAACAAAAGGTGTTATTAGAGCAACTCCAACGGTTTAAAAACTATGAGCCTCATTTACTGTGTGTCAGTAAAAAGAGAGGCTTTATCGTTGGAGCAAATATCAAACGAGGACCTTCACAAATTTCAAAGCAGGTGAAGCCCTGCTCAGAGGGACTCGGTCTCTCTAAAAAAAAAATAATATTTTATTAATAAAATTAAAAATTTAAAACTTTATATATATATATATATATATATATATGTATTGAACCGTTATTTCATATATATATATATATATAGTATACTTTATATAATTAGTTAATTATTATAATTATTAATAAATTAAATATGATTTAATTATTATATTAAATAATTAAATCATATTTAATTTATTAATAATTATAATAATTAATTAATTAAATAATTAAATTTTTATTTAATTAATAATTTATATTATTAAATTAAATTAGCCGTTGTAAAATTAGCTGTTGGAAACTAGCCGTTACTATGTTACTGTTATTATTAATAAATTAATATTTTGTTACTCTATATATACCACTTAGATACACTTCTATTCTCACACTCTCTACTACTCTTCCTCATTTTCTTCCAAGTTTACAAAATCAAAGTTCTACTACTATTATTTTTTTCGAAAAAATGGATCCAAACCAACTCAACTCTTTCTTCAATTACTTACAAAACTTTTCTCAAATTCCAAATACCCAACAATCTCAAACCTCAAACACTCAAGTTCCAAATCAAAACATGACACTACCAAATACATTTCAAAATCCAAATCCACAAAATCTTTCTAATTTCAATTTTCAAGCTCCTTATAATAATCAGTTTCCTATATTCCAACCGCAAAATCAAAATTCACAAACACCTCATTTTCCATTTTCACCCATATTTAACCCTTCTATCGGAAATGTTACTCCAACTTCCTTGCCGTTTCCAACTCAATTCAGTGCATCAAGACATAACTCATCTGGTGTTGGTGGCTCTTCTAACCCATCTTCTCAGACTCCTATACAATCTAGTCCAAATTCGCAATATTCCAATTTTGGCAACCCTCGTGGATTAGATGCTATCGACCTCAATGATGATGATATTGAAGATCGGAGGCAAGATAGTATTCAACACTGGCATTGGGAAGAGGATGAGATGTTGATCAGTGCGTGGTTAAATGTTTCAACTGACCCTGTAGTTGGTACCGATCAAAAGGGAGAAACATTTTGGAGTCGAATTCATAGCTACTGTGTAGAATTTTGCACCGACATGACAAGGGGGGTAGTTGCATGTAAGAAACGATGGTATAAGATCAACAAGGTTGTTGCACAATTTGCTGGTTGCTACGATCAAGCTAGTCGAAACATAAGGAGTGGTTCGAACGCTGATGATATAAAGGAGTTGGCTTATAAACTTTATTCCACAAATTATGGTCAAAAGTTCACTTTTGAGAGGCATTGGAACATGCTTCGGTTGGAGCAAAAATGGAGAAGCCAACTACCTACACAAAGTGGCGGCTCAAAGAGAACCAAAGTTAGTGCAACTGGAGCATACTCATCTTCATCAAACCCAGAAACACCGTTGGCTGACGAACCCGGTGTGGACTCTCCCGTTCGCCCACAAGGATCAAAGAAGAGCAAGCGAAGAGGTAAGGGAAAAGCACAGATGTCTGAAGATTTTAGCGAAAGAAAATCATCGGTTGTCAAAAAATTATCTCTCATGGAAGATATTAAGAATGTTAGAGAAAAGGAACTAATGGAAAGGGAAAAAGAAAGAGAAGAGGAGAAGGAACATAGAGCAAAGATGATGGCAATCAAAGAGAAGAAGATACAAATTCAAGCGGCAATGAAAGAACAGGAATTACAAACTCAGAGGTATATTAAAGAAATGGAGATAAAAGCAAACGAAAGGGAAATGGATATGCAAATACTTAATGCTGACACGTCTACAATGAGTGAGAAACGACGAGCTCTTCATGAGATTGCATAGGCGAGAGCACTACAATTGAATGCTTGGAAAAATTTGTTGAAGGTGTCATTTCTGTGTTCCAGGATGAATACTTGCGAAAACCCAATCCAAATGACGTACACCGCCTGCTACAAATGGCGGAGGGTCGTGGCTTCCCTGGCATGTTGGGTAGTATTGACTGCATGCATTGGCAATGGAAAAATTGTCCAAAGGCGTGGAAAGGTATGTACATGAGTGGTTATCGTGGGGTTGCAACCATTGTACTTGAGGTTGTAGCATCTTCAGACCTTTGGATATGGCATGCGTTCTTTGGAGTTTCTGGTTCAAACAACGATATCAACGTGTTAGATCGTTCTCCAGTATTTGATGACATTCTAAATGATCGTGCTCCGGAGGTAAATTATACTATTAATGGTAATAATTATACAATGGGATACTACTTAGCAGATGGTATTTATCCTGAATGGGCCACATTTGTCAAATCAATCTCAAAGCCACAAGGGGAGAAACGCAAGTTATTTGCACAATACCAAGAAGGGCAAAGAAAAGATGTGGAACGAGCATTCGGAGTGTTGCAAGCACGCTTTGCAATTATATGTGGTCCAGCTCGTTTTTGGGAAAAGAAGAAGCTTGCCAACATAATGAGAGCTTGTATTATATTGCATAATATGATTGTTGAGGATGAAAGAGACACTTATGCAGGAAATTTTGCTCAAGGCTTAGAGTATGATGATGTTGAAAATGGATTATCACAACCTCAGCTGGGAGAAGAAGATTTTGCACCATACCATCAATTTCTCCAAAGAAATGCCCAACTTCGAAATAGGCAGCAGCATAGACAATTGAAAGAGGACTTGATTGAACACATATGGCAATTTCATAATGCTTGTCGTCAACTGTAGAATTTAATTATGTTTTTTTGTATTAAGTAATTTTACAAATTTGTGTAACCCCGAATTATATATTGTGTATTGTTGTTATGTATAAATTTATTTAATATTAATATCTTTTAATAGTGAATTATTTTTAAATTTAAATATTTAAATTATATTATTAAAAAAATTAATTACATTAATTTCAAGTATTTTAATTAATTAATTAATTAGGTGTGACCACAACAGGGACTAAAGTTAGTTCCTCCTAATGGAGAAGAGAGAGATGCTATGAGTTCCTATTTACTGTTTATGACGCAAAAGCTGATGTGGAGTTACTTTTTATGACAGGTGGGCCATAAACAGGAACTGGGATGAGTTCCCTACTGAAGATGGTCTTAGGCCAATTACACTGTGCCCTTGCTGGTTGCTGCCGTACATGTGGGATCCACATGTATCTTTGAGAATCACTACACTTCTCATTTTCCTTGAGATTTTAGAATTTAGACTATATATTTTTTTTCTGGAGAAAAAGTTTAGATGAACCAAGGTTTTTTAGTTTAAGTTTTCATTAATTTTTTTAAAAAATATGTCTTTTAAATAATAGAAATACAGAAATTTATTAAATCAAACAAAGAAAATTTTTATAACCAACTCTAAAATTTTTAGAAGGAAATACATAAATTTTTGGAGAAAAATACCAATAGAATATAAAAATAAAAAAGGGAAAAAATTCAGTAAGAGTGGGAATAAAATAAGAAAAAAATGTAGCAACAATAAGAAAAAAAGAAAGAAGAGAAGAGAAATAAGAAAAAAGAGAATGAAGAGGAAAGAAGAAACAAAAACAAATTAGAAAAGAAAAAGATGAAAAAAATGTTGATTTTTTAATTTTTTTAAAATATTTAATTAAAAGCTTGGTTAAATAATAACTTATTCACTTAACACTCTTCTTTAATGTGATTTTAAAAATTAAAAGATTTTCCAAGTCACTTACATGTGATTGTGTTTTGTTTTGTTTTGTTTTGTTTTTTTTTTTTTTTTGTGATTGGCTTTACTTGGAGATGGAAGTTTCTAAAAAAAATTATTTGTGACTTTCATTCTCCCGACATCTCCTAAGAAATGCAAAGAATATTTAGCTTTTTTTTTTCCCCTTTATTATTGTTGTCTCATTTTCACTACATACTAACAATTATATGAATTTTGTCAAACGTATAAACTTGTAGCATCTTAAGTCATGGATGGTGATCAAGGTAATCGTTTAAATCTTTGATCTGAAATTCTGAATAGAGAATCCATGACCCACAGTGCACTGAGCCACCAACTTTGAAATAAAATAAAAGTGGGAGATGATGACACCCATTTTTGCTTTCCATAAAGAAATTATGTTTGGGACACTATTTAATTAAATCAACATAAATGTGCATGAATTAAAATTTGCAAATGGCAAATTGTCATTAGTTCAAATCAAAGCCTGAGGAATATAATACTAATCTTAATGATTTTATGTAAGAAAAAAGCAAAAAGTTGCACCGAGTTATTTAAGATTAAGAGTTATATCATTTGTACTTATTTTAACTCATAAGAAACTAATACATCTATTTAGTATTAAATAAATTGTAAAATTAAATACACAACATTTCTTTCGCAAAAGTCAATACTTCATGTCTTTAGCAATTGTGGAACATTCTTATTTCTTACTTTAAACCATGAATATAGATGAGCAGATCTTGTTCACATAACACCTAAGACTAAGAAATCCCTAGCTTAGTAGTGCCTTATCTTTGGTCAACTATTTTTGTCCATGATAAATTTGACACTAGTTATTTTACTAAAACTAACATATATTTTTAAACTCTTACAAAATATTTATAAAAATTAAATTAAATTTTCTATAAAATTAAAATTTAATTTTTATTAACTATATCAACCATCTTTAGTTAATTTTGCATATCCTCAGCACCAAAAAAGGTTGGACCCACATCAATGTCATGTGAATCAACGTTTATTATTTTTTTTTTATGCTGCATGATAATGTGTACACAAAAGGATGAGTCAAGATATGTGTTTTTCAATAATATAAGAGAAAAGAAATTGGTGCTTTCGATTTCTTATTTAGTTATTCAGTAATCTCTAAAATTTAGACCTACTAATTTATTTTATTTAATTTTTTTAAAAAAATACAAAATTTACATTTTTAAAACTAAAAAAAATTAATATTAAAATCAAACTGTCTAATTTTTATTTTTAAAAATAAAAAATTTTAAAAATATAAATTAAATATTTTAATTTAATTTTTTTTAAACAAATCGAACCGATTTAATTAATATCAATTTTTAAAAAAATAACTCTATATCAAACAAAAACACTCAAACTTCCACCAATAAGCCAACAACATTTAACTTGCGTATTTAATCAAATATAAAAAGGAAAAAATTTAGCCGTGAATCAACAATGTGGGCCCTATCTCCTTCATTACCACCAATGACACTCATCATTCACACAACATCACACATGGATGCCACCGCAACTGAATCACAATGCATTTGTTTGTGTGTCTCATGCACATAAATACTTATTGCTCTTCAATCTTCATGCACTCAAAATACCAAAACAAAGAGACTGTTTTTTTTCTTTTGTTTTGTCTATGGAGAAAAGCAAGTCATACCCTGAATACTCTGAATTTGGATTCAGAGAGAGATCAAATTCCTACAACTTCAATGGGCCATGTCAAAAGGGAAGTGGATTTTATGCAGCAAGTGATGCAGAGATCAAGAGGAAGAAGAGAATCAAGTCATATAATGTTTATGCTGTGGAGAGGAAGCTTAAAACAAGTGTGAGGAACAGCTTCAAGTGGATCAAGAACAAGTTTGGTGAGTGGTAATAATAATGAAATAATGTGTGAGTTATTAGTTTTTTTTTTTAAGGGTATGAATATGATGTTGAAGAAAACAAAATAGCTTTAACTTGTAAAAAACAAAATGATGAAATGAAATGAAATGAGAGTTTTCTTGTTTGATTATTTTTGTTTAATTTGTCTTCAGAAGTGCAATGATTATCAGAGAAGATAATTTTATCGAGAAACTAAAATCAAGAGGTGAGACATTTAAAGAGCAGATATATATCATTTTGCAAATTATCAAACTCTCGAGTCTATGAATTTAGGTCTCAAATTGAATCTACGAGTTAAGTTTTATTATTCAAGTTTGCATGTCTAATAATATGTTTATATTTTTGTAATCAATTCTAACTTTAGCTTTCAACCTTTTTTATCTATCTTATTATAGACTTATTGTAACTAACACCAACTTTTATATCTTTTATTTTAATTTCTTTTATTCTCTATTTCAGTTTCTAGTGATCCTTTTTATTCTCCTGGATATGCAATGGAAAAAAAAATCTTTGATTCATTAAACATCTTTTTTAGGTGAAAACTCAGGTGAAGTCGACTTTACGTGAAGTTGATATCTGAGATGATTTGACTAATTTGACTAAATTTTCATCCAACAACTCTCAGATATCAACTTCACGTGAAGTCAAATTCACCTGAGTTTCTACCTATTTTTTAACTATATAGCTATCGAGTAAATTTTATGCAAATATTTAATTAAAAAATAATTTTTTGTTGGATTAAGTGCTTACATGTCTCTTGTTACTTGAACCTATTGACCATTATTAGCCTATTGTATTAATTGTACATTTAAATTTGTATAACCCTACTATCATTCACCATAACAGCAACAATAAAGGTTAGTGAAAGCTATAACTGGATCAGATTATGGAAATTGGTGTCAGATATAAAACCAAAACCATAATACAAAAATTAAACTAATTGCTATAAATGAATATGAACACTGAAATGTATAACTCAACATTGTTACATCAAGGATATAAGAAACCACATGCAGAATCTTTTATATATTTAAGAGAATTATTATGTCATTCCAAATCCAATATCCCAAAATTCGAGAGTAGGATCTTTACTTGATCAACAAAGTTTGATCCTGTTGCATACTCTGTTAGCAACCCTACAGCAAAACCAAACATTGCCCATCTGTACAAAACAAGTAAAATTCCGCATTAAAAGTCAAAATGTTTGGAGAAGGATATTGATATAAAAGGTAGTTTGATGCACAAGCATTTCGCATTAAAGCAGGATCCGGAGAAGAGATCCGGAGAAGAGTCGCATCCGAAGAGTGTAATGTAGGCAGTCTAACCTGATAATTATATCGGTTGTGGATCTCATGGCTTGAACCCGAAAGATATTGATATAGAAACAGGAAAAATATATTTATCTTAAGACAGAATTTATAATCTTATGTTCACTGAAGAATGAGACAAACAAAACTTATTTTTATTTTATTTTATCTCACTTTCAATAATATCGGTATCTCTGTTATTTCTAAGGTTTAATCAAGAGGATTTCATGAAACTAAATTAGTATTTCCTCAATTCATACAATTCAATTATGGCAAGACAATTGTAAAAAGATTCTAAGCTAAAACCCCTGGAATAATGCAATTAATATAAAGCAGAAACATAGATTAACTCCAGTTTTATTTGTGTCAAAAAGTAAAAGACTTTACCTTCCATTGTTGATCTCATTCTTGCCAATGAAGCCAAAAGCATGACCCTGGTCTGCATCATCAAGCTTCTTCTGTTTGAAATATTCCTGCAACTCCTTAGCCTTTTGCCTCTGAAACTCTAATGTAACAACATTGTTATCATCAACAACGACATAAGAAGAAGCCGGTTTATTTGGGGAAGGAGGTGATGGCTTCAAGGGCTGCGGAGGAGAACCACCACCAGAAGGTTCTTCTCTCACAGGTGGAGCCACTGGTCTTCTTAGAGGACCTTCAGCCTGAGAATTCCTTATGGTAAAAACATTATAGTAAGGCTTATACCTCAAAGAATGTGATGAAGTTGTTGGAGAACTGCAACATGGAGAGGAGGAACATGTGGAGATTTTGATGCTTGGAATTGTGGTTGTCACAGACATAATATTTCTTTCTTTCTTTTTCTTTTATTTTTTTTTCTTTTTCTTGATGCTACCAACTATGAAGAGAATTTTATATTTTGTTTTCTCTTAGTTTCTTGTATTGAGTTTTGTTTGGACATTGTGGTGTGGTGTGATCAAAATCAGGAAACAAGGTAGGTGTGTGGATAAGGTATGGCCAAGTTTCAAATTGAAAGTGGTTCCAGTTAAGTGAAGTTGTGTAAGTGTCTTAACCACTTGAAACTGACCAACAATGTCTTTTATGCTTACTTCACCATCAACCATTGGATTTTGGCTGCTTTATATCAACTAGAATAAAAGGGATAATCCTCAATCTTATTATTTTTTTAAATTTTTGGTTGGGAGAACTCTGGGTACGGATATTATTTTTGGACCACAATTTCAAACTTAGTATGTTCGGATCAAGGACTAACCTAGCATTAAATATATAGATTTAATGAATATCCAAAAAAAAAATATCAGATTGAATTTTGTTAATCCATATAAAAATATGATTATAAAAACAGCACAAAAATAATTAATCAAAAGGAAATGAATTCACACAACAAAGATTATTATATAATAAATTGATGGAAAGCAGAGGAACAAAATTGAAGGCTGCAAGGCAATCACAGGCACAAAAGGTAAGGTCGCTAAGGTGAGAGATGGTGGTGTGAATGAGAATGACCAAAAAATCTTTGCTCCTTTGACCTCAGATTGAGTGATGCAAAGTGTTAGGAATGAATGACTTGATGCTTCATTCACGGGATCCCAATTTACATGATAGCACAGGAACAAGTTCTTTCATTCCCATCATCATATTCATCAATTGATCCATCCACTTCACTGCAGGTGAATAAAACAAGGGACAGATACACATACAAGGAAAGAAGATTAGAAACTTCCATTGCACCAGCTCATACAACACTTGACAAAAAGAATTTATGATGGCTATGATAATTTGTAGTGAGATACTCAATAGCAATTTGTAAATATCAATTGGGAAGATGTAACTTCGTTAAAAACTCCAAAGCTTCAGGAGTTTCTAATGGAAAAGTCTAATACACATCATAAAAAACCTTCTAATTCTTATTATTGAACATGGATATCGAGAACCAACCAAGAATACATTAGCAAGAAACAGAAATGGTTGATAAAGAAAATAAAAGATTCAAATACCTGGGCTCAAATTCCCGTATTTCGACAAGCTCACTGCCACAAACATCTGTCCACTGGACTTTCCTTCCCTCTGTTTGATCAGGAGCATCACTCCCCTTTCCACCTAATGCCTCATGTTCATTAGCAGTCTCAAGAGGATCTGGTTTATGATTCTGTGGCCTTCGTAAGCTACTTTTAAGTGCAACCTTTCTATTGTCATTATCTACATTAGCAGAAGGATCTGTGCCATCGTCAGGAACCAGTGGCCCTGGTGACACATTATGTTGTTGGGCAGGGCCAACTTTAAGATGAGATGGAGTGTCAAGTCCTGCGGAAGCGCGACCAAAGCAAACAAAGGAAGCGTAACCGCGGGAAAGGCGGTTCTTTTTGGAAGCCAGCTGGAGCTCAGGTTCAGATTCTTGGTCTACCAACTGATACTGGTTCCACGGCAAAACTGTCCTAGATTTATCATCACTCCTCTGGCCCAAGAGGAGAAGGCTCAGGCCCTTACTATACCCCGAAGCTGAAGAAGAGAAGAATCCTCCTCCTTCTACTGCCAATAACATCAGTTCTTCTCATCAGCGCACTAGGACAATTTCTATATATGGCTCCCTACTCTCTGAAGAACCAAAATCACAATTCACAACCTTCCACACAAACAAGTGATTAAATGTCAGCATGATCATGACTTCCGATGCAGTCAAAAATTTTAATCTACTTATACTCTATAGCAAGTTATAATAATATTTTCCATTCCACATATCAATTTCAATTTTTAAAAGAGAATATGCCTTGTTGAACAAATTCAATGTTGGCATGACAACAAAGATGCATAACAGTGAAGACATAGCTTTGGAACAACTTAAGACAAAGACAAACACAGTATTAAAACCACTTTAAGACTTCCCCATGTTTCTTGATGCTCCAATAATGTTTTGAAACTGTTGAGCATAAGCTCAAATTAAATAGCTACAGCCACAAAGGAGTTAAGCATTTTGTCTTTGCCAAAATCATCAAAGCCCTTCAAAACCATTATCTAAAACAAATTCAGGCAAAATCTTAACTCAATCAATAATTCTAATCACTACAACTTCCACTGAATTATAAATCCAATAACATACACTAGAGAGGGGGAGGAGAATAAAATAAAAATACTTGTTTTTGGAATCTCTAACAATTCCTATTGATTCTCACAAAAGAGATGGCAAATAAAGAAGATCTCTGTTTCAAGGCAATTTTAGCATCCTAACATGCAACTTTTCTCTCTATACACATACAACACGAATTTCACTAAAAATAAATAAATTCGAAGCTAGATTAGCTAAAATTGAAAACGAAATCCGAAAAGAAAAATCAAAAGTTAAATGTAAATGCAGAGAGAAAAACAAAATCAGAAACACAGACACGAAGCACAAATCATAGAACTCAGATAACATCTCAAAGCAAATAATGATTTCGGTTACTTCGTCAAATTCCACACTCAAAGAGGCACCAACTAACAAGTGAGATTTCACAGTGCCGGTTTCCTTCAAATTTTCTCGAGAAACAAACGGAAAAATAAAATAAAATTTGAAAATGGAGGAAGAAGAAAACTGACAGTACCAAAAGGTGAAAGCAGTGTTGTCGGCGAATCAGAAACGACGGAGATAACCGGCTGCGGCGGCGCGTGGAATCGGCGGCTGAAGCATATCCGATCGGAAGAAAAGTTGTCGCAGCTCGCAAGTGATGCTACTGAAGAATGAAGAAAAGAGGAATAATATTAAATAAATAAATAAATAATGCTAAAAAGAAAAAGAAAAAAAAGAAAATGATAATTTAATTTATTTTATTTTAGTAAGGTCCGTATTATTTAAAAAGAGGATCGATATAAAGATAGTGACACAAGGGCGCATAATAGTGATGGGACCGCATAAATAATTAAATTATTAATACATTTTTTTAACGCACTCTGAGGAAAACAATAAAATATTAGGCATAAACTAAAATAGTAACAAATTCATTTGTATTTTCTCAGACTCAATTTTTTTTCTTATTAATATTTTCTCGTTATTAATTTTATTATAAAATTCTTACTCTTTTGGTGAATTTATAAAATGTTTACTTAGAAGAAATAACTAAAATTAATTATGAAAATTTTGAAATGACATATATCAAATAAGAATATGAAGAAGAGAATAGTTTGAGATATTTACACATCGTACTTAATAATGTCAAATAAAATTCCAAAGAATCACTCAAAATTTTTTCTTAAAATATAAAGAATGTTTGAAATAAAATACCAATTTAATTTTGAATAATATTAAGTAATTAATTTTTTTCAACTAATATTAGTTCATTTTTTAAAATTATTTTTTTATTTTAAATTTTAAATTTTAAATCATAATCTTTTAATTTTAAATTTTAAATTATAAACCTAAACAGTTAAAATAAGTTTTTTTTTTATATTTTTTATATAATTTTAAGGGAACCAGACAAATATGTAGGCAGCGGTCTGTCACGGCCTTGGACACACTCCAACGCTACCGTGCCGGCACTCGGACTTACTCAACCTCTTGAGCTAAGACCAAGTCAGCCTAACCCTCAATACTTAGCAAGAGAGCTAAGAACACAAGAGAACACAAGAGAAAGGAAACTTTGGTGGAAGAATACTTTATTGCTCAAGTGTGGTTACAAATGATTCACACCACCAAACTCTAACTCTCACCCCTATTTATAGCCATCCACCTCCTCAATGGATGGTTAGGATTAAATCTAATCAACGGTCCAGATTAATCATCCAGAACCTTCTTTACAAATATCTATCCTACCACAACTCTCTAAATGTTTCTAGATTATTCCATACCACTATTTATATTTCTATATACATCTATACTCTTCTAGAATACTCTATGACCTTCTAGAGTCTTCTAGAACCTTCTAGAGTATTTCGGAACCTTCTAGGACATTCTAGAACGTTCCGGAACCATCTAGAGTATTCTCAAACACTCCAGAAAACTATACAAACACTGTTAAATCTAACCTTCTAAAAATTTACCGTGACATTCTCCCCCACCTAATGCGCAGACGTCCTCGTCGCGTTCTGTTCATGATAGCGCTCTAGGTGTTCTTGGAATTGCCACAAATCTTCACGAGCTTCCCAACTAGCTTCGGTTATCGGGAGCCCTTTCCACTTGATCAAATATTGAATACTTGGTGGTACCCCTCTTCGTCTCATAACGCGATTAGCTAAGATCTCTTCGATTTCTTTATCGAAGGATCTAATCACCACAGGCGGAGCACGACTCGAGTCACCTCTACTCGGTTCGTCTTGGTCTCTATGATATGGTTTAAGCATACTCACATGGAAGACCGGGTGAATCTTCATAGAGGGAGGGAGTTGTACTTTGTAAGCAACCTCCCCAACACGTCCAATGATCTCAAATGGCCCTTCGTATTTGCGAATTAAGCCCTTATGAACCTTGCGAAAGGCTTTGAATTGTTGTGGAAGAAGTTTAATCATTACCTTGTCTCCCACTTGATAGCTTGCATGCCTCCTCTTCTTATCAGCCCATTTCTTCATCCTCTTTGCAGCTTTGTCAAGGTAAGAACGAGTGACATCTGCTTGTTCTTCCCAAGACTTAATCATATGATAAGCTCCAGGGCTCTTCCCTGAGTAGGAAGAAGAAAGAGAGTGAGGTGTAAGCGGCTGTTGTCCAGTCACAATCTCGAACGGGCTCTTCCCTGTGGACTCGCTCCTTTGAAAATTGTATGAGAACTGAGCAATGTCGAGGAGTTTTGTCCAGTCCTTCTGATTAGCGCTTACAAAATGCCTCAAGTAACACTCGAGTAAGGCATTCACTCTCTCAGTCTGCCCATCGGTTTGAGGATGGAAGCTTGTTGAGAAATGAAGCTCCGACCCAAGGAGTTTGAACAGCTCTGTCCATAGTCGTCCTGTGAAGCGTGGATCTCGATCACTAATGATGCTCTTAGGCAATCCCCAATATTTCACCACATTCTTGAAGAATAGTCGTGCTGCCTCCTCTGCAGTGCAGTCAGTAGGGGCAGGTATAAAGGTAGCATACTTCGAAAATCGATCCACTACCACGAGAATAGATCCAAACCCCTCAGACTTCGGTAAGGCAGAGATGAAATCTAGAGAGACACTTTCCCATGGTCGCTCTGATGGAGGCAAAGGTTCCAACAACCCACTTGGTGTCTTATTTTCAATCTTGTCTTGTTGGCACACAAGACAAGTCTTCACATAGCTCTCCACTTCATCTCTCATTTGAGGCCAATAATAAGAAGATTCAATGAGTGCCAAGGTCCTTCGCTGACCTTGGTGACCAGCCCACTTGGTGTCGTGGCATTCTCTTACCAACTTCCTTCTCAGATTTTCCCACTTAGGAACGTATAATCTTCTCCCTTTTGTGTAGAGAAGGTCATTTTCTAGCCAAAATCTTTTGGTCTTACCTTCTCTAGCCAACTCCACCAACTTCTTGGCTAATGGATCGTGATGCAACCCTTCCTTGATGGTATGCACAATATCTCCTTCAACCATAGAAATGGCCCCCATCCTGTATGGTTTTGAGATTGGCGGTTTTGCTCCTAACTCCAATTCAATGTTGTCATCCATCTTTCTTCTAGGTGGTAACTGCTTTGGTAACTCGAGAGGTATCACATCCTTATTTTCTTCAAGGACTTCCTTGATTTTATAGGGAACATCTTCTCCTTTGGCTGTTGACTCCTCTTGTAGTAAAGCCAAAGACATCATCTCCTCCTTCTTGAAACCTTTCTTGAGTTGCATGGTCGAGAGCATCGGGATTCCTCCCGCCTTTGAGATTGTAGGGACCATGCATGGAGACCCTTTCTCCATGACGCATACTATATTGTAGTATGGCATAGGTATTATATTTGCCTTCCTTTGCAAATCGAGCCCGATAACTATTTTAAAATCGTCCATGGGTGCTACTGAGAAATCCACAAGGCCCTTCCAAGAACCAAGAGTCATCTCAACCCCTTTTGCTATTCCCTTAAGGGGTTCACCCTTGGTATTCACGGGTTTGAACCAACCATTCTTTTCGGTGATCTTCAACCCAAGCCTCCTTGCTTCATCAGGTGTGATGAAGTTGTGTGTAGCACCAGTGTCGATCATAGCCATGACAGGTTTTTCATTGATAAAGGTTTTGACATACATCAAGCCTTTCTTTTCTGCAGTGCTTGCCTCTTTGGTCTTCACAGCATTTATGTGTTGGATAGATCCAACACACTCAGTTACTTGAGTTTGAACTTCTCGTTCCTCGGCGATAGATGCCAGAGTCCCTAGCTTGGGACAGTCCTTCATTTGGTGTGGCCCCTTGCACACGAAGCATCCTCCTTTGGGCACGAAAGTCTTCTTCTTTTCCTCGTACTCTTTCTTTGAAGAGTATTTTCCTTCCTTCTTGATTGAGAAACTCTTCCCCTTGTCTCCCCCACCTTTAGCAAAACTAGGCTTGGAGGAATACTTGGGTTTAGAGTCTCTCCTATGATACTGAGTGAGTGATTCGGCCACCACGATGGCCTCATCGACATCCTTAACATTCCTTCTTTGTAGTTCTTGCTTTGCCCAAGGTTGGAGTCCATCAATGAAGAAGAACAATGCATCCTCTGATGCTAAGTTAGGGATTTGAAGCGTGAGAGTAGTAAACTCCTTTACGTAGTCGCTAATCGTACTCTTGTGCTTCAACTCCCTCAACTTCTTCCTTGCTTCATAAACCACATTCTCAGGGAAGAATTGTCTTTTCAACTCCATTTTGAAATCTTCCCATGTGGTTATGTTGCAAGTACCCTTCTCCATATCTACGCACTTTCTCCTCCACCACAAAGTAGCATTATCAGAAAGGTAGAGAGCTGCAGTGCGTACCTTTATTGCTTCTTCGACCACCCCTTGGCCCTCGAAGTACCTCTCCATTTGCCATAGGAAGTTCTCCACCTCGCGAGCGTCCCTTACACCCTTGAACTCCTTTGGCTTGGGGAGATCAATCTTTGTCGTCTCCCTTATAATGGTTGGTCGAGATTTCACCTCCTCGAACCAAATTCGAACTTCCTCAAATAGCTTTAAGGAGTTCTCAAGCCTCTCTTCAATTTGGAGCATGCTTTCTTTGAAAGCATCTAGTTCTCCTAACACGTGAGCCTCGAGGGTCTCCTTGTCATGTTCTATCCTTTGGAACCGCTCATCCATAGAGGATAGAACATTTTCCAACATAGAAACTCTTTCTTCTAAGAAGTTAGAGTCCTTACCTCTAGGCTCACTTGAAGAACGTACCTTCTTGCCTCCCCATTGAGAAGGAATAGTATCCCTTCCCCTTTGTGATTCAACATGCTCCATGGTGATATTTGAAGCCATACCCACAAACCACTTGTGCTCCCTCTCGAACCTTGCTCGGATACCAAATTGTCACGGCCTTGGACACACTCCAACGCTACCGTGCCGGCACTCGGACTTACTCAACCTCTTGAGCTAAGACCAAGTCAGCCTAACCCTCAATACTTAGCAAGAGAGCTAAGAACACAAGAGAACACAAGAGAAAGGAAGCTTTGGTGGAAGAATACTTTATTGCTCAAGTGTGGTTACAAATGATTCACACCACCAAACTCTAACTCTCACCCCTATTTATAGCCATCCACCTCCTCAATGGATGGTTAGGATTAAATCTAATCAACGGTCCAGATTAATCATCCAGAACCTTCTTTACAAATATCTATCCTACCACAACTCTCTAAATGTTTCTAGATTATTCCATACCACTATTTATATTTCTATATACATCTATACTCTTCTAGAATACTCTATGACCTTCTAGAGTCTTCTAGAACCTTCTAGAGTATTTCGGAACCTTCTAGGATATTCTAGAACGTTCCGGAACCATCTAGAGTATTCTCAAACACTCCAGAAAACTATACAAACACTGTTAAATCTAACCTTCTAAAAATTTACCGTGACAGGTCGCTGAGGTTAAATCAATGTTCGTTTACTAAAAAGAAATTGAATGGTTTAAGAAATAAGATGTGATTGATGGCAAGTGTTTTGGTGGTAATTGGAAAGTTTATATCATAAACACAATTACACAAACGTTTACACCTCAAATTACTTTTTCTTAACCAAAAAAAGGCTTACAATCTTCTTTACCCACCATTTTGCTGTCGGTAAATAATCTCTATATGTTGATTAACGCAAATTGAAGATGGAAGGTAATTGTAAATTATAGGATTTGTAGAAAATATCTATTGAGTTAGTATAGTAATATTTTTGTTTGGTTAACTTGAAATTTTTGGGATGTTTTGACATTTTTTTTTATTAAGATTGAAGGTCTTGGAAGTTTAGTTTTTTTTTTCTTTTTTTTTAAGACAAAGAAATTTAAATTCATAATTTCTAATGAGTATGTAAAGACTATATAATTTAAATTATAGTTCGTTGACTTGAGAGTCCTTTAGAAATAAAACAAATAATAACATGTATTTAAAATTATATTTTCTTAGAAATGGAATCAATAGAGCACAAACAAAATAAATCTAAGCATTTTGATGAATATAAGAGTTAATATTCCTAATAGTAAATTACTTTGGAATTGTATTGGGAAAAAAAGCCATTTTAAATTCAAATAAAACATAATTAAAGATACTTTAAAATAAATTATCCATATAATATATACACATACATACAAAATCAGAGATTAAATTAATTATTTGTATTGAATAAATAAAAAATATACATTAAAAATTATATAAAATAATAAATAATTTATTAGTTAAATTTTTTGCATGCAAATAGCATTTTTCATATACATAAGAAAACAAATTAGGCATCTATGCTATTTTACTTGGAGACTTTTTCAATCTTCATGAAACTTCAGCCAAGTTACACCTAGTTAGTAAAGTTTTAGTAATAGAACTTCAACAAGGAAAAAAAAAAAACTAACTTTTATGTTATTTCTATAATTAATAAAATTATAAATTTATATTAAATGATTATCCAACATAATTTTCAATTTCCCTGAAAGCTCTACTATATTATTGAATTAAACTCTCAATGCTATTATTATTATTATTATTATTATTATATCACAAGAAAAATTAACTATTAATTAATTAATTAATTAATTAATTAATTAATTAATTAAATCACCAAAAAATGTTAGGTTCTGGTTATGGAAGTGGGTCATGTTGAAGAATGCAGAGCGCGTGCCACTCCTACTGCGGAAAAAAAAAAGTTTTAAACTTCCATTTTCATTCACGTTCTCAACTCATCACACAAACCTTAACCGGAATCAAAATCCACTCTCTTTTCTCTTCCATTTCATCATCGCTACCACACTGCTACTTCCATTCACAGTAAGTTCCTCTTTCCCTTTTAATCTTCCCTTTTTTGTAAAAAATTTCCTTTTTAGTTTTTGGCCATCATATTCGCATCCCCACCAAAAGGGTCACTTGAAGTTGTGATCTTTTTACTTACTGTTGTTATACTCGTTCAAATTGAGTTACAAGTTTCTCATTTGATGTTGGCGGAGAAATAAACTAATCTTGGTGTATACGAGGTTGCTCCTTCGCTGATCTCTTACTTTTGAGCTGGTTTTCAATGCTGTTCTTCTGGATCTGAGACCCCTTTTTGGATCTGTTTGTGATGGATGTGGAAAAAGTGTGTTTTTTTTTCCCCTTCTGGTGTGCAATAGAGTTCAAAGGTGTTTTGCATTGTGAAATCTCCTTATGGGGTTCTTTGATTGACTGGAATTTCAGTTCTCTTTGGACTGATACTGGTTGATGTCAATGCAGCCAAAAGTGATCAATGGATTTTATTTCTTTATTTGTTGCTTTTGCTTTTTGATATGCATCATTCACTTAGTACATGGAAGTTACAATTGTAGTTAAGATGGTTTAGTCTTCAAAGTTTCATGAATGAAATTGAATATATTGGTTTCTTGCAGATCTGATGGTAATTTTGAGTGATAAAGTTGCTTTTTTATGGAGTTTTGAATGTTGATCTAAATCAGAATATCATGATAGGCTGAACTGAAGGCCATACTATCTGGATTAGTTTTAAGGATATGGTTTATTTCGGCATTGACTTAGTCTTAGCTCATGCTATTCTTTTGGGAATCATAGGCTGGCTGATATATAAGTATAGTTTTTCTACATGGCATTCATTTATTGGGGTAGTGGCTGAAAGAAAGTCCCTTGAGCAAAAGAACACAGTTGAGAGATGAGAAAATGGATGTGTGATGTTAGCTAATGCAGTATGGCTGCATTTGGTAGACATCTCAGAAGGAATATAGAAATAGGCTAATCATATTTGTTCTGCGACAAAAGCCGGGGGGAATAGGAAGAGAGATGCAGTTTTCCTGTCTATCTCTGTCACCATTGTCTCGGTTCCATTTTTTGTGGAGACTCTAACCAAACACAGCCTAAAGGCGCTGAAAGAATATAAGCTTGGTTGTTTAGTTTTACTTTTAAACCCTAAAATAGCCGATGGTGGTTTTCAAGTCTTGATTGTATCAGATGCATATCATCATTGTAGTTTACAAATGTCAATTAATCCTGTATTCCTAGCACTTGCTTCTCATTCTTATTATCTACATTCAACTTTCCATGAAAATTTGCCTTTCCTCATGACTTGGACAAAGCAAATTGCACAGATGCTAGATGTATCCACGAATTGTTTGTTTCTAAATTCATAGATGCATGATACTGCCAGCATATCTATTATTTTGTTTCCGAGCTTATGATTGATGCAATTGCATTGGAATACTATATTAGGTCTGAGAATATCTTGACCTTCCTTTTTTACCAGGCTTCTTTGTTTGTTAAGTGACTTGACTGGGGCGATGCACATCATTTAATTTGGATGGTATGTTATGGAGATTAGTTAGAAAAGGCCAGTGATAAAGTTTTTAGATCAGAAAAAACATGGCTCCAACTAGCAAGGCTGAAAAAAAGGCTGCAGCAGATGCAGCTGCATGGATGTTCAATGTTGTCACTTCTGTTGGAGTTATCATTGTAAACAAAGCTTTGATGGCCACTTACGGATTCAGTTTTGGTAAATTATCTTCCACCCCCCCACAACAGATGACTGTGTATGTCATCATCTGCTTACGTCAACACTATTTTCTTCTAATACAATTTGTCTATGCTGCATACAGCTACTACGTTAACAGGTCTGCACTTTGTTACTACAACTTTGATGACGCTCGTACTAAGGATAATGGGATACGTCCAGCCCTCTCATTTACCCTTGCCAGAGCTTCTGAAATTTGTTCTATTTGCTAACTTCTCTATTGTCGGAATGAACGTTAGTTTAATGTGGAACTCGGTTGGATTCTATCAAGTGAGTTGGGCTGAGCTTTAGCTAGTGATCCATTAATGCCTTCAGAAGTTATATTTATTTTTTAACCATTGGCAGATTGCTAAGTTGAGTATGATCCCTGTATCCTGCCTATTGGAAGTTGTTTTTGACAAGATTCGGTATTCAAGACACACGAAACTGAGCATATGTGTTGTTCTTTTGGGAGTTGGTGTTTGCACTGTGACTGATGTGAGTGTGAACACAAAAGGATTCATTGCTGCCTTTATAGCAGTGTGGAGCACTTCTTTGCAACAATATGTACGTATGACATTCCTCTTTTTTATGTGAAGTCTATATTGAATTTTAATGGCATATTTAGCTAAATTGTTGTCTATGTTATGTTTCTGTTCCCTTACAAATTCTTTTTTCTTATCATTCTGTTATGGAGATCGTTTTCATGTTTCAACCAGCTTTTTACTCCTGTCTTCTATGTATTGTCATGTCGATATCTGAAGTTTCTTCCTAATATTTTGTTGCTTGGTACTCATGGAATTTCAAAATGTATTATGTGCAGTATGTTCATTTTCTTCAACGGAAGTATTCGCTAAGTTCTTTCAACCTATTGGGACACACAGCACCTGCACAGGCTGCATCTCTACTGTTAATAGGACCTATACTAGATTATTGGCTAACAAGCCAACGAGTCGATAAATATGACTACAACACTACTTCTTTGGTAAGTACTCAATAACAAACTAAATATTGAGCCTAAAGCTAAATCATGTTTAATTTTTTTTATGAGGAAGTGAGTGAATGAATTTATAGATTTACATTATGGTATGATATGAAAGGCTTTTGTTTGCATATGCGTCTCTAGCTCTCTGTAAATGACTTACTTAGACATTCTTCATTCCTTTAGATAGGTAATCGCCTTTTTTGTTATAATCACTTGTGCATAGAAAGTCTAACCAGAAGAGTATGTCATCAACCGAAGCAAAATTTGATTATTAATGGCAAAGCTGAAACACATTTTGGCAAATAAAATTAATTAGGGTGAAAATCGAAGAAACTTGTTAGTTGTTACTTTCACCATTGTTCTCATGTTGGTTAACATTTTTGTAACGCTTCTCTGGCTTTGTTTCTGGCAGATGTTCATAATTTTGTCATGCACTATTGCTGTTGGTACCAACCTCAGCCAATTCATCTGCATCGGAAGATTCACTGCCGTCTCTTTTCAAGTACTGGGACATATGAAGACAATACTTGTTCTAATCATGGGATTCTTCTTCTTTGGGAAGGAGGGTCTTAATCTCCAAGTTGTTCTTGGGATGATCATAGCTGTGGTTGGAATGATTTGGTATGGCAACGCGTCATCGAAGCCCGGCGGAAAGGAACGTAGGAGTCACTCCCTTCCTACCAGCAAAACAGAAACAAGATAGTTTGACATCATTCACTAATTTTGGTGTTTTAGTGGTTTCATATTCAAAAGTTGAGCATACAAAAGATTAGTCGATATTAGGAAAGTATTCTTAATTATTTGAAAGTATAAACTTCATTGGTTCCAATTGCCTCCAACCACATTGTAATTCTTAAATATTTGATTTCTTGTTTTGGATTCTGAGGTATATTGGGTGTCTCCTTATAGTTCTTGGTTCTTGGAAAAAGAATCTCATCTTTACCATAATTAGAAGAATATATTTATATTCTTTCATGACAAATCATTTGTAATATGTACTTTGATAGTGTGCATTTTTGAGATTGGTTTTGTGATTCATTTATGAAGAAGCACATGAAGGCATGTGAAGATATCATAAAAGCTTCTTATCTTTTGAAGAGCTGGATATGGTTTTGTTTACTCCTCAAAGTTGATGGAAGACTAAAATTGTGACTAAGGTGTTATTTGGTTACTCTCATAAAAATACATAGCTTATTTTAGGATATAAACAAGATTTTCATTTTAGGACAAATTTATTCAATTTATTTTTGTCTACTAAAAACTGAGAATAATAAGAGATAAGAACACTATTTTTATCTTGAATTTATTTTCTATGTATTTTTTGTCAACATTTATGCCACACTTAACTTAGGTGAATATTGACATAAGTTAAATGTGATGAAGAATATGCTTAGCGACTAAACACATATGAACAAAATAAAAAATAAGAATAGAAGAAAAGAAAAGTTAAGAGTAGCACCTATTATTAAGAAAAAAGAAAATGACAAATCAATCCCTAACTTTTTGGTTCGCGGACATTTAAATCTCTGGGGATTTAAAAATACATTTGAATCTCTGACCTCTTCAAAATCTAGACATATCAATTCCTGAATCTAATTTGTTCAATTTTAAAAACTCTCTCACGTGTGCATCCCGTATCAACCAAGTCAGCACAACAGGAGTCACAAAGATTAAGGACTTAAATATATTTTCAAATTCTTGAAAACTTAAATGTCTGCGGATCAAAAGTCAAAAACCTATTTATCCTTTTCTCTTAAGAAAATAATAAAACCTCATTTCAAGAAATTTGGACATGCAAGGATTAAATTGTGACGAAAAAATTAAAAAAAAAACCAAAAAGACCATGCACAAAATGGTTTAAAAAAATCTACATATAAACAATTTCCCAATAAGTATAATACATATCTCAATAACATCGTTTGATCTTTGTAATCAATCCTACCTATTGGGATAAGACTTTGTCGTTATTGTTGTAGTCTTGTTTCGTTATTGAATTTTTTTTGTCAACTGTCAATACCACCAAATAGAACAATAGTTTTGGACAATTATATGCAGATATTATTCCATGAAAGTTTGGCCGAAAGGAAAGGGGAATTAAAATAAGGTTCAATCATTTGGAAATCATTTTTTAAGTACCTAAAGAATAAATTGTTTGTTTCTACATGTAGTCACGATCAAAGGGGATAAAGAAAAAATTTCATATCCAAGATGGTTCCATTTCTTTTCATATGGAAATGGTACATCCAAGTTCTTTTGCAGCAAGATCAAGGAACTCAATAGACAATCCATGTGAAATTCTACTCTGAGCTTCCCATTTCAAGCACTTTTCTATGTCAGCATGCCAGTCAATGACATCTAAGTTGAAGTACTGATTGTGGATGCCATTTTTCCTTGGAGGGTTAGCAGTTGATCTGACTGAGCCATTGTGCAAGATGTCGCGAAGAACCGACGTGCTCAAAGCGCGGACATGCGCACTTGGATTAGACAGGCACCTGATTGTAGACGGTAAGCGACACTGCATGTGTATGTACAAAAATCTTGGTTAACCAGCAATCCATGCAACTTGAAATTGAGCATATAACAATGCAAAAAAAGCTTTATTGCCGAAAACTTGGACGAAACTTGATCGCGAAGCAACATGGTTTTGTCTTGTCTAGAACCAGATTTTTCCAATGTTTAAAACCAACAAAGCTTGTTCAATAGTACCTAATTAGAAGATCCAATGAGAGAGGGAAGTTTGTTTACCTTTAACAGGTTTGAAAGGCCATCAGCCACCACCAATCCGGTGTCTCCTAACTCGAGCACTGGCTGCAATGCTCTAGCTGTTGCTTCCAATAGCTGGCCAGTTTATCAAAACTTGGAAAGTGAGTTCAAATGACAATGGAAATGCACAAGAAGCATATGTTGCAACTTGTTACCTTCAATTGTGGTAATGTGCAATCTTCTCCATCCACCAGCATCCCATCTGTGGCTCGTAGCAGTAAATCCGATGCACTCGCCACAATTACCAAGGATTCTATGCTGTCATGGTTCCTCATGAGTTCCACTATCAACTTTACAATCCGCTGATTAACTCTCCACATCTTCTGACCTTGATCATCATCTTTCGCAATCCACGGCTGCAATTCCCTCTCCGCCTGACAAGAAACAAGTCCAGTAGGGAAGGGATCATACAAATGCAATATTAGAAGGTAACAACAACAATCTCCATAAATCAAGCTTATTTGGAAATGTAGGCAATAGAATACAAGTTTCACAAGAAGGATGAAATTGGACCTGAAGAACTATTGCTGTAGCCGCTTTCGTTGGAGATGCCGATACAACATTACATAATGCATCAACCACCTACATAACATAAAACCACATAATGGTTAATGTTAGACATTTTGAGTGGAAATTGGGAATACAATTTAGTCTTGTATGTGTAATATATAGTACCTGTCTCCATCCCTGTTGAGCAGAAGTGCTTTCGGCGCAAGGTTGAGTCTCGGGAGATGCAATCAACTTGTGCCATAGTAGTGACACCACAGAGAAACAAAATTGTTGTTCCTCTGCCAACATGGACCTCAGAAAAATTTGTGTACTGCAACTGAATCCTATATGCCTGTCCGTTGTAAGAAAGTTGGCAAGGTCAGAAGCATCTAATGGCAAACTTGCAACACCTTTTCCCAAGGTAGATCCTGATGATTCTTTTGGATATGATGTATTCTCGGATTTGTGTCGAAGTTCTGAAGGAGCTGAATCCACTGAAGAGGATATAGATGTCCTCCGCGGATCAAAGGAGCTACTAGTTTCGCAATGATTTTGCCTCTTAATATCAAGTGAATCTTTACAATTAGGAATATGAACTAAGGTTGCTCCCAATGGCTCTGCCTTGTTAACTATCGACGCGACGGCTTTGCTGTGAATATCTATGAGATTATACAATGATGATGCCCGGGAGTGAATTTCATGGTCCCATTTGCAACGCATCAAAACGGAAAGAGCATGCATGCAGGCTTTTGACCTTCTAAATAGTTCAGAAATATGTGCAGCAACCATTGCCGCCGCAACGATTTCATTGGAGCTGTAACTCCAAGGGGTGCCAACAGAAGATGGCTTCAATGAAAATAAGGCCTCTAGAATTGCTAAAATTCTGTGAGTATGGCGTATGGCCGAATCTATGCCGGTCTGAAACTCATCAGAAGATCCCTGCATTTTTGCCGGCTTGGCTATATCTTGCACATTATTTACAACCGAATTATCGCCCCCACGTGGAACCAAGGGGAACAACTGAAGCTCACAGGCAAGAGCACAAACTGCAGCCAGAACATAAGAATCAAAAGCTGCCACCGGACCTTGCTTCTTCTTTCTCCTATTCTTTGTTTCTTTCTGACTTTCAGATATTGCTTGTAAATCCTCAATGATTTCCTCAGCTGAATAATTATCTTCACCTCTTGGCTTCTTGCTACCATTGAATTGAGCTTCATGACTAACACAAACTGTTAACACAACAAATAATAGGCGCGAAGAAAGGTCTACCGACGCGCATGATTCCAAGAAAAGCGAATGAACCATAGTCCTTAGTTCAGCCACTGCAAGGTTCTTGGAGGCAGACCCCACACCAAAATGGTACCTAC
The DNA here is from genome assembly GCF_003086295.3 of Arachis hypogaea. Lineage (NCBI taxonomy): Eukaryota > Viridiplantae > Streptophyta > Magnoliopsida > Fabales > Fabaceae > Arachis > Arachis hypogaea. Next base: position 114,862,483 of record NC_092040.1, read on the forward strand.
TTTTTCTGTTTTGTTCACCAGTGGACTCCATTGGAAATGTCCTCTGAAGAATAGCTTCAACTGTAGCAACAAATATTTTCATGAGACATGCTTCCGAAGGGCTTCCACGGGGAAGATACTCCAGAACCTTAAGTAGAGGTATGTACAAATTCCATGAGAGTATCGGAGGTTGCAGTGGGGATGCAACCACAATCTCTGGAAGATCAACTGCCGAAGAATTCAAGGGAATAAGGCCATAAGCTGCTTCCCAAATGGTGCAAATTCTCCATTCAACCTCTGGACCATGGGCACAAAGCATTGATGCAATGCCTTGGGCCGTAGCATCAACTGTAGCTTCAGCTGCAAGAGCTTCAATCTGATAAGCAATGCAAATTGAAGATCTTAATTATGCATAAAGAGTGTATTCTACACTCTATACCGAATGAGAAAAAGAAAAGGAGGTAACTTATGAAGATGAAAAGAACCTGCTTTCTGTAGGAAGAAATATATCCACCCATCGGTTCATGCTGAACTTCCACGCCGTCAACTTGCTGAAGTGGCGGAAAAAGTAATGCAGGCTGTGAAAGTATACGGAAAAGCAAAGCCGCAGCAGCATCAGCAGCTACACCAGCTCTCATGGACATTGCAGTCCCTATGGCGCGCAAGAAATGAAAATGCATCCAATTCCTTGGAAGCTAAGTTACCATTTACAGAGAGAAAGAACTGGTTAGTTCATTTCACAGCTTTCACATAGTTTTCAATTAGAACTCTGTGTGTCAACATTATAGAGCTTACCCTTATTCCAGAAGCAAAATCTTCAGCAGCTCGAAGAAGCTCTACAAGTTGAACAGCCGCATCTAGTGCATCTGGAGCCCATGACGGCGGTGCTTCTAGGAGCCCAAGAAGAAGCCTTTGCGTGGCACTTGGAGTGGCAATGGCATAATATCTACATAATCATAAAAATTTGCTAAGGCAGATGCTTCCATGAACAACAAAAAAGACGAGAAAGGTATCGAGTGAAGAATAATAACCTGTGAAATAATCGTGCATATGGTTCTAGTGCCGGTAATCCAGCAACAAGATGCTCATCCAAAGCTGTAGTAGGTGGAGGAAGTAGAAGTGCAGGGACAGCAACAGCAGTTAAAGTAGCAGTCTCGTAGCGAGCAACTTCATCATCACAAACACTTAATATAACACCGGCACCATTGGCAACCGCCCATCTTGGAGTCGAAGGCATGAGCTGAGGATGCTTCCCGGAACCACGGGAAGAAGCTACAATGAAGAGAAATCACAATTTAGAACAACACTTCTATGAAGTGAGAGATTCCTCTTCAAATTATAAGTTTCTTTTTTTGTTAGTGAATCAAAATCATAAACAAAGTTTATACTTGTTCAATGATAATTAGTTGGAAATGCAAGACCAAATTCTTAACTGTTATGTCGAATTCTAGATTAGAAATCAAGTGTAACATATAGCATACCACTTGTAGGCGGCTTGAGTTCACCTCCGGCAGCATATTTCCCCATTACACCACTGCACCTGTTAATACATGGCAATGATCCACTGACTTAAGCAAACATTAAATCGAGCTAAAGACAACCAACTTAGTTCAACTATATATGTCAACCAAGAGAAATAGTCACTTTTTTCATCATTATAAAGCCTCTTCCAATCGCAAAAGCTATTTTGTATACAGCAAAGTCAATTCAAACACAAATTTGGAGAAGAACAAAAAGAAACCACCTATGAATTTGTGCTTAAAATGTTATACTTACCATCGGAAATAGTCGCTTCTAATGCCTAAAGGCGCAGCCAGCAATATATCAGTTATCCAAGGGGACAAGGGCCTTATAGGTTTTCTCTCTTGCTGTGACAATGTATTATGACCAGTTTCCTTTCCAACAGAATCACTAGTTGATGCATAGCTGCTGCTAGCACCAATTCTTTCCGTTTTGTATATGGGGCGGTTATAATGAGTTAAGATACGCAAAATTTCGCCACATGCCAGAGCCCATTGTTCTGAGTATTCGTTCTGTAAAATTAGACAGTAAAAAAGAAACAAAAAGGTTGATGGTGAACATCTTTGCAAATACTGAAGCTGATTGAATAATATAGTAAGAAGCAGTTCGAAGATTCTAACATAACAGTTTCGTGACATGAATAATTTGCAGCTGCATTGTACAAACCAGAAACTTAGCTTGTGAGTATAAGCCAAGGGATTATACCTCACTTTTTGGGCAGACTAAAGATATGAAAGAAGCAAATGGAGGACTAGTCTTATCATAGACTAGCGTACCATCTATAATACATGAAATAATTGGAAGCACAACCGCGTGCCCATGCTCCGGATGATGAAGAACAAGTACAGCTGGATGCACATGTCAAAACATAAACAAGGAATTATTCATGCAAGAAATAATCATCTATTCATTGTAACCATATTGTTGTCAAGACAACCATAATTTTTAAAACCAATGAGTTAAAGGATAAATACCTAAAACATCATCAAAAAGGAGTGTTTCCTTAGACGGATAACGATTGCGGATCAACTGTCAAAGCAACACAGACCACTGAGTACTACACACACATCAAAGGTTTATCCATAAATATAGGCAGCAAGTGCATAAATTATACCTCAGCAATATCATCTGGAAATTGTTCCGAAGTAAATTGACAGAAATACTCTACATAAGCAGCAATTTGATCCTACGAAAAGCCAGATTAACATGTCAAAAAACTCTAGAAAATGGAAGAAAAATGATGAGCTATCATAAGCTATAATATTGTTTATATTGTTGATGACTTAAAATTGCTCACAACTAGATTCTAGAAATATTTTTAGTACTAAATATTCGAGATGAAAGTCGAGCTTAAATAGTCCCTACTTCCGAAATATCACTCATTTTAGAAACTTGGTACATTCATAATTCGTGTTCCTTGATATAACTTGTATATGGATACATTGAATTGGTAACATATCGAATTTCCAAAGCGACAGATATTTCGAAATGGAGGAGTAATAATTATTAAGATGGTACCTTTCGTTGTTGTTCATCTAAAGGGGGTGGCCAGAACAATGAGGAAAACTGAAGACGATCAATCCACCTTTCACTGGCACCAGCCATTGAAGTAGAAATCTATTCTCAAAGTATTTTGAAGGTATTCTCTTTCTGCTTCTATTATCACTAATACAAATTCCAGCCAAAATCGGCTACCAATCAAGAATTAAAATATCGTAATTCAACATCCCCTGTTTACCATGCCAACATATTTTCCCTTTAAGTGTCCATCACTGAGAATTCAGTGCAACATCAATATGATGAGCAAAAAGTAGAAGAAATAAAAACATAATAATTAAAAAAAAAACACTTTTTTATGTTTTTTCAAATTGAATGAGAGATTAAAATAATGAAAAACTAGAGAAAATTCTGAAACAGAGTAATGCCAAACAGAATAGAGCATTAATGAGACCGAAACTTTCAAGGTTTATCATTCAATTTCCTTTGACATCAAACTGTTCATCTAATTTCCATAATTTGGTCAAAAAAAATGAAAATCAAATTCAGAGAAAACTAATGCTCAAATATCTTAAAAAAAATATCAGATTCACACCAGATATTTTTTTCCTTAAAAAAAAAGCAGTTCAGGAATCAACACAGATACTAAGAACTGAAATGGAAGAAAACCCAAATTATTAAAAAAAAAGTGCAGAAAAGAAATTCAAATTATATACCTGATCACTTCTATGTACTGAACAGGACTGATTTCTTAAGAAACAGAGATTCGAATTCAGCAGGTGGAATTTTGCAGCTGCAAAAATTGGATTTTGGCTTTGATTTCTTGGACCCTTTTATGAAAATATTTCATGGAAGATAAAAAGGGAAATACTTGAGAAGTTGGTAATAGATGGCAGCATATGGTTTGTGTGTGGGAGGGAGAGAGATTGAAAACAGAGGCTGTGAGAAGAGAAGATCTTTTAAGAGTTCTTAGAAGCTTAGATTTTGTTGCACACGTGGCAATGATATTTTCCTCATGCCTCATACCCACTGTTTGCCACGTCATCTTTCTCCACAGTGCCATATATCATCCATCTTCTCTTTTACATGCATGCATGAATTCTTAACATCATCATGTGCCTCCAACATTTTTATTCATCTCTTCTAAAATTATAAAATATTACACGTATTCACATGTTTTCTTATTTAATTCTTTATGATATTTATATAACACTGCAATGTATTTTGTAAAAGTATTAGCACAAGACCTGTGCAATGCATGGATTAAAAATTTCTGTTTTTTGTTTTGATTTTTTTAAATCTTTTTGAATTGTTATTTTTTATGTTAGTGAAAATATTTTTGTTGTTTAATTTTTTAACTAAAGATAAAAAATTTATTTATTCTATTACTATTTAAAATATATAAATATTATTTCTTAATTTTTCATGGTTTACAAAAAAATTTTAATTAAAACTAAATTTATACTATTTTTTATTTTTTTAAATATTCACTTTGAATATCAACATACCATTTGATGAGCACATTTTAGAATTGGTTAAAAGATCCTGATTTATAATACATTGTATCTTGTTTAATTTTATAATTATGCAATAACAAATATAATTTAAAAAAAATGGTATTTTATAATATTATTGGAGTATGATGTATTTAATTTTGACGTAGAAAATATAAATTAGACCATTAAATTTATTATTTAAGTACATTTTAATTTTAGTTAGATTTGTATACTCACTTAAATCATACTTTTAGATTTTTTTTCTTCTTTAATAAATCTGAGTTTCAGATTTCTATAGAAATTTAAAAAAAAAGTCAAATCGAAAGCTTTGATTTGCTTTTTTAATTTTAAAAAAAATCATATAAATAAAAAATATATTCACCATTCCATAATGCTGGATAACACGTCAAAAGTTTTCATTACTAAAAAAACCAGACTTTATATGACACAACATTTAAAATTTTTAATTTCTTTTGTAAAAGTATAATATACTGAAGGAGCAAGTATATTAATAATTGTCTCGTGATGTTTATATTTAAATAATCATATAGCTTTTAAAATATCTATGAAGATCATTGAAATGTTAAGTAATAAAATAAAATTATCATGGTCTTTAAATTAAAAAAAAAAGGTTTATTTTTAAATTGATAAACTATTAACAAGATAATTATCCCTTTTAAAGTTTTAATATTTCGTAACATAGACAAATTTCGACGAAGGAATATTATTATATTCTTTTATTATTATTATTTTTTTTAATTTCAATTGTGTGAGGCGAGTTTTCTAGGTATTATATAATATATATGGAACAAACAATGCAAGCTATATTGAAAGTTTAGTGAAGTCTCATCCATTTGTGCTTTAAAAAAGGTTAAATGAATTAAGAATAAAAATCCAATTTTCTTTAATTATCTGAATATAAATAAATCGACCTTCAAATATTGTTTAAATTGAGGATTCAGAACGTGTTTTGTGGTTAAATTTTACCGAAATTTTTTGTTGCATTTAGAATTAGAACGTGCTTGCTGCTTTGGATTGATGTCACTGGATTTTAGAACTTGAGTACCACACTTGTATAAACTTTTCTTTTGGACCTCTTTTGGGCTAAAATAAAATCTTAATTTTAATTTTGCAATTCAGTATATAATAATCTGAAACACTTGAAGCTTTCTAAAAACTTAAATTTTATTTTAATTATTAATTAGCACCATAATCCCATGAAAATATTTAATAGAATTTCTAAAATTGATCATAACTAATATTTTTCCCTTGGTGTGAAATTGAATATATAATTTAATAATTAGCTATTAGTCAAACCATTTTAGTTTCGGATATTCTTTGTTATTTAACTTCCACTCTCTTTTTTCAAATACCACTCAAAAATAATTTAATCTTAAGTCTTAACGCCTCCAATAAAAAAGTGTTTTCATAAATGTTTTTTATTTATCACTTTTTCAAATTTTTTTCTCTATCCAAACCATAAGTGGTTAGGTTGACAGAAGTCAACAAGAATGTGAGCATGTCGAAAATATCTTGTGTGGTTTGGTATAAAATAGCATAGCCCAAGATACTTTCATGATGGCCAAATGGATCAGAGTTCAGTTAACTAGATCAGCCACTTGATATTAGGTGCTCCAATCACATGTTACCATCTGATCTTGTGTCTTTAATTAAACACCATTTCTTTTTTTTCTTTTTTTTTTCTCTTAAAAAATTATTGCCACCTACCACTTTGTTTAGATGTAAGATTAAAAAAAAAAATTTGTGTGTTATTTGGATGAAAGAAAAATAAATAAAGAAAGGAAAAAAAATTTTTACATTATCCATTAACAATTTGAAGTATAAAGATTTAATTTGTCCATTAATAATTTGTTTTCATCCACATCATCAACCAAAATAGACAGCTCAGTTTCTACCCTTTTAAGTCAGTATTTTCCGTTGCTATTTTGAGTTCCAATTCAACAGAAGGGTATAATTGTCATGCGTTCTATAAGGTGAGAGATTTAAATGTATTTTTTAATTTTGAGGAACAAAAATATCTACATTTAAAAAGGTCAAAAATCTATTCATCTTTTACTCTAGTTCTATTGATCTGAGCCAATAATACACTAAGATACATTCCCAAAAGCTATATATCCAATCCGTTTTCAGTCTATGCCAATTCAACTATGACATATATATTTACTACCAATTTAATTCAAATACTAAAAGATTTAATTTCTAAACATTTAACCTTATTTTTAAAGATACCCTGTATCTTAGCACCTTAATTCCCAAACTTTTACCTATGAATTAGGGGTGGGAACAGGACGGATATGGGTGGATTTTTGCTCTACCTGCTCCGTCCTGCTCCACCCTACAATAACATACATAGAACCCGCTCAATTCCTACATGCGTGTAGTAAAATGTTGAACCCTAACTCATCTCTAGGTACCTATCCTATCCTTATTCGTCCTTATAATTATTAAAATTCAATAAATTAAATTAAATTTTAAAATTTATATAACCATCATCACATACATAACATAATTAAGGTAAAAATTTAAATATGATATAATACTATTAATTATTTTACTAATGATTTTATATATATTACACATTATATATTAAAATTATATATATTATATATATATACCGAGGCGGGTATTACTTAAACACGGCTTTCCGCCCTACCCAAGAACTCGCCCCGGTGTAGGGCAGGTAATTACCCGCTCCGAACGAGTAGAGACGGGTGGGTATCCGCGAATTTAGGTGGTGTTGCCATCCTTACTAATTGTAACGTCTTTTGATTCAAAAGCAATCTTGCTAGCTAGTGTGGTAAACCCCTTTTGACTTTCTAGTAAAATCTCTAGCTAGCGTTTCGATCAAAATTATGAGATGGGTGAGACCGACTGCCAAACGAGACTTCGACAAAAGCCGAAATTTGCTAATGCATTAAAGACCCCTATAAAAGGTACTGGTTACCGCTAGATGTATATCCCCGCGTTTTTGCACGGCTCATTCTTCGAGCGCTACTTCAAGGTTCAAAGGTGACTCTGTCTTCTTCTACGGAAAGCGACAAAGAGACCTAAACCTGATTCTTATGGTCCATCGTGAATAGCCTCAAGACTCTACTAATTATGAATGCTTATGATAAAAAGTTTGAAATTAATTAATGCATTGATTTTTAACTCCAAAAAATAGATAGATTGTCTAAATTATTTTATAAAACCATGAGAAATGTTAAGATGGAATGAAGTGATATGAAAATAATTAAAATATAACATCTTAAGTTTGCAAAAGAAACATCAATTTAAACTCAATTATAATATCTAGTCTGTCAGTACTCAATTAAGTTAAAAAAACAATGTTTAAGTTTTTACCAAATATCAATTATATCTAAAAAAGAAAGTATAAAGAGTCAATGGAATATTTGTACAATGTGTATAATAAAGGTTTAGAAAGTATTAGAGATATAATCAATAGTATTATTTTTTCCCATCAGTTGAACCTTTTGGGATGAGTGGTATCATGACATGGTATTAGAGTTCTAGATTCAAAAAGTCAAGAACTCGATTATTGGTGAACCCAAAAATCAATTAAATACTGAAAAATATTTAATTCTTAAACATTTAATCTTTATCTGAGTATATAAATCTGCTTGTGAGTCAATCTTATTTTTGAACGCACCATGTTCTATCTTACAGTCTCAACATCAGATTATTTCCTTCGCGTCTCCAACAAGTACTAAAGACCTATCCATTTAAAAAAAAAATTGGAAGAAACATGAATTTATGCAATAAAACATAAATTTAAAGATCGTTGGATTTCTGGATACAAAGAAGGACTTGTTTAAAAACAGAGAAGAAAGAATAGATTTTTTTTTACTATAAATATAACAATCATCTAGGAAATATAAAATCATAATAACTTCTCAGTTGAAAAATGAAAGAAATTGACAAATTATGTGCAATGATAATTTTTTTTATTTTATTTTAGGATAAACTATAAAGTCTGAAAAATGACTCACCTTCATTTTAAAAAAGAAGAGATAAAGTTATGACAGAACTGTCACAATGATAATGATACTACGGTAGTATTGTAGACGACAATAGTAAAATTACCACATTGTTGACAACGATAATAAAACTAAAAGAAGAGGAGATGTATTTTGAAATTGAAAAGAAAATAAAATTAAAAATTTTGCTTTCTCTCTTAAACCAAAAATAAATTTATATTTTTATTATTGTTTGTACTTTTTCTATCAGTTTTCATCACCTCATGTCTGAGAAAAAAATTTTTGAATAGTTCTATACCACTTTTTTTTCTCAATTTTTTATCCTGATCCAAACAATAAAAAAGTTATTTTTTTATCTATTTTTCATCCCTATATATTTTTTTTCACTTAATTTCCTTTAAACCAAACAGTGTAAAAGAAAAGGCAATGCGTCTTATTACCAAGTACCTTCCCATATGTGGTCCCACTTGCATTCCAACGTGCCATTCATGTTAATGCAATTTCCCAAACTAACGAGTATTAATTTTTATTATTTTAGTTATTTAAATTTAAAATTTAGTCCCAGACATCATATTAATTTTTAGATTTTTTTGACGTTTAGTAATTAACAAATAAAATACTAAGTTAGTTTTAATTTGTTATATAGATATAAGATTAAATGATTTTATTTTATTTTAACATTTAATCAAAATAAAAATAAAAATCATTTTAAAAAATAAAATAATAGTACCATTATTTATACATCATATAAATTTTTATTCATTTTTTATTTTTTTATTTAAGTATCAAAACAATGCGATACCATTTAATTTTGTATCTAGTATAATAAGTTAGAGCTAATTTAATATTTTATTTGCTGATTTAATATTAAAAAATTATCCAAAAAATTAATATAATTTTTAGAATTAAATTTCAAAAATTAATATAATAAATTTTGAATTTAAGACTATAAATTTAAATGATTACTGTGAGAATTTAATCGTCTTAATTTATATGCACACTCTGCCTTAGTATAGACTTGTGATTGATTTTAGATATTATATTATTTTTAATACGTTTGAAAGTGTATTTTTATTTTTAATATGTTTATTTTTAAAATTTTATAAAAGAATGAAGTAAAAGAAAAAATAAAATAACAAACCTAACACATCATTAATTTTCTCTTACTAATTAAATATAGAGTAAAAAATATAATTCTTCTTGTTAAAATATTAAATATATTATTAGCTACACATATTTATTAACATATATATATATATTATTCCTTTTTAATATGTATAAAATCTTTGATGATGTTATGTGATGGCAAGCTAGAATGACTATGGATCATGGTTTGCATCATCAACCCCACTAATAAGATATTTTAAGAACTAATTACTCATCTTAATATGATGATTTTGATTGAGGAAATTTCTAGAGGGATTACAAGAATTTTTTGACTATCGATCGGAGCCACATAATAACCAAAAGCAAATAACATAATCGGGACACGTGTCAATTGCAATAATAATGTCACAGAACAAAGTAATAATTAACTTGCACGGTTTTAAGATGAAACAAAATAAGATAATGAGAAAGGTTGAATAATAATGTAGCATCGTGTTACAATCACATTGGTTCAAGTTCAACCAGTTAATGCACATCCATATCATGGTCACTTTATTTTTGTGGGTCGGTCGTTGATGCATATTATTGTTATTATATTATAAAATAATGGTTTTGGACGGTTCATACATCATACAAAAGTTATATAGAACAAAAACTTTTACGATGTTTATGTTTGACTTGCTTTCTATTTAATTTAATTAAATATATGCATATACGTTAATATATAATTATGTCCAAAACCAATCATTTTTGTTTTTACAACTTTGTTAGCCAGCTAAGCTCTTTTTACTTTTGTTCTATAAATTTATACATTAATATATAATTTGTTTTTATTGAGATTAAAAAAAAAACAAAGAAGTATCACATAAATATTAAAATTATTGCGTAATTCATTTTCTTATTTATTAATTTGTATAATAATAATAAAAAAGTATATTTTAAAAGTAAATAAGTTATATACTAAATATATATATATATATATTTCTATTATATATATTATATAAAAGAAAAGAAAAAATATAAAATTTAAGTCTTTAATATATTAAAAAAGATTTTAATTTGATAGTGATTATATTATAGAACAAATCCAACTAAGAGAAAAAGCGACATAGAGAGTTTAGAAACTACTATATATATATATAGAGGATTCAAGTAAAAGGAAAAGGTTTAACACCCAAAAGAAAGTGGATTAAAATCCAAAGATATTATGAAGGTAAAAAAAAAATCTAAAATCCTTCTAATTAAATTCTTAAAATAAATCCGTGATGGTAAACGTTATGTATTTAATTAGAATATTGAGAATATGTACAATAAATATAATAAATAGAATCACAATATTTATTAATATTGAATAAATACTGAAATTCACATAAATATCTAATACATAAATTAACTTAAGCATCAAATATATATATATATATATATATATATATATATATATATATATATATATTTGACATAGGAACGATTTGGGAGTTAACTTTACGTGAAATCGACTGCACTTTAGTTTTATTTTTTTATTGGTGAAAATTTAAGTGCAGTCAACTTCACGTGAAGTTGATACTTGAGAACCGTTAAATAAAAATTTATTCAAATTAGTCAAATTATCTAACAGCTCTTAAATATTAACTTTACGTGAAATCGACTGCACCTTCTTTATTACAGCAAGATGCATGGGAACAAAGTCGGACAATATTCCTAACATATCATTATTATTATTACTAATTAGTTATCTTGGATTATATACTATGGTTAATTCCATCCCTAGCAACAAGATATATGAGTTTGTTGAGTAGTATCTCAAAATCATCTTGGCTTCTAGAGATACTTACACGTGCCAAGCGATCATCTGCACTGAAATAATTGCCAGGGTGGCAACTGATTCCAGCAGCTTTCAGAGTTTCATAGCAATTCTTGTCTTCTTCTCTCTCACACTTCATCCATGCATAGGCTATATATGATTATGATCACCAAAATTGAAACATAAAATAGAATATTATTAGAATATTGTAAGGACATATATATTCATGTGTTAAGAAGTTTCAACTACTTTGATTATTAATTAACTAGCTCAAAATCTTCTACTATTTGGTGAAATAAATAAATAATAATTAAACTTCTAGCTAATATATAATGAGAAATTGACAATGCTAAAAATCAATACTTTTTCAAAATTTGCACCAGCAAATAACTAATATTTAAAAAGAAACGAGCGATAGAAATGAAGTTTTATATCGCGTGAGTGAGACATTTAAAAAAGAATGATACCTGCTAGTTGAATAATGACTAAATTTGATTAAAATTGTAGATCACTAAAACTTTTTGATAAAAAACTATTCGTGAATTTATTTATATGAAATTAAATTTTATGTGTAACATTATACTAGTAGACATAATTAAAATTGAAAAGGCAGGCTAGGTCACTAATATAAGACTAATGATAAAATGAATTTGATTATTAGCTAATGTATAAAGTATAGTTATGAAAACAAAATCGATAATTGACAAGTGAACTATTTACTATCAGTTTAATCAGTAAATTATTGATCGAACTGTTTAATTATTTTAAATTTATTGAAAAAATAGGTTTGATAATTAACATGATATACCTGGTGTAGGATATTTGAATGTTTTGTAAAATGAGCAATATTTACGAGATAATTTCTGTACGGTAAAACGATTAGACTTAGAACTTGTTTAAGCCTTGTCCATCGATACCTCATTGTCGCATATCCAAATTGAAAGAAGGGTTTAGCATTTCCTTCAAGAACCACATTGAGTAACTTTAATGCTCTTAGCTGAGCCTCTCGAGAAACTCCCATGGTGTTAATTTGTATATACTCTTCCATCTTTTTGTATACACCTTCATCCTTCACTATTGCCCATATGTAATGGCACCAATAATATATCATATATTTTAAAAATATAACACCTTTATACTACTAGAAAATTAGTTATTATAGACGGATATTTTTCGACTGATTTTATTCCAAAAAATACATACGAAATTTTAGAGAATTTTTTTGTCGAAAAATAAAAAAATGAATTAGCATAAATTACAGACGGAAAAAAAATCCGTCCATAATTTTGTCGAAAAAATTAATTTTTTTCGTGGGAAGCGGTTACAGATAGAAAATTCGTCTGTAATAAAGACTAAATCTGTCTGTATTAATCTATTTTCTAGTTGTGTTAATATATTGCGACGGTTTTTAATCCTAAACCCTAATTGCTCAAAAATCAAAATAAATGTAATAACTAATAAGGGTAGGTTTTGACACATTAAGAATTGTAGAAATTTTGAAACAATATATAGTTTGTTAGAGATATATTCATTCATATATTATATTCTATCAACTTAAATTTTTAGAAAAAGTAGTATCATAACATAGTTATTTAAAACCGCCACAAAAACATTAAAAACCGTCACTATATATATGTACTAGAATTATATTACTGTTATAAAATAATATATATAAGTTAGTATATATTAATAATGTTACCCAAATCTATTGCTACCATGGCCTGTGAGCTTGGAATTAGAAAATATCATGAGATCTTCATCAGCAGGAGAAGGAATAGGAGTGAAATGTGGCCAATAATAGACAAGATCATGAATGGTTTTAACATTAGGGCCTTTAAGAACAGCCTTAGTTAATAACCCATCTGGATTATTAGGTGAGACCACAAACTCAATGAACCTTGATGTCATGTTATGTAACTTTTTCTTCCACGGTCTTGTATCCCCTTCATATGTATAATATCTTGAGTTAAAGAACTCTGTTTGTTTTCTAAACAGCTGTGCCACAAAGGAATAAAAATAAATTGTCATCACATATTGACATATATATATAGGATCAGTTAGGATGTTACTTATTATTAATGAATTATATTATTTATTAGTTTGTTAGAACATTTTAGTTTATTTTTAAAATATTATTCTACTCGTTATTTTATAGGGTAAATTACACTTGTACCTCCCTTTTGAGGTTTATTAAATTTACGTATGTGACTCCTTTAATTTATTTGACTAGTATACATTTATTTCCTATGTATTATACCAACTGCACGTCTACATAATACACTTAGATTATTTTTGTATTAATGTAATTAACATATATATATTCTTATATGTGTGTTTGATAAACTTTTTATTTTATTTTATTTTATTTATATTTTTAAATGGAAAAAATATCATTCATATCAACGTTATTAATTAAAAAAAGTTTTTGTAATTATTATTTTGTCTTTGTGAATTTTCAATGCATAATTACTTTTTATCACCTATTTCTAATACAATTTCAATTTAATATTGCAATAGAACGGAGGTGAGCATACACTGGTCAAATAAAAAAGTGATGTATCATGTATGTATTTTTGATAAACTTAAAAAAAATGAATATAATTTATCCTATTTTATATAAAAAAAATTTACCGTGGGTTTCTAAGTTTTTTTAATCTCTTAATTTGTAGTGATTTATAATCGCCACAAAAATAATATGCCAAAATATTGTATAAGTCGCAATCGTTAAATATAAGAAAACTGACAAACCCTAAACATATAATAAAAAGTAAACATTTACGTGCAATTATTTTTATATGAAATTTATAATTAAAAATTATTATATGATAATTTAGTCAAACTTATCAAATTATCTAACAGTTCTCATCAAATATCAACTTCATACGAAAACAATTGCGTACGAATTTCTACCTATAACAAATAGAAGAAAAAAAAGAATATTAATAGATAAGCTTACAGGACAATATGGAGATGTGTTGAGTACTTTTGCTGGATCCAATAATGATGATTTGTGAGACAATGCATAAACTGCGGCATTGATAAGTTGTGTTGAACCACTTCCAAACACAATGTACCTTTCATTAGTGATTGCATTTCCAACAATCTCATGTAGTTTTCTTATATTCTTCACCAGCAATGGAGAAATTGATGATCCATCACTATAATTGTATCTCATTCTATGCCACCCTGATACCAACACTGAACTTTTTCTTGCATGCTCCCTCCAAAATGGCTCAAATATATTTAATTCCCCGCTGCAATATTATAATAAATAACATATATCATCATTAAATAATCATAATAAGATACATATATATGACTTGATCACTAATATTTAAGCTTATGTTGTTTATCCTCAATTCCAAAAGCAATAGGTTAAAAAAATAATAAAATAGGCGGTTTTTTTTATTAACTTAAAAAATGGCACATGAAGTTGAATTTTACCATTATAAAAATATATAAAAAGCATAAACAAGTTAGGAAACGAAAACTTAAGGTGCATTTGGTTTATTGTTTTTAGTAGTATTTTTGTTTTCAAAATTTTATAAAAAAAATATAAAATAGAAATAAAAATAAAATTTTATTATTTTTAATTTTTTCACAATACTAAAAATAAAAATACAAATAAAATTCAGTCCAAAAATTTGTCTTATTTTAAAAACAATAAAATAGAAAGAGTAAATTAAAGAATTAACCAATGATATAATATGTTATTAAACTATCAATATATAATATTTAAAAAATAATAAAAAATTAATCTAAACGGTCTAAATTTGTCTTATTTAACATTCATTAATTGTCGCTAGAATTAATAAATGCTAAATAAAACAAATTTAAACTGTTTTAGCTGATTTTTTTATTGTCTTCTTAACATTATATCAGTTATATATAAATAATGATAAATATTATACTTTTATATATATTAAATGAAAAAGGATCTTTACTCTTTAGCATCAGCAGGACAATGAGCTTCAAAAATGGAGCAATCGTGACCAGAATAGCATGCATTGCATTCACAAATAGGTCCATATATATAACTTATTATTGCCTTTAATAAAATCCAAACTATCTATGAATGCTCTTCCATGCCCTGAGCATGATACAATATCCACAATTTCAGCTTCCTCAGCAGCTGAGATACTCCAATCTAACTCATCACAATCTTCTTCTCCACTCACAAATGCTGGGTTAGAGGCAGATATTGATATCATTATTAGAGTCAATGCTAATAAATACATGTACACTACTAGGTTCTTCCTCTTTGCCATTGTGCCTTTTTTTTTTTTTTGTTAATTCTATTGGAAATTAAATTCTTCATGCAATTTAATTTGTATGTGGTGCATAGGTATATATTGAATTTTTTTTTCTTGGGCCAATGCATCTATGTAAAAATTAATATATTCTATTTGACTATAGGGTATTGCTATGCGGTAGGAATTTGTGTGAAGAAATGATCTTTTAAATTTAATTATTTTAGCCGATGGAATGTTGTATAGACACTAATAAATATTAGAATTTGTTGTAAAAGATGTCGGAGTAAAAAACTCTAACAAAAAAAAAAAAATCAAAGGACTGAATGTATTGACATATAGAAGATAAGGACAAATACATGTTCAGAACTTTGAACCAGTAATGAAAACCAGAAGAAAAGCTCAATGTGGAAGAACGAACCAGTGAAAGGGGGAAGCAGCGATGGCTAGGATTCGCGCACGGTGGAGGACGATGTCGCGATTTCACGCACTACCGATGAGATGCTCAACTTCGCAGCTCTGCTCCCGCTCGTGTTTGGCCCGCTACCAAAATCAAGTGACGGGTTTCTGCAAAATTGGGAGGAGGGGGTTTCAATTAATGGCAGTAAGGTAAAGGGGGCAATTGAATTAGGGAATTGAAACTCACCTAGCGGCGTTTCTGGGTGTACTCGCAGGTAGGTTCCGCCAGAGGGAGTTTGAGTGCTCTTCGCGCCTCTGCTGCAGCTTTTGTTCGCGCCAAGATTTTGGGTAAAGTCATGAGGGTTGAAGATATATACAACAAATTGGCAGCGGTTCTGACTGCACGGCCGCTATCCAATCACGTTTAGCGGTACCAATCCAGACCGCCGCTGACCTCAGCCGGGATCTCTTCAACTAGCGGCATTTTTTGCCACCGCCGCTGTTTAGCCACCGCTAGGCTCCGCCCCTGCTGTAGTGTGTGTATAAGTCTTTTGGGTAATTAAACAAACCATATACAAATAAATATATAGTGAATTTATTATTGAATTGTCTTTTGGTGTTTAGAGAAAGATGTATATTTAGAGGAGTGTTAGGAGTAAGTAAATTTCTGTGATTTGTAATTATCAATTAGTCATTATTAATATTTTTAATAATGTGGAATCGAATTACTCACTTTTCTTTTACTGGTTAAGTACGAGCCAAATTTTAATAAAGGTGTTGACTCTTTAAACTTTCTCATATATTTTTATCTCCAAAACTTCTTTTGATTTATTTACACAACATGTTGCAAAAATCTGATAGAATAATATTAGAAAATCGGCAAAATTTATTTTTATAAAGTAATTTGTGAATAATATTTAAAAGTATTGATTCAAAATATATTATTAGACTTTTAAACTAAATATATTAGACTCATGACCAAAAATATTAACCAATATAAAATAAAATTACTAATCTTTAAACTTTTTTCAGACTAATTATCTTTTGGAACTTCGTTTGAGCCGTACACTCACTAAGTCTTAACTTATTAATCTAATAATTGGATCTACTTAATTAATCCAAAAGGACTTTATTCACTTAGATAACACAATTTATTTATTAATGGCAAACTCTTTGATAGAGTAAAATTAAATGTTGAATTAACCTTACGATTATTCCAAATGATACAAAATTAAAGCTAGCTCGATATATATACATATATATGGAGATTGAATAAGATAATTATATCTAATCCTTAGCAACAAGAACAGTGAACTTGTTTATAAGAATATCAAAATCATCTTGGCTTCTTATGAGACTGAGACGCACGTAACGATCATCATCACTATACATACTTCCTTCATGGCCATTAATGCCAGCAGCTTTAAGAATCTCATAGCAATTCTTATCTTCTTCTCTCTCACACTTCAACCACGCGTATGCTGTCACCAAATTGAACAAGTTTTTTCATTTCAACGTAAAAAATAAATACCTCAAGACAAAGTATCAGAAGCTAATATTTATAACTAGTAAAGGAATCAATAATTGAATATTCCAAAGAAATATTCAAAATTGAAAACAATAAAAACATCTAAAATTTAAGTAAAAAATATATTTAAAAATAAAATAAAATAAAATTAATTTAAGATATAAAATTTATAATTTAAAATTTAGATATTAAAATTTAGAACTTAAAACTTGAAATGATCTATTAAAGTTTAGAGTTTAAAATTTAAGACAATCCAGATAAATGATTAGTAGGTGGTCAATATAATAAGTGACTGATCATAATTGTTAAAATTAATAAAATGATGATATTCTGAGAATTTATTCATTCAAAAGTTAATAACTTCTTTTGTAATAAGAGTCTGTTTGGAAAGCTTCAAAAGTAATTTTTTTGAGCTTTTGACTTATGAAAAGTAGTAGTATTAATGTTTAGTGTAATTTTTAAAATTAAATTGCAGTTTTTTAAGAAATTATTTAGAGTCTTATAGAGAAGTTAAAAAAATAAATTCTCTCATAATACTATTACTTTTTGACACATTTCTATAAATTAAAATAAACATTTTTAGAGTTAAAAATTTAAATACAAAATAACTTATTTATAAACTATTTTTAATATATTTATTTATTATTTAAACTATTTTATCAAAAGAAACTTAATTAAGCTGTGAACTTAAATTATATATATTTAATGTATCAAACACAATTTTTTATTAGTTCATAATTTTTTCTTTTTTCTTTTTAAAAATATATATCTAGGTACTTAGCATAGGCATTGCAATATTTAATAACTTCACAATGGACATCATCATCTACCTGGTGAAGGATCTCGAACTCTTTTGAAGAATGTGCAATATTGAGGAGATAGTTTCTGTAAAGAAAAACGTTTTGACTTTGATATAATTTGTTTGAGCCTTGACCAGCGATCTCTCATTGTTGAATATCCAAATTGGAATATTTCTTTTCTATCTCCTTCTTCAAGAATTACATTCAAAAGCTTCAAAGCTCTAAGCTGTGCCTCCCGAGAAATTCCCACCGTGTTTAATTCTAAGTATGTCAACATCTTTTCGTACACACCCTTATCCTTTATTATTGCCCATCTATAATTATAATTCAATCATAACAATAATATATAACACTTATATTAGGGTAATCAATCACAGTCATCCGGTAAAAAAAATTGAAGAAAAATTATTACTTTCAAATATATTATGCATGTAAAAAAATTGAAGAAAAATTATTACTTCCAACTCCAAACATTATATTAGTCTAAGATTCTTTCTAACATTGAGTCAGCAAATAAAGTATTAAATTTATTCTAACATGTTATGCTAGTCACAGATATATTTTATTTTGACGTTTGAATAAAATAAAATGAGAAGACAAAATATATATATATATATATATATATATATATATATAAAATGTATAAACTGTTATATCTATTCATTTTCTAAACGATTTTATTGCTTGATTTAAGCACCAAAATAAAATTAAAATGATTTTATTTTGTCTCATGTCTAACGTGACAGATTAGAATTAGTTCAACATTCTGTTCGTTTTATCAACTTCTAAAAAAATTAAAAAATTAATATAGTGGCCAATGCTAAATCTCGAAAATAAATATAATAAATTTTAAATTTAAAAGACTAAAATAATAAATATCGTAAATTCAGATATCAGTATATCACTATAAAAATACAATCTTGCTAATCGATTTAATAGTTAAATTTTATATACACGTAATATTTTTTTATATATCTAAAGATTTCTTACCAAATTTATCTTAAAAAAGGACCACATGACTTTGATTCCAAAATTTTAAAATTTGAATTTATAACTTTTTTAATTATTTTTTCATGGAAAAGAAAAAGGCCGTATGACTATGAATCAATATATTTAATTTTCAAATTTATTTATAAATAATATTTTAAGATATATATCATAAATTAATTAGTATTGTGAAATTGATAATAAATTTTTTCATGATGATAAATATATATGTATCTCACCCAAATCTAGTGCCAGCATGACCTGTGAGCTTAGAAATTGTAAAAGTTGTGAGATCATCATCAGCTGGAGAAGGAAGAGGTGTGAAATGTGGCCAATAATAAGCTCTATCATTAATGGTTTTAACGTTTGGTCCTTCAAGAACTGCCTTAGTTAATTTCCCATCTGGATTGTTTGGTGAAGTCACAAATTCAATGAATGTTGTGCCATTATTATCTGTGTTGTTCTTCCATAAAGATGTGTCCCCTTCATATCTATAATCCCTTGAATTGAAAAGCTCTGTTTGTGTTCTATACACCTGCATGATGAGTGCATGCCACAACGTGATGTTATCATAATTTATGTGTGATATAATATATAATTTGATTATTATTTATTTATTTATTTTATTCTTTAACTATTCATCTTTCCATAATATATATAAGAATTTTTGTCTATGTTATAATGTTTTAATTTTTTGATATATTTATAAATCGTAAGTCTTTTTTATTTGGAAAACATAATGATGAATTGAATTTAAATACAAAAAATTGTATTCTAGCTAGTATATTATATTTAAAAAACAAAACAACTTATATATCCGTATTAGAATATATATATATATTCAAAGAAATAAAGTAATATAATTAACTCTCACAAATTTAACATACAAGCCAAATTATCTTAGCAAAATTAAAAAGAAAATTCTAATAAACCAAAAACATATGTCACGAACCATAATTAATAAAGGTTTAATTATTCAGTAAGTCTCTATAATTTTATTAAATTTTTAAATTTTTAATTAGGTCTATTTATACTTTTTTTTATTTTCAATTAAATTCATATATTATATCAGATTTTGTAACTAAATCGATGACAAAAATATTAAAATCAACTGAATATTCTGTTAAACAAAATAAAATATTTATTTAATTATTAAGCATATTTGTTTTGCTTAATAGAATATTCTGTTAATTCTAACGTTTTTATTATCACAAAAACTTAATTACAAAATTTGATATGGTATAAGAACCTAATTAAAAAAAATATATAAGAATCCAATTAAAAATTCGATAAAATTCATTAAATCATTAATAAACCAAGAAATATATATATTAAAATACTAATAATGTATATAAAAAATAATTATGGAGAGCTTATTACTGGGAAATGTGGGGCAGTGGCTACTACTTTTGCTGGATTGAGGGAAGAAGAGTGATTGTTGTTAGGAGAGAATGCATAAACTGCAGCATTGAAGAGTTGTGTTGATCCACCGCCAAATACTATGTACCTTCCATCAGTGACTGCATTTCCAACAATCTCATGCAGTTTTTTTATATGATCCACCAGCAACTGTGATATGTATGATCCATCACTGTATGTGTATCCCATTCTGTGCCACCCTGATACTAACACTGCACTACTTGCTGCATGCCTCATCCAAAACGGTTCTAGAAAATATGGATCTCCGCTGATCAAAATTATTTATTGGTGAAAACTCAAGTGCAGTCGATTTCACGTGAAGTTGATAATTGAGAGTAGTTAGATAATTTGAGGGATTTGACTAAATTTTCATCTAACGACTCTCAACTATTAACTTCACGTGAAGTCGACTGCACCTGAGTTTCCACTTTATTTATTTCAAAAGTTTAAAATGTTAGAAAATAATAAATAAATAGTATATATAAATACATAAAATAAACTCTTTTTCTTATTATAAAGCTTTTTTAAACGAATTAATTTTTTAATTTTTAGAAGATTGGAACAATAAAAATCGAACCTTTAATTAATTTTTTTTAGAAATTCTTTTATTAATAATCAACAATTCTTTTACATTATTAATCATAGGTCAAAATCATAGGAAATAAAAATTGAGATTGAGTTAAATTCTCCTCATGCATGGATGAGATTCTATCAAGAAAAAAATTTAAGCGCTAACAATTTTATTCAGTCTAATATTTTTAACTTATTAGTAATTCATCACCATACTTTTAATCGACCTTTTCAAATATTATTTTAAATAAAAATAATAAATTATATTAGTCCTATAACATTACTTCCTAATCTATCTCTAAATATATTTAAAATGACGGAAATTAGTCTTTTGTGACGAAAGTGATTAGGGTTTAGTGATTTACTCTCCAGCATTAGCAGCACAATGAGATGAAAAGTTGGAGCAATCGGAGCCACTATAACATGGATTGCATTCACAAACAGGTTCATGGCCGTTCAGAACCAAGCCATCTAAGTATGCTCTTCCATGCCCGGAGCATGGTATCGCCGCCACTGCCTCCGCTTCCTCCGCCGCACCGGTGCTCCAAGTTGGCTTCCATTCTGTTCCACACACAAACAAGTTTGAGCTACACAATGAAATTAAGATGCTGATAGTGAGTGTTAAATAAATTGGACTCATCATTTTTGGTCAATAAGGTTCTGATGATGATACCTTTGTGGCTAATGGTTATATATATACACACCCAGATTAATCAGTTTTCAAAATCAATTAGGAGTTTTTTTTTCATTTTTGGGTTCACACAGACCTAACTTATTTTTAAATTATAAATATTTTTGTATTACATTATAAAATCACTTGTTCTAAAAGATTGAAATGATAAAAAATATATATATAAATAGTTAATATCTATAGCTATTTTAAAAATGATTTTGATCCTTCTAATTATTAATAGTAATATCGAAAATGACTATAAATTAATTTTTATTTTATTTAATAACTTTGTATTCTTTAACTATTTTATCTTATTGTGTTGAATTTTTTGTTTAAAAGAAATCTATCATAAATAATTGATATAAAATTTTGAGATCCTTAAAAAAAGTATTTAAATATGAAAAGAATATATACAAAAATTTATGCTTTAAATCTAAAATATAATATTATATAAAGGACATATTATAATATAAAAAACTTTTAAATATATCGATACGTTTTAGTAAATTTTGACAGTTGATTTTAATTATATATATTATAATTAAGATTAACCATTAAAAATTATAAAATATTAATGTATCAATATATTTGAAAGTTTTTCTATAATTAATATATATATATATTTTAATTTCATTACAATATATAACAATAATCTATTGAGTGCACGTTTCCTCTAACGGAAATTAATTAATTTTTACATGACATGCGCAATGTCTATCTCACACTTCAAATAATCACATGTTTCCCTTTTATAGTATGTTTTCTTTGTTCAAATCATGGAAAATTCAAATCCCGGTTATTAAGAGAAACTTCAATTAGTTGCCGAAAACATGACAAGACAATGATTTTATTTAAATTTATCAAATATTTAAATAAGAATGAATATCCCACCTGACTATTGATAATTATCTCAAAAGAACAACAAAATTGTTGACAAAAAAAAAATATTCAATCCGATTTCTGATCTTTATTTTTTGGGACTGATTAATTAATTTTTGTGCTAAAAAAATAACATTGACTTTTTTTGGCACAAGAACTAATCAGTTCTATAAAAATAAAGTTTAGAAATTAAATTGAATATTTTTTTTTATCAAGGACATTGTTACATTGTCTTTTGAGATAATTGTCTTGTTTAGAGTTTTTTCTCTTTAAAATAATTATAGATTATAATTATGTAACACAATTAATATAAAAAATTAATTATAATTTAGTAGTTAAAAAAAATAAATAAGAAATAGCAAGACAAATAAAAATTCAAAAAGTACTAATTTGACTTCAGTAGCTATTTTAAAATTAGTTTTATAGTACGTATATCTTGTCATTATCTAAGATAAGAGCAAGGAATATTCAAGTCATGGATATAGGTTATCTACTCTGTATAGGAAGTCTCAAATCACTGCTAAAACATGACTTGATGCCTTTATTCTTGTTCATGCAATTCAACAGAGTATTAAAAATTTAAAATCCAGAAATTCCCGTAAATATATATATTTATTAAATTATTAACATTAATAATTTTTATGCTAATATTTAATTTTTATTTTTAATATTTTTACTAGCAGTATGCTAATATTTTTATTATTGTTTGCTCTAACAATTTTATTTAAACTATCAATTTATGAAAATTTGTACAAGATTTCAGACATATGTGTAGCAATTAAATTCGAGCAACTAACATTACTCTTCAAGATTATTCTTGTTCATAAAAATACAGTAGATCCACATATATATACTACACAGCATTAATCTATAACCACGTTTCTTTGGGGGTAAAAAAAAAATCTATCACCACGTTTCTTACCCTAACAAAACTTTCATTTGCATAAACAATCACGTGTGTTTTGAAAAAAAAAATTTATATATTTATGCTTATTTTTAAAACTTCTTAATTGATGGTGATCTAGGGGAGAAGGACCACTGTAAAAAAATAATAATCCCAGAAAAAAAATAATTGCAATATAAAAATATTCTAAAAAAAAAAACATCACATTGATGATGCTGATATTAGTGTTAATAATGATAGAGGAAATAATGTTAGTTCATATTAAAAGTAATAGAAATAGATGATATCATGATCATGAGTATAAGAAAAGTGGTAATATGGTGGTATTAATTTTTTTTTTCTGAATAAAATTTTGTAAGGATTTGATATCCTACATATTACAAATATAATCATTATTACAAAATTAATTTCTATTAATATTTGATAAATTGTATTCGTACTATCTCAAAATAATAATTTCTTTAATATCGAATTGAACTTTATTTGAACCTATTAATGTAATAGCGACTAGCTAGCTACTTGATCCGAAGGACTTTATCAATTGGATAATAAAATTATTGAAAAAATAATCACGTGAGAATACGGTTGAATAAATCACACGTAACATGCATAAACATATTAGTGTGTAACTAAGAAGATACATAAATTTGTTAATGTGTCGAGGTACTTAATTATAAGTTATAACAATAATCTTACGTGTATATTGAAATTAGTTATAAAAATTATTCATTAATATAATATGTTAGAATATAAATATATTAAAAATAAATTAAACTATATATGAATACACCGATTAGTTAATTTTAATGATTAATTTTAATATATAAATAATATTTTTTAATTATAATGATGAGGAACTCCGATACATAAATTCTTACAAATATATATATATATATATATATATATATATATATATATATATATATATATATATATATATGATCCAAATTATTCATATGCTAAACATGAAACAGCCACCGTATTTATAAGAGTTTAATTAAGAAGTTAAATTCTTAACTAATATCAATTAATTTTTTAAATTATTTTTTATTCTAAATTTTAAATTCTCAAAACAATAGAGTAAAAAAGTTTTACAATAAGAAAACTTGCTAATATTAAATAATTAAAAGTTGGTTTGAAAAGCAGCTAAGCTAATACATATTATATGTGGAGATTGATGAATTCTAATCAAATAATAATTAACTATTAATTACTAATTAATAAGATTATATAATCTAAGCTAGGAGCTACTCCTTAGCAACAAAATTTGTGAGCTTGTTTATAAGAATATCAAAATCATCTTGGCTTCTTATGAGACTGAGACGCACGTAACGATCATCACCACTATACATACTTCCTTCATGGCCATTAATGCCAGCAGCTTTAAGAATCTCATAACAATTCTTATCTTCTTCTCTTTCACACTTCAACCATGCATACGCTGTCACCAAGAAATAATTGAAGCCAAATTAAAATTAAATAATTACTTTGTAAGGACACACATGATTGATATTATGATGAAGTTTCATTTTAACTATAGTAAAACTTTAATAATAGTTTATTACTTATTGGGAGACACTAATCTTCTTAATTAAAAAAATATATATCCAAATATTCAACAAATAAAAACTAGCTAGCTACGTACCCACTAACCTTATTATATAAATTATTTAGGTGATTAATTAGCACAAGGATTATGAAAACTGAAAAATGTGGTTATGAATAATTGATAAAAATATTAACATAATTAAAAAAAAGTGACAATTTGCACAGAAAATAAAATAATATGACTTATTGATCCAAAAGACAAGAAGAATGTCAAATAACTCCATTTTGATAATTGAGTTAAAAAAATTAAGGATTTAATTATGTAACTTTTATGAAAATAAAAAATTTCAAAAACAATTTTCATCGGTTCATAAAGTTATTTTTTTCTATTTTTATATTAATAACTTAGACAAGGCATTGCAATTTGGGTAAACTAATTACTAAAATAATACTTGAAAGATTATTCTGCTATAAAAACAACATTTACAAATACATGAAACAAATAACTAAAAATATTATACTTTTTATAAGTAACAAAAAAATTTATATTTAGCAAACAATTTATGTTTTTTATTGAAATTTTTGAAACGATATTTGAATAATTATTTAAAAAAATAAACACAAAATACAAAGCAAAATTTGATATTTTGAACCTTTTTAAAAAAAAAACGATCATTCACAATAATTTAAAAAAAATCAATTAGTATAAAATTATCAACAAGATAAAAATATCTTATTTTTTTAATAATATTTATAAAAAATTATACTAAAATCTATCTCTATTTTTTTAAATATATATTTAATATTTAATTATTTTATTACATTTTTTAATTTTTAATACTTATTTGTCATTTGTACTTTTGGAGATAATTTTTGCCAATGATATAATATTTTACATACTATATATTTTGATAGTTTTAATTACTTCACAATGGACATCTATGGTGAGTATACCTGGTGATGGATCTCGAACCGTTTTGAAAAATGTGCAATATTGGGGAGATAGTTTCTGTAAAGAAAAACGTTTTGACTTTGATATAATTTGTTTTAGCCTTATCCAACGATCTCTCATTGTTGAATATCCAAATTGGAATATTTCTTTTGCATCTCCTTCTTCAAGAATTACATTCAAAATCTTCAAAGTTCTAAGCTGTGCCTCACGAGATACTCCCACTGTGGTTAAGTCCAAGTATGTTACCATCTTTTCGTACACACCCTTATCCTTTATTATTGCCCATCTGTAATTATAATGAAATCATAAGTATATATATCACTTATTAGTAATGATATATATGTGAACCGAACCAGCCGGTTCAATAAAAAACCAGTCGTGTGATTTATCTTATTTGAAACAAAAATGCTATTTGAATGTCAAAATCAGTTAACAAAATTAATTATTTTATATTTATATATAAATATATGTGTTATTTAACTCATTTATAATGTGTATTTTGTTAACATTTTAAGAAATATGTTAAATTTGACTATTAAAATTTTGTATAAAAAATTTAAAATTTAAAATTTTAATTTATTTATTGTGTATTTATTAAAATAAATATTTAAAAAAATTTACTAATAATAACTTGTTAGTTAAATCTAAATCTTAAAAAAATTGAAGTTTTTTTTTTCTGAATAAGAATTCAAAACTAAAATTGATGAAATTTTGATGACAATAATGCAAGTATCTGTCTCTTACCCAAATCTAGTGCCAGCATGGCCTGTGAATTTGGAAATTGTAAAGAGCATGAGATCATCATCAGCTGGAGAAGGAAGAGGTGTGAAATGTGGCCAATAATAAGCTCTATCGTTAATGCTTTTAACATTTGGACCTTCAAGAACTGCGTTGGTTAATTTCCCTTCTGGATTGGTTGGTGATGTCACAAATTCAATGAATGTTGTGTCAATATCTGTGTTGTTCTTCCACAATGATGCGTCCCCTTCATATCTATAATCCCTTGAATTGAAAAGCTCTGTTTGTGTTCTATACAACTGCATTCATCCATGCCACGTATATATATATAAGTAACCATCATTAATAAACCAAGAACACAGATTATTAAAAAAACTAATAATATATATACAAAAGTATAGATAAATAATTTTTAATCAGCTAACTACTTTAAACAACTATAATT
The DNA here is from genome assembly GCF_003086295.3 of Arachis hypogaea. NCBI lineage: Eukaryota > Viridiplantae > Streptophyta > Magnoliopsida > Fabales > Fabaceae > Arachis > Arachis hypogaea. The sequence continues at coordinate 114,889,974 of NC_092040.1, forward strand.
AATAATCATTAATTTTATATTTTTTAAAAAATAAAATTTAAATAATTATTAATTAATGATAATTAATTAGTATAGAGTGTAGTTCAAAAATGTTTGTTGGCTTGTTATTAGCTAGAATCTTTATTAAACTACTCTTCTACCTTAATCCATGACAACAAGAAGTCTCGTGGCCTATAAATTCAGCCCAAGAGAATATATAAATTTAGTTACAATTTTTATGCATCTCTCCTATCCGCCCATCAGTTTTATATTGTAATAATCAAAGTGCTCTTCGTATTGCTGCTAATCCAATTTTTCATGAACGGACCAAACATTTAGAGGTCGATTGTCACTTTGTTCGACAAAAAATTCAAATTGGAGGATGAAAGATGATAGCTTATGTATCATCTTCAAAGAGGATACCAAGACTCTGATACCATAATAAAATTGTAACTGAATTTATATATTATGTTTATTGATTATCTAGCAGAATTGTATATATATGTAAGGAAGACTCAGGTCCAATTAATTTCGTATGAAGTTGATAATTGAGAATCGTTAAATAATTTAATTAAATTATCATCTAACGATTCTCAACTATTAACTTCACACGCATAAAATTAATTGCACTGAATTTTATAGACTTACCGGATAATATGGAGCAGTGGCTACAACTTTTGCTGGAGTGTCCGAAGAGTTATTATTGGAAGATAATGCATAAACTGCAGCATTGAGGAGTTGTGTTGACCCGCCTCCAAATATGATGTACTTTCCATCAGTGACTGCATTTCCAACAGTCTCGTGCAGTTTTTTGATATGATTCACCAGTAATTGTGATATGTATGATTCATCATTGTATGTGTATCCCATTCTGTACCACCCTGATACTACCACTGCACTACTTGCTGCATGCCTCATCCAAAATGGTTCCATAAAATATGGATCTCCACTGCCATCAAATCATTTATTTCAAAATTTCAATGTAATTTACTGTCTCAAGTAAAGATAAAGTTAAATAAATCCTTTCCTGCAACAGTCCATCTTCAATTTGAAATGTAAATTATGTAAAATTCTTTTTTATTTAAAAAAATAATAAAAATAAATCATAAATTTTGTATTTAAATATTTTAATAAAATTTAAATCATCAGAAAATTTTAGAGACAGTAAATTTTAATAATTTTTTACCAGTAATTAATTAACATAAATATCAAATTATTTTTAATAAATAAATTTTATTAATTTATATATATACAAAATTTGATGATATGAATATAAATTATGTTGACTCATGTATAAATTCTAATAAATATAAATATAAATTATATAATTTATGTATGTAAATTTTTTAAATATACATATAAATTATTACTTGTGAATTACTAATACAAAATGATAATATTTATTACAGTAAATATTTTTTTCGATCCTTAACCATTTGTTCGATGGATTTTGTATCTTCTAACAAATATAAAAATTCAAATCGGTCCCTATCTACTTTGATATATGTATGTTCCAGTCTCTGCAATCGGTTTCGAGTATGTGTTAGTCACTTGCTTGGTGATCTTTTTCATTATTGTAGAGACAAGTTACTGACACATCAGCAAGTAACCTATTCGAAACTGGTTGCAGAGACTGAAATGTACATAAATTAAAGTAGATAGGGACCGATTTAAATTTTTATATTTATTAGGAGGTGCGAAGTCTATCAAACAAATGATTAGAAATCGGAAAGAACATTTTTCCTGTTTATTAATTACATAATATTGCTGTTAAATTATTAAGTAAAGACAACTCCATTTTACATCATTAATCATTGATCTAGGAACTAGGTATACAGGAAATGATGAAATTGAGGTGTTATTATTATGAGTAGTATAGTGAGTCAAATTAGGGTTTAGTTACCTTCCAGCATCAGCAGCACAATCAGATGAAAACTTGGAGCAATCAGAGCCACTATAGCATGGATTGCATTCACAAACAGGTTCATGCCCATTCAAAACCAAACCATATTCCAAGTATGCTCTTCCATGGCCGGAGCACGGTATTATCGCCGCCACTGCCTCCGCCGCACGGACGCTACTCCATTTTGTTACATAATAATCAAACAAGTTTGAGCTACACAATGAAATTATTAACATGGATATAGCAAGAGATAAATAACTTGGACTACTCGTCATTGTTATCATTTTTTTCCCACTATCGTTCTTATGATAAACTTTGTGGCTATGACTATGCATTTATATAATTTAAATACACTAGTGTTAGTTACAACTCAAAAGTGTTAATTAAGCTACTATATAAAAGACAGAGAAAGTTGTTATAAGATCCAAATAGCATGCATGGCAGAAAAGCATCTTTAATTTCTATTATTCTAATTGCAATTAACTCGCTTAAGACCGCGTTAACACTTAACAACCATGCTACAGTAGTAAACTATATATATTTTAAAGATCCCGCTAGGGAGACAATGGACTATTTATACAATGTGTACAATGGCTATTGAGATATGAAATGAACATCCCCTACACTATTTAGAATAACCATCGAACTCTAAACCTTTCGGATCTAGCGCTTTAATAACATGTCATGATACCGCTCATCCCAAAAGCATCAGCTGATTGAAAAATGTAACACTAATAATTATATCTCTAATACTCCATAAACCTCCATTGTACGCATTGTATAAATATTTCATTGGCTCCTCATACTTTTCCATATTTTAATTGTATTGAAAATTAAATTTTACATGACGTATGCAATGTTGATCTCACACTTTAAATCACATGTATGGTTGATTAGTTTTTTAACTTTTTTTAATTTTTTAGTATGTAATCTTTGTTTAGAGCGTGTGGAAAATTTTAATCATGGTGGGTTGTTAGGAAATTTCAATGCAACTACTCCATGCCAAAAACATGACTTAATGATTTTATTTTTTATTATTACTAGCTAGCGGCGCGGCGGCCATTATTTTTTAACTTTTAGTAATTATTAATATAATTCATTAAATTTAAATATTTAAATTATTAGAGATTATATAATATGTGATCATTTGTTAAGTTATATTTTATTAAGTTGTGTTCTTTAAATATAAATATAAATGTAATGGTTAAAGAGTATATATATACAAAGAGTAGTATAACATAAAGATACCAAATTTCATTCACAAAGTAATCATTTTAAAATTATTTTCAAAATCAATATTAATTGATTCATAGTATCTAGTGACTACTAATTGTTTATTTCCAAAGTCAATACTAATTAATTTTATAGTATCTAGTTACTATTTAGGATACGTACAATGTACTACATTCATGCATCAAAATAATTTAGTTATTAAATTAATCAAACGAATAAAATTAAATATATATTAAAATAATATAAAATATGTCAATAAATTATACCTCAAATGAATTTTTTTGTATAAAAATACCGAGTGACCTCCTTTTTCTTCTTTTTCTTGAATTTTCTGAGGGACGAAAAAAGATATTTTACTTTAAAGAATAATTTTAAAATCAAATTAAATATTATGAACAAATTCAAATAAAAAAATGTTAAAAATAATTTTAATTTTTAAACTAAATTATATGATTAAAATTGTACTTAATTCTATTATTAAACATTTAATTTGCTTTATCAATTTTATTAATGGGACTGTTATACATCTATATAACCATGTAACCAAGTTGGCCCAAGTTCAAATAGAGTCACGCGCATTAATGATGAGTGAAAACACGCGCTCGAAAACCCTTCGTTACTTCGCGCTTATTATGATAAAATGTTACTTCTTCCTCAACATGAAACCGCTCCTTCTCTTCGAATTTCTCTTAAAATCACTCAAACTTCAGTCACGTTCTCTGCAAAAACCACTACTGGAGAAGAATCGTGAGAAGATTTAGCAAGGAACAACCAGAAACGAACGAAAATAGCAACAAATATTCGCCTTCCTCCTCCTCCTCATTCTTCTCCTTCTTTTCGCATTCCTTCTTCTTCACGTGTTTTTTCCTTATTTTCATTCTTTTGTTGTTATTGCTGCTGTATTTTTTGTCTTTTTCTCTTTCTCTCCCTTGTGAAAAAAGTAGTAGAAAGTGAGGAAGAAGAGTTTTAAATTGTGCAGAACAGAAATGAACGAAATGGCCAAACTCCACTGAACCGAACATCACTCATGTGTTGAATAAAACATCATAAGCATTTAATCATCAAAGAAAAATATATTATGATAGTAAATTCATTGCCCTCTCGAGTCCTTATTGTAAATTCACATCTGGAGATTTAGATAGTAAATAGCATATATTATGATTGGCTGTTTGTAAATAACAATATTTTGTTTAACTTGTTTAAAAAGCAAAAAATGCTTACTTCAAATGTATATATGTGAATATTAATCTAAATGTTAATGTTAATATTAATGTTAATATTTATATTTGATTTAAGATGGATTATTCATTTGAGATATTAATTTATATATTTGTTGAAACTGTCTGACTGCTGTTTTATTCTAGGTTCTCAGTGATTGCAATCACTATATTTACCAATACATTACGAACTCCAAAAGAACACAGTAAACCAAAGTTAATATATTGGGCGAACCGAAAGTTGGAAACACACTGAACCCCTAAACACTGAACCCTAAATCCTAAACCCTAAACACTAAAACTAGAACCCTGAACACTGAACCCATAAACCCTAAACCTCTAAAACCCTAAAACCCTAAACCCTAAACCCCTAAAACCCTGAACCCTGAACCCTGAATGCTAAACCCTAAACCCTGAATCCTTAAACCCCTAAAATTCTAAAACCCTAACCCCTAAAACTCTAAACACTGAACCCTAAATCCTGAACCTAGGGGTGGAAAACGGGCCTAAACATGTCGGGTTGGGCCGCGTAACCCACCAAAAAGGCGGGTTGGGCTGGAAAATTAGAACCGCCAAATAGCAAAAGCCCACCTAACACGCACAGTTTAAACTGCGGACTTAGCGGGCTTTGGCGGGGCGGGGCAGGCTTCCCCGCCAGGCTTAGTATTTTTTTGGTAAGGGGTATTTTTACAATTTTTTTGCCAAAACCCAACTTACAAGAGAATGAAGATGAAAATTGAGTGTTTTGGATTATGTTTATTTTGTTTTAGAGACAATATTTATAATTATGTTTTGGATTATGTTTATTTTGCTTTGAAAACAATATTTATAATTATGTTTATTAGATATTTATAATTACAAAGACTTTAATATTTGTGAATATAAAAATTATAATTTGTTTATACTTTTAGAAATTATAATAGTTAAAAGTAAAAAACAGAAGATATTTTTTTATGCCTTTATATATATTATTTAATAGTTAAAAGTAAAAAAAAAGAGGATATTTGGCGGGTTTAACCCGCCGGCCCGCCAGCCCGCCGTTAGGCGAGGCGGGCTGGGATTCTGAGACTGCCTCACTAGGCGGGGCGGGGCGGGCCAGCCCGCCAAAGGGCGGACTTCTGGCGGGACAGGACGAGCTTCCCCGCTTGCCACCCTTACCTGAACCCTTAAACCCTGAACCCCTAACCCTAAACCCTAAACTCTGAATACAGTGAACCGAAATTAATACATTGGGCGAACCGAAAGTTGGAAACACACTGAAACCCTAAACGCTGAACCCTAAACCCTAAACTCTAAACCTTAAATCTAAACCACTAAACCATAAACTCTAAACACTAAATCCATAACCCTGAACACTGAACCCTTAAATCATAAAGCTTAAACCCCTAAAACTCTAAAACTCTAAATCCCTAAAACCCTAAACCCTAAACTTTAAACCCTGAACCCCTAAACCCTGAACCCTGAACCCCAAACTCTAAACACTATATTCGTCTAATTATTTTTAAACTCCTTTCTACATACTGAACCGAACACATGCACATGGTGAATCAACTCTTTAGTAATTACCGAATCGAAAAGTTACTCACATTTACTCACACTCACAGTTACTCACAGTTACATATTATCAATTCAATTCAGTTCAATTCAGATATAGATCGCCTCAGTCCATTCAATTCACTTCAAATAAAATTAGCAATTTCATTCCGTTGAATTCAATTCAAAATTCAATAGTCCAAATCTCATCAAATTGATGCGTTTCAGAAGAATTATCCAAATCGCACTCATTCAACTGATTTAAAATTGATTCATTCATTATTTCAATTTAGAAGTGCAGATCGAAGAAGAAAACGAAGAAGAAGATGAACGACGAAGCTAATTACGTTGAAGTCAATCCAGATCTATATTGCAGAGAAGAAAAACGCGAATAGAGGAGAATAACGAATTTAATTAGGTTGAAGAAGAAGAAGGAGAACAGGAAGAAGAAGAAAAAGGTTACATTGTATGAAAATGTTTACGTTGAGAAAGGTTGATCACGCAAAATAAAGATTACGTTTATACGTTATATGAGGCGCCTATAAAACAAACAAGTGTGTAAATAAAAAAAATGTGTGAAATGAAAGATACTTAAATACTATCCATGTAATTTTTACATAAATGTAGATTTTTTCCGTTTTATTAATACTATCAACTTATCAAAATTTCTACATGATACTAATAACATCATGTACCCCAAAAGAAAAAAAAAATAAAAATCAAATAACGTTATGTTAGGAAATTATTTAATTTCTTAACTTATTTGTGGGCAACACATATATCAATTATAATCACAAATGGTGCTATTTCAAATTAAATGACTTATATAATGATGATCTCATTTATTGTTATAAATGCTAATTGAATAAGTCATTATTACTTGTGATTTGGAATTAAATGAGAATAAAACCGGATATTATCTTTTGTTCCTTAGATAATTATCTTTTTGGATTTTAGATATATTATCTTTTGGGCTTTAGATACTATTTTATTTGGGCTTAAGGGTTTAATGGGTGCCATGCTCAAATATAAATAGACCTTCAGGGTTTCGGTCCCCAATATACCAAAGCCGCCTTTGTTGCTCTTTCCCCATCAAAAGAGTTGCAGTTTAGCCGCCTAGGAATACAGAAGGCTTTGGTTGAGGAAGATCGAAAGAACCACAAGATCCAAACTCTTCCAATCATAATTTATGTTTATGAATTCAGGTACGCTTCCGCATTATGTTATATTTTTTGGTGATTCAATATGGATGATCTGGATCATTGAAAATTAATTATTCTAACAAGTGGTATCAGAGCCATCCATAATTTAGTCATCAAAAATATTTAATTTTATTTCATTCGGTCAATATATATATATATATATATATATATATATATATATATATATATATATATATATATATACGCACAGTTTACATCACATACAAAATCGCTGCGCGCTTCGTGAAATTGTTTTCAGCGTCGTGCGTCACGTATATATATGAATTTAGTATTGTTCCGATCCACAAGGCATATCATTGTGGCCATTTGGATTGCTTTTAGAGTTTCGGCCATTTATAATTTTATACATACATATATGCATTATTCGATTTTTATTTTTCTATTATCGATTCAATATATATATGTATGTTGTTTACGATATAAATTGTTGCACGCATATATATGAAGTTGTTTGAGTTTGTATGTGTGCGTCACTGTATATATATGGATATGCCCTCCTGTGTTCTTTACATTATGACAATGCATATAAAGGAATATAAAGGAATATATATTTATGTTCCTTAATCAATATATGTGTGTATTATGTATATACGATTGTGCCTATGTATATATGCTTTACACATGAAACGTATTCCTTCTATACCGTTTTGGATTGCTTTTATATGCATGTATCACACGTTACGCATACATACATATATATACTGTTGGTAATTTATTATACATATATATTATTATTATTATTTCGATACATATATATATGTATATTATTGCGTGCTTGTAGCGTATGCCGAGCACGTTTTAGTTTATATATATTTATATATATATGAAATTGATACTTATGAAAATTAATAATCATATTTTTTTAAGGTCTCGAAAGTCACTATTAAAATTTAATTCCTTTTGAGATTTAAATATTTTTTTGTTGTTACATAAGGAAATTAGTAACAATTTGGATTATTATGCCCATCTATTATAAATATTTGGTTTTGGAATAAATTGATTGAACATTATGCTAGCAAAGTAGCCTCTTTTGTGAAAATTGATTTATTCAAAACATTAGGAATATGGTGATATGTAATTCATGCGAATATTGGTCGGCCCAAAGGAAGGTCTATATTTGGCCGAATTACATACACATATTGGTGGTAAATACATGTTTGGGTAACTAATTAAGAATAAAGTAATACTTATTATTTATGCGAACAATAATCGGCCCAAAGGAAGTTTATTGTTTGGCCAAATAATAAGCATTGCATACTTCTGTTTATTTTCTATTAATTATGCGGTCAATAATCGGCCCAAAGGAAGGTTATTGTTTGGCCAATTAATAGAAAATATATGCGGTAATAAATAGGTTGCGAAGTTTAAGTTTCCATGTGCGCATTAAGTCGGTCCAAAGAAAGGCTTAATGTGTGACAGGAATTTTGACAATATTTGATTACTGCAATGAGAGTATCACTTACAGTTAATTTTTCTATCCAAAGATTGAAAATTAATGTTGTGCTAGATATCTCAATATGGATTTTTTACCCATTAATATCTAATATTTAATGCATGTTCCTTTTGTTCTAATCCAGAAACTATGGCTTTAGCTACTAATGTTTCTGCGCAAATTAGCAGTATTCCTATGCTGAATAGTTCAAACTTTAAAGTTTGGAAGGATACCGTGGAGATTGACCTTGGTTGTATGGATCTAGACACAGCTCTTCGAGAGGAGAAACCCACTTCCACTCCGGAAAATCTCAATGAGGTTAAAATAGAGAAGTGGGAGAGATCCAATCGAATGAGTATTATGATCATGAAACGGTCAATTTCTGAGGCGTTTCGGGGCTCAATTACTGAGGATAAAGATGCCAAAAAGTTCCTAAAGGATGTTGAAAAATTCTTTACTAAGAATAAAAAAAAAAAAGCAGAGGCAAGTAGTCTTTTGAGCAAACTTGTCTTCATGAGGTATAAAGGTATAGGGAACATAAGGGAGTACATTATGAAAATGTCTCATCTTGCTTCAAAGTTGAAAGCACTAAAGTTAGAGTTGTCTGAAGACTTACTCGTGCATTTCATTTTGATTTCCCTTCCTACACACTTTGGGCAATTCAAAGTGAGTTATAACACTCTGAAGGACACTTGGTCCTTAAATGAGCTTATATCTCACTGTGTGCAAGAAGAAGAGAGGCTACAGCAAGATAAGACTGAAAGTGCTCACATGGCTTCATCTTCTCAGTATAAAAGAAAGCGTGATACTACTGCGGATATACCTTCTCAGCAGAAAAAGGCTAAGAAACAGGATCAAGTTTCAACCTGTTTCTTCTGTAAGAAGGTGGGACACATGAAGAAGGATTGTACCAAATATGCCACTTGGCGTGTGAAGAAGGGTATAATTTTCACTTTCGTTTGTTCTGAGGCTAGTTTAAGTTATGCACCTGTTGATACTTGGTGGGTAGATTCTGCTGCTACTACTCATGTAAGTGTCACTATGCAGGGTTGCCTGTGGAGCCGACCGCCAAGTGATGTTGAAAGATACATCTACGTGGCAGACGGCAATATAGTTGCAGTCAAAGCTATAGGAACCTTTAGATTATGTTCCACGAGTGGATTTTATTTGGATTTATTAGAGACATTTTATGTACCGTCATTTAGATGAAATTTGGTTTCTGTTTCTCGTTTGGACAAATCAGGTTATTTTGTTCATTCGGAGACAATAAAGTCAGTCTCTTTTATAATTCAAATAATATTTGCTCTGGTCATTTGGTGGATAATCTATATAGGCTTGACTTAAAATAATAATGAAATACTGCAAACGGGTACAAAACAAAAACTAAATGAGAATTCGGCATCATTATGGCACAAACGCCTAGGTCACATCTCTAAACAGAGAATTCAGAGGTTTGTGTCGGATGGAATTCTTGGACCCCTAAAATTGGCGGACTTTGAAGTCTGCATTGAGTGCATAAAGGGGGAAAAGGACAAACGAAAGGAAATTAGGTGCCGAGAGAGCTAAAGATGTCTTAGAACTAATACATACCGATATATGTGGCCCATTCTCTACTGTCTCTTGGAATGGACAACGGTACTTTATTACGTTCATAGATGATTACTCTCGTTATGGGTATCTATATTTAATTCATGAAAAGTCCCAAGCCTTGGATGTTTTCTTGAGGATGTTGAGTTTGGGGGGAAGGAGATACTAGAAATGTTGCTTTTGATGAGGATTCTGTAACTGACAATGATCAGGTCTTTGTACCTATTATTGTTCAAGACACAGTTATAGTACAAGAGCACAATGAGAATCCTACTGTAGATCCAGTTACAGTACAAGAGAACAATAAGAATATCGTTGTTGCTCAAGATACTGCTACAACACAGTAAAATAATGAGAATCCTCCTCAATCCCAATCCATACAGCAAGCTCAACAACCTCAAGAAGTGTCATTAAGGAGATCCAATAGAGAAAAGAGAAAATCCATCTATGATCTCAAACAAGCTTCCCGTTAATGGTATCACGAGTTTCATCAAGTTATTACCTCATATGGTTTTGAGGTAAATATTATAGATGAATGTGTATACCTCAAGTTCAGTGGGAGTAAATACATCATTTTGGTCTTATATGTTGATGACATTCTACTTGCTAGTAACGATATAGGCTTGTTGCATGAAACTAAGAAATTTCTATCGGACAAATTCGAAATGAAAGATCTTGGTGATGCCTCTTTTGTATTAGGAATCGAGATACTAAGAGATCGCTCTCAAGGTATTCTTGGATTATCACAAAAGAACTATATCGATAAGATTTTAAGTAGATATGGCATGGAAAGTTGTAGACCAATGGACACACCCGTAACTAAAGGAGACAAGTTCAGTCTCAAACAATGCCCTGAAATGATCTTGAGAGGACAGCAATGCATGATAAACCTTATGCATTAGCACTAGGGAATTTAATGTATGCTCAAGTCTACATACATCCTGATATATCATTTATAGTGGGAGTGTTAGGTAGATACTTGAGCAATCCGGATATGGATCATTGGATAGTTGTTAAACGCATAATGCGTTATCTAAAGAGAACAAAGGATTACATGCTTATTTATCGGAGATCAGAAAATTTGGAGATCATTAGGTACTCTGATTTCGAGTTCATGGCATATGGTTGCGAAACTTTGTCACTAAACTTCATATAGTAGATGACATTGAAAGGGCCATTAAAGATATTTTGTGACAATAAGTCAGTAAGTACTATACTCCAATAACAATAAGAGCTTGACAAAATCGAAGCATATAGACATCAAGTTTCTTAGTTGTCAAGGAGAAAGTTTAAGAAAAACAGATTTCCATAGGACATATGGAAACAGAGTATATGCTAGCAGGCCCATTACCAAGGGATTGAACCCTAAAGTTTTTCATGAGCACACTGCTCGGATGGGTGTCAATATTTATGATGCCTTGGTTTAGTGGGAGTTTATTTCATGTTATATGTCCTATGACAGATATTGAGTTATTTTTCTGCAGAATTAAGTTGATGGTTTATTTCATGTTATATGAAATGTTCATTTTGCAATATTTGTATTGTGTTTGATCTCAATAAAGTTGGACCAGCTGGAAATAGACATGCATGAGATCACTTGGCATGTAATTTCCATATTACTCATCCAAATTTGATCTATGTCGTTAAGTATATTAGGATGGTGATTGGCGTGGTTTAGTCACGGCATTTAATGTGATAAAAGCTGCGGTAGTTCCATATCTAATGTATGAGACGGACCAGATTGTTAAAGTAATGAAAGAAATAGCATTCAGATGCGCGCATAAAGTTTATAAAATGTGATTATGTCAAGAAAGAATATATGTATAGCCCAAGTGGGAGATTGTTAGGAAATTATTTAATTTCTTAACTTATTTGTGGGCAACACATATATTAATTATAATCACAAATGATGCTATTTCAAATTAAATGACTTATATAATGATGATCTCATTTATTGTTATAAATGCTAATTGAATAAGTCATTATTACTTGTGATTTGGAATTAAATGAGAATAAAACCGGATATTATCTTTTGTTCCTTAGATAATTATCTTTTTGGATTTTAGATATATTATCTTTTGAGCTTTAGATACTATTTTATTTGGGCTTAAGGGTTTAATGGGTGCCATGCTCAAATATAAATAGACCTTCAGGGTTTCGGTCCCCAATATACCAAAGCCGCCTTTGTTGCTCTTTCCCCATTAAAAGAGTTGCAGTTTAGCCGTCTAGGGATACAGAAGACTTTGGTTGAGGAAGATCGAAAGAACCACAAGATCCAAACTCTTCCAATCATAATTTATGTTTATGAATTCAGGTACGCTTCCGCATTATGTTATATTTTTTGGTGATTCAATATAGATGATCTGGGTCATTGAAAATTAATTATTCTAACACGTTATTCTTGTTTATATGAATACAAGCTAAGAGATCTACATAGCTTTAATCACCACGTTTCTTACCCGTACTAGTTACTATGCTTGGAATAATCGACGAAGATTACGTGTCTAAACTTTATTTGCAGAAACGACGAGGGCCAGTTCTCTTCCGTTAACTACCACACTATATATATATATATTTAATTATTTACTATATATCTTAAAAACATTTTTTTTACTTTTAATATTTAAACTCAATATTTTCTAGTTAAAATATAAAAAATCAATTAATTAAAGATGTTCTTTCTCTTATGAAATGAGAAAAATATAAATGCAATTGTTGATTATAAACTAATAAATGTTAATACATTTTGAAAAAAATAAGCGCAATATTTTTTAAATCTTGAATTTTAAATTATAATTACGAATTGTTGATATAAAATATAATAAATACAAGATAAGATTTATTTAATTACAAAAGAATGTAACACTCTTTATTTTTAATAAGGAGTATTTAAAAATAGATTTTATATCTTTGCCAAAATTTTTTTTTTGTTGATTTAAAGTTTTTCTTTTGTTTATGAATTTAATTTTAGTACACTAATAATATAAAATATTTTATACCATCGTTAAATTATTTTTTTTATAATTATTCACATAATTAATACGAACAATAATTATTTTTAATATCGTAATATAATTAAATATATAGTATACACGCATAAAATTATTTACATATTTATAGTGCATTAAAATTAGGTAATTTAATTTATGGAGGTTCAATTTTACATGAATCCCCTAAATAAAAAAATATTACGTGGGAGTATTATTTATATATAAATCAAATTCATTGATTTAGGACTTTGTTATGTAAATTGAATTTAATGTATTTGATTTACGTGGTGAGATAATAAATTGAATTAACATCATTCATTTGATTTAAGATTTGCAGTAACAAATTAAAATTGATAGCTTCGATTTACATAGGAGACTAAGTGAAATATAGTAAATCAAATAGGTTAAATTCAATTTACTCAGTAATAAACCCTAAAAGTAAATGGTTCCACTAAATTTGATTTAGCATGAATAATTACTTTGCATAATTATGTATAAACCTAATAATTCAAAGCAAATAGTTTTGATTTACTATGGATAAATTTTAAATATTATTAAGTCAAAGTTAACAAAATTGATATATGTATAAACTTAATAGTTCGAATTTATTTAATTCAATTTACTATTAAAATGATCAAATTAAATTTAGTCAATTTAATTGATATATAATTATAAATTAAAAAATATATGTAACGTTTCTTCTTTTAAAAAATTCACGTAAAATTGATTGTGATCTAGTTTTTTTCATGTAAATTGCCCTTAAAATTATTTTTGTTTTTACAGGGAGTAAAACAGAAAAATACATGTAAGTGAAGAAAGATCTGATATCTAATCGTTGTTATCCCCTGGCCTAACAACGAAAGCCCAACACCGTTATTAATTATTTCACACTGGATAGATCTTACATTGTGGTAAATGTGATATATCTAGTTATCTCACAACTAATAAATAGAGAGATGGGGAAGGAATAATTGTGGGTGGCGCTACCTCAGCCAATCATTAATCTCGTTAAGAAACTAATTATCCAAAAAAGTAATCTAACTTAAAATTAACAACTCATCACCTTCCTCATCCACCTTTCCGTTATTCACCATTATCTTCGAATAGCTACTTTCTAAAATCTTCTCTATCACAACTATGAAGTGACAATAATAATAAAAAATAAATAATAATGATAACACATTAATTAGTTTAATTTTCACTGTTGCATGCAGCTACCTCCTCCGCCACCGCCACCACCACCACCATGGCCTCATCCCACCGTCCCCGCCGTCACGATTCCTCCCCGGGTCCCTTCCCTCCCTTGTCCTCCACGCCACCCTCCTCCTCCGCTATTCCCATCCCCACCCCCACCCCAACCCATTCCCGCCATGAATCCTCCCCATTCCCCCTCCTCCCACCATCTTCCATTTCCGCAGACCCGCTACCACCAACGTCTCCACGATCTCGCCGGCGCCACAGCCGCCGCGAATCCTTACCAGGCCTATCCCTCCCTCCGATTATCCGTCCCATTTCCACCCACAACCGCCGCGACTCTTGTCCCGATCCCTTCCCACTATCGCCTACGTCGCGCGCCGAAACGCCGTCGTCTTTCACCACCAGCAACAACGCAACGACACCGACACGCTCTCAACAAAGCCAACAACTGGTTCGTTATGAATCAGATCCAGTTCTCATGCCTCCCTCGTCACCATTGGAATCACCACAACCATTATCCCCTTCAAGTTACTTCTACGACGAACAACATAACTACGTCGCGAAAGCCAAACAAGATCTCTACGATAAACAAAGCGATCTGGCATGGCCGTTTGGGGATCTTCAAGGAATCGACGGCGATGACTTCAGGGAAACCGCATACGAGCTGTTCTTCACGGCGTGTAGGTCCTCGCCGGGCTTCGGTGGCCAGAGCAGCCTCACGTTCTATTCGAAGCATGAGAATAATAATGGTGTGGGTGGTGGTGCTGGTGGAGCGCCGGTGTCGCAGTCGAGTAGGGTGAAGCGTGCGCTAGGGTTGAAGATGATGAGGAGCACCTTGGATCAGAGAATTTCGGCGGCGGAGTCTCCGGCGATGTCGCCGTTGATGTCGCCGTTGGTGTCGCCGGTGGCGGGAGGTAGCAGCCCCAAGTCTCGGTTGGTGAAGCCGAGGAAGCAGATGAGTATGGCGGATGTGATGAGGGTGCAGATGCAGGTGACGGAGCAGAGTGATAACCGCCTCAGAAAAACCCTAATGAGGACCCTTGTTGGCCAAGTAACTTCAAATTATTATTCTTTATTATTATTATTTTCAAATCTTCAATATTTTTCTTTAAATGAATTTCAACAAAATAATATGAAAATTGACTATTTTTTAATTGTTATACGCAAATAATAAGATTGTTTGACAAAGTCACTCAAGAAATAAATATGCATAATAGGCTTTATTGTTATTATTTATTAAAAGTAAAGTTAATATTCGAGTGCTAAAAAATAATATGAAAAGTAAAAAAAAAAAGTAAATTTTTTGAATGAATTTAAAATGTGACAAAAAATACTTAGATATTATTTTGGTAATTTACCATTATTGAAATTTCAATGTTCTAATAACTTTTTGGCTGGGTGGTTCTTTGGTGTAATCTTCCTTGGTTATTGTAACGACAAATAATGCATGCATGGGATGAGATGGCAATGGATATCTTGTTATCTCAGATTTTTTCCATCTTGTTGAAAGAGTAGTTAACTAATAATTTCATGTTATTGTGTAAATTTGATTCTCTGTCCAGCATTGTATCTCATCCTCCAATTTATAATGTCAGCCACTTCAACAAAAAATAAGAGTCGTCCTAATTCCAATTAACTACTATTGATTGATTATGCAGATAATGAATCCGTTGACACATTTAATGTCATTGTTAAATATAATAATGTGATTGATTCATCTAGCTACTACACTAATTTTGGTCTAAACTAGCTAACCATTAATTACAAAAACAAACTTGAATTGCAGCTTGGAAGACAAGCAGAAACGATCATCCTGCCATTGGAACTCCTACGCCACCTTAAGCCCTCAGAATTCAACAATTTCCAAGAGTACCATTTGTGGCAGAAGAGGCAGCTCAAGATGATTGAAGCAGGACTCCTCTTGTACCCTTCCATTCCGGTCGAAAAGACCAACCAATTCGCCATGAACCTCAGGGAAATCATAAAGAATGGTGTGGAACAGCCTTTGGACACAGGCAGGAACTCAGATACAATGAGAACTTTCAGCAACTCTGTTCTTTCCTTATCAATGAGGAACCCTGATGGTGGTGCTCCCACCAATGTGTGCCACTGGGCTAATGGTTACCCTGTCAATGTTCATCTCTATATACCTCTTCTTCAATCCATTTTTGATCTAAAGGAGGAAACTTCAATCCTTGATGAGGTTGATGAGATGCTTGACTTAATGAAGAAAACATGGACATCATTAGGGATAAATAGGTCAATTCACAATGTGTGCTTTGCATGGGTTCTGTTTCAAAAATATGTGGAAACTGGCCAAGTAGAACATGACCTACTCTGTGCCTCACATGCAATGTTGAATGAGGTTGCAAGTGATGCTAAGAAAGAAAAGGATCCAAAGTATGTTGAGATATTGAAATCCGTGTTAAGTTCATTGAAGGATTGGGGTGAAAAGAGGTTGCTTGCTTACCAAGAATATTTCCAAGTTGAGGCTGCTGGAGAAATTGAGAACCTTCTTCCTGTAGTTTTGTTAGCACACAAGATTCTAGGAGATGTTGCACCCTCTGGTGAAGGTAGTGAAGGGAAAGGAGGGGATAGGGTTGATGATTATATTCGATCTTCGATGAAGAATGCATTTGAAAATGTAAGTGCTAGTCTAAAAATGATGCAAATTATACTTATTTCTGAACAGAATTAGTCTCATTTAAAGTGCAGGTTGCAGTTTAGAGAGTAAAAGGCAATACAATATCTGAATAGTTGATAACAATGCTTATTACTGATTTATATAATGGATTTCTCGTTTTCTGATGATTATAGGCACTCCAAGCAGCAAATGCCAAATATACTGAATGTCAAACAAAGAAAGAAATAAGTGAAGTTATGTTCCAATTAGCACAAGAGATTGAAGACTTGGCAAATAAAGAAAGACAAAGTTATAGTCCAGTGTTGAAGAAATGGCATCCAACTGCAGCTGCAGTTGCAGCATTGACATTGAACAATTGCTATGGATTTGTTTTGAAGCAGTATTTAACTGAAATGATGACAACAGAAACAAGCGAGACAATTATAGTACTACAAAGGGCTAAAAAGCTAGAAGATATTTTGGTCCAAATGGTAGTTGAAGACTCGGTTGATTGTGAAGATGGTGGCAAAACAGTAGTGACTGAGATGGTTCCTTTTGAAGTTGATTCAACCATAGTTAACATTTTGAAGAGATGGATGGATGCTTCAATGCAAAGAGGGAATTACTGTTTCCAAAAAGCAAAAGAACATGAAGTAAGTTCTGGCTTTATGATATATATGATCCTCTTTATATCCTCTTTATATCATATCAGATGTTTTTAGTTTCCCAATCTTATAAATCTTTTTTGTGCCTTATATTTCAGAATTGGAATCCAAAGTCCAAATCAGAGCCTTATGCAAAATCAGTAGTAGAGCTGATGAATTTGGCAAAGATAATTGTGCAAGAATTCTTTCTACTTCCAGTACCAATAACTGAAGATTTAGTCCAAGAACTTGCTACTGGATTACAAAATCTCTTCAAGGAGTACACAATGTTTGTAGCAGCATGTGGTAAGTAATTTGAGTTCAATTAGTTCATATGATGAAATAAATCTGAACATGCTATCCCTAGAAATCTCCTTCCTAAATCACTAGGTTCATTTGAAATGCTAAATAATAATCGCTACCTAGCATCCTTGATTTCTGATTTATTATGTTCTGCTCAAAGGTTTGAAAGAGAACTATGTGCCAAATCTTCCACCACTCACCAGATGCAATAGGAATTCAAAGTTCCACAAGTTTTGGAAGATAGCTACACCATGCAGAGTAACATGTGAAGATCCACACATGTATGGAATATATGAAGCTAGGCATCCTCATGCATGTACCAGCCGCGGAACGCAGCGCCTCTACATTCGAATCAACACCTTACACTATCTCCTTCAACATATCCCTTCCCTTGACAAATCACTCTCCTTGTCCAAAGGAGTCGTTCCTTCGATTCGCCATAGTTTCAAAAATATACAGACCCCTTTAACTAACAGCAGCAAAAGCACTTCATACTTTGAAACAGCAAACTCTTCTATCTTAGCAGCATGCCAGCACCTCTCAGAAGTTGCATCCTATCGCCTCATATTCTTTGACTCGAACTCTTTCCTCTATGAAACACTCTATGCAGGGGATGTAGCCAGTGCCAGAATCCAACCAGGACTCACTGTTCTCAAGCATAACCTCAAGCTGATGACTGCGATTCTGACCGAAAGAGCCAGAGCACAGGCAATGAAAGAGATCATGAAGGCATGCTTTGATGCATTCCTTATGGTCCTGCTTGCTGGTGGAACCTCAAGGATGTTCAATGAGTCAGATTACATTATGATCCAAGAAGACTTTGAAAACTTGAAGGCTGTGTTCATCAACTGTGGAGAAGGGTTGGTTGGTGATGAAGCAGTGGAGAAAGAGAGTGAGGTAGTTGAAGGGGTTATAGCATTGATGGGGTTGAGCACTGGAGAGTTGATGGAGACTTTGACCAATATTGTGTTAAGTGATGAGGCAAATGGTGTTATTGGACACAAGTTGCCAATGCCTCCAACTACAAGGAAGTGGAGTAGAACTGACCCCAACACAATATTGAGGGTCTTATGCTATAGAAATGATAAAACTGCAAACCATTACTTGAAGAGGACATTCTCAATAGCAAAGAGGAGATAACAGCAAAGGAGGTATGTTAGGCTTTGTTTGGTAATTGTCTCAAACCAACAATATAGATACACTTAGAGACAATTTTTTTTGAGAACAAAAATATAAAAATAGGTAAAATGAAAACAATAAAGATAGAGACAGGCATATTTTTTTTCTCTGTCTTGTTTCTGTCTTTATTGTCTAATTCGTCTAAGTGTTTTTATATTTTATCTTAAAACACTTACCAAACACCGTCATAGTTTCTTTGGATTCAAGTTAAAGGTAAGCAATGATCCATTTTGCTAATCATTGTTGGCGTAAAATGTCTTTACTTCAAAGAAGGAAGCATTTGATGGAATTGTGAGGAAGGGAGAACGAGAGAAGCAAAATTTAGTCAATGTAATTTGATGATGATTATGCATTTAATCTTAGGAGTTAGCTTGTACAGGATGCAACGATGGTCAATAACAATTTCGATTATAAATTGCTGAATAGTGTGATGAGCACATCGTGTATTTTTGTAACCGAAAAAAGGAAACTGAACTACTTGCATGCATGTTGTCATTACTAATTTTAGTGCACCATGTAAACAAAAGGCCTTAATTGAATGGTTTAATCACTTTTCCACGGAAATAGTAATGAAAGGTATGTTGCTACTTAGTTTACTAATCTTTGTCACTATTGCAGGAATAGGTTGCCATATATTCATTTCAGGAAAATGCAACAATTATTTTATAAAACTAATTAACAAATAATCAGTTTATCGATCACCATTAGAAGCAAAATTAGATAGACATATACAAGAACGTTCGCGCAGTAAAAGTAAAAATTTAAAACATTGAATGTAATAAAATTAGATAATAACATTCCTAAAGTAACACTAGTTCCAAAAGATAAAGTTGCTCTTTATTGAACTAGGAAATAGAGAATGAGAGGATGAGAATTAGAGGAGGAACACTATTCTCTTGATGAATTTTATTGAAGTAAGCAAACCAATATCACGAGTCACCAACAAGAATCACAAAATATCAAAAATGCACTATGCATAGCAAAAAACACTATTCCCGATGAATTTTACTGAAGTAAGCAAACTAATATCAGAGTACATGAATCACCAACAAGAATAACCAAAATATCAAAAATGTACCACGTATAGTAAAGAACTAACTAACAAACGAATAATGTCAGTTATAGAGATTATCCCCATGACCCCTGATGAACAGTTAGCATCACACCTTAGTTCTAGGCAGCAGCACCTAGGTCAGTGTGGCGGCAGCAATGCGCACAACCATTCTCAGCAGGAGGAGCACCACAATTTTGGTACCTGCCAATCTTGTATGAACAGTTGGGTGTGTACAAAAGCAACCGATATCTACATGAACAAAATTTGATTCATTTTTATTGTAAATATAAACTTAGAATAGTTTAAAATTTAAAAAGAAAAAAACACAAATTCTTTTTACGTACTCTCTCAATTTTATAACGTATTCTTTTAATTAATTAATTTTATTATACTGATGATCATATATGGTTAAACAATTCATTTTCACTATTAATATCTTCCTCAACTTTCTATTACAATAAACAACTATTCAATCATATTTCTGGTTGGTTTTATAATTTCTAGCTTTTAAAAACTTAGTAAATTGATTGAATGTGAAATTAGAATAATTGAATCTTAGTAATTAAAAAATTTTAGCTGCACAAATAGCATTTTTGTAAAAGACATATTAGCATGATGATTCCACTTGTATTAGTGTTCTTCTGGTAAATTTTAACTGTTATTGTGAACTTATTAATATGCTAATTGATCTTGTGTTATTGCTGTGTTGTTTTTAATTTTTTTTTGTGATTTTCTTTTCTTAAATTTGTTAAGTTGATAATTTGTTAAATTATTGAATTATTGTTATTTTAATTTGTTAAATTATTAAGTTGTTGCAATTTAATTGATTGGATTTTTTATTTAGGTTTTGTTTTCTATTTATTTGCTAAATTGTTGTTGTGTATTTATTATTGTCTTTAAAATTATTGCTAAATATTAGTAATTACATACTTCATGTTTTAATTAATTTCTTCTTCTGAAGTAACCTTATCCGCCCCAACCAAAATCACCCCTTAGCTGTGGGGATTCCTACAACCTTCGTTATTTGGTGATATAGCAGGAACAGTTGGGGGTACAATGGCGCAAACTATGTTTGTACGAGTATTTTTCTGTAAATGCATGTTAATTTATGGTTTGGCCTTCTTTTATTTTTGGGTTCACAATTTCTATTAGTCTGGTAGCTTAGTTTAAAATTCAAAATTCTATTAGTTTATTTTGTTTTTGTGTATATATATAATTAGTCATTTTTTTATTTTTAATTTGAATAAAAAATACACAAAGTTTTTTACATACTCTCTCAATTTTATTACGTACTCTTTCAATTTTATTCAATTTTATTATGGTATCAAAATTTCTATTAGTATCAATTAAACTAAGAAATGAATCGAAATTAATTACTTCACAAATAAAAAATTTGGTCAATCAATTAATTCGCACATGAATCGAAATTAGTTCAGATTTTAACAAGCAGTAAAAAAGACTTAACATCAATAAAAATACATTAAATTTATTTATGGATCCAAATGAACATCAAATAAATTAAGAAATGAACTGAAATTATTTAATGATAACACCACAAAAATTAAAAACAATAAAAATTAATTAGAGTTAGTTAAGGTTATCACTTAGTTGTAGAGTTTTATTGTAAATTAAATACTAAATTCTCTTATTACTACTTAATATGAATGAAAACTCCTAAGAGATTAACTGTTTATATCTAGAATGTGATTATTAATTGGTTATCCAATAGTTTTGTCTAATTCCTGAGAGATTACACCAAATAAATAAAATAATGACAAAAAATACCATATATTTATATATAAATATATGTATTGTTTAATTTATTTTTAATATATATTTTAAATTTTAATATATATTATATTCTCGTGGCTCATTTTATTGTATAACTAACCTGGCTAATTTTAAAATTAAAATTTTCACTACCAAAAGTGATAGTAGTTCACTTGCTCATAATCACTTTGCATAAGTACTTTTTGGTAGAAAGGGCAATATTTTTCTGTTTTTGGTAATCAGTGTAGCAAGCAAGTGCAATATATTGTCACAACAATTACATTACTCTTCTTATCTTTTGGGCCCATGTATGAGATCCAATCTTAAAAGCTAAACCAGGCCTAGTTGTAAGGCTAACCCAACCCAGAACATTAATTTTTTATGCGAAAAAAAAAATATAGAAGCAGATCGCAACCGTCAGTTAGGGAAATCAATATCGTGAAGTGTATAACGTGCCAACCATCCAACCGTCAACCCAAAAGTCTGCTTATAATTTAAGCAATTTTTCGCTGTACCCTGTTTACCTAAACCCTAGCGCGCACCCTCTCTCTCTCTCTCTCTCTCTCTCTCTCTCACAAAAATCTCAGCATGTCGAACACCGAAGCCGAGCACCGCGAAGAGGAGGAGGCTCCCGCCGGCGAGGACGAGGACACCGGAGCTCAGGTAGCTCCGATCGTCAGACTCGAAGAGGTCGCCGTCTCCACTGGCGAAGAAAACGAAGATGCTATTCTCGATCTGTAAGCATTTCAACAGTGTTTTTTTTTTCCTCAATACCTTTTGAGCGTTTTATCGATTCATTAACTGAATTTTTGTTTTCTTAAATTAATTTTGTTTTGCAGTAAATCCAAGCTATATCGATTCGATAAGGACGGGAATCAATGGAAGGAGCGAGGTGCTGGAACAGTGAAGTTCCTGAAGCACAAGGAAACTGGAAAGGTTCGCCTCCTCATGAGGCAATCTAAGACGCTCAAGATCTGCGCCAATCATTTGAGTAAGTTGCTCCTTTTTCACTTCGATCATCTTTTATTTATTTATTTGCTCTTTTTTCCCACCGTAATCTGAATTTCGACCGGTTTATTGTTGGAATTTTGTAGTTCTACCTTCGATGAGTGTGCAGGAGCACTCCGGGAACGAGAAATCATGTGTTTGGCATGCCAGAGACTTCGCCGATGGTGAATTGAAAGATGAGCTTTTCTGCATTCGGTTTCCATCGATTGAAAGTAAGTATGCCTTTTTTTTAGTTGTATTTTATGAACCTACTTTGTAGCTATAGGTTTTAATCAATAGTCAAAACTTTGATTCAGTGTTCAATTATAATATTTTGTTATTGACGCGGTCACAGAATTCTAATATTTTGTATTTAAAGAGGTTTGTAGTATGGAGGAAACTAAATATGTGAACTATTAGTTGTGTTTGTCAAATTTTAGTATGCATCTTTTGTAGTAACTCCTTGAAATACACTCACGTATATGTGAGCATCTTTTCTGAGATAGTGTTATGATAGGACAGCAAAATGCCTGCTATTCGCTGACTTTTGTGTTGCTATTTATATTTAGCATTACTAGTTTACCTGCATAGGGTGTGAGGATTCCTTGTGACCCGGAAGGATCTTTGGTTTATTAGAGCTTCATACCATTTCAATGCACGTACCTCAATGCTTATGAGTGTCAATTTCTTTTTGTTGATATTAAGGTAGATGGCCGTCCATTCCTTTTGAAATTGTTTGGGCAAGATGCCTACTGTTTGTGACTAAGATACCCCTTGTATGAGGGCACTTTGCATCAGACAACAAATAACATTGTTACTCTCTGCTTTACTAGTTTACTATTTTGGACATGGTTTTATTGCATTGTTTAACTGTTTTTGTTTTTATGTCCTTCTGTTAGATTGCAAATCATTCATGGAAACATTCCAAGAAATTGCCGAGTCCCAAAGCAAAGCCGAAAATGCGGATGCATCTGATACTGCCGGTCTCCTTCAGAAATTGAGTGTTGAAGGGAAAGAAGGTGAAGAAAAGAAACCTGAAAAGGAATCTGAAGAAAAAACTGCAGAACGCGAACCTGCATCAGCTGAGAAGAAAAAGGAGACAGAATCAGAGAAAAAGGACGAAGAGCCCAGTCCCTCTTCTTGAATCATATCATTGATTCACATTTCCTTGCTAGGCAACATGAAAGTTAGGTTGTTGACCTTTTTCTGCCGCCGTTTTTTGGGATATTCCCCTCATGCATCGTAGTCTTGAGGTCAGGTCAGGTCAGGGTTGTGTCAGGGTGATGCTATTGAACAGAATGTGTCCATTGTTGAGTCTTTGTTGCTGGGGAAGTTTGAGTCAGATTTGGATTATTGAGGGTTGGTACTTTCGGGGTTTGGGAGTTTTCGAGTCTTATTTCCAATTCTATATATGTATTTGTCGGTGTTCTGGGGAAACTTGCAAGGGTGCAGTCGAGAAAATAGTTAAAAATTATAAACAAAGGTTTTTGGATATACATTGTTTTGATTTCACGTCTTTTGCAACTCTAATTACTAATTAGTTATTACTTATTACTAGTGGTATTTAACCTGCTCAATATGATCAAAGAAGCATCAATGTTCAAAGTTAATAAATGCAATCACGATCATTTCTGGTATACAAATGTAATTACACTCATCAAAATTTACATATGGTTTGAAAAAATAAATCATAAAATGATAAGCCGAAATGCTAGGGCAAGAAATTCGGAGAAATTTAAGCGGTTCAAGGCTGCGTCAGAAGCCTCTTCAATTGGGGCCCATGATGCTTTCTTGTAAGGAAAAGTGTCTCTGTTACACTGCCATTGAAAATGGCGTGCTTGCTTAAGGCCCATCATTAATAGGATTGAGATTTGAGCATGCCTATCAATAACTATGCTTTGAAAGTGAGCTTGTTTTCATTATTATTTCTCAAACCTGACCCACTTCCAGTTGGCATAAAGTGTTTCATTCTCAAAAGGGAAGACACTATTTGGGAGGGGCTCTGATTCTTGGATGATATGATGATTGTGATGTATGTTCTCTTTGTATTTCTTTGCCATCATATCAGCCTCCAGAAACACTCTCTTCGGAAGAAGGAAAAAAGCATACCTCAAGATCAGTCTCACTTGCACCATAAAAGAACTCAACCAATAAGGAAAAGAATACATAAACAAAATAAGTACCTGTTTATCTGAGAGAAATAGGCCAGGTTCACTTTCAAGGTCTGCAATGCTGCATGATAGAAAGACAAATTGTCATCACCAGCATTTTTATTTTTACCACTATGTTGTGGTCTATTGAGGTTCCTCCAACTCAACCTTTGTTGCAACCGAATGCACAAATCATATCTAAAGATAAAAATGAAAGAGCAAAGTGAGCTCGAAGACGCTAACCTTAACTTGCAAGAAACCTCGGTGAAAAACATGACTAAGAAGAAATACCAGGGAAAATATATGATATTTTTTACTTACCCTATTTTGTTTTCTCCCTCTTTTAAAGGCCTGTTTATGATGGATGCCTAATTGTTTAAGGAGTTTATGTATAGTAGTATATTGGGAGGAGAACTTCAATTTTAATTACCTTAAGGAGATTTTATCAGGAGCCGTTGACTTCACCACCAGAACTTTCAACTTCTCATCAACAGAAAGTATGTCACTAACAGAACTAATCTCGGCTCGAGTGATATTTGAAACATGCAGCAATCCACTGAAAGGAATCCAACAAAGAATTTAACATACACACAGTTTTGATAATCTCAACCTAACAATTTAAATTCATGAAGTAGCTAAAAGAGTTAACATTTTCCCCAAATGACTAAAGAATAACAACTATGTTATCCAACCTATCACTCACCATCTATTTGTTTCTCCTATCCTTATTTGGGCTCCATAAGGAAGGATCTTGTTCACAGTCCCTTCTAGAAGTGTTCCTTCTTGAAGGTATAGCTTTTCCTGCAGCATCATTTTCATTGAACAGCATCGGAAAATAAAATAAATCCAACATTTAAATGTTAAAGCTAAGCAGAAAAAATGGTAACGAAAAGATTTTGAGTACTGACCCAAGCTTCCCTCTCACTAAGTACCAAATTGGTTGTGTCTTCATCTACTTGAGTAATTTGTACATATATACATCGTCCCACCTAGATCATTGTTATTAACATTATTTAACAGATGTAAGAACGACGAAGACTCGAAGGCAAGCTAAAAGAGGAGATCTGTGTTAGATACTTGTGTCAATATTCATGACATGGAACAAAGATGGTCTAGATAAGTAGTTGATGCAAAACAAGGAATTTTTTTCCTGTTTTGGAGAGAAGTTCAGGGCTGCAACTCACATTTTCTTTTAATTCGCTAACATTATTTACTCTTTTCATAAGCTCAGCTTTAGGTAGGAAAGCCCGCAAGCCCTGCATATCGAAATTCAAGAGGATATAAACATTTACTCGAGTGTTACATAAACAAGAAGATTAAGTTTGATAGCACAGACCTCAATCCTTGTTAGCAGGCCCCTGGTATTCCACTCTGTGATTCTAACCTCTATAGATTCGCCATACTGTTTTATCTGCCCAAAAGATTAAGATTGGAAAATGTGATTCTCAAATGAAAGAAAGGATTATATTTGCCATTATTTGTAGTTCCTTACTGACTATAACTAAAGCATACATGCAAAAATTTTTTCTAACTCTCAGCATGAAATAATACCCCGTTAGGAAAATTTATTTCCTTGTCTATTTTGTAGGCTATATACATGTATATAAATAAGTATATAATCACATTAGCTATTTTATATTGTAACATATAAATCGGTTTGGGCCTTTTGGATCAATAACCAAAAGATCAGTCAAATTCAGGTAAACTTCTGCTCTGGGGTATCTTTCTTGACATTTTAACATGGATGATACTAGGGAAAGAATTCCAACATTATCAGCCTAGGAAGCATAAAATTAAAAAATGGTTTGCTGTATTGGTGACAGATACTCCTAGCCTATATCCTTCAACTTCTACTTTAATTTTTTCAAAATAAATTTTGTATCAATATGGCTGTTTCCATAGATATATTTATAAGTTGTATTCTAAATTCAGGTCATGATCT
Source organism: Arachis hypogaea (assembly GCF_003086295.3). NCBI lineage: Eukaryota > Viridiplantae > Streptophyta > Magnoliopsida > Fabales > Fabaceae > Arachis > Arachis hypogaea. Next base: position 114,916,920 of record NC_092040.1, read on the forward strand.
TCAGAATTCGCCATTTTCATCTGTTAGTGTCATGTCCATGCTACCTAGTTTTCAATTAACTAGCCAAAAGAGAATGATCACATCCAACTTACAAATTCTATAAATTTCCAATGAACTATATATTAAGCATTTTATGGGGCATGTCGGAAAGAGAAAAACCTGCCTCAGCCGATGCCAGGCGATGCGGCGGAAGAGCCTTCTGCTAGAAAGCAAAGCCCTATCAGTAAGTGTTCTACCAAGAACCTCAGCAAACACAACAGTTCCAACCTGTGCAACCGGAATCCCATTGATTGCATCTTCATTCTTTAGAATTCCCATCCTACCCTGAACATTAAAATTCTGTTCATCCTTTTCCAAATCAAATAGCAAGTGTTCCATTTCTCTGGTATTCAAGGGAAGCACCTCCTTTGTCAACATTGTAGCTAGTAATTCTGCACCCACATTGACATTGAGCTTGCTTTCAGTACCCGAAACAACAACTCCTATCACAAAATCCCCAGGTTTTGGTTCATAATACTCAGCATTATCCTTCTTAACTTCTTCACTCTCATCAACCATATCATCTCTTTCCTTAGAAACTTCTAACAGCCCATCATTTTCTTCTCTCTCCTCCACAGAACCATTCTCTTTGAAAAACTTCAAAAATGGCGACAAACCTTCATCTTCTGTAGAACCTCTCTCTGATTCCATAAAAACCTCATTTTTTGCAGTCGTTGAAGGCTTGTTGCGCAACTCAAGCTTAGCATGCTCTTGGTCTTGGGTCCCTTCACCATCAAGAGCTTCTTGAGATGACTGATTACTAGAAAAGCCATCAAATTTCTCACTCATCGACGAAAATTCAACATGGGCAGCTCTCAAAATTGAAAATTTATCGCGTTCTGTATATGGGAGTTTCATGGGGTTTCTATGGAAATTGTTGCGAAAAGCAGTGACATGGCTAAGAGGTAAAGTGCAATTGGGAAAGCAGAGAGACTTACATGGAGAAAGAATCAATGGCATCTTCGTATTGTTGACACAGTTTAAGAGCTACGAGGTTCGGTTCAGTTCTGAGTTTCTGAGTTGCATGTGATGATGTGAACTAGTTCTATGTTCTATTCTATCCTCTTTAGCTTTCTTCTCCCACTTCAGTCAAAAGTTTTGTGAAATTTATTGTGATTTACTGATTTTGTTTAAAATTTATATATTTACTTTTTCTTGTTTGTTTGAAAAATATTATTATATTTAAGATAGACAATAGGTGAATAGGCGATTAATTTGTCATTAATTTGTTATTGTTCAAATTTTTATGATCAAATAAAAGTAAATGGTAAAAATGTAAATTAACCATTACAGAATATTTGAGTCATTCTTTTCTTTTCTCTCAATTATCTTTACTTTCACTAATAATTCTCTTAATATTTCATGCAAATCCCTAATTTCAGTACCATGTCACCATCAAAGCACCGTGGCCGCTATATTGTATTTAAAGTAAGATTATGAACTCTAAATCTAGATTCATTCACTTTTTCTTCTTGTTTCATTGTTTATGAGATTTATTGTTTGTGATTAATTTGGCATGTTATCTTCTTAGCTTTTTAGCTTTTGCCATGTGGTTAATGGTTTGATGATATGATAATTAGTATTTAGGGTTAGAATTTTACTTCCTCTTTATAATTGTTTGCATTTGCCAGCATCATATGAATCTTCTGTCATTTGTGCTATGATATTTTCAATTCTTGTTCTCATTGTTAGGTAACAACTCTCTAAAAAATGTGTTATTTTATTTTATTTTCTTTTAAATAAGCTAATTGATTAGTTATATTTTTAAAATAAGAGTTCAACACAATAACATAAAATTTGTTATAAGAAACAAAAACAATATAAATGCTAACACACACAGAATGTACTTGTACTTTATAAATACTATATTTTATTTTTACTCCTTTTATCAGTTTTTTTTGCTCAGAAAAAATCTATGAATAATCTTGTTTACACTTATTCTTATATGTCAAAAAACCTTCTCGCTTATTATAACATAACTAGTTGATTGAGAATAATAGATGCTTCTTTTTCTTGATACTTGATAGTAATTTGTATTCTACACTTCTGATTTTCTTTTCAGTTTTTGGTAGTTAACTAAATACTTGTCTTCTTCATTTTTATATTTGATCTACATGATGATTTTCAACAAGGTTGATGTTTTTTTTTTTTAGATATAGTTCACTAAACAAAACTATAATGATTTCTCTAAGCACTTTCATTTCTGTTTCTTCTTAGCATTTTCTTTTGATTTATTGTTAACTTGTTATGCTTTTAGTTCCAACAACACATTATAAGAGTGTTCATAGCTTCGTTCAGCTTAGATTTGGTTAACTTGGACTAAATTTGGTCTAATTTCATTTAGATTTAACAAAACTTAAAATTAAATAACTTTATTCGATTAAATTACACAATCAAGTTATGATGAAGGTTTGAAAGCTTTTTTATTTAAATATATAAGCTACATATATATTTATACACAAATATATAGTGATTGATTTCTTCAGTCTCTTTCAAAATGCAACCTTGTACGGTACGTTACACTGAGGAAAGGAACTAAGAGGCGGAGAGAACCGCGGCATGAACCTCAACATTCCAAGAAACATTCCACAAAACCACCTTCAGAATCTGAAGATAACCCTGAGCTGCATGACGAGCACTTCGATGAAAAACGCAACTTGGTATGCATTCTTTGCTTGTTTCTACTTCTACAATGTTGCTTTATTTTATTTACATGTTTCTTCAGTAACTTTGCATTATCAGCTTTGTTGATAGATTGTAGATTTGGTATAGAGTTATAATCCAAATAGCAGATGAATCATCTCCTTCAATTTATGCATTAATATATGTATATACATGTATGCTTTTACTGATAAATAAAAATTTGTTGATGTGTATTCTCTAGCAAGATTTGTGGAGAGAAGTATTCCTTGTTGGAACAGAGGTTTGTTTATTGGATTGTTCTTTCTTTTTAGTATTTTTTTCTTTTTCTTTTTCTTTTTTTCTTACCTCATCGATCACATTATAATGCCAGTGGGATCAATTGGATTCTGTATATCAGTACAAGTGGAATTTCTCTAATCTTGAAGTGAGTATTGCTACCAAATACAAAGTTCCCTTTGATCTTGTAGTTCTAAATTTGATCTTTAGAATTTAACTTATTAAATTGCTTTTCAGAATGCATTTGAAGAGGGTGGTCGTTTGCATGGGAAAAAGGTTTACCTCTTTGGTTGTACTGAGCGTAAGTATTTGTTTGTTCAAAAACGCTATTCGAATACCAAAATCAGCCACCAATGTATTTATATATAAATACATATGTAGTTTAATTTATTTTCAATGTGTATTTGTATTTCAACTTATATTTTATACTAGTAGCTGATTTTGGTGTATACGCAGTATAATCGTTGTTTGTTTCATCGCTTTGTGTCCCTATTGAAGATATTTATGTAGGTTAACACTTAGCAATGTCACTTTTTTTGTGCATGTTTTGCAGCTCAACAAATCTGCTTTAAAGATGTAGAAAAAGTTATCTTGGTACCTATTATTGTCGCTGTAAGTTTTAAATTCAAGCCGCGCTTTCTCTACATTAAAATCTTCCGGCTAAGTTGATCATTGCTTCAAGGTATCAATAGTTACATGATTTCACCAATTTACAATTTATCTACGAACTAAAACGCTATAAGTATACTCTCCACATAAAATTTTTTTCCTGTGGTGTACCGCATACCTAGTTTTATATCAGAATATATTGCGTTCCATGTAACTATAAAATCAAGAGCAATTTGTGTATATAGTTTGATTAGTTACTTGTGAGTCTATCCTTTGGGATATGGTTTTTGACTTCTAGTCACTTATTGTTGGTCATTAGAAACTTGAATTGGCTTTGTAAGTTGTAACTATATTGATTTTGATAAAGTGAAAACTCAGGAACAATCGACTTCACGTAAAATTGATACCTGAGAGCCGTTAGATGATTTGACTGATTTAACTAAATTTTCACGTGAGTTTTCACCTTTTGATAATAGAAAACTTGAAGTTTTCACTATATTATTAAAAATGCTACAATTTTCTTATGAAAAAACAGGTAGTGTCACCTTTTCCTCCATCTGATAAAATTGGGATTACCTCTGTTCAGAGAGAGACTGAAGAGATTATTCCCATGAAACAAATGAAAATGGATTGGATTCCATACATCCCCTCAGAGGATCGGTACACATTTTAATTCGTCTACCCTCGGAATTGTTTTATTCATATTGTTGTGAAATTTTTGGTTATTCCTGAATTTGCCTTCTTCGACATTGACAGATTGAAGTCTCAAATATTTATCTTGAGTTGCACCCAAAGGAGGTATGCCACCATCTTTGATTCAAATACCTTAGTATAATATCAGTAGCTTGTTTCAGAATTCAGGTTGCAAAATGATAATATTTTATTGATTAGAGAAGTTCTGATTTTCTGTGTGATATATTCAATGTGATGCAGGGCTGCTTTGAAACATTTAAAGTTGGATCAAGTGAAAAAGTATGAGTATTGCTTGCCATGTGAGTAGTGATTAGTTTGAGGCTTAACTTTTTAATTATTGATCATACTATGTTGTATATTTCCTATCAGATAGAACAAAGAATATTTGACTAATTTGTTTCATTCTTTTTGAAGATTTCTACCATCCATTCAAGGAAGATGAACTTGAACAAAGTACTGAGGTTCAAATACTATTTCCAACAGAGCCAAAGCCGGTAATTATTATTAGGTTTAATTATTCTGTCGGTTCTCATAGTTTTACCAAATTTTCAATTAGTTCTTATATTCTTTTTCTTTTAATTTGGGTCCCTAGACCATATCAAATTTTGTAATTAAGTCTCTACCATGATAAAAACATTGGAATTAATGGAATATTCTGTTAAACTATACAGAATATGCAGTCAAGTGTTAGACATATTCGTTTTGTTTAATAGAATATTATGTTAATTCCAACGTTTTTGTCACGGTAGAGACTTAATTACAAAATCTGATATAATATAGAGACTCAATTAAAAAGAAAAAAAGTAATGGGACCTAATTGAAAGTTCAGTAAAATTATAAGGACTAACAGAATAATTAAATCTTATTATTATACAAATTGTTAGTTAAAACTTTTAACAGTGTTTGTGTGTTGCTTGAGATCCCCATTTTTGCATGACATGTTTAGATACATTTGTTTATTTTGCAGGTCTTTTGTTCATTTGATTGGAAGTTCAATGATCTTGAGGTAAAGGCAGATTAACTTTCTAATGTTTATGATTTTGTCAGGTTAAACTTTCTAAGTAGAAGATAAATTTCTAAGTAGAAACTAGAAAAGCATTGACATTTCTTGCTTTATAATAATATTCCACACAGGAGTTCAGTGATGAGCTCATAAAAGATGAGGAATTATCAGCAGATCAAAAAGATGAGTTCAAGGTAGGAATACATGCATGCAAGTTTTTCAACTAATTTTTTCAACTTGATTTCAATGGCTGATTCTCTTTCTTTTTTGTTATAGGATTTTGTGAAGGAAAAAGTACGCGAAGCAAAGAAAGCTAATAAAGAGGTATAATGAATTTTCTTTGGTTCTGACTTCTGAATATGCATACACATCTGTTTTTCTTTTTCTTTTTGTTTCTTGCTATGATGCACGGACACAAACACAGGACACGCGGATACTCGAATTTTAAAAACTTATAAGGCACGGAAACACGACATATATATAGAATATAAAATATTTTTTAGATAAATTACATTAAATTTTTGATATTTTATTGCTGTTAAAATATAAAATAATTTTTTAACTGTTTTTAATGTCTTTTTTAATTATATAAAAGTATCTAAAATAATTTTTGTTTTAATAAATAATAATATATATTATTTCTAAACTCATTTCAACGATATATGTTAAGAATAAGGCTGGACACGCGGACACGTGATGGTATTTAGGTGTGTCCAAGTGTGTCTGGAGAAGAATTTTTTATTTTTTATTAAGACACGATTGGACACAGCAGACACGCGTGTCGGACGAGTGTCGATGAGTGTCGTGTCCGAAATGTGTCACGCGGACACGACAACTCAACAAAGTGTCCGTACTTCATAGTTTTCTTGATTTTTGTCATTGATTTTAAGGCAAGGGAAGCTAGAAGAAAAGCCATTGAAGAAATGAGTGAGGAAACTAAAGTTGCATTTGAGAATATGAGATTTTACAAATTCTATCCTGTTCAAAGTCCTGATTCTCCTCCTGTATCAAAGAAGGTTAGTTTTAGATATTAATGATAATAGCTTAATTTATGTATCAAAATGATAAGTTCTAATTAATTCTTTGTATTGTGGCAGTGTCATGTGATTAACAGGTATTATGGAAAGGCTCATGAGTATCTATGATGAAGCTAAGGCTTAAATTTTTTCTTAATATAAAGTTGTGACTTAGAAATTGCAGAAAAACCAAACTAGATGCTTTGATATTAAGAACAATTTGTTTAGTCCATTTTTTAATTTGGTTATATTTAGAGAGTAAATTGTATTTACTTAGCTACTTTTGGAGATGTGGATGTAATTCAACCATTTGGCTCTAAGGGTCATTATCAATTATCAATCTCATTCACCAGATGCTATATTATTCATGCATAATAAAAATGTGGAATCTCTCTAAGTTCTAATCTTAATACATATTCGCATGAAAAGTTTTAGCACATCTTATCCTTATTAATTAACATTGTCCATTAGAAGCACATACATACACTTCAGTCTGAGTGAACACCATCATGTCCATAATAACTTAAAATACATCTTTATTTAAAAAAAAAAAAAAAACTATTTTCATTGACCATTATGATTTCTTTTTTTTTTTCTTTTTTTTTTACTAAAAATATAGTATTCGAACCCACAACCTCTTAATTGAGTATGTAAAAACTATGCCATTTGAACTATAACTCATTGACTATTATGATTTTTACTCCATTAAACACTTTAAGTTTTGATTCTATTCATATAGCACATACTATTTTAATGAATTAAATTAAATAAATTCGATTTAATCAAATTCCATGCCTATACAAGTAAATAATCGATTAGATTCAATTTATTATGGTTTATCAATAGTGGTAATTCGAAACAAGTTTTGATTTAATACACGTAATGCTCTTTCTTAATAAATCAAATCTACTGAATTCGATTTACATTTATTTGTTGTTACACTAGCTAATTCAAATCTGATGGATTCGACTTATATGATATCAATATGAATCGAATTATATTGCTTCGATTTACATAATTTTAGGACATTCGTGTTAACTTTTTATATTTAAGACATTCATGTAAAATTGAAATTCATTTAGTTTGTTTATATGATTTGTCCTAATTTTTAATTAACAATAGAGTAAATATAAAAATTATAAAGTAATTGTTTTAGAATAAAACACCAATTATTATATCAGTATTTAATAAATAATTATTTATTAATATATCAAGTAATTATGTAAAAAGTAAAATATACAAATATTTAAGAGAGTGCGCTCCCGTGTACCAATTAGAAAAAAAATCAATTCAAGAAATGGCGTTTGATTGCCTTAATGAAAATATATTTATTAGGGCAATTTACGCAAATAAAATAAATGAGCAAAATCTTTACGCAAATACAATAATTAAACTTATCTTTAATTAATTTAACGTTCTGGAGCAATCAATTAAGTTATTTTCGACCAACTTCGTTTTATTCTTTTTATATAATAATCAACAATATATTGGAATATTTTCAATTAGGAAAAGTACGAGAAGTTAATGGAATTTTTATATAATGTACACAATAGAGGTTTAGAGAGTATTAGAGATATAACTATTAGTATTATCTTTTTTCATCAGTTAAAATTTTTGGGATGAGTGGTATCATGACATAGTATTAGAGCTCTAGATCCGAAAGGTTAAAAGTTCGATTCTTGATGAATTCAAAAATCAATTTAAGGGTTAAAAGTTCGATTCGGGTTAAAAGTGTTTTTCGGAAGATGTTTATTATTTCTAATACTTAGATGGTTATTCTAGATAGTATAAGAGATGTTCATTTTGTAACTCAATAACTCATTATACACATTGTACTCTATTGTCATTCCTATACCTGCTGTAAAATAAAAGTGAGAAATTTGAGTGATGAAGATATTGAAAGAAAAAAATATATTTTATTTTTTAAATAAAATAAATTATTAGACTAAACCAAAAATTATTATACTTTATTAATGTTATATAAAAATGGACTGATTTTTTTTATGAATGAAAAAAGGACTGAAAAAATATACCGAAAAAAAAAGAGAGAACTGAAAAATAAGAAAAAAAGGAACTACGTCTATTATTTTTTTTTTAACAAAAATTAAAAATTTGGGGCTATTCCCCCTCTCCTCCGCCTTTTCATATGTGGAGCTTCACCCCTGGCTAGAAGCAAGTTCGTTAAGAAATTAGATTTTGCACCATATATATCCATATTATTTATGAAATATTCTTTAATAATAATAAAGGACCGCCATAGTTTACATCTTCACTCAGGTGCATATCATAATTCATGCATCGATGTTAGGTCTTTATCATAATTCTATAGCCGACTATATATAATAAATTTTTAATAAAATAACAATTAATAATATCTCCTCTTTAAATATATTTTATTTTATTTTTTCAAAAAAAGGGTCATATATTAATATACTTTCTATATTCTAAATCTCTAACCATGAAAATAAGAAAGGTGATTGCTATAATATCTAAAAGTATTTATCTAACTTATTAAAAAAAATTAAAAATTAATATTTATTTTAAAAATATAAAAAATAATAATTATCAAATATTTAAAAATTACTATAAAAAATAAATTAAACAAAAATTAAACACCAAATTATAAACACTATAAAATTCATCGATAAAAAAACATCTCACCTTAAAAATATAGAATTTAGAAAGCAGAGTCTAAATTATATGGAGGAACAATAGTATTATATGTTTTTGTGTACATATGATTCTCACATGGGATGTGACATAAGACATTAAAGTACAACATATATATATATACACACATACATAGTAATCTTCACAATAAAACAAACATATGATATAATATGATATGTGTCATGCTTCATTCTTGTGAGGTGTTGCCTTGCTAGCTAGAAACCTCCATTAATTTCTAAAGCTTAAGGGGTCCCATATTGCATGTGATGTGTAATTTTCCTAAACTATATGATAGTGTTTGGTAGAGAGACATAGATAGAAAGACTCAGATTAAGAAATAGATATTTAAAGATAAAAATTGAAATAAATTTTAGTATTCTATTATTTAGTGTAAAATGAAAGATAGAAATTGAAATAAGAATAAAGTTTTAATTTAATTTGTATAAAAAATAAAATTAAAATTAATTAATTAAAATGAAAATATTTTAAGTATAAAATATTATTAAAATTTTAGTTTCCGTCTCTAAAAATTTTAATTCTCTGTGTTTCTACTTTTTAAAAGTACTAAAATACTGAAATTTTAATAATAGAAACAAAAATTTTAGTACTAATATCTAAGCTAACAAATATAATACTGAATATTTTAAAACAAACGCCTGCCTATATGATACTATGATATAATAAAGGTTTTTTTTATTAGAAGATTGAAATAATTGAAATTTTTATATGCGCATTATAATTAGAAAGAGAATCAAAATAATTAGGCTATATATGAATTAATGAACTAACTTAAAATTCCAACTCAACAACAAGGTAACGTTTATATATGGGGTAAACTCATGTACAATTGTTTTTATATTAAGTTTATAATTAAAAATTATTAAATAAATTTAATTAAATTATTATTAGCTATCAATTTTATATAAAGATAATTATTGTACGTAAATTTCCACACACACACATATATATATATATATATATATATATATATATATATATATATATATATATATCCTTTTTTATTAACTATAAAGTCTAAGAGTCAGATAATTTTATAATTCATAAGTGCAAGATAATTCTCTAACACATTAAACTAACTTCTTAATTTGAGTTATTTCTATTTAATTTCTTATATTAGCTGCGAAAACTAAATGTATAAAGATATTATGTATAAGGAAAGAATAATAAGGATAATATATTAGCTAAAGAATCTAATTATTAAATTTTGATGCCTGAATTAATTAATAACCGGACCATAATATATACGATTTGTTTTTAGGAAAAAAAATAAAAGAAAGATGAGATGAAATTTAGAAAGAATGGCCAGCCATATATACTTGTCTCCCATCCAATTATATGCCGTTGCTGGATTGTTTATTCAGAGACCGCAAAGCTGTGTTGAACTTAATTATACGGAATTGTTAGGTAACTAATAATTTTTTTGAATAATATAAATAATTATTAATTAAATAAAAATATATTATATATTTAAATTATTTATTTAAATTTTAATATTAAAATAATTATTTATATATTTAATAAAATAAATATTTAAATTTATATTGTTTAATATTTTTATTATTTATTTATATTTTTTTTAATTATATTAATTACATAACTCTTTATATAATAATAATAATAATAATAATAATAATAATAATAATAATAATAAGTTCCAAACCACTTTTCATTTTTGCTTAATGCATGCTAGCGAACTTAATTACCTATATATTTATCGAGTAATATTACATTATTAATAAATATTATTATTTAATTAACAATTATCTAGATTCATATTTAACAAAATTTTGTATATAATAAAAATATATAATTTATATTTATATTTATTAAAATTTACACAATAAATTAATATATTTTATATTTATATTTTTTAAAATTTATACATATAAATTAATAAATTTTATTTATTAAAAATAATTTAATATTTATACTGATTAAATAATAATTAAAAATACTAAAAATTATTAAATTTTTTATATTTATATTTAGTGAATATTCCTCAAAAAAAAAAAAAGAAAAAAAAAGAGAAAAGCTTATTCTATTTCAAATATATATATAGGTGTTAACCTTGCTGAAAGTGCACCTATTTTGACTCGAGTCTTCCAAAGGCACATGGGTGGAATTGACTTTATGAGAAATTGTTATTCTTTTCTTCAACTTATTAATTATTACTCTCTTAAATTATTTACCAAAATATGAAAGCACGTTTCAATGTAGCATCTCCTTACTTTAGTACGAGAAAAAAAAATAACAGTAATATATATATATATATATATATATATATATATTCAATGATCATAAATTTATATATAATCATCATAAATTTATATATAAATATACATATTATTTAATTTATTTTTAATGTCTATTATTTTATAATTTACATGGTTTTCTCTTCATCACTACTTGTTAAAAGTTTGTTAAAAGTTTGTGGAGATTTGAATTTCTACGCGTCAAAATAAAAGGTACATCTAAGGAAGGTATGAAGCTAACATAAACAACAACAAAGATTCGATAAAAAAAGATGAAGTTTTAATTAATTATGTAATATGTTAATTAGTAAATTTACGGTAATGGTTAAAATTTCCAAAAGATAATAAATATGTTAATTTTTCGAGCATATTGTATAATTGAAAGATGCATGAACTTACCTCGATGCACCTTTCTTCTCAAAAATTCATAATTGTGTTAATAATGGGAGGTTAGTAAGGTATGGCTTTTTTTTTTTTAGGATAAAGTATACTTTTTGTCTCTAAAATTTGATAAAAATTTTAAAAATATTCATAAGTTTATTTTGTTAAATTTTGTTTTAGAAATTTTCGATTTACATCAAATATACTTCTAACGGCTAATTTTTCAAAAAATTTAAGACCAATTCAACAACAATTTCATAAGAACAACCCTCAATACAAGCAAATCAAGGATAATTTTCATGCATTATTATTAAATTAGTCTTAAATTTTTGAAAAATTTAGCCGTCAAGGATATATTTGATGCAAATCGAAAATTTTTAGAATAAAATTAAAACGAAATAAAACTTATGAGTATTTTTGAAACTTTTGCCAAACTTCAAAAACAAAAAATATAATTTATCCTTTTCTTAATACATTACAAAAAGAGAAAAAAAATGCTATAATAATTTCAAACAACGATTAAATCTTATAATTTTAAATCAAAACAACGATGAATAAATAAGAAAACTATAAAATCATCATAAAAGAATTAGATTATAAATTAGATGATTTATTAATGATAAATTGATAGCTTGTATCAACAAATTTTTTGCTATAAATAACTGTGCATCAATAAAGATTATGTATTTATATGGTAATCAATTAGAGAAGGATCATGTTTAAAAAAAAAACTTAAAAATATATTTTTATCTTAAAAAATTAATGATTTTTCTTAAATATTATATAAATTATATTTGTTTAATAATTTTTATAAAATAATTTTGTTAATAATTAACATTTTTCTAACGATTTTTTAGAGTGATTTTTCTCAATCATCAAACTCTATATTTATCTCCACATTCTCCCAAGAGGAAAAAAAAAAACATTTATGTTTAGCTTGTAGGGGGCTAACATTATTATAGTATATATATTCCAAGCACAACATTTTGGATTTTTGTGGGGGTTCAAATTTCATAAAAATTTACAAGTTGACAATAACTTAGGGACAACGCAAAAACATTGGTCCAAAATGTTTGGTTACTTAAATCAAATTTCTTAATCACCTTGTGGTCCATTACTCTAAGAATTTAATTATTGATTAATATGTAATAGGTTAAAATGGTGATTATATGTTTATAGGTTTAGTTAACATATATTCTTAATATACATGATAAGATTATTAATAATAAAAAATTTAATTTTAAATAAAAATATTCTCAATTTATAATATTAACATGTATGGTAGAGTAATATATATGTTTGCTTTGTTTCAAAGAGCTATTCTAATGAAAGGAAATAACATTAGTCGGTGCTATTAAATAATAAGAAGAACAAAAAGGTTAATCCTCTAACAATAGAAAAAAAGGAGTCACTCCAATAAAGGCGTTTGAAATATTTTTTTAAAAATACTTTTTAATAATTAAAATTTAATATATATAATTAATTAAATTATATTATTTTTGTTAATATTAAGTCAGACAAAATAATTTGATCAAAAAATAGTGAATTAAATTTTGAATTGGTCTAAATTAATATTATTTTTTTATAAAAAATAACTACAATATCTCTATTATTGAAAATGACTAAAATACTTTTATTATATGTATTAATTTTGAGAATTTTAAATTCTAGATCTTTTTTCTCTGTCGTCATAGGATTAAAATTTAGAATTTTCAATATATATATATATATATATATATAATAGGAGTATTTTAGTTATTTTATATAATATGAATATTATAGTCATTTTTTATAAAAGAATATTAATTTAAATCGATTTAAAATTTAATTTATTAATTTATTAGCTAAATTGATTTGTTCGATCTAATTTTAATAAAAATAACATAATTTAATTAATTATATGTGTTAAATTTTAATTTTTAAAAAATATTTTTAAAAAAATATTTTTAACATTTTTATCTAAATGACTTCTATAAAAAAAAGTTATAATTTTTTTAATGATTTGATGTAAATGTGTGAATACCACCCTCTTCAACAATGACTCAACCCCCAACTTCTCCAAAGTTTTTTTTTTCATTATTTTTTGGTTTTTCAACTCCGCGTTGGGTCCCTTCACTGAAATCTAGGGTCCATTATTTTCTTAATTCCGATTATGTATTGTTATTATTTATTATTATTTTCCCCTCTTAATGCTTTCCTACTATTTTGATTTTTGTCACATCTCCAATGCACTCACTTGTCTAACAAGTTATTTTATTTTATGTAAGTTTAATTAGCACTATATAGTAGCCTTTTTGGTTAAGCTGATTTAACCTCATTTTATTGGTTGATTTATGTCATTCTAGAGATACTTAATAGTTAAATGTTATATAATAAATCCTTTAAAAGGGAACCAATTATATGCTAACGTGATTCTTGCATACATGATCATCATCATGATCACATTTTCATTTTTGTTAATCTAATGTGGTTAAGTAGGGCATGAGGTAAGATAGAAATAATGATAATGCTATATGTTTTATTATTAATTAAATTAATGAGATATTGAAAAAAAGGTGTTGGATCCATATGGTCCAAATCCACAATATTTGTATGCTTCTGATATTTTACTAATCACTTAATTAGCTTATTTAATATGGTGCCACTGCCTAAATAATGTTAGTTAGAAAGGGTTTTAATGAATCTTAGTTAGAAAAAGTAAAGCATCTTTTGAAGTGGCACAACTAGGATTGGCATGAAAACGCAGACCACAAATTAAAGAATTTGAGCCACCTTTGTCCAATTGGATGTTGGGCTTCCTGAGGAGCTCTCCATTCTGAAATCAAGTGAGATAATATAAGATGATAAGATATTATATTTAATTTAAAATTTTAAAATAGTAAATTAATGGATCTTTTATCTTATAAATTTTTCGTTCTTTTTTATTTTTTTAATATAAGACTAACTTGATATACTTCTCACACTTACTACATTAACCTTAAATGGTTATATAAGTAACTTAAATAAAATTTGCCTTTTTATTTTATTATTTATCTCATTTATAGTATAAACTTTTTGTTTATTAACATATTTAGTTCTTTCTTACCAAATAAAATATATTCATAATGAAATCGTTTATACGATAAATAAAAAATTAATATAATTTAAAAAAATAAATTATATCAAAATTATCTATATTTATAAATAAAATATTTAAAATATTTATTTAAAAAAAATTATATATATCACATGTCTAAGCTGTTGTAAAAGTTTGTTATCTATTATCCATTCACATTATGAATTTTTGTAATTGATTATATTATTTACGTAGACATACATTTACTGACAATTATATATTTTCTCCTAAGATATTTGTATTTTTCTTACGTGAATTTTGTTAAAGGCACTAATTATAAATTATAATTAAATGGTTTGGTGGGGTTAAGTGCAAGTATTCTATCAAAAGTCAAAACTGAAAGCTATTTATTACTATTTTAGACATGCATCAACTATAAAAAAAGGAAAAAATAAGGAGAATTTTATTATTTATTAGATTTTTTAAAAGTTTATATTACCAACTACTTTATCAATCAATGTAAAAATTGAGACACGAAATATAGACACAAAATTTTTAACGAAGACAATTTTTTCATATTATTACTGTCTCTATACCTTCATGTTCTTAAATACAAATGATATGGTACTGATTTAAACATTTTGAAACAAAAGTTTATAAATTTGAATACTCCTTCCTTCTCAAATTATTTAATAATTATAGTCAATGAATTATAATTTAAATAATATAGTCTTTTTATCCTCACTTAAAAAGTTATAAGTTCGATAATCGTAAATTTTACAATAAAACAAAGAGAATGGTACAAAAAAAAGTTCTAAAGATAGATACTACTGTGATTTATTTTTGAAATTTTGTGATGTTATGATTTTGAGTGAATTATTCAACTCTCAAAACATTTTACTAGACTAGAAAAATGTGTAAATAATATTATATTATAATTTTATATATCACATCATTATTTTTTTAATTTACTTAAAATATCAATATTTCTTAGAATCACGGTTAAAATATAAATAAAATTGACATTGGGCTAAGACTGAAAAATGGACCCCACTTATTGCCGTCTTATAAATAGAATATCAAATAAAAAATTTAACCATAAACATATCAAAGCTTTGGTTGTTAAATGTCAATTAAACTATTAACAAAACTCAAACTCAATTACTCAAACCATTAACCTTAATTAGTTTACTTTAATCATGTGTTTGTGTACCTTAAAAACTCAACAAACTAAACAGAAACAGATCTTAATTCCACAGTTAAAGGCTCAATCAAAAATCTTCTGACACCAACCAAAAAAAAGCTCACTTTTTTCCAGCTCCAACTGCCACTTTTTTCACACTATCTTAGCCAACTAATTCTTTTCCCATTTCACCCCTCCCTCTTCTTCTTCTTCTTCTTCTTCTTCTTCATCAAGGTGGTGTTGCTTTAACAATTAACAGTACCAAATATTTATTTTTTTTCCATCATATTCTGCTTTGTCCATTTCTATACCAATTTCCAAACAGTGATGAAGCAAAGATCACCTCACCATCAGCAGGTACTTCCTCTCTTTCTGTGTGTGTTTGTGTTTGTGGAATGCATGCCATGTGTTTGTTGGTATGTTCGTGTTGGTGTGATGGGGTGTGTTTGTTGATTTTGGGAAAGTTGAGGTTTAAATTTGCAGAGGACTTCTTGGGCTGAATTATGTTGTTTGGGTTGGTCCTGCATACAGCTCTTTTGGGGAAGAGTGGTCCTCAGGAAATGGCTTAACATGGGAACCAACGAGTCTGATTACAGTGCTGACCCTGAAGATGATGATGATGATGATTATGACTTTGATGATGAAGATGCTATTGAAATTGATTCAGACAATGAAGGTCAGTCATGTGTAAATCTGCTCAACTGTGTTTCTATTTTCATTTGGAAAAGGGGGTTGCTTTGGATTTTGTTAATTTGATTATAGTTTGGAGAATTAAGCTTTGAGGTGCATGTCAACTGCCAAATGATAATGACATATTCAGAATTTAGATTGACTTTTTGGCTGTTTTAAGTCTCACTTTGTGTTTGGTGTGTTATGCAGAGTTGGCGAGGCAGTCATGGTTTATGGGCAACCGAGGCGATAAAGCTCATCCTGAATCAAAAGGTGGCTTTCTCCATACATGAATTTCTGACTTGTTAACTTTGAACAGCAAAGTTTTATTCAGCTTGTTTATCACATTCTCAGGACTGTTATGTACTTATGAATAATAGCCTAAGCTTCTATTAAAATGCAGAATATCTTCCAAGGTTAAGGAGGCAAAAGTCATCAACTTATAGGTCTCAGTATATAAACACAAAGGAATTGAGGTGAGATAATGCTCTCATACTTATTTAGGAAGCAAGAGAGAAGACAATAATTTGAAAGTGTGAAAACAAGGTTTATTTTGCTTGTTGCTCAAGCGTCTCACATATTGATTACGGTGTATCTTTGTCTCCTAGAATATGTGTTGGAACATGGAATGTTGGAGGAAAACTTCCACCTGATGACCTTGATATTGATGATTGGTTAGGTGTCAACGAACCGGCCGACATATATGTCCTTGGGTAAGTCGCTAACTGCTTGTTATTGCGAGTCCTTGTTAATGTACATGAAGATCTGATGCCATTTTATGTTCACTTTTGAAATATTTTTACTGGTTTGGATAAAACAATGCTTTGCATTTGCAGTCTTCAAGAGATTGTACCTTTAAACCCTGGTAATATTTTTGGTGCTGAAGATACTCGCCCTGTGCCAAAATGGGAAAATATTATTCGGGAAACCCTGAATCGAGTGCGACATACACCACGAAAGATAAAATCCTTCAGTGATCCTCCTTCTCCATCAAAATATCAGCCATCAGATGATGTCCCAGATATTGAAGAAGAAATATTACTCGAAAGTGATAGTGACATCGGTGAGGAAGTCCATCCCTTGGATGAAGAAAACAATGTTTATACTGAAGTTAGTACTAATAAAACGAATGCTGATGATGACACAAATACAAATTTATTGGCTTCCAATTCTGCTGATATTACAAACTCTGATGTGCCGGTCAAACTTAGTTTACAAAGAGAGTTTTCTTTTCCAAAGAGGTCTGAAAGGAAACACAGCTTCCGCGCTGAAGGTTTATCCGAAAATATGGATACATCATTTGCCCAACAGACCACTAAACTAACCAGAATGCTTAGTGGTTCTGAAAGGATTGGTTTGAGCTGGCCAGAGCCACCACTACATCTGCTATCCCAGCAAGTTTTAGAGAGACCAACATCTTTTAAATCTCTCAAATCCTTTAAATCATCAAAGTCATTCAACACATATAATTCTTTCAAGTCAATCATGGATGAAATGCCAGTTATGCCTTTGCTTCCTGAAATTGATCTTCAAACTTTAATTAAGCGGAAAAGAAGATCCCCATATGTAAGGATTGTGAGTAAGCAGATGGTTGGAATTTTTGTCACTATATGGGTTCGTCGGAGCTTGCGTAAACATATTCAGAATTTGAAGGTGTCAACAGTTGGTGTTGGTGTTATGGGCTACATTGGTAACAAGGTCCATTCACTTTCTTTTTTCTTTAAGTTTAACATAATTTCTTGTGATTTATATTTTGATCTTCTTTAAGTTCATGGTGTTTGAGTATAGTGATCATCTCATCAATATTATTTTGGAAAACGTTTTCGATTTTCAGGGAGCAATATCTGTCAGCATGTCCATATATCAGACTCTTTTTTGCTTCATATGCACCCACCTTTCATCAGGTGAAAAGGAAGGAGATGAACTTCGAAGAAATGCTGATGTTCATGAAATACATCGTAGAACACATTTTCAGTCACTTTCTTATATTGGACTTCCCAAAAGAATCATTGATCATGAGTGAGTGCTTGCTTTGATATACCTTACCAACTACTTCGTGATCTTACCACCTGTGAAAATTGTCCACAATGAAACGTGGTCCTTCGATTCATAATCTTTTAGCTTAATTATTTGTCTCAATATTTTGGCTCAATTTTCTTTGGTCACTGTAATTCTGCAGAAGAATAATTTGGTTGGGAGATCTGAATTACCGTATTAACCTATCAAATATGGAAACAAGAGCTCTTATATTAAAAAAGCAGTGGTCAAAATTGGTTGAGAAAGACCAGGTACTATAGAATATTCATTGTACATGTACTTGTTCACTTCTTCCACAATTTATAAACATGTGAAAAGCTTTGATAACTTACATCATACTGTGACAGCTTAGGCAAGAACTCAAGAATGGTGGTGTGTTTGATGGATGGTCAGAAGGCACCTTAAACTTCCCACCAACTTATAAATATGAGGTTAATTCAGATAAGTACTATGGAGAAGACCCTAAGGTTGGGAAGCGTTCACCGGCGTGGTATGATCTTGTTTGACCTTATATTTTGCTTTCATGTTTGCCAATCCTGTATCTATCATAGTATAAGAACTATACATGTATCTGTTTTATGATTTTCTTTTTCTCATGAATGTTCTTCATGTCTGGGATGACCTTTCAGGTGTGATCGCATTCTTTCACACGGCAAAGGGATGAGATTACTGAATTACAGAAGGGCTGAGCTCAAACTTTCGGATCACAGACCTGTGACGGCCACATACATGGTTGACGTTGAAATGTTCTCTCCTAGGAAGCTACAACGAGCTCTAACTTACACCGATGCAGAGATTGAAAACGAAGAAGTCATAATGAATTCAGGTGGTTGGACCATAGCTACTTAGTATTTAACAGGTGAGCATGGGTTGCTTCCCATGTCATGTACCTCAAAAAGTTATGAACTTGAATATATTAAATATCTCTTGTATCAAGCTTTTGATATATATCCTATTGTGATATCTTGTGCAGGGATACATCATACATAATTAGCTGAAAAGGAGGAAGTATATGCAGAAATGGAATAATTATCAGAGATAGCTGCTGCCACTTCTTAAATTCATAATGCCACTATTAGATATTAGATTCATTCTTTTTCTTTCAAATAATTTTTTAGATCAGTTTTAGTAGAAGAAATAGTTGTGTGAATGATGGTATCAGGGGTCTAGTCTTAACAATAGGATAGAGAGCTAGCTTATTGAATGGGTGTATGTGAATGTAATTTTGTAGTTGGGGTGTGCATAATAACAAGAGATTTTAGTAGAAGCTTTCTTTGTGCATATAGAAATAATTACAAGGCATATATACTTATATGTATATGTTGAGAGTTCATTGCCTTCTTACATTGAAGCTTTCTACTTTCAAGTTTACTTTTCTGAATTTTCTGATAATATTTTAATGCTTACAAAAGATTTGTGTGGATAAGGGATCTACCTTTCAGAGGATATAAATGTTTCAGCCATGTAACAGAAGCTTCTAGAAGTAAAGACAAGCGACACAGTTTACATAACAATAATAATAATAAACAAAAAAAAATAAAATAACTTCCAGTATTCAGAAGAAGTGAAGAACAATTGAACAATGCTGAAGTTAAAAACTATGTATCTATGTATTCGAGATAACAAAGAATATTGACTAATTGTGTCGGATAAATTTTATAAAATAGAAAATAAAATAAAATAAAACAAAACAACTCCTTAAAATCTGGTGAGTTGATGGATGATAAAGTCGGTTAAACATTTTCAAACTCTTAAAAGTCAAATAATAAATAAACAAAAAGAAAAGTTAAGGAGAGAGAGAGAGAGAGAGAGAGAGAGAGAGAGAGAGAGAGAGAAGTTGCGGCGGTGATTTGTGCCACGTAGGCATGTTAGATTGTTAGCAACTCTAAATGAGTCGTAGCAGTGAAACTGAAACAGAATCAGAAACAGGAAAAGCAGCAGTTGTCGTTCAAGTTGAGCTTCACTTGTCGATTACATCCCTCGCTATGTTCCTTCTCAAGGTCAATTACCCTGAACTTAATTCTCACCATTTCATGTTTCTTGATTGCTTTCATAACTAACTTCTTCTGTTTCATTCCACAGACATGGAGATCAACTGCTTTTGGTGTCTATGGTTACCTCAACTTCACCAAATCTGCTTATCTGTTAGTCCTTTCTTTTATTCCAACTCCTTTTTTTTTCATATAATTATTTTCTTAATTAAAAATTGACGAGGTGATTAACTAATCTTATATATTCTTGGTTGATGCAAATTAAGCCAATATTCTTTTAATTTTCTTTGACTAATGCACATGGGGGTTCATGATACTTGAAAATTTCAAATTTGTATACTTTTTACATATTTTTGTTAGTGATATACTGATTTTGTTATTTTCAATTTTTTTTTTTGGGTAGGGATCATGCTAAGAAATTCAAACCAGGGGAAATGGAGATACAAATAACAGGGAAGAATTGCATTGTTACTGGAGCTAACTCTGGAATTGGCTATGCAACTGCTGAGGGTCTTGCAAGACGGTTTTGATCTGTTTCAAATGCTTGTCTTTTTGAAAATTTCAGATTGTTAACTATGTAATTATATCTTATGGTTTATGATTTTCACCAGTGGTGCCACTGTGTATCTTGTGTGCCGGAATAAGGAGAGGGGAGAGGCTGCACTTTCCGAAATTCAAACCAAAACCGGCAATCAGAATGTACATTTAGAGGTACTCCTATTTGTTTGTTTTTCAGGGTTTTTAGGGTTCTTACTTCTTGTTGTTCACCCTTTCTTTTGAACTATGATTTCTATCTGAATTGGCTAATTTGTGTTGCAGATTTGTGACCTTTCATCTGTTGCAGATATCAAGTCATTTGCTTCCAGGTTTTCTAAAAAGAATATGCCAGTTCATGTGTTGGTAAATTTCTCAACTTTAGTGCAAGAGAAGATAATAATTAACTGCATTTAACTGTTTTAGCGATTTCTATGCTCTTGAATGAAGCTAATATGTAAAGAATTTCTTGCATCAAGGTTAACAATGCAGGGTTACTTGAGCAGAAACGAGTTACCACGTCCGAAGGGTGTGTAATTTTTGTTTTATTTGTGGAATTGAATTTGAAAGTTTAGCAGATTTCTACATGTAACCTGCATTGGTATGCTTCCTTTTTTTAAATGCAATCTGTGATAATCCAGGTTTGAGTTGAACTTTGCTGTAAATGTGTTAGGCACTTATGCCATGACAGAATCGATGGTACCATTACTAGAGAAAGCATCCCCGGATGCGCGCGTCATTACAGTTTCATCTGGTGGAATGTATACTACTCCCTTGACCAAAGATCTTCAGGTAACTGCTTTGTTTATGAATGTGTCAGCTGGATATATCATTCAAAGGACTAATACATGAACTTATTTGGTTGTCAATATCCAGTTTTCTGGGAGCAATTTCGATGGGGTTGAACAATATGCTCGAAATAAGCGAGTTCAGGTTAGTTAACTCTATTATGAAACATCAGTTAACTGGAGTGCCTTCTTTTTTATTTCTCAGTGTATGAATGAATGTCTCCATTTGAGCTTATGACACAGTAATATGGCAGGTTGCCCTGACAGAGAAGTGGGCCGAAACATATAAAGACAAAGGGATAGGATTTTACTCAATGCATCCAGGTTGGGCTGAAACTCCTGGAGTTGCTAACAGTTTACCAGGCTTCAATGAGAAGTAAGTATTCTTTGTCTATGACATGGGAAAAAGCATGAAGATTTAAGTCATCTAGTTGTTTCTGTTCAACTTGATTCTTCTTGTGCCTAAATTCAAGTTTCAGAATAGTGTCATTCTACAGAATATAGGAGTATCAAGTGTCATATATCCTAAATTTTAGAGAAGATTAATGTATACTTTTACAAATAGAGGGAATGTTTTTTTTTTTGGGGAACAATTGATTCTTTGACAATTATTCATTTGCAACTTTGAAATAGTTTTACATTTGTTCAATTATTTACAGGCTTGCCGGAAAGCTTAGAACAAGGGAAGAAGGTGCAGACACAGTTGTTTGGTTGGCATTACAACCTAAAGAGAAACTGGTCTCAGGTGCATTTTACTTTGATAGAGCCGAAGCTCCAAAGCACCTTCCGTTGGCCGCGACCGGTGGTTCTCATACCTTGATCAACTCACTTGTTGAAGATCTTCATTCAATTGTTTCTCCTTTTCCATAATAGGTACTAGGTAGAGAGTATATCTGTTTCTCCAACACATTCACAAGAAAAAGAAAATGAAGTTTAGGAAGTTTTCTCCAAAAAGCTATAGAGATCCCTCATGTATGAGTGAGTACTCAGGTGAACATGGTTTCAAATTCTTGCAGTTGTGTTATGATGCAGAATTGTTGCAAGAAAAGGTAAATGTAACAGATGTAGTTACTATCTGGGCACTATCTGTGACATTATGTAGTTATTGAAATGAATGCAGATAAAGATGTGATATCAAAAGTGAAAACCTCAATCATAAGTTACACCAATTTCACATACTTTTAGTTTGCATATTACTCCAATATACAATATACAAATTGTATATATGCTGCATATAATAGCCTTTGGATTTTGCTAATGCCTACATACTAAACTGAACAATGAAAATATAATAATGTACATACTAATTTATACCTCAACCATTATTATTTTTTGGAGAAATGTTATATCCATCACTTTTGTGTATATTATTCTTGTATATTCTTTATTTTTGGTATTAAAAATAATTGATAAGTATTGAGAAAATACAAAAAATTTGTAGTGAATACCATTAACAAAAATATATAATAGATATATACAACAAGTGGTACAAATATCATTTCTCTTATTTTCTTATTCACGAAAATAGACTCCATTTTAGTAAGTTATTCAATAGATATGATCAAGTTAATAAGTCGATACACATTATCAAAAGTCAAGACAACTATTCCAAAACCGAAATATATTTAATATATGTAGTGTGATTTTCGCTATAAATAATTCTTATTAATCTCTATTTCTACATCTAATAAAAGTGAAATATCTTATTTATCTTGTTATGTATATATTGTTTTATAATAAATACTATTTTATTATTAATATTTTCTTAACAATTAAGACATGTTTTTTTTATTTTGTTAATAAAAAATAATTTAAATATATAATTAATTAAAAAGATAAATAAATTAGAGAATGTCAGGTCAAATAAGTGCAATTTAATCGGAAATGTTTCATCCATCCTCAAAGATAAGATTTGTATGCTGACGTCACAAATGCACACGTGGCACATGGTAGTTAGGCCATGTAAAAATTTGGTGGGCAAAGCCCAACAGAATCTCTAACAAGATTCAATATTTTAAGTCCTCCATGATTCTCTCCACGTGACCCATTTTCATTTCTCACAACTCACAACAATCTGTCATCTCTCAATAGAATCTTAAACAAAACGCCACCCAAAAAAAAAAAATTCAGTAACACTTTGGTTCAAGTAACTCGCACAACAAAGGTATCACATAAAATTTTCTCTGAATTATTGATTTGTAACTATAATTTGTGTGTAATTGTGTATTGTTTCTGCAGTTGAGTGTTAAAGTCTCTCTCTTTCTTCTCAATTTTGATTTTTTGAATGCATGGTTCACTGCAGAGGTTCCTCTTCTTTTGATTTGATATTCCTCTTTTGCATTCTCTGCTTCTGAGAGGTGAGTTTCTGAGTAACTATTTTCCTTGTTTCTCTTTTTCTTTTGTTAATCTTGAAACGGGTTTTCAAATTCATATTGTTTCTGGCAACTGGCTTCATTGGATTCTCTCTGTCTCGTATTCCAATTCAACCATTTTATTGAATTTCAAAAAGATTGTAACTTTGTTTCTCTGTTTCTCATGGTGCATGGGGGTTCTTATACCAGCTAATTTAGCTCTGAATTTCTTTGTATTAGGTGAATTGTTAAAAGCTCAATTCTATATTTTTCTACATTAAGCAGTGCGAATTTTACACTAGATCGTCGATTCTGTTTCTCAATGGTCTTTGTGGTGCATGCATAGAAAGAAGTTAGTTATCTGTTCTGATTTCCTCTGTTTTTGATCCAGACATATCTTTGGTATTGATTGGTTGTTCAGCAGAGATGGTAACAAAAACAGTTGAATTGCTGAAAGGCTTTGCATCTCATGAAGAGATTATGGAGATTCTTGCCACAGTGGCTGCAGATTTGGGGATGTCATCGATGTGAGTTTCTTGCAGGTCAAACCTTTGAAGGGAGCGATGACTAATGAGGTTTTCGAGATAAACTGGCCAGCCAAAAGTGATGGCCATCTCAGAAGGGTTCTAGTCCGATTATACGGCGAAGGTGTTGAGGTTTTCTTCAACAGGGAGGATGAAATCCAAACTTTTGAGAGCATGTCAAAGCACGGTCAGGGTCCACGCCTTCTTGGCCGGTTCGCCACCGGTCGAGTTGAGGAGTTCATTCATGCCAGAGTATGTAATATTCATCTTGTTTTTCCATGTTCCGATTAATTAAATCTAACGTGATTGCTTTGTGAATTGGAGAATATGTGCTTAAATTAAAGTCACCGGGCATTATCTTTTCCATGTTGCTTTGTTATTTTTTAAGTCAAAAAGCTTTCCTTTGGTCATGGTTCTTTGGTTTCATTATTTTATTATCATTTTTTGGAAGATAGATAGGTTGGCCACCACTTCCTATTGGTCTTTAGATTTATAACAAAAAGCATCTACCGGAAATTAAGTTGAATGGCATCCAGTCATGGTAGATCAGGTTTTTAAGTGCTTCCTTTGCATACCCTTTTTTGCCTAATACCTTCTTGATGTTCTTTCTTACTTTATCACCAAAGAAATAATCTAATCAAGTAGTTACCAGATGAACAATTTATGTGATCAAGCAGTAGTGACATTATTTTATTCGGATATAAAAATAGCAGCATTGGTTGTAGATTAAGAGCTGTATAGTTTTTTTAATCCATGATGATGGTTTCATATGGTGCCAGAATCAATAACTTGCTAGGTATTGAGATGTAAAATATAACTTTTCAATGAGTTAATTGAAATGACCATAACTTGGAAGACCTCACTAATACATCATTCATGACTTCTAACTTGCTTTTCTTTACCTACTTTTGGATCCTTAGACACTTTCGGCTTCGGACCTTTGTGACCCTGAAATATCCGCTTTGATAGCGACTAAGATGAGGGAGTTTCACAATCTTGATATGCCTGGTGAAAAGAAGGCTCAGTTATGGCCGAGACTGAGGTAATACTCGATTACCAGACCAATCTTTTTTTTTTTTTCTCATCATTAACAAATGTATTACATATTCTACTAGGAAGTGGCTTAATCATGCCAAAAGTTTGTGCTCCCCTAAGGATACCAAGAATTTTGGGCTGGAAGTTCTGGATACTGAAATAAATATGCTGCAAGAGTTGTTATCTGAAGGATGTGAAGGGATTGGATTTTGTCACAATGACCTACAATATGGTAACATAATGATAGATGAAGAAACAAGATCAATCACTTTAATAGTAAGTCATGATTTATCAACTGCATACCATGTTAGTCTTAATAGGATCATAAAAAATATCACTTACACATAGGCTCTTCTCATTTGTTTTCAAGTTATTATTTTTTCAATAATGTAGGACTATGAATACGCCAGTTACAACCCTATTGCATATGACATTGCAAATCATTTCTGCGAAATGGTAGCAGATTACCATAGCGACAAACCCCATGTTCTTGACTACAGACGATATCCTAGTAAGTAATGGCTCATGCATTTCAAAACAAGAATTACCATTACATTTCTAAAATTGTTGTTTGGCATCATGTTCATTAAAGCGATGTTTGAAAATGGTGCACCAGGTCTTGAAGTACGTCAAAGATTTATCCGTGCTTATTTGAGTTCCGAAGGTTAGTTTACTGACATATTGACTTCACCAATTCATATGGTTGGAAGAGATCAGGATCTAGATTACTGCTATTGGTCTATTCTCAGCTGATAAAAATCCTCAGCTAAAATATTAAACCTGCACTATGCGGTACAGAATCCATTCCAGGCTCTTCTATTGCTGTTATGATCATATCTGTATGTGCTGATGCAAAGTAAATTCTGGTCTTGCTTAACTTTCAAAGTGCATGGATAAGCAAAATAAGCAAGAATATATATATTTTTTTTTTCTTCAGTTTAGGCTTGTATATACTTCCACATGCTTATACCAATCAATTGAATATTCGTAATTATTTAATATAACACATGATTAGTCTGTCCTTGCTGATTTGTACTTTGCATGAATTTGTTTAACTAATGGTTACTTATTTTCTGAATTTTCCTATTTGGTCTTGCACTCTTCAGTGCAGGTGCCATACAAATCTTCTTAGAGTTGTTTCATGTTGAGTAAAGTATCTTTTCTCCCCTTTTCTTTTTCTTAATATAGAAAAAGGAATTCTTAAAAGAGAAGAAAAGAGTATTATCAACTAAGGGACACCTTTTAACAAACCATGTGAAATCATTGATAATTATAGTATTCCTTTGTAACATGATTGAAGTTAGCTCACATTCAAGCCTGCCAAATCATGTGATAGCAACAGAAATCAAATTCTATTATGCAATTCTTATGAATTTCATGCATGTTTATCAATTTTACCTGAAAGACTCAGTGTGTGACTTATGCATAGGCAAGAAACCAACCAAAACTGAGGTGGGCCAATTAGTGAATGTTGCAGAAAGATACACACTTGCAAATCATCTATTCTGGGGCTTGTGGGGACTTATTTCAGTAACTTTTCTTTTCCCCCATTTAATTAATTTATTTATATATTTTATCATTTTTAAGGCTACTTCAATTTTCTAAGTGTGGCCTCTTTGTGCAAAAACTGCAGAGTCATGTGAATACAATAGATTTTGACTACAAGGAGTATGCAAGGCAAAGATTTAAGCAATATTGGTTGAAGAAGCCTATTCTTTTGAACTCACCAAGCATTATTTCCCAAGATGGAGTTCCCAATGGTTCTGTAGCACCCTTCACAATTTGACATGATTGCTTCATATGTTTATCAGTGAGGTTCAACTTAGTATGTACCATTCATTAGTAGCATCCAAAGGTATCACAGGCAGCATAAAATGTATGTAGATAACATAGGTAAGCCATTACTTATTGGTGACCTTACTTATATCTAGAACTATTATTGATCTTTTATTTTGTTTTGTATTATTCTCAACTCTAGTCATAATAAATTCTTATCCTTGTCAATGTTCTTGAATGCTTTTGCTAACCGTGTCTTTAAGGATATAAAAGGAGAATTTTTGTTAGAAAAAAATCTAGGAACCAGCACTTTTATTAAAAGGATTAATCTCTGTATACAAGTGTTTTGTGCTTACAAGCTTTACAAGCCTGAAGAGAACGAAACCCCCTAAACGCGCTGTTTATCTTACGTGCTTCTTTAAACTTTTAAATCAATCCAAATCAATTAACGCGTGAATATATAACTTCAATTTTTTAAAAGATTTCGTTTCCTTTTTCGAGTTTCTTGCCAAATTTGTTCGATCTCCTTCGTGCGTTCTCTCTTTGCCTTCGATCTTCTGTTTTTTTTTCGATTTTCATGGTTTCTGAAATCAAGCTTTGAAATTATTTTGATGATGGAACTTCAGAAATACACCCAAAGGATTACAGAAATACACCCAAACGGTTACAGAAATAAACCAAACGATTACAGAAATACAGGAAGAGTACAGCATAATGAACGTGATTACAAGTGCGTGCGCGTTGGATGCTCAATTCTAAAGGAGTGGTGTATGTGTTTTTTTCTTGGACTTGGGCCAACTTGTATAGCTTGTAAGCCAAAAAGGCTTATATGTGTAGCAGACCTCTTATTAAAATTTGGTTAGTACTTAACCAGCAAAAAAAAGTGAGTAATCTCACACCATTAAAAATACTAATAATGACTAATTGATGGCTACAAATCACAAAACCTACTGGTCCTATAACTCTTTTTTTGTTAATCGAAATTTTTTTTTTAAGTTTTAATAATATTAGCAAAAATAACTGCCTTTTACATTGACCGTATAAAACGTTTTACACTGTCAGTCAGTGTACATGAAAATTAAACTAATACCAAATATATTACTTCTTATTTTTAATATTTACAAGTATTTTTTTAGTATTTTTCTTTTATCATTATAATATCACAACTACCAATCAATCTAGATGACTAGATGGCAAGGATAAAAAATTGATAATCGAAAGAGAGACCCAAATAAAACCAAAATAAAAAGACACATTTATAAGAACTAAAAGCATACTTAAATCGATAACTACAACTGATTTTATTAATTGTGAATTATTCATCTTCGTTTTCATTTAGACAACAAATTCATCCCCCCCCCCCCCCCCCAAAAAGAAAAAGTTTATCATATTTTTATCTTCCAACTACACATACCTTTAAGCTTATTAGTTATATGATGTTTAGTGAATAGGTTAGCACTTAACAACCAGGCTTTTGACCAATCCTCATGCTCAAAGAATACCTAAACCACATTCACACACACTGCTGCTAAAACCACAAGAACAAAAAGCTAACAAATCCTTCAACACCAACTACACTTTCAAGTTGGTAATGGCTAAGCACACAAATTATATATACATGCTCTTTTGCATACCAGCTTCATGCTTCATGCTTCAGAGTTCAGACACAGCTCATTATTCAGATATCATCAACAATGGCTCGTCCACTTCTATTCATCCACCCTATGCCTAGCACCTCACATATTGGCTTAGCTGTTATGACCCTCGTGTTGTGTGCCGTTGCCTTGCTCATGTGCGCTTCTCATTCGCGCAAATGGCGTCAGTGGAAAGCTTGTTATGATGCCTTTGTCGAAGAAGAGCCAGTGATAGAGGTCCACAACGAAGCTGTGGCACCGACAAGCACAGGCGAGCAACAAGAAGGAGACGGTTCGCTGTGGCAGAGGAACATACTTATGGGTGGGAAGTGCCAGCTTCCTGATTTCTCTGGTGTCATAATCTATGACTCCAATGGCAATGTAGTAACCCCTCCTAAGACTTCTCGTTCATTACTAACTTGGAAATAGGGTTTGAAGTTTTCTGAGATTCATAAATCCCACAAGCTTAACTTGTACTCCATCTGCATGAAACTATATTTCTTGATAGCTTCATATTCAAATATTGTTGCATACAAACTTAAAAACAAAATTAAAGTCATGCATTGTCAATCTTGTTAAGCGTGTCTCTATCTTGTTAGCATGTGATACTACTGTCATCTTTAATAGATGTAACTATCCTTTGAATTTTACAAGAGTAATAGAGTATGCTGTGGATCTTTAGATTGGAAGCATATTTTTCATCCATTGGTAATTATATTGGAAGATAGAACAATGGAAATCAATATAACATTTTTTACTACTGAAAGAATTTCTAATACAAAACTGAAAGCCATGTACTTACTACTTGGTTACAGTATGAGACACCAACCCACTTCACAAGGGGTTTGATGATGAGTTCCGACCCCTAAACCCGACAACACTGAGTTTAGAATTTGTCGATTTGGTGGCACTGGTCCTTTTACTTGTTTGCTTATACCCTGAAGAAGCTTTTCTTGAGCCATTTGCACTGGAGGATTTTACAGAATTTGAAACCTTAATCCCTTTCTTCATAGATCTTTCTGAAGATGATCCTTTTCGGGATTTCAAATCCGATCCTTTATTCCCTGAACTGGCACGTCCACCAGGATTGTTCTTAACTTTAGAAACTTTAACTAGTTCTCTGTCCTTCCCACTCTGCCCATTAACTTGGGTCCTGGCGATATCCCTTCGTACTCCTTCTTTGGTGATAGCTTCCAAACTCTCATTCTTCCTCATTGCCTCCTCTATTCTAGTGGCCAAGATCAAATCCTTCTTTGTAACCAAACTGGTTACTTTCCCTGCAATAAAAAAGAGTACTTATACTTCAATGATTTATAAGGGGATGTGCCCGCCATTGTTCTAAGAAAATAAAATATAAGAATTTGGCTGTACAGAGAAGTACATGATAAGATTTTACCTTTTGCACCCATACGAGCAGTTCTACCAGTCCGATGAAGGTAATCAATCTAAAATTGAAAGGGAAAGTAAAGGTGAGAAACTAAGTGATATCAAGGAAAGAAGTAAAAAAGAGTGCAAGGTACTCAGACCCAAATTATAGAACCATGGCTATGATACTCACAGAGTTCAAGGGGAAGTCAAACATAACAACATGATCTACATCCAAGTCCAGACCCCTAGCGGCCAAGTCTGTGCAAACTAATGTTGGACGATCATCAATGTCATTCTTAAACTTATTGAGGTTTTCAACCCTGTGGAAAAAAAAAATTGATGATGCAAATAAGTAAATGGGAATATGGAAGAGCAGGAAATGGGAGATCTCACTGTTGCCAAGATATGAAGACTATTTTATCAACACAACTATTCGAAGTCTCATTAATACAATATATTTAATATTTCTCCCTCTCAACAATCTATTTTCCAACCAATTCCTACAGTTTCAACAGTTTACAATATGCCTATTTCCAGGTAGCTTAACATGATTTTTGTGTGTGGGT
Organism: Arachis hypogaea; assembly: GCF_003086295.3. NCBI lineage: Eukaryota > Viridiplantae > Streptophyta > Magnoliopsida > Fabales > Fabaceae > Arachis > Arachis hypogaea. The sequence goes on from NC_092040.1 coordinate 114,948,034, forward strand.
TTTTGTTTTTTTTGTTTGGGGGGGGGGGGGGGGTGTTTGTTTGTACTTCACCTTTGCTCTGCTGGTACTTCCCCATGGTAGTTGACAGTAGGAATCATATTTTCAACAAGGTAGTGATCCACCGCACGGCTAGAGTCCAAAGTATTGCAAAAAACCATCACCTTGTTGCCTTTTGCTCGGCTTGGCACAAGTACCTGCCATCACATAATAGGAAAACAAAGATTGAAATGTAGTGATATTTACTTGCTAAAAAAGGAAAGGGAGAGAGAGGTTGCATTTTTATTGCCAGCACAGCACCAATATGCCAATATCTACTAAGTCCTAACTCCTAAATAACACCAGCAACAAATGACGATTATTCCACTACCTAACATGAATAGAAAGTCAATTTGTGCTACTTAAGCTACACTGATCCCCAAAATAAACCATAAATATCAATGTGTTTGGCGTGATGAGACTGGTGGAAAAATGCAGGATACCTGAAGTAATGCTTCCAGCTTGTTCTCAGAACCTGAAAGTTTAATAAAATCGTGACGAGCAGAAGAAATCTTTTTATGCAATGTTGATGTTCGCAGATGTACAATGCCCTGAAACTCCTCATCAATCAGCTTTTGCACAGCCTGCAAGACTTAAAAAAAGTCAGATTGATGACTTACTCTTAACTTTTAGCTATAGAACGATTTCAACCAAGGGTAAACAAATGGAAGGTGAGTGAGCAACATTCTAAAACATAACCACTATACTGTCCCCCTTACAAAGATCATTACATGATATTTTGTTTCCAGGTTCATATAAATGCACTTTATTTATTGTACATTTGCAGTATATTCTGAAAAGCCAGAAATTACAATTGAACACAAGCATGTGTTGGATTATATAGTTATATTATTGTAATAGGAAATATTATATCTTCACATGATAGAAGGAAGATTGAAGAGATTATAGTGATGCAAATATAAAAGAAAGAAATAAAACACTACCACTTCGTGAGAATTTTATTCCCTTAAATTTACTTAGCAGATTGTGGCACAGATCAGCATACCTTTGTCATTGTTGCAGTTACCAAGACGGTCTGAAAACCTAGGCCATCAGACTTTGACGCACGATGTTTCAATGGGGCCAGAAATTTGCGTATATCAGGACCAAAGCCACGATCAAACATTGTATCTGCCTCATCCAATACCTGCAAAACAAATATATTAATTATTGTACCAATTCATTATTGTAGCAAAACATTGGAATTAGTCGATTGTGGATTACTCACCAAGTATTTGATGTCGCCATACACCAGGTTGCCCTCCTCAATATGTTGAAGAATCCTTCCAGGGGTACCAACTACCATATCAATGGGGTTATTAAGTGAATCTTCTTGAGGCCTAATACGGCCACCACCACTTACCATTGTGCACCTGAACCGTGCATGATGGCTAATTGATTTCGCAACTCGAAAAACCTAAACAAATCCCATTTTATATTAGTTCATGTAAGTCAAGAGGATTTTTAAGTGATTCATAAAATGACCAAAAGAAAAAAAACCTGCTCACACAACTCCCTCGTAGGGCATAGCACAACAGCACAAGGTCTCCTGGGCTTTAACTGTATTCCATTCAACTGTTCGTCCCGTCTTAGCAACTACAGCAACAAATTGGCGTTGTCTCAACAGGCTCAAATATAAGATTAAAGCATGTTTTGTAAAATATTATGTTTGAAGATATAATTCCTTTCTTTTAAGCTCATTCAAACACACTAGTGGTTGAAGTCATAAAGCTCAATAACATGAGAAACGAATGTAGTGTAGCAGACAAATATTTCAATAACAAGTTAGACCGATATGCAAAAAGACATTTCACACATCAAGCAACTAAATTTAACTATTTACACGGAATGGAAGTATCATGAAAGCAAATATTCAAAAAATGCAAATTTCTAAGCTGAAATGAACACAAGTGAATCATGAACCATAGAGAATGAAGAAGAGTGTACCTGAACAAGGGGAAGCAAGTAAGCAAGGGTTTTGCCAGAGCCAGTGTGAGAACCCAACACAACACTGTTCTCTTGCAAGACAGCAGGAACACCAATGCACTGAATCTCAGTGGGAACTTCAATACCCATTTCCCTAACAGAACCCATAACCTCTTCACTCAAACCCAATTCTTCAAAACTCCCAACAAGCTTATTCTTTTTCACCACCACCCCATCAAAATTCTCACTTTCACCAGAAGAAGAAGAAGAATTCTTCTTTGTTTGGTCCTTACTCTTGAGTTCTGAGCTCTTTGCACTGTCCTTGAGATGTCTCGCTCTGAGCTTCTCGAGGAGGACGGAGTGCTTCGTCTGGTGATCGGTGTCCGAAGTTTCCGGTGCGGTGGCGACGGAACACAAGGTCCTGAACCGTGGCGGCGGAACATTGATGATGGACTTAGAGCGCGTGAGGAGTGGGATGAGATTGGAGCGACGAGAGAGGCGCGTGAAGGAGGAGGAAGAGAGAAAGACGGTGAAGAAGAGGGTTCTTGCTGTAGCTCCCGCCATTACTGTTGTCGTGGCAACACCTTACTCTGTTTTCGAGTTTTAGGTTCAGCACTTCAGCTTCAGATAGAATGGTGAAGGCGAAGCTTAAAGCATGATAATTTTTATTTTAATTAATTAAAAAAAAATAAAAAAGTGAAGTAATGTGGATATTTGTATATAGAAAATAACGATAAAAAATGTTATATCTAAAAAAAAAATAATTACTAAATCAATATATATATATTTATACTTATATTTTTTAATTAAACAATCAACTACTATAATAATTAAATCTATCAATAGAATAATTAAATTTTTTCATATTAGAATAATCAATATGTTTACAATATAAACAATTTCTTTATTTTATTTATTGTTTTTTTTAGTTTATTTAAGTCACCAAAAAATCAATATGTTTACAATAGTATAATAAAACTATTTAAAAATGCTAAATAATAACTCTTCGATGATTACTTTTTACTGATTAATAACTAATTTTTTATATACAAATAACATTGTTATCCAGTACACTAATTAATCATTAAAACAATCAACTTTTTATAACTATGAAAATAACTCACTTTTATATTTTTATTTATATCTTTGGTGTTTATGCAACATGACCGAAAAATACTCTCACTAAATCCATTTCAAGGTTTCCTTTTTTTTTTTTTTCCCACTTCTAAGAGAGGACATTTTAATTTTATGGAGTTAACTTTACCATTACATGTTTGAATTGCACCTTAAAATTTGCATTAACATGTATCAGCAACTAAAGTTTAACCAAGTCACTGCTAAGTTAGAACTTGAGAACAGAAAAACAATATATACATCACAGACACGAGGAACCCAAAATCTTTGGTGTTTGGTCAGTAAAAGATGATAAAAATCTATTGCTTTGAAGTCATTATACTTTTTACACAAGGGTGTCCATGGCTTCTATCACTTTTTTCCTAAGAGCATCCAGGGACTCTGTATATTGGAACACTTCTCCTTGATCCATTTCCAAAGAGATTGCAGAAATATTTCCAGCATGATCACGCTCAAGATGCTTCACAATGGGGGATTCATCACCCAAAACCTGTCATAACAAGATAAATTCACAATAACAACCACCAACATGGAGGTCTAAGCATATTAAATCTTCTTAAGGAGCTCAAGTATGAACGGGAACACAGTTCTTCATCATGCATTCATACCTCGGTGATCGGCGATGTAACTAGGACGGTTTGCAATCTTTTGTAAGAAGATTTTGATTCATGATCTTGCAATGGTTCGAGAATCTTGTGGATGTTAGAATCAAGGCCACTACCAAGCATGAAATCTACATCATCCAAAACCTGCTCGGAAACATGAGATATACGAGCGTGATCAGTGCCAGTAGCTCCCGAAATATGGTAATCCAAGATACATTTTTCACAGATCTTGACACTGAATTTTATAAAGTGGTACTAACCATATATCTTATTTCAGCAGGGACAACACTTCCCTCTTCAATGTACTGAATAATCTCAGAAGGGGTTCCGACTAGAAGACCAATTGAGACATTCGAATGCTCATTATCTGGGGAAGAACGTTGCTTTGCCAACTTCGCTTCCGCAATCTCCATGATATATTTTGCAGCACTAAAACACTGAGATCCATAAGAATTTGCAACAGTCAAAATCAATTTAGAATCTTCAGTTTATGGGGCTAAGCAGACAAGGTGATGAATGATGATGATGGTAGTGGGATTGAGGACAATCAACTACCTCATTAGCTTTCTCCTCCGTAGCACAAAGCACAATGGCTCTGGGATGCTTTGAATCCAAACCAACCTCGCCACGTCGCAGCAGCTACACAAGTAAACACATTCTTCAGGTCATATTTCCATTGATTCTTGTCGGTTAACAAATCCCAGTGAAAACAAACATAGAAGGAACGAAATACTAGAGTTTCAACCAAATTTCTCCTCAGGTTTCAGTATCATCAATCATCAATCATCACAATAAAAATAAATTGAAGATCACATCATACATAAATAATGAGTTATTTCACTAAACAAAGTGATTCCAAAAGAATAGTATTTAGAATCCTTGATCATGACAACTAACTCAGGATATTAATTCTCCTAGTTAAGCATCAGAGCCCCAAAATTTCAATTGCACCAATCCCTAAGATTCGCAAAAAACTGAAAAAGTGTCTCATGTTAGGGACTACCATGGTGCAGTTTTGGCAATTTATTGGTACATTGGGTAGAACTATTTTAGTGCACGCGACCAATCTCAGTGACTACTTTAGACTTTAATTTTCCCTAATGGTATCTTAAACTAAGCTTCAAAACAATCTTATAACTATAACAACAGAATGATTAAGAAACAAAATCATTAAAAACTACAAGATTTTTCTATATAAACTCAATTTGAAACTTAAACACTTAACATGCACCAATTTTAAGAAGAAAAAATAGCAATGAGTGAACCTGAATAAGGGGCAACAAGTAAGCCAAAGTTCGATCAGGTTCAGCGGGTGAACTCAACAATAAACTCTTCCCTTCCAAAACAGCTGGAATAACAACACATTGTATCTCACTCGGAACACCATCACCAATCTTTTCCAAAACCTCAGCAAGCTCCTCAGCCACACCCAACTCCCTGAAGTTGGAAACCACCATAGTGGACTCCCCCTCTTTCTTCTCAGCACCGCCATCAGGAGAAGAACTTGATGAAGTCCCTTTGAGCTTCCTTTGTCTGAACTCTTCCAAAATCATTGATTCCCTCTGCGTCTTGGACGCTGCCGAAGCCTTTTCATCTTCAACAAAAGGGGTTACGGTGCTGGAGGAGGAGGAGGAGGAGAAGGAAGAAGAAGAAGCGGAAAATGGTGAGAAAGTTCTAGAAGCACCATGAAAAGAAGATGCACGTGGTTCAGGCTTCAATGGGGAGCTTAGAGAGATACATAGGTTAAGAAGCTCTCTCCCTTTTCTTCTCATTGCTCTCTCTCTCAGCAGAAGCTACCACGTTTCGGTGCAGACTGCAGAAAATGAAGAAGAAGAAGACATTTTTTATTTTTGGGTTAGAATTAAACGGGCCTGAGAATATTTGGGCTACAAGCCCAAATAAGTCTCCTAAGCCCAAATTTTAAACCCAAAAAATGGCGCTAAAATGAAAAAACTACGGCGAAGAAAATTTTCTCCATCGTCCCAAACAGGCTCTGCGCGCAGCATCATCGATGTCGTCGTCAACGGTCTTCATCGCCGTCCAGTGCTGCCAATGCTCCACCATGCAGGTACATACTCTCTCTACCATTTCTCTTTCTCTTTCTCTTTCTCATATCGCTCATCGTCTATTGTTGATTTCCATTTTTCAGGTGAAGCAGAAGAAGAAGAGCAGCAACAAGTGGAACTGCGCGGTGTGCAACCAGAAGCAATCGGTTCGGAAGGTGTTCGCTCAGGGTTTCATGGCCAAGGACCTCCGCAAGTTCGTCCAGAGCTTCAATATGTCCCGGAAGCTCGTCGACGACGGAGAATGGCTCCAAGCTGGAACCCTAGGTTCACTGTCGGAACATCGCGATGACGAGATCGAGCTTCCGATCAACCCGGAAAAGAAGAGAAGAATCGATTGGACTGCATACCTTGACCAAGAGGATCATCATAATCTTACCATCAAAGAAGCAGAACAAGAACAAGGAGGTTAATTTTGCAATCAATTATTCAGTACATGCATAATCGAATAAATTAAAATGTAATTTAATGTTGTTATTTGTTAAATTGGTAGAATCATTACCATAATCACAATATATCAGAATTGTATGGCTGGAGTAGCTAGCTTGTTCTTATAACTTTGGATTGAACTGAACAGGAGGAGATGGTTTTGAGCCAGTGATTGTGACTGAGTTGGAAAATGTTATGTTCAAGAAAGGTAAATCTGATGAGAACTCAGAAGAAAGTGCCAAGCTTTTCAAAGAGCCAGTGTTCCGAAATTCTCGAGGTGAATGAATGTTCTTTCATTTCTCTAGTTTTCTTTGCATGTGTGGCTGTGAGAGACAAATTTTATGTTCAATGAATACATGGGGACTCGTTTTCTTCGAAATTGTTCAACCATAATTCTTATGAAATTCCATCTGTGTTTCACACTATACAATTGTTTACAACTGAATGTCTTATTCATATTTCCAAATTTTATGGTGGGTGGCAATCATTTGGCACAAGATGAATTTATCACCATTCATGGATCATGTACCTTGTTGCATAATAATTGGTTTTAGAGTTCTTTACCATTTCGTTTTTTAGTTAACGCGATTCATTGTCGCAGAGAAGCTAATGAAAGATAAACAGCAAAAACCATTGATTGAAAGCAATTCAACTAGGAGTTTATCTAATCCAAGGACTCAAAATTGCAAACCACCAATCAGCAAGACAAGCTCCAAATGGAGTGATTACATATTAGATGAAGACAATGACAACTTAGAACTTGGTTGGGAGAGAGCCATCAACTTCAAGGACAACTTTAAGCCATGTAGCAACAGCTTCTTCCAAAATATGACTAACGAGGAAAGGGTGGAAGATGATATTCACCCGGATTTTATGTGAATTATATCGAAGTTTCATGTGTATTAATAATTAGTAAAGTAATTTTTGCAGGGAGGAAAAATATTATTTTAGCATCGGAAAAGGTAAATGTCACATGATATTTGTTCAAAATTCAAATTACAACCGCAATTCCACGATGATATATCTTCGTAATACCACTCATGTTTCCAATTTCCATGGCACTGTATTATGTTGCTTGTATTTCATCTTTGGGATCACACTCTTCCTAAAATCAATTGCAACAATTCATAATAGTTTCACTTGCACACTCAATCCAGTTAAAATTTGATGTTTAGTCCAACTGTGAGTATTGACATAACTTATTTGTTCTATAATAATAATAATCATTAATTGATTATGCTTAATTTATCTTCACTAGTACTTGTATATGATGATAGTAGATTGCCAAAATAAATAAATAAATAAATAAAATTAGTCACAACAATGGTATTGCCAACCTATCACTTTATTGAAAATGTCCCATGAGGGGTGGTTATATCATACTCCCCAGAACAAAGTTCTTGATTCATATATTTTATAGCCTTTTATATATATGGTCTGTTACAAAGATAAAATTCCTAGCCATTAGTTTTTGCTTCTATTTTTTATGGAAAGGTAGCTCCTTTTTCCCGTTTAATATATTCTACTAAATCAAGCACATAAATTGATTTCTATGATATATTTTGAAATTATTAAATATATATTTATACTATATAGCCATTGGTTTTATCAAGGTGATCTCAAATCAATGTTTTTTTTATTTGAATATAAATTTCACTCAGTAACTAAAAATGATTTAATCTATCTTCATGTCGAATAAAAATAGTTGGAGTAGAATTTATATATTATTTTTATTAACTATATTTAAAAGATTATTTATATATAATTTCTACTGCAAAATGTATAGATGTAATTCTGGTTCAAATAAATTAGCTGGTAGTCACAATTTACTTCTACATTAATTTTTTTTTTCCTTTGATAAACCATTGTGAATATTCAGGTAAAGGTGTTAGCTATCATTTCCACAAACTAATCAAACTGAGGTACTAGCATTTTTTCAAATATTATTCTTTTAGCAAGAGAAATTACTTTTATTTTTTATAAATGAATAAAAAATATTTTATTTTATTTTATCCAAATATAATAGATAGATAAAAAGATATTTTTAAATGATATATCCAAATATAAAATCACTTTTATTTTTATAATAAATTTTTTTAAAAAATATCATTAAAAAAAGATTTTTTTCGAAAATAGTATCCAAACAAATTCAATATCAAAAATTTAGATGTTCTTGGTATACATGTAGAGACATCAAAGTAAAAAAATTATAAATACATATTATTATTACTATTTGTATTAAAATTATGAAAGCTTAACAATAATAAAATATTAAAAAATGTAACCAAATCTCGTTTAATTTAAGAAAATTGCATAATATTGAACTTAATATTTGTTTTATTTATGTGATTTGTCTTATAAATTTGAATTTGAAATTTAAAATATTAAAATATTTTTATAAATTATATAATATTAAAATTAAAATTTTGAATTTAATTTAAAAAAATAATTGTAAAGATATTTTAAATTTAAATCCGAATCTCAATTAAAGCGGGATCTTACATGATTACATAAAGGAGAGTAACACACTCAACTAACCTTTCTGAAAAAAGTTCCACCACTTTACTAGTCGTTGATTTGGAGGCTAGCGATTCAGACATGGCTGGAGTTGATGAATGAGCAACATACATCAAGATTTGTTGAACAAAATTACAAAGCGGTTTCATTCATATGATGAATACCTTCTATTTCGATTCGTTTGCAAGCAATGGAACTTCAATCTTCCACACATTCCAGTGGCATTCCAGGGCTTTTATTGTAATAGGTGGGGTGTAGTGTATATCTTGAAATTGGTTTCCTCCTGTTTATAAGACCAACGCTTTAACCAACTGATTTACTGAACTTTATTATGAAATTGGTTTCTATAGTTACACACTGTGTTATTATGTTTGCATATACAATAATTTTTTTAAAATCTAAAGTAACGAGAAAACTCTTTTAATTTTTTTCATTTTCTATCTATTTGTGTAGTAAAGTACTCAAATTTTAGTCGAAAGTAAATCATATCTTCTATTTCTGTAACAATAAAAGAAAATTTTGTACTAAAATTTTAAGATTTGTTAATCACCAAAGTGATCAAATCTAAAAATTTTAGTTAATATCATGTTTATTATTTTGTATCAATTACATATAAAAAAAGATGCTATATGATAATTATTTATATGTTAATTGAAGTTCATTATCTATGAGATATTTAAGGATCACTCAAAAGTTGATTAGTTGATCTTATAATTAATGAACATGATTGTTAGTATATACATGTACTGTTATTAGTATTTAAATATCCAAAGATATTAAATATTTTTAATTGATGCATGTATCTTTACTAAATAAAGTTAAATTTATTAGTATCATTGTGTTATTGTATATTGATATATTATCCAAAGGAGAATATTAATATACTTTGAATGTTTCTATGAATGCGCTTTAAATCTGAATAATGTGTTATCTTATGATTCAAAGAGTTAATATTAAGTATGTGATTGCAGTAATTTTTCCTGTCACATTGCATTCACATGCTACGTCTGTTCTAATGTTTAATGGGCTGAATTTTTCTGATTGGTCTGAACAAGTCCAATTTCACCTTGGTGTCTTGGATCTTGATTTGGCACTTCAAGTTCAGAGAAACCTGCTCCTATTACTATTCTTAATAGAAATGAAGAAAAAGCTCGTTATAAAGTTTGGAAAAAGTCAAACAGACTTAGTCTTATGTTTATGCGGATGAACATAACAAACAGCATCAAGTCAGCTCTTCCCAAGTCTAATAATGCTAAAGAATTTAGGAGTGAGCACGGGTAGCGAGTACCCGATTACCCGTCCGAACCCGAACCGAACCAATTAAATTGGTTCTAAAGCCAACGGGTATTCGGGTCCAACCCGAACCAAACCAATGGCTTTTGTTAGTGATTGGTTCGGGTATCGGTTTTGGGAGTGCAGAACCCGAACCAACCCGCGAATCCGATCATATATTAAAAAAATAAAAATATATATATGGTTTTTCCATTAGACAATGATTATTCATTATTAATATGTTTGGATTTTAATGAGTTTAGTTTTTAATATATTTGGTGTTTAACATATTTGGATTATTTCTATTGATGTTACATGTTTATTAAATTTGTTGAATTTTTAAGATAAAAATTTGATTTTTTTTATGAATTTCAAAGTCATCGGGTACCCAATTACCCGAACTGAACCAATCCGTTCTTAATCGGTTTGGTTTGGTTCGGGTACATATACAAAAAAATGTAAATATGAACCAAACCGAACCAATTATATTTTGATCGGTTCGGTTCTAGTTTTACCATAAATCCGAACCAAACCGACCCATGTGTTAGGATTTGGTTGAATTAGTCCCACATTGCTTAGGATAGCAAATGGAGTAGGTGGCCTAGGCTATAAATATGAGGTTAAGTTCTCCATATTTTTTGCACTAGTCGGAAACACTTAAAGCTTGTATCTGACTTTTCTTTTTCTCTATACCTTTTAATTAGAGAGTGTTGTGAGGTGTAGTTAAATATTTGCTTTGAGAGTGTGGGTGTACTGGGGTGCCGGTGTTAGAGAGAAAGAAGTCTATGTGTTGTAACAATTTTTACATAGTCATATTCTCTGGTTGTCATTTGGCAACGGCCGTGATTTTTTCTCCAGTAATTGGAGTTTCCACGTTAAATTCTTGTGTTGTGATTGTGTCTATTTTATTTCTCTGTGAAAAGTATTTTCTCAAGGGGGAATGGTGTATTATTCCCAACAAGTGGTATCAGAGCTTCGGTTCGGTGGGATTTATTTTTAGTATGCTCTGTGGTTGCAGTCTAGTCTGACCTTCCACATCAGAAAAGAATTTTGTCCTGTAGCTTGAGGTAGGGGTGTTCAAAACCGATCCGGACCGAACTAATCCGACGAACCGAACCAAAATAACTGAAAACCGAACAAACCAAAAACCGAAAAAACCGACAAAAACTTATTTTGCTGTTTTTTATGCGGTTCGGTTCGGTTTTCGGTTCTTATCATGAAAACTCTAACCGAACCGAACCGAACCGGTTTAACAAAACCTTAAAAATTACCAACCCCACCCCCCAGACCCCCATCTCCCCCCAAACGAATGCTAGTGTGCTACTGCTGCAGCGCTGCGCGTCCCTAACCCTAACCCCCAATCAAAACCTAACCTAGCCTCTCTCTTCTCCAAATTTCGCCCACCGCGCACCCACCACCCAGCCACGGAGCCAGCCACCCATTGACCCACGTCCTTGAGTCTCGAGGCTGGCGGCACCCACGTCCCTCCCACCACCTCGAAGCCTTCCTCCGAAGTCCCAACGCCGAAGCCTTCCTCTTCGCGGACAGAGCAGAGATCCCCCACCGCCGGTGCACCACGAACACAAAGCCGTCGCAGGATAACGCCACTGACCCACTGACCCAACAGCCAGGATAACGCCACCACCCACCCCCAAATGAACCCTAGCCCCTTTCTCCCTACTCCCTTGGTCTCACAACCTCTCTCTCTGCACTATCCATCGCAGGTGAGAGACCTCCTCCCACTACCTCGCAGCTGCCGCCGACCTTCCTCCCATCGCCGCTCTTCCACTGCTCCCACCCAGGACCTCCTCGCGGACAGAGCAGCCTAGCACTATAGCACACAGCCAGCCACAGCCAGCGCCCAACAGCTTGGCACCACCCTTGCAAGTCGCACCCACCACCACCCTCAATTATGTAACTTGACTGAAATTGCTGTTCTGTTTGTTGTTCATTTCCAATTGCTTCAACTGCTTCTGGTTTGTTTTTTTTTTTTTGCTATTCTGTCTTATTATTGAATTAATTTTGAAGTGAATTACTGAATTACTGAATTACTGTTCTGGTATTATTGCTGTTCTGTTGAATTACTAAATTGCTGAATTACTTTCTTGTGTTATAATTTTTAAATCTGTTAAGACTTGAGAGTTGATATATTATTCTGATGTGAAGTATTATGTGATTTATGATGAATTCTGATATGACAATGACCATGATGCTGTAATATTGTTGGAACAAGTCACTCTCTGATCTTCAATTATTCAATTATACTAGATGTCAAGTGTAAGTTCCAATATAATCTTCTTTGAGCAGAAGGTGGTGTTAGGGGTAGTTAATTTACCAGATTATCATAATCTGTTAGCTGATTTATTATATTTCCATTGATTTTTGAATTGTAAGGCTCATGTTTGGGGGTAATTTTGCTTATGTTATGAAGGACGTAAGCTTGTCATTGAAACAACTTATCTTAGAGATTATGGCATCAAGGATGATGACCAGGTTAATGAATTTTAAGGCTTACAATTTCAGTGAGGGGAGCTGGGATGCTGGATTGATAGAAACATGAATGGTTAATTTATAATCTGTTATTAAAAAGAAGTTTGATTAAAGTTGTACGTGAATATCCCCATGATTTTATTCAATTCTGATACATTGTTACCCTGCTATTAATCCATTCATCTCAATGTCTGTTGTACTTACTCCATTTCTCTTGAATCATGATATCTATATATTCAATTCTAATACATTGTTATCCTGCTATTAATCCATTCATCTCAATGTCTCTTTATTATTAGAATGTATAACTCATCTCAATGTCTCTTTATTATTAGAATGTATAACTATTAGAATGTATACCTAGATTAGAATGCTTTTCCACTAGTGCTATATTATTATTATTACTATTACTATTGTTAGCTATTGTGTATTTGTGTTTGTCGATTTCAATGTTATGACTTTGTGAAATAGTATGGTAGTATTTTTTTTGAATTGATTGAAAAAACCGAACAAACCGAACCAAACCAAACCGAATTTAATTGGTTTGGTTTGGTTCGGATGGCTTTGAGAAAAAAACCGAACCAAACCGAACCGCACTTTAATTAAACGATTGGATCGGATGACTTTTTTCTCAAAAACCGAACCAAACCGCACCGCGAACACCCCTAGCTTGAGGTTGATCTTTGGTTGCTGTTGTTGTTGCTGGAAGACAGTGTGACACTGTGAGAGTGCAGTTTGAAAAGGTTCTGGCTAAGGAAAGACCTGGTATTTAAGTGTGTCCATTGTGACCCACCTCTCTTTCTTGGGACCCTTCCTAGTGCACGGTCTACAGTTGAGTTATACTATTCTAGTATACGGTTGCAACAATGTCAGGATATTCAAGTGTTGTGAAGCTTGAAATAGAGAAATTTGATGGAAGAATCAATTTTGGCTTGTGGCAAATACAAGTCAAGGATGTGTTGATACAATCAGGTTTGCACAAGGTGTAGAAGACAAGAAGTATCCTCATGGTATTACCGCACTGCCATAGATAAGGATAAGTTGTGGCAATCGGGTCCACAATTGCACACGGGCATTGGTTGGCGTTGATATGCAAGGTGTGTGGCAGAGTTATGTCGATGGATGAAGAACTTCCAAGAAAAGCCAATTTGGAAGTTGCACCATGAATTTTTAGCAAGGTTTCGATCTGTACCAAGGCGAAATGCTTGGAGTGGTCTAATTCCAAGTGAGTATACTTTCATGGTGGAGTATGATAGTTCTTTGAACTATGATTGTCGGTATAGACAATGGCAGCAAAGAATTATCGGTGTTGACAATGGAAGCTGAAGATGTGTGACTATTTCAATCAAGGTGGAGATTGTTAGGATTTGGTTGAATTAGTCCCACATTGCTTAGGATAGCAAATGGAGTGGGTGGCCTAGGCTATATATATGAGGCTAAGTTCTCCATATTTTTTGCACCAGTCGGAAACACTTAAAGCTTGTATCTGACTTTTCTTTTCCTCTATACCTTTTAATTAGAGAGTGTTGTGAGGTATAGTTAAATATTTGCTTTGAGAGTGTGGGTGTACTGGGGTGCCGGTGTTAGAGAGAAAGAAGTCTATGTGTTGTAACAATTTTTACATAATCATATTCTCTGGTTGTCATTTGGAAATGGCCGTGGTTTTTTCTCCAGTAATTGGAGTTTTCACGTTAAATTCTTGTGTTGTGATTGTGTCTATTTTATTTCTCTGTGAAAAGTATTTTCTCAAGGGGGAATGGTGTATTATTCCCAATACCGTGCTCACTCCTAAAAGAATTTATGAAGCTTGTGGAAGAGCGCTCCCAAACTGCTGATAAGTCTATTGCTGGGACATTAATGGATACTTTGACCACCATAAAATTTGATTGTTCTCATACTATGCATGAGCATGTCATTGAAATGACAAATATTACAACAAGACTTAAGTCATTGGAAATGGAAGTGGATGAAAGTTTCCTTGTGCAGTTTATTTTAAACTCATTACCGTCTGAGTATGGTCCTTTCCAAATGAACTATAATACCATGAAAGATAAAATGGAATGTGCATGAGTTGCATAGTATGTTAGTTCAAGAGGAAACCAGACTTAAGAATCAAGGAAATCATTCTATCCATTACCTGAACCATTAAGGAGTTGGAAAGAAAACTGGAAAGAAGCATGGAAAGAGAAAGTGGAAGGGACCATTAAATACTGCTAAGTCCTCTTCTAAAATCTAGAAAAAAGATAAATGCCATTTCTACAAGAAATTTGGACACTTCCAAAATGATTGTCCAAAGAGGAAGGCTTGATTTGAAAAGAAAGGTAATAAGCTTAGTTAATCGATGCAGGGATCCCTTATAACCCGAACCATAAGGCCAAATGAAAAGTTTGTCTACATAGAAAATAAAGATAAAGCTCCAGTAGAAGTTGTTGGGACTTATCGGTTGATTCTCGACACTGAACATCATTTAGATTTGCTAGATACTTTTTATGTACCAAGTATTTCTAAGAATTTAGTTTCTTTATCTAAACTTGATGTTGTTGGATACTCTTTTAATTTCGGTAATAGTTGTTTCAGTTTGTTTAAGTACAACTATATGATTGGATCTGACATACTTTCTGATAGTTTATGTAAATTTAATCTTCATAATTTATATGCTGAATCACTTATGACTTTGCATCATAAAGTTGGCACTAAACGTAGTTTAGTGAATGAACGTCCTGCTTACTAGTGGCATAAACGTTTAGGTCACATTTCCAAAGAAAGAATGGACAGGTTGATAAAGAATGACATCTTTCCAAATTTGGATTTTACTGATCTCAATATTTGTGTGGATTGTATTAAAAGAAAGCAAACAAAACACACAAAGAAAGGAGCCACAAGTACCCAACTTCTTGAAATTATACACACTGACATATGTGGACCTTTTGATGTAAACTCTTTCAATAAAGAAAAATATTCTATCACATTTATTGATGATTATTCACGTTATGGTTATGTCTATCTACTTTATGATAAATCCCAAGCAGTTAATGCTTTAGAGATTTATATAAATGAAGTAGAAAGGCAGTTAGACAAAAAGGTGAAAATCGTTAGATCTGATAGAGGTGGTGAATATTATGGAAGATACAATGAAAGAGGACAAAACCCAGGTTCATTTGCTAAATTCCTTGAAAAATGTGGTATATGTGCTCAATACACTATGCCAGGTACACCTCAACAAAATGGTGTATCAGAAAGACGAAACTATACTTTAATAGAAATGGTTAGGACAATGATGAGTAATGTATCTTTACATATATCATTGTGGATGTATGCTTTAAAAACTACTATGTATTTGTTAAATATGGTTCCTAGTAAGACAGTTCCTAAAACTCCTTTTGAGCTATGGACTGGGAGAAAACCTAGTTTAAAACATCTACATGTTTGGGGATGTCAAGCAGAAATAAAAGCTTATAATCCGCAAGAAAAGAAGCTGGATCCAAAAACAATCAGTGGATATTTCATTAGTTATCCAGAAAAATCAAAGGGGTATAGATTTTATTATCCTACTCATAGTACAAGAATAATTAAAACTGGCAATGCACGGTTCATTGAGAATGGTGAGACTAGTGGGAGTACAGCTTCACAAAATGTGGAGATTAAAGAAATAAGAATTCAAGTTCCTTCAATTTGTACTTCTACCTCTAGAGTTGTTATTTCAAATGTTATTGAGCCTAATCACAATCCACAGGAACAATAAATTATTGATCATGTTGTTGTTAGACTAAATAATAATCAAGAGGAACAAGAACTTATTAATCCCATGGTTAATGAGAAGTCGATAATAGAACAACCACAAGAAATGACATTAAGAAGGTCTTAAAGAGAAAGAAGATCTACTATTTCTGATGACTATGTGGTGTATTTACAAGAGTCAGACAATGACTTGAGTGTTGCTAATGATCCAATTTCTTTCTCACAAGCCATTAATGGTGATAATGTTGATAAATGGTTAGAGGCCATGAAAGATGAGCTTAAATTAATGGAACAAAATAAAGTATGGAACCTTGTGGAATTACTTAAAGGATGCAAGATAATTGGGTGTAAATGGGTCTTTAAGACTAAGCGTGATTCTCATGGCAACTTTGAACGTTACAAGACTCGTCTTGTTGCCAAAGGTTTTACTCAAAAAGATGGCGTTGATTACAAAGAGACTTTCTCACCAGTTTCTAGAAAAGACTCTTTAAGGATTATCTTGGCTTTGGTGGCTCATTATGACTTAGAGTTACATCAAATGGATGTAAAAACTGCCTTTCTTAATGAGAATTTAGAGAAAGATATTTACATGGATCAACCAATAGAATTTTTGGTTGAAGGGAAAGAACAAATAGTGTGTAAACTTAAGAAATCACTATATGAACTTAAACAAGTATCCCACCAATGATTTATCAAATTTAATGATACCATTCTGTCCTTTGGATTTAAGGAAAATACCGTTGATTGGTGTATATACTTGAAAGTTAGTGGGAGTAAATTCATTGTTTTAGTTCTATATGTTGATGATATTTTTCTTGCATCTAATGATCTTGGTCTATTAAGCGAGACTAAAAAATATCTCTCTAATAACTTTGAAATGAAAGATATGGATGAGGCAAGTTATATGATTGGAATAGAAATATTTCGAGATAGATCAAATGACTATTAGGATTGTCTCAGAAATCATATATTAATAAAGTATTAGAGAGATTCAAAATGGCACAATACACAGTATCACCTGTTCCAATTCAAAAAGCTAAGGGGACAAGTTTAGTCTTATGCAATGTCCAAAGAATAATTTGGAATGGAAACAGATGGAAGAAATTTCATATGCATCTGTTGTTGGGAGTTTGATGTATGCTCAAACTTGCATAAGGCCATATATCAGCTTTGCAGTTGGTATACTTGGCAGGTACCAAAATAACCTAGGATTGGATCATTAAAAAGCTGCAAAGAAAGTTTTAAGGTATCTGCAAGGGATAAAGGAACACATGCTTACTTATAGGAGATCTAATCACCTTGAAGTGATTGGATATTCAGATTCAGATTTTGTCAGTTGCGTAGATACAAGAAAATTCACTTTTAGTTATTTGTATCTCATAGTTGGAGAAGCAATATCATGGAAGAATGTGAAGCAGTCAGTAATTGCTACTTTTACAATGGAAGCTGAATTTGTGACATGCTTTGAGGCCATGGTTCAGGCTAAGTGGTTGCGGAACTTCTTTTCAGGACTTGAAATTGTTGACAGTATTGCTAGGCCGCTGAAAATTTATTGTGATAACTCTGCAGCAGTTTTCTTTTCTATAAACGACAAGTATTCCAAAGGTGTTAAGCATATGGAATTGAAATACTTTGCCGTTAAAGAAGAAGTTCAGAAACAAAGAGTGTCAATAGAGCACATTAGCACCAATATTATGGTTGCTGATCCTTTGACCAAAGGGTTACTGCCCAAAACATTTACTAGTCATGTTGAAAGGATGGGTATTATGAGTTTATAGGATCAAAGTATGTTTAATGAAGTTTGTGTTGTATGAATATTGACATTTTGAGCTCAAATGAATTAATGTTTTTGTATTACCTGATTTTCAATTTGTTGTAGACATAATAGAATTAAAATAATCAAATATTGTCTTACAATGAAGACATTATTGTTGGACTAATTATGTTATATACTTCCTAATTATGACTCATGTTAAAAATATGGCTAACTTTGTAGTAAATAGAAGGGACTATGTTGATTAGGTGACGTACAACTGCTATGACTCATGCTAGTTTTATTCTTATCATGATAAATTAAGCTATGTAAGTAATTGCTTAGAAATGCGCATTATGAAAAAATTTCTTAAACCATCAATAGGAATAATGACACATGAGCCAAATGGGAGAATGTAAGAAATTATATTATTATATGATGTCTCATGTGTGTGATGTGTCTTATTTTATTGGTTTAATAATATTTAATTAAAAAGAAGTTACATGATAATTTTAAAATGTGACTTCTTAAGTAGGAAAAGAGGACTGAATGATTCTAATATATTTTCATAAAAACCAACTTCTATACTTATGAAGTCTTTCTTCTTCGCTCACCATCAATAACTAAATTGAAGAAAGAATTAAGAAGGCAAAAGAATAGGCAAAGTGAATTCTTCCTAATACTATTATTATTATCATAGATCAAGGTTAGTTACTCTTCTCATTTCTATTTGTGATAATCATAAATTTCAAGATCTTTAATGTGAATGATAATTTTATAATGTATATTAAAATTATATTAAGTTTAACATCTATTACCTATTGCTACTGCTGTTGCTAAGAGATCTTCCAAAAAAACCAAGATATATGCAGGCACCCTCTCAAAATTAACTTAGAGACGAACCCGTATTCTTGAAGAGAAGGAGATTTACCATCTCACAATGACAGAGCTATAAAACAACCTCGTTCTTGGATCTTGTCATGGATGGTTAATAATGGTATTAATATATGAAGGCACCATACGAACCTTAAATCCATTTACAAAGAGGTTTGCTTCGATCTTTCTCCAATTTCAACTCTTCCCAATGTAATTGATATTCATGGTGACAAATGTACTGTTAATCTTGAGTTCAAGGTTGGCACTAAAATGAATGTTTGGAAGGTTATTACGAATTCAGCACCTAACAATGATAATGATTTTATGGCCGTGGTCATATATGGGTATTGTTATAAATTGGCCTTTTACAAGCCCAATGATCTGAGATGGATCAAGTTTTCATGAGAACATTATGGATGTCATATTTTTTCAAGACAAGACATATGCAGTGGACTTTGACTTCCAACTATATGAATTTTATATAAAGAAAAAATTAGAGCCAGTGAGAAGAATTTAAAAAAAAATTATATCAATGCAGCACAATAGAATAAGACAAAGTAAAATGTTGCTGCACAATAAAAATGAAAAACATTGATTCATTCATTGTTACAATTTCAGTACTCATTGCTTAAAATTGGGATAAAATAAAATTAAGAAACTTGATTGCATTTATAGTTTACAAAAATTAAAAAGTAAATATAATAAGAGGCAATTCTCATTTTTCTAAAGAGAGAATTGTCATTCTACACCTAAACTTGACAACTTGGAAACATTTGCCCAAAGAATCACTGGTAAATCAATTGAACATTCTTCCCTACACACCAACATTGTCATTTGTCAAGCTTGTCCTTCTTAAAACAGAAGGATATTTCTACATTTCATGAAAATTCAATATGTAAATCAAACAAGATTTGCTCAAGCTATGTTGGGTGTAGAAGAAGGGAGCACACTCACCCTTTAACCAAAAAAATTCCAAGAATTTTAGCCATGGCATTAAGAGGATAAAGAAATTCATTCCACATTTGTTTGTCAGCATGCACACCCGCCACTTTGCTCGTTATCTGGAACAGTCTCAGGCATAGCTTGAAAATATCTGTAACAGGTTTTGAAATATTAGATTCTAGTTAGCACTTCAAAATAAAGATAAAACATTTTAACCATATTCTTTTAGACAACATACCAATCACATATCCAAATCATGATATTATTAATGTGTAAATGTATATCAAAGATAAATTTTACATGTCTTGGTCATATTCATTAGATAGAGCAGTCTTCGCAATGCATAAAAATGCAGCATCAACATTGTAGTCCTCTTTTGCGGAAGTCTCAAAATAGGGAATATTCCCTTTAGAAGTGCACCAGTCCTTTGCTTTCTTCTCAGATACCTGTATAGAAGATTAGTTAGACATTTATACGGAAGATAAAGAAACATAGAAGGGCAATGATGTGTAGCTACCACTCGACTATTCCCACCATCAATATCAATCTTGTTTCCAAGCACTGTAAAAGGAAACATCCTTGGATCTGAAGGGTTTGCCTGCGCAACAAAATGCGAACTATAGCTGAAGTTTTCCAAGTAAGAAGTTCCTGAATATAATTGAATTTATACCAAACAAAACACTGTCGAACATGGGATGCATTAGGAATAATTCAATTACTAAAAATTAGATTTCTAAGAAGCCTAAATGTAAAGGTTTTTTCTTTGTTCTGCTAATCTGCTAGATCTATTTCCATACTATGAGTTTTCAGAACATAATGAAACTTGGATGCACTAGTATACACAGATAGTACAATGAGCAAATTAAACTAGAGGAGTACGCTTTGTCCATCAATAAGAATCTATAAAATATGAAGCAAATGTAAATGCAAGCAAGACTCTGAGCAAATTAGCAAAAGTACCAAGAGTAAAATAAAAAATAAAAGAGAAAAACAAAGAACTAAAGAACCTGTTTGAGAAACTCCTCGTGCCAGTTTTCGAGGGAATCAAAGGACTTCATGACATTAACATCATAGACTAAAACACAGCAATCTGCCCCTCTATAAAATGCAACTCCAAGACTCTGAAATCTCTCTTGCCCTGCAGTGTCCCATATCTTCCAAGCAGACATAAGATGTAACATAAACAATTACATTAAATATAAATAAAGAACTCAAAAATACCATTGAATTGAACCAGAAAACCCACTTGTAGAGTGACGAGCCTGTCGTCAATCTGGAGTTCTTTAGTGACAAAATCAGCACCAATTGTAGCTTTATATTGCTGACTAAACTTCTTATGAACATATCTATCCTAACAGTTAAGATTCTGCATATGCTCACTTCAAGAGAGATTATTTAAGCACAAAAAAGTTACCTTACCTAAACTAAATATCTTCAAACATTCAGCTGAAGCAAACATATTCTATGGTACAGTATGCTAAACAAACTAGCCACAATTAAGAATGGTAGTTATCATAATTAAAAACAATCATTAAATTAATGCAATGCTGATAAATAAAATGATGCAGCAATGAAAATGAAAAGGATACTGATTCATCAAGGAGGTCTTTCCAACCCTAAGAAACAATGAATTGGAAAAATGTAAGGTTAGTGAATGGAATAGAAGAGAAGAGGAACCCTAACAAAGAAGAAGAAGGAGTACCCGCTATCGCCAAGAACAATGACTTTGAGCAAAGTTCGCCTCCGCATTGACATGATTGCTCTCAAGATTCGATTGTTCTCCTTCTTTCTTATTGATTTGGTAATAATTGATGGCAACTATCTTTTATTAACTAAATTCTCATTGTTATTGAGAAAGAAAATATTATTCAGTTTTGTTTTCACTTTTTAGTTTTTACTCTCTCTTTTTCTTTATTCTTTTTTTAAGCCTTAAAAGGATCCATCATAGATTCAAAACGTTAATATGGTGTCAAAATTATTAACTTAAAAGGGATTCTATCATGCATGTGATGCATATTATACACGTAGGTCCCAGCTCATGTATAATCACTACAATGTTATGTATACACTAAAATTCAACGAATAAAGTAATCACTCGTATAAAATATTTATTAAAATATAAAATATATATTAAAAACAATTTAACAATATATATATTTATATGGGTAAAGTATATTTTTTATTTTTAAAATTTGACAAAAGTTTTAAAAATATTTCTAAATTTTATTTTATTTTAATTTTGTCTCAGAAATTTTTAATTTGCATCAAATATACCTTTGATGGCTGCATTTTCAAAAAATTTTAAGACCAATCTAACAATAATGCAAAAATTATGTTTGATTTGCTTGTATTTAGAGTTATTCTTATGTTATTGTTGTTGAATTGATCTTAAATTTTTTGAAAGATTAGCCGTCAGGAATATATATAGATAATGCAAATCGAAAACTTTTAGGACAAAATTAAAACCAAATAAAATTTAGGGATATTTTTTGAAATTTTTATCAAACTTCAGAAACAAAAGATATACTTTACCCAATTTATATACATATATACATAAATAAGTAAAATTTTTATATAATAGAATTATAATTAATATATTAAAACATGCATATCAACGTTTTAAACTGGTACAAAGATTTGATCAGCTTTGTCAATTTGTAGACACAGGAATTATTAATGTTATCTCATTGTACGTTTTGTCTTGTCAAATTTTCTAGGGAGTATTGATAAAACTCTAAGCAGTACCGAAACATTATTGTTTTTTTATTAATAGCATGGAAAGTCTACTTTTGATGTATAGTTAGTTTCTTCTTTTTATTTATTTGTAGAATAATTTAATTATATAACTGTTTCCAATGAACAATTACTTTCATAATACAAAAAAGGTAGCTCTTCATGAAGCTTGTACAGAATGTTTGTTAATCCCGATGGTTAAATTTTTTCTTACCATGCTTTAATTAAAGAATAATAGTGCAAGTACATTCTAGAGATTTTCATAAATTTCTTTCTTAGAGAAGGAAAAGAAAAGAAAGTCATACCTAAGCAACATAGCATTATCATTATCAATTACAAAAGCATAGTCAACTACATCATCAGCATAAAAAGGAGCGAAAGAATGGTATTACAATCTTCAAAATATTATACTGGTAAAAATGGGCATGATTTGAATGAACTTTTGGTTTGTTTCAATCTCGCAGGGTTAATTTTCTTATGCTGATATTTATCATTATGTCTCTTTTCAACTTGCATCTTGCTTTAGATAGAAATTTAGGTGCAGTTAACTTTATGTGAAATTGATAGATGAGAAATTGATAGATGAGAAATTGTCATCTAACAGTCAACGACTCTTAACTATTAAATTCACATGAATTTATTATACTTGAGTTTTCACGTTGTTGAATGTATGTGTAAAACTAATTTTAAAACTTGAAATGATTGCAGGAGATATTGAAAAGAAGTGCAGCATAAGTAGTTTCCGATATAGGCTAATTCATTAGAGAAGAAAACATATATTTATATATATAAGTGTGTAGAAAAAAATACAAACACAAACTGAAACTAGTAATCTCAGATATTCCTCTCACACAAACAATTAACAAGTGCCATTCTCATGTTCTTGTTTGCCAAAACAAAATGAATTGTCCAACCACCCTTTATTCTTTGCTCTCTCAACATATTTTGCAAACTGAGTTCTAGCATCAGGAACATCCAAAGCCAAATCATCAAGAGATTCTGCAACTCTTCCAAACCCCTTCATCATTTGGTTGAATGTTATTAGTCCTGATTCAAAGCATTCTTTGAGTAGTCCCCATAACCTCTCATTCTTCTTCTCCATGATTGTCACCAAAGATTTCTTAACAACTTCATGATGGAAGAATGGCATTCCTAATTCTTTTATACAGCGACAAGCTTCTCTTATATCGCCGCCGGATTCATACTCTTCTAGAAGCTTCCCTATCTTGTCCTTAACATCTTCCACGGCCCAACCGGTCCTGCTGCTTCCTCCTCCACCCCAACACCTCAAGATTCTCTCCCCTGAGAGAGTTGCCTTCAGAGAAGACTTTGCCATTCTTAGCACTTTGCTTCCAATGGAATCCGGAGACAAACACTGAGATCCAATCTCCTCAAGATTCTGTGGAGCCAGGACTTCATCCACAACTGCTCTTGCTAGAAACATGGCAAGATCCTCAACAACAACAGGATTGTCCAGAGCAGTGTCATCTGCTGATTCAATCAGCATTACAAAACCATTCACCACATCATCGGCCGGGAAACAAAGCGAAGAAAGCAGCACAGAAGCCATTTCTTTCTCCCTATTCTTTCTGTCCATAGCCAGAGTTATCAGTTTCTTAACAAAGATTGCATTCAATTCAGCACTGTTGTTTTTGTTCTCTTGCTCTATGCAACTATTCACCTCTAATATGTCACCGGATAAAAAGTACTCCTGAATAATACTCTGAGACTTAATCTTGAAGCTTCTAGCAGCAGCACTATCTGTAATTGAGTTCCTCTCTGGCTCCACTGAGAGTGATTTCAATGATGACACACACAACCAACCCTCAGATGCTGCTTTAGATATTAATTGCTGCAGAATTTCGCGAGCATTCGGTATGTCAAGGGATAAATCATCAACTGTATCTATCAGCCTACTGAAGCCTTTGGAGATTTGGCTAGAGTTTATGAAACCTTCTTCAGCAGCCTCTTTTAGAAGGTCTAGTAGTGGCGCTTCGGCTTGGCGCCTCTCCATAGCCATTATAAGAGCTCTCTTAACAATTTCATGATGGAAGAATGGAACTTTCAAATCTTTGATGCATCTGAAGGCTTCTTTCTTGTCACCACTCACTACATACTCCTTCAAGAAATTGTTTATCCTTGACTTGACATCATCAACTGTCATATTCTTGCTGCCTCCCCATCTTCGCTCGATTATTTCTGCGTGGAGAGGAGCTGCAAGGTAGCTCTTCTCTGCTTTCTTCAAGACCTCGACGCCTTTCGAATCTTTTGGCAAGTAGTCCATCTGTTTCTTCAAGAATGCAGGGGGGAGAATGTCATCAACAACTGCTCTGGCTAAAAAAAGTGCTAGAACATCCACTGTGTCCGGTATATCAACGATCAAATCATCGGCCGATTCGACTAATTTGCTGAAGCCTTTGTAAACTTGTGAAGGGTGAAATGTGTCAGCATAGAGTGCAGATAATAGAATAGCTGCCATTTCTTTTTCCTTGTCATGTCTATCCATTGACATAGACACAAGCTTCTTGACAAAATAGTAGCCATACTGTGGCTTTCCAAGTTCTCTGAGTTCATCTATTGTTGCAACAACATCATCAGTTGCAAAGTATTCTTCTACAATTACTGTTGCTTTTTTTTTGTAATCCACCAAATCTGGTGGTGTTGTTGACTTTTTCTTTTCATTTGAACGCTCGTATTCCTACAAAACCCATGTGCACTTTCAAAGATTTTGTCCTTATAGTATAAGATGATGTTATGAACTCTTTACCTCAGTGCTGTCATAGTTTGGATCATTGGGATCAAGAGTGCCATTGTCATCTGTATCAAGCAATCCACCCCAAGTACCTTTTCCTCCAGCACCACCTGCACAATTTTAACATTACCTTATGTACTCTTATTAAAAAATAATTACAATGGTAAACCTATTATTGATAAAAAAATAATTTAAGTAACAATTGATAAGGATTTTTACCTTTCTTGGGACGTCCGTCTCTTGGAGAATGTGATTGCCTATTGTTCTTTGGACTTAGGCTGGACTTGATTTGCACCCTTGGAGACCTTGGAGAATTAGGAGACCTTGGAGACTTTGGAGACTTTGGAGATTTTGGTGACTTAGAAGTTGATCTCGGTGACTTCGGTGAAATTCTTAATGGAGCAATGGATATTGAATCTGCATTTTCTGATGTAGATCCATGATTCTCACGATCCATTATGCTCGTTAACTCAATCAAGGCTCTAGTCAATTTCTTAAGTCCATGTTATTTTTTCTGAATTCTTCCATAGACTATGATCCAAATTCCCTTTTATCCTACAAAAGTTATTCCAAAATTTTCTACATAAATATGAATGTTCACAGATGATTCAATTAATCTGAATGCTCAGTATTATTAAAAGTGAAATGCACATAGTATATAAAAATTGAACCGAAAATCAGAATTGAAGCAATATAATTATACCATTTAATGTGATCAACATAAAATGTTACATGCATTAGCGAAATGCACGTTTCCGTTACAAACTTCACATATTGAACGGTTTGCATCCATTTTATTATTTGATTTTGGTTGTTATTCTTAGCATATTATACAACCATAGTTATATGAATTCACCAATGCACCAGTTTACGTACTAATGCACAATTTATCAACATACCCAAATCGCCATAATCATACTTTTTGCGTAAAATATTTTATATATGGCGTACTCCATACGCCATACCTCTTTCTGTGTGGAAATATATTACTTTTCATGTAATTATATAAGCAACATACAAGATTAATTTGGAAGAAAATCATACAAGATTAGTTACCTATTGCTTGACAGAGATGAAGCTTTAGGGAGAAGCGTGATCATGCAGTGAATGAAGGGATTAAAATTATTAGGCCTTCAATATTTCTTTGTTATTTTGTTTTAAGATGGAAATTGAATTAGTAACAGCTGCTTTTTTTGGAAGGAGTTAGTGATGGAAAGGAAAAATACAGTGTTCAAAGGTAATATCCAAAGTTTAAGGCGTTTAATTTGTGTGTGTGGTCGAAAATCAATGTGGACTTTGAAAACAGTGTTGGATGTCACAACTTTACATTGTTTGCCTAAAACAACGGCAGAGGAACTTGCCTCCCAAGACCAAGCAACTGAATGCTAAATTTTTATTGTGTAATTTCAACAAAATTTAAGAGATATATATATTTCGTCAAAATTGAGCAAGTTTCTATTAGATCCAAAATGTCAAAACTTGAGCCAAAAATAATTTAGATTAATGCCTTATCATAAACATTCCTGCCCTAATTAATTTTTCGTTTTAACATTCATTTATTTCAAGCTCAAATTTTATTGCTTGGAATGTAGAAAATATTAAATTCACCCTCTCTTGAATATATTTATTTTGTACTCATCGACTAACAAAAATAGTCTCAAATGAAAATTTAAAGGTTAATATCCTTCATTTCTTATATATTATAGTTATTTTATTATATTAAAAAAAACTGAAATCGTAATTTCCTTCCGCGAATTTATATCCTTATATGTTATATTTATTTTTTATAAAAAAATCATATATATGTAAATTTTTTTTGAGTGAATCAATAAACCCCGCCACCGCCCCTTAAAGGATTACAATATTACTAAACCCTCCCAAAGTGAATAGCGGAGCCGTCACTTGTTTTTCTCACAGCCACACAACATTTCGGAACCCTCTTCCTTTTTTCATTTCACTTCACAACATGGCCAAGCAGGGCAAGAAGCGCTTCTCCATCACCGTCGCTGGTGACAAGTCTGGCGTCCTCTCAAGGGTGTCCCAGTCGCCGGCCGTACGTCGCACGAAGCAGGCTGCCTCGGATGCCGCCTTTATTGCGAAGAAGCTCCTCCGCAGCACTGGCAAGGCCGCCTGGATCGCCGGAACCACGTTCTTGGTCCTTGTTGTGCCTCTCGTCGTCGCAATGGATCGCGAGCAGCAGATCAACGAGCTTGAGTCTCAGCAGGCTAGCATCCTTGGAACCCCTCCTCCTGCACTTCAGAAATCTTAATAGATTCTGATGATTCTTGAAAGTTCCTCCGGTTATGACAGGTTTTAGGGTTTCGTTTGTTTATTTATTTTGTAATTCTTGAATTGAAATTTTTATCTTTTATTGTTTTAGGGGTGTGTGTTTGACGCTGTAATCTGGATGTTTGGAACTTGGGTTTTGGTGTATGACTATATGCGCATAATCCTGTTAACTAGTTAAATCGGAAATAGCATATTTGATGATAGAAAAAGTATACCGAAATAACAAGAATACGTTTTAAATTTTGTCGTAGTATTTGTTACATATTTTTTATCAATAATAAATTTATCATTGTAATTATTTTTTAATGAGAGTACATAAAGAGTACATAGTATATAAGGTGTAATAATTTAACAAATATTTTTAAAAAAAAAAATTTATTCTCTTTAACAATATTTTTTTCCATTCTTAAAAAAAATAATAATCTAGATGACATGGTGATAAATCTATTATTGATAAAAAAAATAATTTAAGTAACAATATTTAAAACTCTTCTCACACACGCCAATAAGATATTGGATTGCCTTGCTTTGAACAAGAATTGAGTTAACATTTTTGTTGTTCTTCATTTTCATATTCGAGTTATTGTTCTTCATTTTCATATTCAAATTGCAGATACAATGAATTATAATAAGTGTTTATTTGGGTGTCATTATTTTGATAACAAAAATTGAATAAAAAATATCTTTTTTTTGAAACAAACGAAGGTTGACACATGAGAGTGGAGCATAAAATAGATAAATATAAAAGCAAATCTAAATACAAGGTTAACAATCTTATGTCACCTCCGGCATTGCCATCAACAACCAGTAGGATCAATAACAGTTCACTCCTTGTAGCTCAAAAACGTCCTGTTCTATATGACATCAACAGATACCTCTTTATTGTTGAAAATTCTGTTATTGCATTCCAACTAGACGTGCTAAATAACCGCAAAGAACCCAGTCAGTCACCTCTTCTGCTCCTTTTTTCTATTAGGTGTTCCATTTCAACTCTCAAACAAGCCTTTAGTGTTTTCTGGGACAGCCCAATCTATATGAAAACATCTCAACTAGACGCACCACACCTGTCACGTAAACTCACAGAAGACAAACAAATGATGAACACATTCGATCTCTTTTTTACACAAGACACAAATACTATCATGCTGGCGAGTTATGCCTAATCTACTCAACCTTTCTTTAGTATTCACTCTACCGACTAAAACAAACCAACCAAACAGTTCAATTCTAGGCGGAACCAATCCTTTCCAGATCGAACTTGTGAAACAGCTTCCAACTCCCATTGAAACAGCTCCCTCCTCCAATGAAAATTCCA
The DNA here is from genome assembly GCF_003086295.3 of Arachis hypogaea. Taxonomy (NCBI): domain Eukaryota; kingdom Viridiplantae; phylum Streptophyta; class Magnoliopsida; order Fabales; family Fabaceae; genus Arachis; species Arachis hypogaea. The sequence goes on from NC_092040.1 coordinate 114,976,904, forward strand.
AATCCACTTTAACCCATCCCAAAATCCACAATCTCCTATCACATATCCTTGCTGGTTTGAAACAGAGAAGAGCCTTGGAAAACGCGCTTTCAGAGGACCACCCTGGACCCCGTTATCTTCCCAAAACAGTATTTTTTGTCCATCACCAACTTTCATTGTCAGCCCACTAATAACTTTTTCTTTTACCTGTTGTGCTTTTATATCCAATTGACAGATCTCTTTTCAGGGGCCACCACCTTTCACCGGTAAAATCTGACTAGAAAGCATAATCTTGGGATTCAAATTGTTACACGAACAGACAATCTTCTTTCATAACGGACAATCTTCCTTGAAAAACCGCCATCACCACTTTAACAGCAGTACTGTGTTCCTGAGCACTGCATCCCCGACCTCCAACCCCCTAGCCTTTTTAGGTGCCTGAACCACTTCTCACTTCACTAGAGGTATACCATTGTTACCATCCTCCTTACACCACAGGAACCTCCTCTGTAAGGCAATCAACTTGTCAGCCACCGTCTTTGGCATCTTGTATAGGCTAAAGTAGTATACCGACAGGCTATTCAACACTGATTTAATAAGAACTAGCTTGCCTGCTTTGTTTAGAACCTTCGATTTCCATAAAAATATATATATATATATCTTTTTTTTTTAACGTGTTTGATAAATTTTTAATAGTAAAAATAAAAAGACTAAAAAAATAAAAAATATTTTTTTGAGAAAGTTTAATTTGTATCTTTTCTTAAAAAAAATTTTCTTTAAAAAAAATATTTTTCATGTAATATATAAAAAAAATACTTTTATATTATTATATTCAAACATAATTAAAAAAAAATTTGTATGAGATATCCAAACATAAAATCACTTTTACTTTTTCATAAGATCTTTTAGAAAAAAGATAACTCGAAAAAAAATCTTTTCTTAGAAGCTCACGCAAACAAACCCTACAACTTCCATATAATAATAATAATAATAATAATAATAATAATAATAATAATATTATGTTTTGCATGCATGCATGTACATAGAGAAGAACAATCCCAAAAGAGAAAACGAACATGGCCAGAGTTGATACTATGGAATATATTTTAGTATGAAACTATGAATACTTTCATTTTTTCAGATAGTATCCAAAACAAGTTCTTCTGAACATGAATTGTAAGGCTCAAAATCTCTTGCTGAATCAGCAATGTGCATCAGCTATGCTGCTTATTCTTATGCTTATGTACAAATTCAATGCCCTGTCATATGGATCCTACTTATGTTTCAATGTTATCTGGTGATAGTGAGTTGATTAGAGCAAACAGAATTCATGTGCTCTGTGTCTGACACGTGTTTACCGCCATGGGTTCACAAGAAAATCCTCCTTATTGTTCTTGCAGCGGCGCGAGATATTAACTGTCTCACCATATTAGCTGGCAACTGAAGTAACTGCTGCTGGGATTCTGGTGGTAGCTGTTAACATTTTACAAACATAGAAGAATTGAGGAAATAGTTACAATGCTGTATCCAAGAAAATGCAAACGATAGAGTTACCTCAAAAATGATAGATAGAACAGGAAGAATCTCTTGAACAGATTCAAGTTGAGTTGGAACTAATGATAGGTTCTCCATGTGAAGTGTCTGGTTCTGGTACTGGCTAACCTGTATGATTCCCTGCATGTCATTTGACATAGAAAGGACTACTAATTTCCAATCGATACAAAACAAACCATAAACATGAAGATAATGATTGAAATTGAATAAAAAAGATCAACTGAAATTGAAATATAAAACAAAAGGGATAGATTGTAATTAAATATAAAGAAAATCACTCTACTTTTTATCTAATTTTATCCAACAAGAAAGTGATTTCTTAACCTAACTTGTCTACATCATAGTTTGGAAATCATAGTTTGGAAATTGAATTGAAGGGAATAACTCAGCCTTCTATCCAATTCCCCGATGCAATAAGAGAGGGACTCACTTAATTTCGCTTGTCCACACCATAGTTTAGCACTTCTCTAAGCTCTCTATGTGACAGATACAATAGTTTAGGAGGTATTTATAACCTCTTATTAGGTTAAAATAAAGATAATCGTAACATAAAGTCCAATCTACTAACTAAATAAACAAAATCAAAATACATGAAATTAAATTTGACATTCTAATACTTAAAAATATAAAATAGTAACTACTAAATAATACTTGAACTCTTCATATCTCGGACATTTGAAGCAAGTATCACCAATCCAACAATGGCATGTAAAGAAAAATTTGAGAGAGAGAAATTTGTTCCTAAGATCATCATATCCATGAATCCATCAACATCTAGAATTGTGCAGTAGTTGGTCTATCTACAATTAAGGATAACTGAAATCTTACTTTGTTATCTTCTTTTCTTCTGGTCCCTGACAACAAGAGTAGAAGGCGTTGGAAGGTTCTGAGGTTGTTCACATCTTCTTCGGTCATTAAAGAGGAAAAAAGGAATCCGCTGAAAGGAACCCTTGAAGCAGCTGTTTCCAAGGTTGCTAGTCCAAGTGCATCAAAACCCTGCATTTAATTTTATTCAATTAATATTAAAGTTTTCATTTTTCATGTTTCACATTTCTATTATGATTTTAATGAACAACTAATAATAAACATACTTTAGCAAACTCTTGAACAATTATTTCTCTCACATATTCACCCTGCAAAGGTTCATTACAAATCCAACATCAGTGAGAAAAAAGTTGGAGGGTAGTTACAATGTAGAATGAAATTGGAACTCGCTGTTAATACCTTTTCTGTTAAAGTAAAAGAAAGTATTTCCTTCATTGCCATTCTGGAATCAGTGCCTTCAGGTTGTTGTTTAACTAAGGACTTTTCTGTTTTGGCACGAAGAGACTGAAAGAACCATCTTAGGTTAGAATTTTAAAACAAACTCAGCATAAAAGGGATCTTACTAGGGAGAAAATTGGAATGGTAAAAAAAGAAGAAGAAAACAAGAAAGAAAGATTTCACCTCTGTCAACAAAGACTCTAAACGGTCTACTCTGAAAACACCATCCTGGAAAAGAGGTAAGGAACCAAGGGCTAAGTTAAGAGCTTTAGAAAATATTACAATATAATTGAATAAAGAAATGAAACAAAAAGAATCCAATCTTGTCTTTACCTTATACAGAAGAGTCTCCAAAGAAGCCTTAAGCTGGGGAGAGCTGTCAGTAAGTACTTTTCGAGCGATCCAAGGGTAAGTACTACCCAAAACTTTGTAATCCGGGTTAAATCCAATTGCAATTCCTTCCAGCACAGCAAGGCTAAAAGACAAGATATTGTTCAGAGTTCGACACAAAACCATTTGTTTTAAGCCATTTTGTGATGTTACTACCTTCGAATGACGAGAGAGAAGTATGAAGGTATTCTAAATTTGAATTTATACCTGAAAATTTTTAGAGAACAGGAATAAGAAGATAAGTAGCATGCCAAAGGAAAACAAAACAAGTAGGCAACTACCACCAAGATGACAAAAATAACAGAGAGAAAATAATGTTGCATAATAGTGGACAACTTACATGGTGGTTCCTAAGTTTCCTAAAAGGTCTCCAAAGCTGATATTGCGAACTCCTTGGGCAACAGCATTTTGGAAGACACCTGCATACAAATAATTCAGACAACAGAATTAGTAACTTCCCTTAACAAGTATTTTTAAAAACCTGCATAAGTCACAAGTATTTTCTAAATCACTTATTAAAGTAAAAACCTGTCAAAGCCTTTGTAACAGCTTCTTTGTCTGCAGTCGGTGGAAGAAGCCTGATAAAATTTACAAGTATGCTGTCAAGTACGTATCCCTGACTCAAAAGATACTTTATCATATACCTAAGCATCCCTCACTCAATTCTTTGGGTTAGGCATGGACCATGCATAGGTCCACTAAAGTTCAAGGTTCATGATTAGAACCTTATTAGGAACAACTATACTGAGGACTTAAGCTACAAGGCTTATAAGGCTCAAGATCCTTCATTATATATTTCACATGGGCCAATCCTATACTGATAATACTTTTTGAAAACTGAGAATGTAATTTAGGGGAAAACAAATACCCAAGAGTGACGAAGTCCTTGGACAATGCATCAAAATCGCGATTCACAAGATGGAGACAAGCTTGGATGAATCCATCACGCAATTCTTGTTTAAACTCACCTGTCATACCAAAATCTGGAGCAAAAGAAAGAAAAACAGAAAACAAATAAACAAAATATCATATTTAAGTTTATAATAACAAACCAAGAAACCAAAGAATACAAGCAAAAGAGTAAGACATATAATCAAAATATCAAATTTGAATGTTCAATTACCTAAATATGCTAATTTTCCATCATACGTTCGAAGAAGATTTCCAGGGTGTGGATCTGCATGATAGAATCCACACTCAAGAAGTTGATTGAATGAGCAGTATACTCCTACCTAATCAGCATCAGGGAAATAATATTAAAAAGCTGTGCAGAAGGAAATCTAGAACAACTTGTTTGCAACAAGTGACATTGTATGACCTCAATAAGGTAGAGATCCTTCACTTCTGACAACTTGTTCCCCTACAAACCCATAGAAAGATAATCCATCAGCAGACTAGATTTTTCCAGCAGGCATGAATGAGAGAATCCAAAAAGATAAATCCCTTTGTATACTTTCTTTCAGGAACTAGAGCTTAAAGAAGCATGAAACAATTTGGAATGCTATTCGTGCTGGCATATAAATCCATTTATCTAAGGAGGTTCTAGCATTCCAATTTAAACCACTACAAAAGAGGATGCTCTAAACTCGGAACTCTTCTATTAGGATATATAATAAATTTATCTGAGGAATTCTACTCCATGCAGGGATTGAAATGTCTGTGTGCTGAAATGTGGTGAGCAAACAGCAAATAGTAAAATACCTCAACCCATTCCATCACGAGAACTTTGCGCGTTGTATAGTCCTTATACATCAAAGGAATCACCACATCAGGTATAGAGCCATATAACTGCCTGCTCATAAATAACAAATAACAACTAACAATTAAAGCATTAATACTGCATAAATTATTGCTAAATGAAAGCACAAGAAAAACATTAAGCTGCATCCATAAGAAGGGATTCTAACAAAAGAATGTTTAAGTCATATATTTCTGTAATTCTGTGGACCAAGCACAAGCAATTTTATTGCATATTTCTATTTCTACAATGTATTCAGTCTATTCCTGCTCAAAGTGAATTGAAAGGAAAAAAATATTTAACTTTGACTGCGAAAAGTTTCTCATAATATTAAAAAAAATTAAAGCAGTTTCTGTCAATTGCCAAACCAGTTCCAAGGGGAAAAAGATGCCTGCACTCTCAGGGAACTGAGTTTTTTTTTAGATAAACTACTACCTAATCAAACCATATTCACTCGTCTTCACACCATACAACCTTGATCTTGGAGTCAGAATGAATCACATACTAAAAAACTTGATAACATGCACTTGCCTGAACTTGATTCCATTGCTTGCTTCATTATTGTAGTCCATCTCCTGCATTCAAGGTGATTTACCTGTATTCAATTTGAATTTCAAATATAAATATAAAATAAAAAGGTGGAAATCTGGTGGTCAGTTTTAATCAACAACTGCCTGCAGATATATGAGGAAACCAATAGTTACCCGGAAAAGACTTGAGGCCCACTCATCAACAACTCCCTGCAGATTTTACAAGGTCATGTTCAATAAATTGACAATCAACATAATATGGAGCAAAAAATATAACACGGATATAAACATTTCCTAAGTGGCAAAGATAACCATTTAGGTATGACACATGACGTCATGTAAATTCATAGCTAGCTTAGTTTAATCTTTGCAGTTTGCACATACTACAGAATCACCTGAACTTAGTCTAATCTTTGCACAAACTACAGAATCACCTGAAGATCAGTATTAAACTTGCCAGCTCTCTTAATCACTCCTGCCATAAAACGCAAGATTAATATATCAAGGGAAATTGCTGCTTGAACTCCGGGTCTTTGCACTTTGACAGCGACAACCTGTCCTGTTTTGCGAAGCCTAGCTTGATACACCTACATTTCAGAGACAGAAGTTCCATACTTGATGTTGTAAAATCTAAATTGTAAAAACTACACATGGAACGAAAGTACTCTAAAAAATTCTACAATCATCATCACAAAGACAAACACACCAAAATGAATAAAAAAATGAACCTGCCCAAGGGATGCAGCAGCTACAGGCTCAGGTGAAATCTCTGAGAAAAGTTCAACCAAAGATGATCCCAGTTCTTGTTCTATCATATTGAAAGCAACTTCAGTAGAAAATGGACTTATTCGATCTTGCAGGAGTGAGAGTTCATCCAGATAAGATGGTGGTATCAAATCCTACAAGGATGAATTCTTCAAAATTACATCTCAATTCTTATCTACATCAATCACTGTAAACTGAAGTGACCAAACCTTAATGGAGAGCCACAGAACAATGATCAAGTAAGGAAACTACAACACTTACAGCTCGAGATGATATAGCCTGGGCAATTTTGATATATGCCTGAAATTACAAAACCGAAATTCACAAAACGAACCAGTTGACATGTTGATCGGAAAACAACAACAAAGAAGATATTTTCATTGACATTTAGATCAGAAAGCTTTCCAGTCTAGAACTAATATTTAGGAAATTTCGAAGGGGACAGATCAAACATATCAATCAACCATCATTCACATCCCAAAGAATAAAACCATACAAAATGTAGTAGCAAAATTGACCAATCCACTCTTTTTTTTTTTCCCTCAGTCACACAGTAATTTGACCATAAATAACCACCCTTCATTTTCCAAGTCACAGAAACACCAAGTTGGAACATAAATAACAGACGAACAAGACATACCGGTCCAAGTTCTACCAATATCTTCCTAAGCTCTGAAGCTCTAACCTGCAAAACCAAATAACAAAACAATCAAAATTTAAAATTGGAAAAAGAAAAGTTTTTATTCTTATATTGCAAACGACAACTCTCAGGTATCACTTCCTCTCCTTAATAGATGTCAAAAACTACTTCGCGTTAAACAAGTCAAAATTCTCAACTTTCTAGCTAAAACGTTCGAATAGAAGAAACAATCTCCTTCGAAATAATCAACATTCTATATTCAAAAACAGAACTTCTCAATGGAAAGAACCAGAAACCATTTCCTGCAACAATGAATTCACCTTAAAAACAATAATTTAAAAATTCAAAGTTGAAAAAAGAAAGATTGCACAAGCTGCGGGAAACCTGAAACATATCATCGGAACGGTCCATGAGAGTGTCAACGTAGCGAAGAGCGAACCACTTTCCGAAAGAGATTCCGGTCTGAACCAGACGCCGAGCCACCACCAGAGGCTTCCGGTAGTAAATGGCGGCGATCTTCGAGATGCTGTAATCCGCCAGCGAGTCAGCTTCCGTGGCGCTCAGCTCGAACAGGTACCCTGACTTCGCCGTGAACGAGTCCCCGTCGGCCGCGGCGGCGCATCTGACGGAGCGTCGGCGGGAAGAAACGGCGGCACGCGGCCGAAGAGGGAGAGAGGAGTAAGAAACAGAAGGGAAGGTAGAGAGAGAAAGCATTTTGGTTGAAGCGTTTCAGAAGATTCTTGAATACTGAGCTTAGAAATTCAGTTGCAAATTGAAGGCATAGTTATAAGAGAGTTTGTTGGGAGTTAGTTTTGGAAGTTAGGATGCATGTTCATTGTTCAGTGTTTCAATTTCAGCTCTCACAGTTCTCTGAGTTCTTCACGTTTTGCGTTGGTGATTGCTGCTAAAGACTAAAGAGTGTGGCTCCCTCTTTTGCGACGGAAATTTTGTTGTCACGAAATCAATCAAATTTTGAAGTTTGAAGATGTTATCTGTGGTCCTTGTGTTTTCCCATCCTCATTTCTTTTTCCTCATTTATCCACACATGTTTTTGAAATCACCACCAACAACAATTAGAGAATATTCTTCATATCATTGTTTAGTTATCATATTTGTGCAAAGTTGTAAGGGTTTATAATTTTACAAGCATTTTTCTTTTCGTCTTACTAATAGAAACTTTAATTCTGAAATTGCACACCAATTAATTAATTTCGGCATTGGAATATAAAAATTATTATTCTGTCTAACATCTGAATATTTTTCAGAATTTATGTAAATATGAAAAAAACATAAATTTATTATTTCTAAACACATTTACTTTAATAAACATGCTTTGATAGGCTACTAGTACAGACAATATATGGCAATGTTATTTAGATTACTAGATCAAGTGATAAACACTAATACTTTCTTTAAAAAATCTACTAGTTTCTAAAATCAAAATAACAAACTATTTCCATCATATACAACTAATTAAATATTATATAGACAGTTTTAATTAATACAAATTTCATTAATTAACTATATTCATCCCTCAATAACACTGCAAAATCATAAACCAAAAACGCCACTCTGAATATTCATACATATCATAAAATACCACACATAACAAGTTGGAATGTGAACTATAGTCTTGATATAAAAACATATATACTCCGATCAAATTTGCAGGACAACTAGGCCACATGGATCTGCCTCACATTCTTATTCTGCTGCGACTCACTCTCCACCTTCTTTGGCACATTCACAGTCAGCACTCCATCCCGCAGAGTGCAATCTACGTTGTCCAAGTTGGCATTCTCCGGCAGGCGGAACCGCCTCGTGAAGCTTCCTCGGCGGCACTCCACGCGGTGCCACTTATCGTTGGTGTCCTCACTCTCCTTGACTCTCTCCCCGCTTATCTGGAGCACGTTGCCGTCTTCCACTTGCACCTTGAGGTCCTCTTTCCTCACCCCTGTTCATATTATTTCGGTTTCCCCAAAAATTGTTGAGCATTGATAATATAGACCTCGCTAAGTTGCAACTACGAGATACCATTGCACTTATTCCTATCACACATCCTATTGCTGCTCCCTCTTTATCTTTCATTCATTAATCACAATATAAACCACCCTCCGATATTAATTATCTATGAATGCTTATTGCTTAATTGATTTTAATATGTCGCATTGAAGTTTATAATATAAAAATAACAAATATTAGTATATCAGCTACTATGCATATGTATTTATGTGTTATGTGTTGTATGCATTTGTGCCTTATTTAACCTAACCATTTTTCTGCAATACATTATATATATATATATATATATATATATATATATATATATATGTATAAATATATGTATTGTTTAACATATATTTTATATTTTAAAATTTATTTATATGAAAGTGGCTAACCAGGAAGATCAGCACGGAAGATGTGAGCATTATCAGTCTCACGCCAGTCAACATGAGCATGGGAAAGAGCAGAAGTTTGGTCACCGCCGCCATAGTAGTTGTTAGAAGGGTCCCACAAGCCGGTGAATGGGGATGCATAGAAAGGGTCACGCCACTCATCACCGCCTCTCTGCCCTCCAAGTCCACGGTATGATCCTATCCAATCCATATGGTATGTAGTGGGATATATATGTTGATGTTGTGAGATGTGATCAATGATGTTGTCTAAGGAATTTATTTATAGTGGACAAAGAGGGATACAAAAAATGGGGTGTGTCATCTTGTGCATGCGGGATCATGGTTTTCTGATGGGCACGTAAGAGAAGTTGTGTGCCACGTGCATGCATAAGAAGTTCAGAACCGACTACTGCTAACATCTAGTATCTTCTCACCCAAAGTGTTAAGTTCAGATAGAAATGAAACAAGTCAAATAACTATATTGATCTATGAAAGATTAAAATTTTGACAACCGGATTTCAAAAGATATGAATGGTAAAATGACTTTTTAAAGATATATTCTGTTGGATAAATTAAACTAAATATATAGTCAACTTATTTATATATTTATATACATATAATTTATTTTGTCAAATAGAATATATACATCATTTTGTCATTTTGAAATTCATTTTATTAAAATTGTAATTTGTCTGACTATTTACTCGAAGATATTCCCTTGAAGTTTCATTGCAGCATATGATTTTCAACTCCTCAAATCGGTTGCATATATATCCCTTACAGCTAGTAAAGGAAATGAAATAAGCATTAGCATTTCTTTCGTTAAAACAAAATGACAATTTAGTAAGTAGAATTTCTAAACTCTAAAGATTATCCTAGTCTAGTATTTCAAGTTTTTACCCCAAAACATAGATAAACTTAAGTTGAGTTCTTGATTTTGCTATCATTAGTGAAGCTATTTGAATTGAACTTCACCAATTCTTCTCTGCTTTCTACTTCAATATATATGGTATATAAAGAAAATATTAGTAATTCATAGTCTCACAGTTGCACTTTGGTATGGATCCAACTAGAAGATTGGACAAAATGTCATCATCTCTTATCTATGTGTTCCTCACAAAAAAAAAGGTCAAAATGTTTCCTAATTGACTTGTTGGGAAAGAAGAACAAGTAATCCTTGTGGACCCACTAATATCTCATTAAGAAAGCTAAGCAATCCAAACCAGACCACAGGGGTAACATCCACACCAGCAAGGGGAGGAATCAGTTTCCTTGTTGCTATGAGAAGAGGCTCTGTGGGAGCATAGGCTATTACATAAGGGAACTTCCCCACAGGTAGTTTAGGGTACCATGACATCACTATCCTCAATATGAAGAGAAAACCAAATGCTGAGAGAAAAGGGCCTAGAAACCCAATTGCTAGCTTTGCAGTGGCAGGATCCAAGTCAGCAAGAACCAACCTCTTCATGAAATCTGAGGGAACATAATGTAATGATGTCTCAGGTATGCTGAGTTTGACACTGTTTAAGACTGCTTTTGAATCAAGTGTGTTCTGTGCAGTAGTAGCTGCTGCTGCTGCCTCGGATATTTCTTTGTAACATGAGCAACATTGCAAGGTCCTAGAAGTACTTCCATTGATGTTTCGTTTAGTAGGATACTTTGAAGTTTCCTAGAACAAATAAAATTCAAAAGCATCCTGAGAAATTTGTAGCTTCCTAGAAAAGCCAATTTTATACCATACAGCATCCTAAAAATCTATCTAAATGTTAGATTAAGAGAGGATACAATCCATGTCTTACAATCTTAAAAAGAAGAAATAACTAAATTCTTCCTTCATTTAGTAATTAGAAGAACATTTAAGATGATAACTCAAAGGATAAATCATTTCTACCAATCAACATATCTATATTTAGTAGTATAAACAACAGAGCTAGTTCATGCTGAGTTAATCAACACAAGTGACAAGAAATTTGAAATGTCATTTTCTCATGCTCCAATAACTAGTATATTTTACAAGAACACAGTAAAAAGCTTGCAGCTTTACCATACCAGGAACTTTAGTTTAAAGCACAAGGCAAAATTAACAGCCAAAGCGCTAGGCAAATGCTAATACTATATATGAACATGAATTGCAAGATTGCAAAAATCAAACTTTGAAGTGGGTTTTGTCAAATTCAGCTGCAGAAAGCATGGCAAATAGAAAACTTTGAGGCAAATGAAGTGGGGAACTCACTGGGACAGCGAAAGTGCTTGACTTGGAAATTGAAGGTTGCCAGCCTACAAAATTGTGGGAGGGCGATTAAAGAGAAGAAGTTGGAATGAAAAGAAAGCGAGTCTGAGAAAGAGACTACCTCTGAGATAAACGGAGTTGAGAAGATAGGATTGGGTGGCCATTGTTATCTATTTGGGTCCTCACCAAAACACAGTATGGTGGAGGTTAGGGAACCTAAGCCGAAGCATTATCTCCTTCATAAACACTATTGAAAAATAAAGAAATATATAATAACTAAATCAGATATTTTTATAAAATATATATAAAAAGGGTGTGAAATAATATATATAGTTACTTTTCAAATAACATAGTTCAGTTTTGCTAATAAATTATAACTCAAATATCATAATTTTTCATATTTATCTAAGAGGTCGCAGATTTAAATCTTTTATCTTCGGTAGAAAAAATATATATAATTCAGTTTTGGTAATTAGTTTAATTAAGTTTTTTTTAAAAAAATAATTTATAAATAAATTATTTTATATTTAATTTTTTAATTTTAAAAATATTTATTTTAAAAAAATATATAATAAAATAAATTTATTATAAAAATTATTTTTTTAATTCTTTTTAAATACTCAAATAACATTTTAAAAATTTATAATTTAATTTAAAAATTGTATAAAATATGAATATTATTATTTTTTATAAGTTAAAATTTTAAAAAGTATATATTTATTATTAAAAAATATATAATATTACCAGTGAAGTGAAAACTGGACAGTGGACACAAGTCACTGCTATCCGAAACGTTTCGTTTGTCTTTTCTGAGAGAAACAAAGAAAATGTCAGAAACGCCGGTAATCCGATTCGGCGTGATAGGATGCGCCGACATAGCCCGGAAAGTATCACGCGCCATCAAACTGGCTCCTAACGCTACACTCCACGCCATCGGCAGCCGCTCCATCGACAAGGCCCGGCGCTTCGCCGCCGCCAACGGCTATCCGGAGGACGCCAAGGTGTACGGCTCCTACGAGGAGGTTCTGGACGATCCCGAGGTGGACGCCGTGTACGTTCCTCTGCCGACGAGCCTGCACGTGCGTTGGGCCGTGGTTGCAGCTCAGAAGGGGAAGCACGTGCTGCTTGAGAAGCCCGTGGCCTTGAATGCGTCTCAGTTCGATGAGATCATTCGGGCCTGTGAATCCAGTGGGGTGCAGCTCATGGATGGTACCATGTGGATGCACCACCCTAGGACCAATCAGATGAAGGATTTTCTCTCCGATGCGCACCGTTTTGGCCAGCTCAAATCGGTAATATACGTTACTTCTAGTTTCCTTATATTCTCAATTTTTATTTTTATTTATTTGAAATAAACAGCTAGTTTTTAGTGGAAGTAGAAGCGAGATTAATTTTGATAAATGCGTTTTATATTTGATGTGTTGATTGAGATAGTCAAGAGAGTTGTTTGTCAACAGATGATGATTATTTGTTGTGTGTAAAAAAAGCTTGTACTAGATACAAAGTAAGCAATTATTTTGATACAAAACATGCGGGTACATCTAAATTATGTTGTTAGGAACACTTTAGAAGTTTCTGTAAGTAGTATAAAAGCCAAAGCAAGGAAGAAAAGTCTCATGTTTAGCTTTTTGTTTGTATATTTGATCCTTTTGCTTTCTAATGTGACTCTTAGTTTTGTTTGCTTTGTATTCAGCTTTCTTATTTTGTCTTAGTTAAGGATGTATATTCATCATTTTCCTGGCGAAGTTTGCAACAGTTAATTTAACATAATATTAATCTTAATGTTTTATATTGCATGTATGCTCTATGTTGATATATGGATCTTTCTGGTTTGCTCAGATTCAGACCTTTTTTACATTTGCTGCTGATCCTGATTTCCTGGAGAACGACATTCGCGCAAAGCCGGATCTTGATGCTCTTGGTTCCCTTGGCGATGAAGGTTGGTATTGTGTTAGAGCAATCCTGTGGGCTGCCAACTATGAATTACCGAAAACTGTAATTGCCTCGCGCAATCCTGTGTTCAACAAAGCAGGGGTGATAATGGCTTGTGGCGCATCGCTGCACTGGGAAGACGGGAAAGTGGCAACCTTCTATTGCTCCTTCATGGCCAACTTGGCAATGGACATAACTGCCGTTGGAACAAAAGGAACTCTGCATGTTCATGACTTTATCATCCCTTATGAAGAAAAAGAGGCATCGTTTTATGCAGCTTCTGAGTCAGGTTTTGATGACCTTGTGACAAAATGGGCTTCTCAGCCAAGCAAGCATACAGTAAACACTGATCTCCCTCAGGAGGTTCTTATGGTAAGAGAGTTTTCGCAGTTGGTGACCGAAATCAAATTCAAGAACTCGAAACCTGAGATGAAGTGGCCAACAATTAGTAGGAAAACACAGCTGGTCTTAGATGCTGTGAAGGCTTCAATTGAAAAGGGCTTTGAGCCTGTTCAAATTGAAGAATGAAGGAGCTTGTACCTTGCTGCTTAAGTCACGCTTATTTTTTCCTTCATTCTGTTCGAGACATTGCAAAAATCTGTTCTTAAAAACATTGTGAACTCGTTGCTTGTGTATTTCAATGGTGGTGATGGTGAATGAACACAACTTTCATTGTTTACTGTTTTCATTTTAGGAATCTCAGTTTCCTATATCAACAACTAGTTTTAAGAGTTCAGCATCTATATGAAGAGATTGAAAAAACTAATTTTGATATTGTTTTGCACTGAAAATAATGCTTTTTTCTTGTAACAACTTATTACATTTTGCCTTCATTTGTGACCGGATCCTGTAGCTCTTGCTCTAATAATTCAATTTAGAAAATTGGCGATTTGATCTACTCAAAAAGTTAAAAATGATGGTATATATATGAATTGGTGTATGCTGCACCATAATTATCGTGTTACTTTACAGAACAGGTCATAAATAATTTGTCATGTAGAATTTGGGGTGACGATGAGGCGGGTTTTTACCCTTCCCGATCCTGTTCCACCCAACAATAATAATTCGCATAGAACTCGCTCTACTTCTACCTGCAGGTAGTAAAAAGCTGACCCCTAATGTGCTTTTTCGAAAATTCGTCCTCCCTCTATAATTATTCAATCCAATAAATAAAATTAAATTTTAAAATTTATATAACTCTCGTCACATACATAATATAAATTAAAGTAAAAAAATTTAAGTATAATACAATATTGATAATTATTTTATTAATTATTTTATATATATTATATATTAAAATTATATATATTTATATATATAAATGGGGCAGGTAAGAGCGGGTATTACTTAAACCCGTCCCACCCCGCTCAAGATCTTGTTCTATTAAAAATCCGTTCCGAGCGAGTAGGGGCGAGTGAATACTCACGGATTCGAGTAGTATTACCATCCTTATATAGAACTGCTTATAACATTAATATGTGAGAAAATTTAGGTGACTAATTTTTTTTAGTTAATATATAGTTAATAATTTTTTTTTTGCTCCCTATTTTTGCATAAAAGAAAGTAAGAGCCCTAAATGGCAATAATTCTTCAACAAGGAGGCAGATCTGGAGGTGGAGGAAGTAAACTTTCATCGCATCCTTCTCCATTCTTCACAATGAACACAGTTTCCATTCCCCAAGTCAGGTGCCGTTCTAAGTGGCAATGCACAAACCACACTCCTAAATTCATCAATACAAGTGTTCAACCAACAATTAGTTTCAGTTCTCAACATAGGTGTAGAAAAAAAAAATAGATAAGAGCAATTAAAATTGAATTGTGTTTCATATACATATTTTGTTTCATAAATTGAACTAACTTGCTAATTGTTACTCTCTTTTCTTTCTAATAGATAGCACATAAACTAACTGGGATTTTTTAAAAAATAAATTGATTATTTACTGATATATGCTTTTATAAAAATATTTATAATTTTTTCTTGTTAACACTACTAACGAGATACATGTATTATAGCTTTTGAAGTTATTACAATCAATCAAATAGTAACAAAAAAGGAAAAAAATGTAGATATTTTTAAATAAGCATATGA
The DNA here is from genome assembly GCF_003086295.3 of Arachis hypogaea. Lineage (NCBI taxonomy): Eukaryota > Viridiplantae > Streptophyta > Magnoliopsida > Fabales > Fabaceae > Arachis > Arachis hypogaea. The sequence continues at coordinate 114,992,410 of NC_092040.1, forward strand.
GTAAATAATCAATCTATTCTATTTGTTTAACAAAAAATCCAAAATCATGAAACTAATAAAATTATTTCACATTAAACTAAAACAAGTTATTTCATGAAACATACCTGGGTTACCAGCTCTGTACCTTATGGTAGCCCAACCATTTATAGGCACAAGAACTGTGTTCCTAAGAGGAGGGTCGATTAGATTGTATGTCTTTGGATCCTCATATTCATCAAAATTTCCAAATCCACGTCCAACAATGTAGAAGCTAGTTCCATGTATATGCATAGGATGATCTATCCCAGCAACCAAGTTTGTCCCTTGAAACACAATTTCCACTGTTGAATCATACTCTATAACTCTAGCCATGGTTCTTCTCTTTGGTATCTCTAGTATCATTGGCAAATACTCTGCAGTGAAGTTGAATACCAAAGGAGGAAAACTAGGGAAATTATTACTGTAGACACCATTTAAGTAGTAATAATATGCATCCAAGATGGAAATGTTTGGTAACTCAAAGGATATGTTGTTCATGCTAGCTGCTAAACGTGTTCCATTTGGCCCTTCACATGTTTGTGAAAATGTCTGGCCTTCAGGGCATGGGAATGTGTTGATAGAAATAGTGCTAATGATTCGAGTTGTGATTATTGTTGGGACTTTATGAGGGTATGTCTCAGGTTTGCCTCTAAGGCTTCCCAAGAAATCAAAAGCTGCATTTGTGTCATTGTAGTAAGGAAGACAAGGTAATGGAGGTGATGAAGTTGGAATGTAATATCCATTGTAGTGGATTCTAGCTGTGGTTGTGGTGTTATCAAAAGGAAGAATAGAGGAACTTGAATATGCTCTTGCAGCCATGTAATAGTGATCAGGTTCTTGATTTGCATGCAACAAAACATCAAGTGATTGTCCTGGAGCTATGCATATGAAGTCTCTTGTTAATGGCTCGGTGTAGGCAGCATCAGCACCAACAACAGTGAGACTGTGTTTGTAAACAGAGAAAAAGAGAACTACATTCATTGCAGCATTCACAATCCTCAGCAGATAAGTCTTGCCAAAATCTACATTAAACTTGAATGTTTCTGTGAAAAAACAAAAAGAATTGATGCAGTTAGAGATTCTAAAATCAAAGAACATTTGAGCATGCTTGAAATGAAATCTTCATGCATACAGCATACCTTCTCTTGAGCAAGGAAAAAAGTCACCAGGTTGACCATTGATAGTGAGAGCATCAGAATTAATAGGGCTTCCTCCACTTATAACAAATTGTTCATAAACATCCTTGATTTCACTCTTCCACCATTCTCCTATCACAAATAAGTAAATAAATAAATTGAAAAACATTGAAAGGTAATTGGATAACTATATAGAGGATGGATTACATACCAAATACAATAGGAACCTCTGCATAAGGCTTGGGAAAAGGGTAGGATGTTCTTGGATACACAAAGATAGGTCCATGGACAGTGGCTCTTGCCCAATCACTATGTGCATGCCACCATAATGTCCCTTGTTCAAAAGAAAAAATCACCTTTTGCCTGAATTTCATTCCTGGTTGGATAGGGCATTGTGTGATGTATTCAGGGCCATCTGACCATGGATTTCTTGGCTGCTTCACTCCATGCCTGCTCAAGAAACCGGTTATTATGTGCTAAATGCAACTATTTCTTTTTGATACATATAAATCGTTAATGAACTACATTTCCTAAATGATACATGAGAACACTCTTAGTTAAGAGATCAATAATACCAGTGCAAAGTGATGTTGAATTCCCCCTTGTTATAGACATTGACATATACTGTTTCACCTGTGTAGGCTTTAATAATTGGCCCTGGAAATCTTCCATTCACAGTCAACAATGTTTTGGTGCAGCATAGTCTTGTGTACTTAGCTTCTCTCACCTGCAAAATTCATCAAATTAGTTATTATTTAGTTGTTTACTATGCTCTAAACTCTAGTGTTACAAATCAAAGGCCATGGTACTCAGCATGCAATCTCATGCATAATCTTGGGAATTATGGTAAGTTTGCAAATTAAATGGTAACAATGAATTATGATGTGGTGAAACTCACAACAAAATGGTACTCTCTTGGCCTTTGGGAATTGATACCAACAACGAAGAAAAAACTCCAAAGAATTTGTAGGAAGATAGTTTTCTTCCCAAGCAACAACATTTTCATGACAGAAAATAAATGTTTAACTCCTGCTAGATGTCATTGCCATCATGCCATGGAGACATTTAATAGGAAGAAGATCATTGATCCTTTACTTTTGAAAATTTCTTTACCTTAAATAAATAAGATGTAACCTTACTTGCTGTTAACAACAAAATACTACAATACATGAAGAATATGCATGTTAATAGAAATGTATCATAATCACGTTGGTTACTAGATGAAATTTCTGGCTGTCTAACATTTTGTCAAACCAGAATATCTTAATCAGGATAAGAGTGTCTGTGTTAACTATTACAATAGAGGAAAAGAATCATTCTAACAAAATGCTTTTACACCATGTGGAATTAAATGTGTTATCTATTTCTTTCTTTAGCTAGGATTTTACACTACTACATTAAACTTGTGGAATTAAAAGTGTTTGAAAGAATTTATGAATTACTTCCTGAATCTGAAGTATATGGGTATGGATTGAATTTGTTTATGTTAAAAAAAAAGAAAAAAGAAAAATGGGGATTGCTCTTTTCTATTTTGTTGGACATTTCATTAGTTTTACAATGAATCATTTTAACAAGTAGTACACTCTTTGTTGATTGAGTTATTGTTCTCTCAACTGCCATAGTTACCATACTCAAATATTGAATAATGTTACCTTTTTAGTGCTTCAACTGTATTATTGGTTTTATACTTGCTATGGTGTATAGGTGGTGAATTTGCAATAGTCAGTAGAAGATATATTCTTTTCAATGAGTAATGTAATTTTGCACATAACTACGAGTTGTTTTTAGAGTAAAGATTGTAAAAGTAGAACTCTTAGCATTGGATTAAAATTGATCTTAGACACCAAAAAAAAAAAAAATTGATCTAAAATTGCAATGTCAAATTCGCTTTTTTTTTATTTTTTTATATTATGAACTAACATTCATGTGGTAGGTAGTGTCAGTCAACGGTTCCCACATTCGCTTGCACCATTTCAATATAAGGCACTAATTTCATTTGAGTTTTTTTTTTTATTAATATAAACGACTAATTTAATTCGTTAACATGGCATCAAATATCAAAATTGAAAGAACTTCTGAATTATTTCCCATATTTACGTTCCTACAACTAAGGTAGATGGTTATCATTGGTATTTGTTTATATTTAAAGAAAAAAAAACGATGTAGATTGATCCTTTATTAATGAATTTATCTCAAAAATATAGTAGCCTCTGTCTTTAATGAATAAGTGGATTAATTAATTCACCATTTCACCATTTGTTTCTTCAATGTATATAATAATAACAAATGTGATTTTTGTAGAGAGATAGCTACTTAAATCTTAATCAGTGGTATTAGGTTTAAATCTCATAATTTTAAAACTTAGCTTATGATATTTTAATATACAAAGAAAGATATTATAAGTTTATAAGTTATAATGAAAAAAGATCTCTCGTATCTGAAATATTTGGTAACAAAAAAAATTAACAAAAAACAACCAAAATTTGCTTTATTTAATATTTATTAATTGTTGTAAACTTATAATAATTAATTAATGATAAATAAGATAAATTCTTGCGTTTTTTTCCCCTAGCATTACCGTTTGTTAGTATACATTACATATTAACCTCAACTCAAGGATCAATCCTATGATTTTTGTTAAAAAAAAAAAAAAAGAACAACACAAGAAGAAGCCCTTAAAGGCTTAGGGCTTGTTTGGGTGAGTTTTTAAAAAAAGATCTTTTTTCGAGTTATCTTTTTTTAAAAAATCTTATAGAGAAGTAAAAGTAATTTTATGTTAAAATATCTCATGCAAAAAGATCTTTTTATCTATCAATTATGTTTGGGTATAATAATATAAAAATACTTTTTTGTTTATTTATTACATGAAAAACATCTTTTTTTTTTAAGGAAAAAAGATCTTTTAAAAAAAGATGTAAATTACAGATTTTCAAAAAAGATATTTTTTTTATTTTTCTAGTGCTTTTATTTTTACTACTAGAAATTTGTCAAACACGCTAAAAAAATAAAAAAATATTTTTTTATTAAAAAAATATCTTTTTTTAACAAAATAATGGCGCCGAAACAAACACTTAAACATTAATCTAGAATATGATTAGCCAGCTAATTCCTTAGCTAAAGAGACTAGAAATATCCCTGGCAGGGTGCGGAAACATGCAGATTTTATTAGTGAGCTGTTGATTCTGGACTTAGTTTGGTATTAAAAGAGGTTTTCATACCAAAACAGGAACAAAGAACAAAGAATACAAAGTACATATCATATGGAGTACAAAAGAAATTTAATAACAAATTGAAAACGAGAAAAACATAAAAAGTACTACTAAACAGATACGGTAAGCAATAATAATAATAACAATAGCAGAAAGAAATTACTTAGGCTGTAAATACTAAATATACAAATCTAAAAACCAAGCCTTATATCAAATGCATGGCTCTTATTTTTCTCGGTTTGCCATGTACGTTAAATAAATGGTCCACACATATGCACAGGAACTATTCAGCAGTGGCTGCAGCAATTGTAAAAGCAATACCAAACCATTAGCATATCAGCAAGAAAAATAGTGACTGAATTGAAGCTATATATCAATTAAAAATCCCAGAAAAGCAAAAGAAACATAGAAGTTATTAACAAAGGCTAACTTCATCCGCCTTTACGAACCTGTAAATGGACTGGAGCGAATTTGAAAGTAACAAAATCGCATGCAGGCCAGAACATAGCACCACCTATCATCGTCGGAAGTAGATCTCGCTTCAACCTGGTAATAATTTGAGGCACACTTTCACCTGAAATTGACATAGTAACTAAGTTTCGAATAAAAATGTAAAAGCCAGAAAGAGGCTATAGAGAAATATTGAGAACTAGCACAGAAATTAAAATGGCTAGAAAGAGACATGGAAACTGGTAAACAGACCCATATATGAGACTGAAACAATTTGATAGCAAATAAGGTCAGTGAACAATCTCATAAAGTTGTATAGTTGAATATTTATATAAGGTCAACATTTATAATGTTAATAATAATCACCTTGTACAGCACCATTATAAGTGAAGAAAACAGTATTGATGACAGGACCAAATACAGCCTGCCCCATGAAAATCTTCTTCAAGGTTGCGGAAACATCTCTTTTAGGTAAAATTTTGGACAGATGATTGAACCACAAATGCTGTGATGGCCCCAGGATTAGCAACCCATATACTGCCATTCTAAATGTCCTTTTAAAATCATATGAAGCAGAAGAAGATGAAATCATCTAACAAATTTATAAACCAGTATGTTAGTGAAGATACAAATGCCACAGCAAAGATAGTATAGTTAAAATAACGGGCAATTTTTAACCGACAACCATGCTGTTAAAAATAAATAGAGTGCATTCCTAGACCATGGTTAGAAATTGAAAAATAGTGATAAAAATATAAATTCAATGAAGAATAAATCATGCAATGCTCTCACAGTCCATATCTTTCAACAAATTATTTCAGATACCAGCTCAACAATGTGTAAGGCTATACCACAAGCAATTGAGTTAAAAAGAGTAGTAACTAACTTGGTGATTGCTATCATACTTTAATAATCATTCACTATGAAGATATTAACATAAGAACCAGAAGATTATCAAAGGATCAATTTGTAAAGCAAACAGAGGTTATCATAGTGTCATACTCTTGATTTATTTTAAAAAATAAAAATAAAAAAATATTGCATAAACAAAAATGGTGTGATACAAAGAGCAGGCCTGCAAATTTATGATGTAAAAGTTTGAAGTTGAATATAAACAGTGAGGGATCCTAACACTAGCATTTTTCTCAAGCACAAAACAACCAAATGCCAACCTCAAAATCTCAAAACAGAACGAAATTCATCTTTGCAATTCTGCATTTCTGCTAATAACAGTTACAACCCGCAGAGGATAAGATAGTATAAAACTACAAAAATGCTATTTGTACACCAAAATCAGCCACTAAAATCAACCACTAATGTATTTGTACATAAATACATGTGTGGTTTAATTTATTTTTAATGTGTATTTATATTCCAACATGTATTTTATACTGATAGCTGACTTCGGTGGTTGATTTTAATGTACATGTAGCATAGTCTATAAAACTAATACCTTTTCACGCCTCATAACTAAGTCATCAAATAAATACACACATGGGCTAATTAAGCAACATAATGTTGCTAAGAAACTAGACAAGTTACCAGAAACAATGATCAATAGTAATACTTGTTCTTGAATAATGTTAAATAACAGACAGAGTATATAGATTTGAAGGTAAAATGAGTATGTGAAGAGTATTACCTGAGAAGTGAAGTCAGAGGCAGTGAAAATAAAAGAAGAGGTAAGACACTTAGTGACAATGGGGTGTTCTTCAAGCTTACGAAGGTACCAACCCACAAAGCCAAACTTGGCAGAAGAAGAAGAAGAAGAAGAGAAGGAAGCTTTGTTGATGATACGGTCATAAGGTCGAACAGCTGGTGGGCAAGGTGCATGGAACGGCGTCTGTTTACCGTTTAGTAGGAAGCGTTTGGTAATGTTTCGCGACATCGACATCATCATTATGCTGTGTTGTGTGTTTACGCGTCAACAACAAGAAGAACAACAAAATCAATTCCAGAAACAAATGTTGTTGCTCATGCCATTGCCATGTGATGAAGGAGGAAAGGAACCTACTCCAAAGTCCAAACTTCCCCTTCCTCTGCTTTCCTTTCGCAAAGTTAGTTAGTTAGTTAGGTTTTTTTTCATAACTTAGCCTTTTCTTTCTTTCTTTCTTTCTTTTTTCTTTTTCCATGAAGAGTGAATACCGGAAAGTAAATCTTTTTTATGACTTCCACGGAGTGAGTTAACTATTCAGTCAACCCAAATTTATTGTAAGAAAGTAAATACTTAATAGACAAGACTTTGGTTTGGGCCTATAACCAAAAAATAGATTGGACTCTGTTAATCTATAACTGTAGTTAAATTAGTTCATTAATTCGTTTAAACAAGTGATTCATCTTATATATGCAACAACCAATTAGTCAATGACCTATTTAGACTTACTGTAAATACTAAATAGTTAAAACTTAGCAACTAAATAAAAAGAGTCGAAGCCAATGAATTATAGCTCAAATAACATAGTCTCTTTATACTCAATTAAGAGGTCGCAGATTCGAATCTCGTATCTTTAGTAAAAAAGAAATAAAAATAAAATAAAAATAAAAAGAGTTGAAGCTTGAACAACCAACTTGTATTTGTTGGTGCTTAAGTAACCTGCTCGCTTAAGCAGGTGTCGAAAATTCTTGGATATACATTACAAAAACAATATAGCCAAATCTGATAAACCTCTTCAAATAAAGTAACTGAAAGCATAGAAAGATCAACCTGAAGATTGTGATGAAATGAGACTTGGATTTGAGACATTATTATTGTTAACTGATGATAAAAGACAACACTCCGAATTAAGCTAACTAGAGTCACTAGTTAATCCTGAATTTGAACAGGCTCAAGACCATTATCAATAGAAGCCTTCACAGCATCCACAACCAGTTGTGTTTTCCTGCTAATAGTTGGCCACGTGTCCTCCGGTTTTGTGTTATTGTACTTAATTTCCCCAACCAAACGTGCAAATTCACTAATCAAAAGTGCCTCTTGAGGGAGATCAGTGTGAACTACATGTTCACTTGGATTTGGAGCCCAGCCAATGGAAAGCTCAACCCAATCAGAGTTTGAGCTTGTTGAAAACTTGGCCTCTTTCTCTTGGTTAGGAATGGCATAATCATGAACACGCAATGACCCTTTTGTCCCCATTGCAACTATGTCCATTGACATGTCCGAGAGAAATGAACAATAGAAGGTTGCTACTTTGTCATCTTCCCAGGATAGAGAAGCAGCACAAGCTAGAATGACACCAGCATCATTGTATGTGGGTTTGTGCAATGCTCTTGCTGTTTTAGGTAACTCATAGTTTGAAGCCCAGAGAATTGTGCCTATACAATAGAACCCAATGTCACCAAGTGCACCTAGAGCATCAAGATCTGGCTTCACTCGAATGTCATTCTCTAGAAAGTAAGGAGTAACTCCATAAGAAAAGGTGGAGTGGACCTATTATCATGTAACAAACAAAGAAATCAGTAAGTAAATTTGAACCATATGCACTTACATCGGTTAGTGGTCTTGAAGGATCAAAGATTACTTGCTTGTCAATTTGGTTTCAAAAAATCATACATTCTAACTTCGTCATTCAAAAATTGCATCACAAAAAGATTCATGTCATGTGTCATCAACTAACTCACGAACAAAACATCTATTCAACAAATGTATTTTTCAAGAACCAATTTAAAACATTTGATATCTGTTGAAACTTGAAAGGGTTATGCTATACACCAAAATCAGCCATCAAAGTCAGCAACCAATATAAAATATACATTGAAAATAAATTAAACCACACATGTATTTATAAACAAATACATTGGTGGCTGATTCTAGTAGCTTATTTTAGCGTACAAATAACATTTCTTAACTTAAAACATAAGAAAAATGTTAGGAGGCGATCAAAATTTATTATTTTTTGTCATTATTTAACTATTAACTCAATTTTTTAGTCTAATTATTTTAGTTTAATAATTCAACAACATATTTTATTTCATATTTTTAAAAAAATAATAAATTCTGATGCACCATTCCTCTAAAGATAATATTTTTAAGAAAGATTTTGAATATTAACTCGTACAAAATATATACACACATAAACAAAAAGAGGAAGGTAATTTAGGTGCTTTTTTGGAAAAGTTTCTTTTTTATATATGATAAAGTGTTGTCATTACAGTATACGAAGTCTTGGTATAAAGAATCATATTTCTAAATCATTTTTTTTCTTGGTATAATAAATAGAAGTCAATTTTAAACACAAGACCAGTGGCTATTACTCACAAAATCCACTGTTATAATGGAAAGTCAATTTTATCCATTTTCTTTAAATAATTGAATGGAATTAGTATAGGTAAAGCATTATTGTTCATAATGTTCATATATATATATATATATATATATATATATATACCGATTGAAGGCGACCAAAGTGATTTGGATCTGAGATGAAGTGAAACATTTTGGTGGTCCTAGGGTGGTGCAGCCACATGGTATCATCCATGAACTGCACACCGTTGGATCTACAAGCCTCCAAGATCTTATCGAGATCGGAAACGCTGAGAGCCACCGGAGTCTCAAGCAGGATGTGCTTCTTCCTCTGAGCAGCAAGCACCGCCCACTTCACATGTAAGCTTGTTGGAAGTGGCATGTAAACCGCATCAACTTCAGGGTCTTCTACAACCCCTTCGTATGAACCATAAACCTTCATTAACATAAATTAATTAATCATTAGTAACATATAGTCCAATTAGTTACTTAATTAATCGAAGGAATTGATTGAAGAAACCTTAGCATTGGGTGGGAGACCATTGGAGGCTACGAACTTGGTGGCTTTATCGAGGGAGCGGCTTCCGACGGCGACGATGGTGGCGTTGGGAGCGAGAGTTATGGCTCTTGAGACCTTCCTAGCCACGTCAGCGCAACCAACGATTCCAAATCGTACTGGACTTGCTTCTTCTGCCATTGTTGTTGACTTAGTTAGCTTGTTGCTGTGTAGATCTTGCTGCTTCTAACGTATGGTTGTTATGGAATCTAAATCATATCGTTGTATATTATTTTATCAGGGAAATGATTTTGTTATCAGAGATTAGAGATTGCGGTTAAGAGACAACAACAACAGCGATAATTATATTTACAACACCATTTCTGTCAAGATCTACCAATTCTTATTTATAATTGTGTTTAATATTTATAATTGTGTTTAATAGAAATATTTTTATAAATATATCTAATAAAAATATTTTTTTTATAATTATATTTAATAAAAATGTCTTTATAAATATATTTTTTGAATATATCTCTTTATATATATATTTAAAATATAATAACTAATTATTATTAATAATAAATTAATAGATAATATATTAGTATTTTATACTTTTTCTTATATTTAATCATTTTCACTTCAATCAGTGCTATCTCGCCGAACACGTGTTCTTGTTTCTACAAAATATCTAATATTTTATCAAAATTCCCACCGGTGCACACAACAAATATTTCCACCAAAGTAATAACCTAAATATTTATTAATTAACTTTGATTGTATATATTATAGGTTATTAGGTCATGCACTTTTTTCTTTTTATCAAGGCTTCGTCCTATATCACATTTTGTACCTAAATTCTTATTATAACAAAGGTTAGAATAATAAAATATTTTATTAATTAAAATAGAATATTCAATTAAATATATATTAAATATATTTATTTTATTTAATAAAATATTATGTTTTTTAATATTTTTATCATATTAAAAATTTAAATAAAATTTAATATGATATAAAAACTCAATTAAAAAATATATATATAAAAATTTAACTAAAAATTTAATAAAATTATAAAAATTAATAGTATAATTAAACCTATATTATATATTATTATATAACACACAGGCAATTGAGATAAAAAAAAATTATACACCAAAAATTAATTATTAAATCAACTATTATATATTTATATATAAATATATATTATTTAATTTATTTTTATATAACTTTTATATTTTAATATATATTTTATACTAATAATTAATTTAATAATTAATTTTTATGTATTTCTAATATGGTTGATTGAAATAACCTTTCTCACTAAAATGCTTCATTATGTGTTTTTATGAAACATTAATAGGCGAAGTATTTATTATTTTACATTTTTATTTATATTATATTTTAAAAAAAAACCAATGTTTCACTATTAATCAATGAAAATTACTAAATTAAGCAATGTTATTAAATTCTTTGGGTTCCATAATTAATGATGGTAGATTCAAATTTTATAAAATAAAAATTCATCTTTTTTTATAGTCTCTTTGCTTAATTTTCTTGATAACATAGATGTGTATATATATATAATTAAGTATAAATTGCATGCTGATTATTATACAGTAAAAATTTTTTTCCCGTAGATAAAGGATATCTTCACAAAATGTTTCAATCTCATATTCAAAATTAATTCTAAAAATTCAATGATACAATATTTTTTATATTCTCTATGATCATTATTCCATAATAGTTAGGAATTAGGATTTCATTTTTTTTAAGGGAAGAAGAACAAATCAACAAACATTCAAAACAACTCAACATTATTATTCTCACATAGAAAGGTTAACATAACTTTGATGATAATGCCACGTAGCTGAACACAGTGCCAGCCGGCTAAAGACTCAACCCCATGATGAAAAGTTAACAGCGTAATTATTGAGACATTAACTATATAGTAAGATAATGGAAAAATATGAAAAAACAATAGACTTATTGTATAATACATATAATGGGGTTTAATTGAAATTAAAAAATAATTATGAGTTATTAATTAATTTTATATTATTTTTAATTTAAAATTTGAAATTAACAGAATTGCTCTTAATTATAGACTCAAATCAACTAATTAGATTAAAATGAGATTCTCCCTGTGTCATGTCATCCTCGATCAGACGGCTGCCCCATGCGTATCTTTCTACCTCCCAGAGCAGTTCACTGTCCAGCACTGCGTCCTGTTGATCGGCTTCCTCCTTCATCTACGATCGAACAGTCCACCGCCAATAACAACTAACCGGGCAGCGCCGCCATCTCCTCCGCACAGAACGCAGTCGGTTTTGACTCCTTCAGAATGACAGAATTGCAAGAAGAACGTGTTTTAAGTGAGGGTCCTCCTTTATGCACATCACATTGTCGAAATTCATTAATGGAGGTCGATATTGTTGAACCTTTAGTTTGTGTAGCCTCTGACGTTTTAGAAAATTTACCATACGAACAAGAAAACTTAGCCGGCGATATCGCAGGCCACGGTCACAACTCGAACAAGGTGAGCAATTATGATCCACAAATTCTGCCATGGATGTTTATTTTGCGTTTAATTTTTATGTGTAGTCACAATGTAAATGTGCTCTTTAATTGTATGGTTATTGAAACATGCAATTGTAGTCGATGAGTTGAGATGCAAATAAATTTATGTTTATTTTATATTTAATGATATCATTACATGCATTGAGGATTAGCTGGAATTAATTAATCAGTTCGTGTTTATATGATTATATCCACGAAGCATATTTTCGTACGTGTTTTTGTATATGTATGTATGCTCTCTTCATGTTAAATAGCATCTTTATTTGCTAATCATCCTACTATGGACTTATGTGCTTATATGGATGATGGGATAGCATAATTTAATTTTTTGGTATACTTACATGAATGCATTTTTATCTATGGTGTGCGTATGTTATCCCTACATGATGATCATGCAAGTATGTAAAATAGATAACCATAGGGTGATGCAGTGGCTGAATTTGTTGACTAAATTGAAGTGAATACTACCTGTATTTGCAACATGCTAACCATGGAATACTTATATGAGTGTTGTAATCATGTAATGGTATGTTTATATGCTCACTGCATATTTTTTAGATATATGCTCATATGCTTTCTGAATGTTATTTTAATATTTTTCATGCTTATGGCATTATATGGTTATGTGTTTCCTACATTTGTATAGATTAATCAATTATGAAGTTATTTGAATGGTTTATAATGAAAGATGTGCTTATGTTCTATATTCATCTGATGAAAAGAGTGTGTGCATGTAAATACACAGGAGAAGAATTTTGTGACTAGAGTGAAAAAAGAAGCCACGAAAGGGTGATTAAGGCCCATTAAATAATAGCCAAAACGGAACTAATAATTCCTCATGATTTTCATTGAATTTAAAAAAAAATAACAGGTGGAATTAATTAAATAATACATGAAATGAAAAAAATAATTCTCTTTGCTTGATTTGTAGCTATTGATGTGTTTTCGGTGATTGTTTTAGAGATTTTATTGAAATGAATTTTGATAAGGATCTTCATCTTTTTGGTTACTCTGTTTGTTTTGAAATTTTAGGCCACGCAATTATCGGATGTTACAGATGTTGGAAGTGAAGAGATGGAGCTTGGTAATGAGGTGATGGAGCTTGGTGATTTACCTTTTAAGCTTACTTTTGTGTAGTCATAATGTTCATGTTTGATTTGATAACTAATAGTAATTAATTTTTCATTCGGATTAATATAAAATACAGTTACCAGATCATAGTTGCCTACAAGAAGACGAGATACCAAGAGTTGGAATGCGGTTTACTCAGTTACAGATGGCTCATGACTTTTATGTGACTTATGCAAAGAAAGCTGGATTTGCAACTAAGATAAGGACGACAACATTTGATAAGATCACAAAGGCTCCAATTAACCAAGCTATACACTGTAATCGCGACGGGATCCGCGAGTCACGTGTTAAACCACCAATGCGGAAGAATACGATTTCAGCTGCTGGGTGCAAGGCAAGGATATATGTAAAGTTTGATAAAGACGTGCAAGACTGTGTTTTGCTCAAGGTTGACTTGACACACTCTCACCCCTGTTCACCGAAAAAAGCAGTGCACTACCATGAGTATAGGCAGCTGACCATGCATGTGAAGTGCGTGATCGAGGATAATGATGAGGCTGGGATTCGACCAAATAAGACATTCCTTGCTTTGTCAAATGAGGCTGGTGGCCCCTCTAACTTAGGATTCTCAGAGAATGATTTAAGAAATTATATAACAGCAAGGCTTCGAACTAGCAACGTGAATGCAGATGTCAGGGAGATGATGAGCTACTTCAGGAGAATGAAGGACATCAATCCGAACTTCTTTTACGCGGTGAAGTTGGACGAGGAGTGTAAATTTAAGAGTGCAGTATGGCTTGATGCAAGGTGTAGGGCGTCGTATGAATACTATGGAGACTTCGTGTCAGTTGACAGCACGTGCAGTACAAATAAGTACGTAGTAGTTTAATTAGTATTTTTTCCTTTTCTTGATAAAACGCTATTCAATCGTGATTGGCATTTCTTACATCTGGTGTGTTTTTCTGGTAGGCATGGATTACCGTTTGTCTCGTTCGTTGGGGTCAACCACCATGGTAGGTCGACCCTCCTCGGTTGTGCTTCGTTGGGGAATGAGGAAATCTTAAGTTATGAGTGGGTTTTTAGCCAATGGGTGAAGTGCATGGGAAGTGCTCCACAGTGTATCATAACCGATCAATGTCGATCCATTTACCGTGTGATCAAAAATACTTTACCCGACACACGCCACCGATGATGCATCTGGCATATTATGAATAAGTTACCTTCCAAGCTTGGGGGTTACCGCCGGTACGGAGCTTTGTATGTTGACCTAAACGACATTGTGTGAAACTCTCGGACCGAGGAGTCATTTGAAGATAATTGGGCTGATTTTATAGATGAGTACAACTTACATAACAATACATGGCTGTCAGGTTTGTTACTATACGATTACTTCACACGCTTTTATTGCTATTGGTTGGCATCTGAATGTTTAGTTTATCAGTAATTTTTTATACGGATGTTCATTATAGTATACATTTAGATGTTTAATACATCAGTGCTTGTGGATGGTCATTTATCAGGTGTAGTAATATGTTTGGTGTATGCTTTCTATGCTTAATTTGGGATTATTTATTTCTTGTAGATCTTTATGATGACCGACGTATGTGGATCCCAATATACTTCAAGGGTGAATTTTGGGCAGCAATGCAGAGTACGCAAAGGAGTGAGAGCATGCACACATTCTACGGTGGATACTTACACAGTAAAACTAGCTTGGTTCAATTTGTTCACGAATATGACAATGTGCTTGGAGTCAAGGAACAGAGGGAACTGGAGGATGATGCTACAGACTCGAGGGGGTTTATCCCTTGTGCAACCACCTCGCCTATGGAGAAACAGTTTCAGCAAGAGTATATCACGAGCATTTTTAGGGATGTTCAAATTGAGTTTGTGAAGAAGGCTAACTGCAGAGTTTCTGCAGTTGATGAACAGGGTCCATTGGTCTGCGTGAAGGTGGAAGAGGAGAAACTAGTTAACGATACTATTCTATGCGTTCCGTACGATGTTCACTTTGACCATTCGACATAGGAGCTTCGTTGTGAGTGTAATCTTTTTGAGAGTTCAGGTGTGTTGTGCTGTCACTGCCTTGAAGTTTTCCATTCGTATAAAGTGTACAAAGTACCTTCTTGTTATGTTCTCCCTAGATGGAGCAAGAAGATAAAGCGCAAGCATACGTATGTCAAAAGTAGCCATGATGTCAGTCGGTCGGATGAGAGTCATGTTGTATTCAGGGGACTGTGTGCACACTTCTATAATGTTGCTCAAGAGTTCATCGGTGACGATGACGAAACAGCATTGCTGCATGTTGATTTGGAAGAAACAAGGGCCAGGTTGGATGCGCACCCTGCCAAAAAGAGGTCCGAGGGCGTGTCAAAGACCCAGACCAACATTGGCTCACAGAGTTCGAACGATGTCGGTGTTAATGACATACTAGGCCCAACGAAGGTCACCACAAAGGGCAGGCCAAGGAGTAAGAGGCTCGGCGCTGCCCTTGAGAAGTCCTTTAAGAATTCAAGACGGAGAAAACAAAAGAATTCATCCCCGTTAGATGTTTAGCTTAATCTCAAGTTTGTATGTTTATTTGTATATTACTATCCTAGAACATAACTGTTGGACTTTTACTTTCTTTTTTTTAGGCAAGAGGTTCGTCTGGATGCATTTCAAGATGTAAACCATGGTTCTTTTACTGGCCTTAATGTTCCCGAACAAGCCGGTGGTTTCATGTCTTTGTTAAGCTCCTTCAAGAAAAAGTAGGATTAGTTGGACAAGGTTGTGATAGTGTATATTTTCTCATCTCTGTATTTAAAGGATTCATGTTAGTTTCAAGGTTTTAAGACAGCTGTTGCAAAGGTCCACATGTTATTAATTGCAAGAACCATTTTTCCATTTGGTAGAATGAGGAAATTTTACCAATTTTAATTCGTGTCGACTTAATGCATAACTTGTATAATTGATGGTTATTCTGTAATTTATGAGACATTTTAGTTGTACCCGATTTCTACATGCTTTACTGTATAATTTTTGGGCACGTAGCTATTCGTCATGGACATTGTTTTCACGTATTTTTAAAGAACTAAAGTGGATGTTCATTCCCATAGTTGTTCAGATGTTCATTTTTACTCTAAGCAAGGATGGTTAGCCGTTAGTATTCGTGTGTGTAGGACTTGGTTGTTATGTTTAGGTTTTGACCCTGTTAGATTGGATGTTCATTATAGTAAGGTATAGGATGTTCAGTTTAGCTATATTGGTGAATGGTTAGTGGTCACCTATTTCAACATGCACAAATATGACAACTTTACCAAACAACCTTGAGAAATTTGGGATTCTAACATCTAAAAAGACATGGATAAATTTTTAGGTGACATAACCAATAAATCATTGTACTGTAGAAAAACAAAAAATATGCCATGCAATCAAGTCTTTCTAATGTGACAAAAGAAATTCTTAAGCATGTCAGCAGTAAGTAAACTCAGTATAAACTGGTAGTTCAATTCATTGTAACTATGTCCTAAGTAAGCAAGTTCTTCCTCCCTTTGCGCATTGCCCCCTTCGGTAATCCCTCCGCACGTTCAATCAATGACCGTGTGCTAGGTGCAGTGTATGGTGAACTAACGTTCTTCTTCTTGTTCTGTGGTGCATTGCGACGAACAGGTTTATCCTTGTGTTCCAATAACGAAATAAGCTGGTGGACCAATGAATTATGCGAGCAACAAATAATGTCTAGCATCAACTCCATCATGTCTGATCCGAGTGAATTCTGTGGGTAGATTTATCAGTTGGTTTAGTATTAAGAACGGTTACAGTGATATTTTTTCAAGATCAATCATGACATTTGCGTAAATATTTATTTAACAAACCTCAACGCATTCACAAAGTTCACGATCTTCGGTCCAACTTTCCATCAACTTAATGACACACATGCCACAGTCAAGGCTACAGGACAATAAAATGCTATTGCAATTAGGTTGAGAAAAACCAAGTTACATGGTACGACACATTTTGAAATGAAATCTAAAAAAATCCTCAAATTTGGGTTATAATTTCATCTCACTTGTTCGGTTGCTTTAAAACCCTCGCATACGAACGAGCTGGGCCGTGCGTAGTCCGAACAAATGCAGGAATAGCAATGCTTGCCATATCCTCACATAGTCTTCCCTGAAACTCATGGAACGAACATAGTCCAGCAAAATGAAATAGACTAGAACTTGTGCGGCTGTATATTGATTAAAATAATTATGGTATCTTACCACATATGCATCGAGCTTTATTCGTTTATCATCTTATGGTCCATAATGCAAACTGTCGAGAATAAGTAAGCGCTTCGCAATCACATCAAATGCATATACCCACCAATGGCCCCTCCAACAATAAGGAATTAACCACTGCAGCAAGCAGTACATATGAAGAGGTTTTTCATGTGAGAAAAAAAAACATAACAAAATAAAACATATTGATCTCATTCGACCTTTCAAGAACCTAAACATTCTCAAATCATGTGACAACCTATTTTCAACAGGTATTTAAATACAAAACAGCAACTCACCCATTTTCTCTTAGCTGCTACTACTTTGTCAAAGAACCTAGTATCATCACCAAAGCTTGGACTAAGACCATCATAAATTGGTGTCACACCATCCATAAATGTTTCTAGACTACCATTTTTTATAACTGATTCCTGCATACCCACACATAGTAAGAATCCCAAGAAAAAGCTCTTTTCACATTGTAATAAGAATGTAATTACCAATATGCCTGGACACATGCAATAGAATTCTCGCTTGAACCTAGATGATTGAGTGTCATTGAAAGAATAGCACATCCATTGAATTACCTACACAGAGTATTCAGCAAGTGTAATTCAAACACCGATATAAGGATAGGGAATTAAAACGCATGCTTAAGTTCATATACTTACAAAGCTATTTACCCAACTGCGATGTTTCAAGGTCCAGAAGTCCTTCCTTTGAATACCATGTAGTCACGCCCTTCATAGGAAGCTAAATCTTGATTTTTATTCAACGACAGGTTAAGTATCCATGTTCTGATTTGTGTCTCCTTAGTCTCCCCCAACTTTATTTCTTTTAGTCTTGGATGAATTGAATGTATTGGGGAAAGGGTTGGAGTCTTTTCAAGCTGAGTTAAACCAAGTGAAAAGCTCGGTCTACCTGGACTCGGTATATGATAGGCTGATTTTATTAGAAACACCATTTGCAGGGGTTGCATGATTATGGCTTTTGTTTGGTGCTCCTGTTCAACATTATTGAGTACTTGCTCAAATTCAGGACATTGAACGATAGAGATGTCAAATTCGCTGCAAACGAATCGGACAAGAAGTTAGCTAAAAGAACAAGGCATGCCTAGCTAGATGGCTAATCACATGACATGGGTGTGAAACAATAAAGAAGAAAAACATATAGCAAGGTAATCAATAATCCACTAACTGGTCAAAATCATAGTCACTGAGCTGTACACGTGCTGCTGGCGGTGTGTGTGGAGATCCATTTTTCAGGTCAGTTTTTCCTGCTTGATGACTTTCATGATTGTCGTTCAACACTGGATCTTCTTGTCTTGCATCATGTGGCGGAGGGTGCTGTTGGAATAACCGTATCCTTCTAGCAAGCGGCACGTGGTCATCATCGTCAGATTCCAGGACTACCAACGGCGCAGCAGTGCTTCCTGAGACATCTCCTCTTGGAATTTCTTTTTTGGTGCCTCGTCTAGATCGGCTCCTACGGACAGGCAACTTTCTCCTCGTACCAGTCTTGGATTGCTGTGATGTAAATTCTTGCATATCGTCATTTAAATCAACAAACAAACAACACCCTACTAAAGTGAACAACTATATCATACTAAAGTGAACACCCAAAAATCTAATAAAGTGAACATCCAATTCAAATGATCACATGAGCTATCCTACAGAAAGCAGATCACCTTATCCGTCTCCTTATAGCTTGGCGGAGATGTAGTCTTGCCTTAGGTAGACGGAAATTGGTCAGTGTCCTTACATGGGCTTTTACACCCTCCTTTCTCGTTAACTGCTTTACTCGAATACTTTTTCTTATGTTTTTTCTCTTTCATTGAATTGTGGACTAGGCAACCATGTGTTCAACATGGGACAACAAATAGATGAAAAAAAGCTAATGTGAACTTTCAAGCGTTTGGGAAACAGAACAAAGTCACATTCGTTCATCAAAACTAACCATCTATGGCCACACTATATTTTACATCCAAAACCCAACTACAGTGTACATCCTCAATTACAACCACACTAATCATCACTAAAATCTATTTTCACACAATGAATCAACTAGGCAGCCCCATCAAGCAATTCTTTCATACATAAAAAGCCATCCAAATAAATTTATCATAAGTTATCTATCCATTTCATATTAGAACCTAATTCGAGCATCCTAAATCCTCCTGTTTAAGTAACAAACTAAACTCAAATAAAACCTTAATAAAAACATGTAATCATAAGTTATCTATCCAATTCAGATTAGAACCTAATTTGAGCATCCTAAATCCTCCTGTTTAAGTAACAAACTCAACTCAAATAAAACCTTAATAAAAATAAGACACAACAATTGTATTCAAACAAGCTTTCAACATAAAAACATGTAAATATCATACACGATCATTGAATTTAGCTCTTCTAACCATTCTTTTATGAACTTCATATATCAAAACAAGCCATACAGCCACATAATGAAGTTACTTTACAATTTTGTAATCGCAAATTCTATGATAACGATCAACCATCATATCACATAAGTAAGGATCCAATTAATTGAGCTCACGAGCTTTCATAAGGAAAGCAAATCACCTTTTCTGTCTTCCTATATCTTGGAGAGGGTGAAGTCTTCCCTTCGGTAGACGGTGATTGGTCAGTCTCGTTGTGGGGCCTTTTACACCTTCTCATCTCGTTAACAGCTTTACTCAAACAATGTTTCTTCTGCTTTCTCTTGTTCCTTGTATTTTTTACTATGCAACCCTGTGTGTTCAACATTTGGTAAAAAAAGAGATTCCAAAAATTCAATGTGAACCGCCAATTGCAATTTTTGTTCAACTAGAATTTATAAAATGCTTTATTAGAGATTAAACATGTGAGATAACGTCGTCGGCTTTCTTATCAAGCGCATTAGTTGTCCATTCAACAATCCAGGGTTTGGGTACTCGACATGCATGCAACAGACCATGCTTCAAGCACTGAAAGTACAAAACCTATAGAGAAATAACTTAAATTTTAGGAATTACACCTACGGTCATACATCGATTTTAAATTAAAGTAACTTATTGCATTACCAGCAACACGAACATGCACCTGCCGCATGTTTCCCTGCTCTCGTCTTAGAATTTCCTTATCGCAACCCGCAACCACTTTAATATGTGATACGGCCAATGAAACCTTCTAGGGTTCGACACATCTAATATCGGAGGGAGGTGCCACGGAGAAATAGTTTGTTGGCTTGTGGGGTTCAGAAACATCTTCAAAACAACCATGATAAAGTATCTTCTAAAGCTCATCCTCTGTTGCTCAGTCTCTATTGGATAAGCAAAGACAAACTCACGCAGTTGGGTTGTTGTTTTCTTCTGAAACTCCACCTTAATTACCAGATGCGATGGATTTTTTTCTGCAATTCTGGGATTGGCTCGCCTACGAGGAATGGAACAGTTTGCCACAATCACTAAGTGTCAACAATGGAGAAAGTAAACCAGGGAGGAAAATTTTTACATCCTACATAACTACCACTAACCATGAGAAGGTATGCCGAATACACTGCCAATAAGTTCGGCGCTAATGCGAATGTCCCCTGCGTCCACCATGAGCGTGTTTGTGTCAACGTCATAAGCCCTGGCTAGTTGGAGCATGATGTTCTGTTTCACATGCCATTATGGTACGCGGCACAGGAAACCAAATCCTATGGCCTCAATCTCGTCCAACTTAGCTTGCGCATGATGTCATTCCAGGTGGGTAAATAAGTTATTAATGTAGCAAGGTAAGCACCTGGTCTCTACCAGTTTCTGTTGAGCAAAACCAAAAAAGATCAGAATAACGTCATAAAAAATATGTTGATTTATTGATGTAATCTTTTTGTTACATTTTTACCCATCTGAGTTTGAGTTCAGCCGGTATACATATTGATTTGTTCGAGCAGCGTGGTAATTTGCTCACGCAATAATACCCCTGAAACCTTTCAATGTTAACTCATACAGAAGCCGCAGGTGACCTCCAGCCAAATGACATAAATAAAACCATGATATTACTTACCAATTGATGTAACCTAATTTATTGGATCTATATGGCACGAGAATATAACATTAATGCATCGAGGTACATAATAAAATATAGGCATCAAGGATCATAGCATTGTATAAATATCTTCTACATTATGGAAGATAAACAAATATCAAACCTCAAAACTTCCCATTATAATTGGGATGGAAAAGTAATTCATGAATACTTATTTCAGCAAATATACAATATAACTGATCATCCACACACTTTACTAGCGATCAAAATAACTATCGGTCATGTTTATCAACCACACCAACCATCCAATTCCTTATCACAAGGGCTACCCAAACAGCTTTCAAATATCACTAACAAACGAAGACCAGGAGCACAACCGTCAACTACAAGCATACCAATCATCAAGGAAAACTACTTTCACACAATTCATCAACTAGAGAGCTCCATATATTGTTTTCTTCATTCACAAGAGGGCATGCGAATAAATGATTCACAAAAAAGCTATTCCATTCAGGAGACTCCGACATAAGCATATAGAATTGAAATTTTTATTTAACAATCAATAATCATACAAAACCAAAAGATAAAATAAGCTTGTACACTATAAACTGTTGAATGACATAATAAACAAGACCGTTTACAAATTATAAGATGCACCAAAGACACATTTATGGTTTTAGTCCTCTTCCTAACACAAGATTCAGCGACGGCACTTAACTGTTCATCAATAGGTTGGAACAAAGATGATGGATACATGTTTCAGGCGGAATATAAAAAGCCACCAAACAACGCAACGAATAAAAACATATAGTAAGCGGACACCGTGATATCAACTTGTATAAACCAACATGCATGTTGTGATAATTAGTATATAAGAAAAACTAAACAAAGGGGATTCACCTAATAGCAGGTTAGCACGCTTGATTTGTTGAGAGCCTGAACTTGAGATAGTGTGGTTGTTTTATAGCTTCCTGAGGCACCAAAAAAAAATTAATATTATGTAGTTATCCGACTAATGTACCCGGAAGTAGGATTTAAATTGATTAAAGAAGAAATGGCAAACTTGTTTTGCACAAAACAACATGATACATATATGCATCGCAAAGCCACCAACACTTTCCTTTCTCCATATAGCAGACATTACCTTGTTAGAGCTTACTAACTGCAATTTTTTCGCTCAGGTTTACAAATCAAAGGGTCCAGGCTTGAGAATAAAATTATTTTATTGTTATTACAAAGCAATATCATAATGAGCAGGTAATTATTTGGTTACAGTGACAAGAGAACATATTTTCGTATCGAAAATTGTCCAATCTATAGAAAATTTTCAAGACTAAACATCCAATATCATACTAAAGTAACCATCTGATATAATATCAACGAAAATTCAACATTGGTCAAGCAAGAAAACATCAAATTAGATGCACATGGTCCACACAGATACAGGCAAAAAAGGAAAAAAAATAAATTTACACTGATATGAAATCAAAGCAAACAAATTTTTTCGTCCTTTTCCCGCACTAAAGTAAAATCATCATGAATTGCAACAACGTAAATGAACTACCTTTCCAACAATCTCCAGGATGCTACCATCGCACCCAAAGCTTTCTCACCATGGTTAATCACTCATATAACCACCAAAATCTATCTCTAACACAACATGCAACAGCAATAACCCTTCGAAAAAATTAACAACCCCACATACTTACATTATATGGTTAGGATCTTACGCTGATGATGTTAGATGTTTTCCCTGTGCCGAGCACGCGGCTGATTTTCTCGGATCGGATGTTCAGCTGGTGTGTGATGGCGTTGCCCACGCGAGTTAAACTGCTCGAATGCTCCCTTCGGGTGTGAGCGCTCCTCTGCATTCAGCTCTGATCGGAAACAGAGCGCGGATGGACTCCGGTTCAATGACGGCGTGATGTTCAACCACCACTCTCCCTTCGATTCTGATCAAAGGCAGAGTAGGCACGTCTTCGCGCGATCACGGCGGGCTGTTCTCGACGGCCTCGGACGGTCACGAAGGTGGTTTCTCGACGGCCACAGTAAGCCTTTTAAAAAAATATAAAAACAATAATATTAAACTGAGTAAATTTGTAATTTTCTTTAATGCATAATCCCTGTTCATGCACTATGATGACGTATAAGCCGCAAAAATGAGAAATGTAATTAAAACTGAAAAAAAAAAGAATTGGTGGAAGATTATTCTATTCAAGAGTTATATTATTAATTAATTGTTCCATTCGATGAAGCATATATAGTTTTGAAAAGTTGGTTATCTACTCTTTAACAGACTCTCATCTAAAGAACAAATTATTCTTACATTGTTGTAAGAATATTCTTATGGAAAGAATAAAAAATAATTAACATAGTCCAAATAGGTTAGAACTCAGACAATTCAAATTATACTCGATTTTACCTACGATTATATATTTTAAATAGGAAACCACAATTCACATCATGATGCACATAATATGAAAAAAAAAAGGAAAAGAAAAAAAACATAAAATAATTAGTTAATAATAGAACTAAAAAATCTTCCCGCTTTCTAGAACTATCAAAACTACGTTTATTACATAAATAACTTATTATTCATAAAAAGATTCTTTCCATGTATATATATACAGTATATATAATTAGATATTTTTTAAATATTATTTTTTATTTAATTTAAAAAAATAAAAAACAAGTAATATTTTTTATTTTTTAAATAATTGATACATAAAAATAAATATTTAAAATAAATAAATAATAATAATTTTTAAAAACGATTTATTAAAAATTAAAATTTAAAGGACAAATAGTATTTTTGATATATATATATATATATATATATATATATATATATATATATATATATATATATATATATATATATATATATACACGATAAATTAGATCGGATTTTGCGATTTTTTCTTTTACAGTATCTCGCTGACCAATCAATCGAATATTGATTAATACGTAATCGATCGAACACTACTTGAAAACGGCTATTCTGCTCAGAACTGAGAAGTTCTAAATGTTCCTAGAAATTTCTTTACTTTTCGATCGTTCGGAAAGAACAAAAAAAAAACATTTTGTTCTTTCTTCAATAATTTCTAATCTCTAGTAGATCTCTCAGTAGGATTCGAACCCAGATGCAGTTCTGATTATCTGTCAGAAAAAAAAGAACGATTGGCTCTTATAGAATTCTCAAAAAATTCTTCAATTTCTTCCGGAAGCAGATGATTCACGTTCCATGAACAGTCGGCATATATATATATATATATATGCGCTTTAAAATTTTGAAATATAGGGCAAGAGATAGAAATGAATGGCACCTTATGTACACATGTACAAGCTATGCGTTATGAGGAAAAAGAAACATTAAACTAATTCTACAAGCTAAAAAAAATTCCATAAATTTGGTGAAAGATCATGTTCTCTAGTTTTTTTTTAATATAATAATAATTATTTTATATATGAATTTTGTGAACACATGAATTAATGTGACAATGAACAAATGTTAATTATGACAAAGACTTAAGAGAAAATAATAATAATAAGAATGTGCAAAGGATTTCATTAAAGTGATACATTATTTTCCTTGATCTCATTCATTTCTCTTCAAAGGCTCAAGTTTTATTTTATCTCATCTGCTCAATTCTATCTTCTCACACACGTAGACGCCACCCCATTATTATTTGATAGTATATATTCTTCTAAGTATTTCTATAGAAGAAAATAATGAAAAATGGTTTTTGTATAAGCTAAGGTTGGTTTAATTGATGATTCACATGTCTATAAAACAAAAAGTTTTTCCAATTTATTATTATATCATTAAATACAAAATTAATTAATTAATTTAAATAACTTATGTCTATATCTAATGGGAAAGTATGAGGAGCCAATGAAATATTAATACAATGTGTACAATGGAAGTTTATGGAGTATTAGAGATATAATTATTAGTGTTACATTTTACCATCAGCTGAAGCTTTTGGGATGAGTGGTATCATGACATGGTATTAAAGCGCTAGATTCGAATTTTTCGAGAAGATGTTTATTATCCCTTGTACTCGGATGGTTATTCTAAATAGTATAGGAGATGTTCATTTCATAACTCAATAGCTACACATTGTACAAATAGTCCATTGTCTCCCTAGCTGGATCCATATCTAATAACTAGCTAGAGGCCTTAGACTACTACTATTAACCAAGTATGTAATGATCACAAATGTATATTAGGAGGACAATAATTTTTTCTTTGCACTTACTTTATATTTAAATTAATATTTTTTTCTTTTTTTAACTATTATAAAGGTTGTTTTAGTGCTTCTATTTCAATTTTAATGTCTTATTATATTATATTACGGTTGGATATTCAACTGGATTTCAAAAATATTTTTTCAGTCCAAATGCTTTTTTTTTTTTGAAAAATATTGTTGGGTTATGAGATACTATAATCAAATTAATTATATTCTGTTAAATTTAATTTGGATAATATTTATTTACAATAAATTAATTAAAAATATATTATAAATATTGAGTGAAACATCTATCCGATGGTATTTTATTTTAATTTTTTATATTTGAAAATTTGATCATCAAAATTTTTTGTAAATACCATCTTCATCCGTTTTGAAAATTCTAATTGATTGAGATACATAAAACTAATATTATTATCTTAAAATTAATAATAATATATATTATATAATCATCTAGTAAAATTTCAAATTCACATTAACAATAAATTAAAATCAAAGACTCATTCAATAATTTAAATTTAAGAGGATGCACCGACTATTAATAATTATTTAACTTTTAATTTTTTAACATAATGTATAATTCTGAAAAACTCTATTATTTTATATATAGTATTTAGTTTAACATTTAGATTTAGTCACTAACTATTAAAACATTTTTAAAAGTAGTAGCTGTTAAATGGGAAAAAGGAAAATTCATGTAAAAAGTAAAATACTAGACAAAAGTTTCTGTCATAATATATAGGAAAGTGTTCACGTATGGCACTGTGTTTGTGCGGTACGTGATGTTCCCCATTTTTTAATCGTTTAGATATAGTATAAAGTAGTTGAATGGTTAAGATTGGGGCAAGTGGCATTTGGTGAAAAAGAGTGTGCAATACTCATGGTGGGGTCTCAATGGACTGAAAAGGTATCCATTCAGTAAGTAATGAATTGGCATATATGCCCAAAAGTGAGATGCCGCATGAAAGTTGTAGTGGTGTGCTATGCTGAAGCCGAGCCTAGTGTAGTTGGCTTGGGCCCCTAAATTTTTTTTGATCTTTTTTCGCCGCGATTGGACCATGTTGTGGTTTGGGTCAGTTTAATTTTATAAAAGGAAAATATTGTGTTGCATGGTTTTATGTTGGTGCCTCCCAAAAATTATAATGTGAACATGGTTTTGTTGTTGATGCTATTCAGGAGAAGAGTACATAAAAATGGTTTAGGTTATAGGTGTTTTTGTGCTGTTATTGTTTACTGTCTTGTAATTAGTGCTTAAACAATTATTAGTGCCTAAATAATTAGAAATATTTAGATTAGAGAATGATTAGTACACAGTGAGAAGTTATTCGGTTGAGTTACCATCAAATTTTGAAAGAAATGGGATAAGTATGAAGTATATTGAATAACGTGAGCCCATAAAAAAATAGTTTGTAAATTTATGTTGAAACCAATTTTTTGTAATGAAATTGTATTATATTAGTATTTGTGAGTGACTTATGTATTTTATGTATGTATCTAATATGCCTATATGCATATTAAAAAGTTTGATTAAAATCATGAGGGATAATTTTTTCTGACCAAAATGATGTTTCAAGTATTGTATGGACAAAATAAATTCGAGACCTATGTTCTGATTGCAAGTTGTGTTGACGTTTAAGTTGGATGGTGGTTCATGAATTTATCTTTTTGTATCCCTATGAAAGAAAACACCAATGTTACTAGTTACTACGTTTAATTTACACGTTGGTACATGTTAGACGTGTTGGAGGTGCAGACAGATAAGGAAAAGTTTAACGTCTGTGGGCTGTAGTTTCTAAGATTACCCCACTCTTAGAATAGCAATAAAGTGTAGACCGGGACATTGAAATTGAAGCACACTTTGTACTAGTTTTACTGTAGAAAGAAACAGGAAAGAACTAGTGAAGATAATGATAAGGAAAAAGACAACCAACAAAGAAGAACCATATCTGAAAAACAGTAAGTAGGCAAGGGTGAGTAACAGGAGAGAGGCTTGAAGGTTTGAGATGGTATTTTGAGCATGGAGCGGAGATGCAGTTGCAGTAGGCCGTGTTAAAAAAGATCAGTCCGTGTCGGGTGTGACGATCGAGGTGGATGCACCAAGGCTGCGATAGGTGATTGCGTCGAGATCAAAAACCTGTTCTGGTGCGTCGTAGGCGGAGTCTGAGACCGTTAAGGTCATCTTTTCCTTTCGCAGGATGTTGCGGTAGTCGTTGGCGAGGTTGGCATACTTGTTTGTCAAAGTTTGGACAATGTCGTAGTTGTAGTCATACACGACGACATCTAGGGTGGCACAGAGTGCACGAAGGGTCATTCTCGCTGCGTCTTCAACGCTCGTTTCCTCGTCGAATGCAATTCGCCCGGACTCAACCAAAGCATCTGGAGACGTTGGAGGGACAAGGGAGGCGAGGTGGCGGTAACATGTCCGACCGTCGCGGGAGGTCTTTGTGATAGCTCGGTACAGCGGCTCTGGAGTGTCAAGCTTGTCACAAACTTCCGTGAGTAAATTTCGCATGCTGAGGCTGAGGAGGAGAGCGTTTGCGGGTTTTTGGGAGGCAAGGTCTTCACCTAGGAAAACAATGTAGCAGTGGTTATTACCTGGAAGGAAATAAGATGTCTTTATAGTAAGCATGTAGATCGAGTTACGTGAAAGAGGAACTTACTACGCAGGTAGCGTGGAAGGGGTACCTGCTCCTCGTGGCGGAACCTTTCATGCAGCGCTCGCAAAGCAACACGTTGTTTGTCACGGTGATGATCCTGGGAAACTGGTTCCGGCGCGTAGCCGTTGTTTATCAGGTTGATACCACGATCGTAGTCCCCTTCGCCGAAGAAAAGGACCCAGGCTTTGTCGGCATTTTCCAGAGTTGCAAACTTGGCCCAAGATGGACCATGGAAGTCACGGATCTGCTCTTGAACATCGTCGAAGGAGATGTAGATTCCGGGGACCCATCCGGCGAAGACACAATAATAGTCTGGGGTTGCCTGTATAGTCTCCATAGGAATAATATTTTCTTTTGGTGTTGTGTTTGTCCACTATGGGAAGCGGGTGCATTATAAACGTAGGAGTTACATGAATGTGAAGGCTGCTGCTGGTCAGTATTGGGTGGGTAACGAGTAAATTTAGAATTTGAAAGGGTTTTGATGTATATGGTATTGACAGAGAATCAGAATCTAATCTTCACTTGTTGGAAAAGCAAGCATAGTTTGATAGATAGGGTATGGTATTAGAAAAAAGAAGAAAGGGTATACATTTGGGAATTTGCACCCGGGAGTGGGATAAGGGATTGGTTAGGGTTACTTGTAACTTTTTAAAGATATGATAGGATCGAGGTTTTTCATAGATTAAAGGAAATGTATTTATTTTTTTTCAATTCATTGTGTATGTTATGATAGGCGGATAATAATTGAATGCTTTAAAGATTTTTGTTTACTATTTGAGTATATTTTTTTGTGTTAAGGAAAAAATGAAAATAGTTACTCATATATATGTAATTGTTTGGAAAATATTACTGTAAAAAGAAATTAAAGTAATCGAATTTGAAAATAGATATAAATAAAGATTATATAAGTCCATTATGGAATTTGGAAAATAAATTGATAAAATATTAATTGATATGCTTTTTCTTTATCTAATTTGATTGCGTTAAAGGAACTAATAATTAGAAATATAAAAGAATAATTGAGAATTATACAAAGTCGTATTAAAAAAAAGTAACAAAAAGGCATTCTCTGAAAGACATGCATAAATATAAAATGCTTATCAAAATTATATGAGAGTGGATAACTAAAAAATAAGAAAATGGTTATCAAAATTTGTGTATTTGAGTTTAACACTCTTATATAGTTTGTTAGTATTGTTTTTATTTTAGTTGGTCTTTCGAACGGAATCAAATATTGAGATTAAGAAACCGTATATATGTGTTTTTTAACTTGAAAATTAAATTGATATTATTTAAATTAAAATTTAATTAAGTTTCATAATAGTAAGCGTACTCGTAATATGGTACTCATAGGATTGATTATGTTAATTCAATTTCGAAAAAGCTAAAGTGTTCAAAATATTTTTTCCAAGTGAAACAATTAATTTTCTCTTACTAAAATTAAATTAAAAAAATTATAAAGGTGAAGCTCTTTTTAGAATTCCATTTGTATAGGTTAAATTCCTTTATTGTTTTTCCTTTGAATTTGTGTAGCATACCTTGTTAGTACTATTTTTATTTAATTTGGTCTTTATAACAGAATCAAATGTTGAAATTAACAAAAGGTATGTTTGTGTTTTTTAACTTGAAAATTAAATTGATATATTTTAATTTTAAATTTAATTTAGTTTGATTATAATAAGGCCACTCGTAATATGGCACTCTAATGATTAATTTTGTTTATTCAATTTCAAAAAAGTTAACTGTGGAAGAAATGTTTCTTTCAAGTGAAACAATTAATTTTATCGGAATAAAATTAAGTTTAAAAGATTCTAGAAGTGAATGTGTAATTAGATTTTCATCTGTGTTGGTTAAATGGCTCTAAAATTTTTTGCCTTAATGGTTTTTTTAACTTTATAGTAGAATAAAGAAAATAACCTTTTAGATCTATAAAAATTTGGAGGGTAGAAATTGCTCGAATTTTGAAAAGTTGTGAGAAATCGAAAAATAAAAATAGTTTTCTGTATTAAAAAATTATTAAATGAGAATATATATCTCACCCCTAAGTATGTTACAGAAGGTTACTGCACAATTTTATCTTCGTTAAATTATTTCATTTGAAACTAAATTTTGTTTATGTTAAAGAAATACCCGTAGTTATCTCCTAATCATAATGGGGACGTTGAGCTTATCTTTGAGTTATACCTGTAGTTTAAATTAGGGGATTAGTTGTATTGATCCTTCTTATTAACCCATGGAACTCATTTTAGCATGCTTCCTAAGGATGTGGTTTCTGAAAATAAAAATGAGTTTTGGAAAGGGACCCACAAACCAGCGATGCAGAGGATGCACGTGCTTACTGAAGATATACAGTGGAATTGATGGTCTAATCCCTATGACAAATGATAATCATTTGCCTAAGGTAGGCGACGCAGAAGAACATTGGAAGACGTTTCCATGCTCATTCCTCTGAAGGAAGAATGATGCGAAGGTGGTTGGAAGCAAACCAAAAGCTAATCATTGTGAAAACTGAGGCTGATCCCAGTCGGCATTCAACTATTTCCTTTTCGTTCACTGCAAATGGGCCTGAAGTTATGGGCCACTTTGCCGATGGTGGGCCTTGAGAATGCTTTTTATTGTTGTGACTGCTTAATTATATGATAGGGAAACTATGCAATTTGTGTTTGGTCTCCTTTTATTCTCTACATACCTGAAGCCCAGTGAGAGATGCGAAAAATGGGCGCGAAACATGTATCGAAAAGGCTGGTAGGACAGTAGCCATGTTTGATCCTTTTACTCTATGATCATGGAATCACATTTTGTGATGAGGATAGATAGATCTACTGCACGCCGTAGGATCAGTTTCGGTGATGATGATTGTGTGCACGGGCATCTGAATAGTAGCAGAAACTAGTAATGCCCATGGGTGTTCTGATGGATGAAAACGCACCGCAAGAAGCTAATGGTGTAGTGGTTACTTTTTTTTTTTACCCATTTGATGATATTGACTTGTGTAAATCACATCATTTTCTTTTTACTCGCAGTGAGTTTCATACAATCAAGACTCTGTGCATCTTAGCTCACCGAAGACAGAAACCTCATTCAGCACCGCCAAAACAGCAGTGGGGTTATGGAAAATTTGGATTCCTTCCTTATCGATTCTCAGGATCCATCGAACGATCACCGGTAAGCAACATAAATGGACGTTATGGTCTTTCTGTGTTGTTGTTGTAACCCCATTCATAGAAAATGAGTTTCATGTTGTGTGTTGTTTTTTTTGGGATGGGCTGTAGGTTCGAAAGGGGCCTCGACGGCCTTACCAATCCTCCACTTGAAAGCACTATGGAGAATGCCATGAACCTGGAGCTCAATATTGAAATGGTATGTGTTACAGCTCTGATATTTTTCAATCCGTTTATATTTTTCCTGGCTTGAATGTAGATGACAATCGAAATGTCATAGCAGTAGCCATACTTTTTTTGTGAATATACATGACTACAAAGGTTTTATGTCCTAATGAAAATCGTATGCCATGGACAGCCACCACCAGAGCAGTTGTCACATGATGGTCATGGCGGTCGGGACGCTGAGGACAATGACGAGAAAGCCTTGCTTACCCGACTACTGAATTTGGCTGAGGTATGCATGGAGACTCTTCTTTGTTGGTTGTGTGGATTTATGTATCAAGTGTAGAGATATGGAATGAACACCAAGTACCGCTGTCATGCTAAGCCCATGAAGTGTTCAGTTCCGTTGACCTAACTTGTGTTTGTTGGTGGACCCCCTTTTGAGAACCATGTCTAGCCACCTTTTTTCTTCAAAAAAAAAAAACCCTAGGCACAAATCTGACACAGGTTTTCTATTACCTTACGATGAAATCATTCGGGTTGACATGGGCGTACCTTGTGATGGTCAAAAGTTGCTATTACCTTTTCGATTGAATAATACCACATAAGTGGCTACTTTACGAGGTTGTCCATAGGTAATGGTTATGTGACTTATTCTGCAGGGCATCGAGCATACGGTTGCTCAGGTGGATGATCGCATTGCAAAGCTGGAGACAAAGTCGGAGATGTCGGAGGGCATGCTCCTAAGAATCCTTGAAATGATTCAGAGACACTATGAAGACCACCATAAGATTGCAATGGTTCCCAGCCCAAGCGGGGAAATTGTTAGGGGAAAAGATCTGGATGTCGAACGATCTTGTGGGTATGCAAATGAGCCAGAGCAAAACACAAACTTGTCTGGCCATGCTGGGAAGCTTCTACAACAGGGCATCTCTGCTACCGTGAAATCCATAACAGAAAAAGGAAAGACCGTTCAGAAAGATTCATCGCATGACAACTACGTATTGGATATTTTTGTTCCCAATTCCCCCGCTGAGGATGATGTCGTTGTGATCGAAAAGTTACCTTCTAACCAGGGGAAGTGCAGTGGTGGAATCTCCATTATTGCATCTGCAGCGAAGTCATCCTCCCCGCATTGGTCTGTTGGCACCCCGAAGACATCCTCCAACAACACTGTACTCAAAAGACATGTACCTGGTGGTTTGCAGGAAGAGGTAAAAGTGTAGGCCATGCTCCTAAATTGGTAAATCATGCTACTGTGCCTAACATTGAGCAAGGAACTTTTTGCAGGATGATTTAAGTCTACCTTTATGGAGCCAGTTTGAAACAACCACACAGGTAGCTGGTCTATATGATTCTGCACCATCGACTCTGAAGGCGCAGAAGCTCCCCAGGCTTGAGCATGTGGAAATCACGCCAATGCCTAGCAGGCCTCTTCTGAACCTTAGCCGCCTTCCCCCCACAACCCCCACAACCGGGGTCCAACGGCGCCCAATGATCCGCAGAGTTGCAAGCAGCAAGAATCGCCGGTCATCCATCAATGTTGATCCAAGCCTCCCAGCTGTTCCTCTGGTAAGAAGCATGCTAATGCTTTACCCAACGCATAAAAAGTGATTTACGTGAAATGAAACACATCTCACCATCTTCACATCTATGGACATTTATTTGCAGAGCTTTAACATGTACTTTCGACCGTCACTTGGGATGGCATTATCCACAGACGACCTCAAGGTGGCAGCCTATATTTTCCAACTCAAGGACGCAGATCCCGTTCGGAACCTTGAGTAAGCACCGTTGACACTACCTGCGTCATTAATGTGAACAATGACACACACATGCACGTTGGTTAAGCCACAGGCGTAAGGGCATGCTCTTGCCAATGAGACAATGGTTCTGTTTGTATATAAGCCACTTCCCAATTTTCAAAGACTCCGTTTTCCTCTTAGTTGAGCCGCACCTTTTGGGCAAAGCATGAGAATGTCCCCCGCAAAGCCAACAAAATTTCACTCTTATTATTACTATTGCTCAAATTATTATTAATGTTATTGTGAATTTTGTTATTATTATCAATATTGTTATTATTATTAAAATACAAGTAAATAAATTTTACATTATTGAATTTCTAAGATTAAGAAAATAATATAAAATATGCCGTATTTTTTATTGGTGACATATAATATACCATATGAGTACGTTATATTATTAAGTAAAAATCCATTTAAATTCAATTTTTAAATATATAAAGCTTAAATTATCAACACCACATTTGGTATATTTGTAAAGTAAGTGGATACTGAGTTTTTACATTTATTTTGTAAATTACTAAGACAAATGATAAAAGTTACTGTGTGAGTACATATGCAAATTAATTATTCAAATTATTATTATTATTATTTTTATTGTTATTATTATTAATATTATTATTGTTGTTGTTGGTTAAATTATTAGTAAGTGTAATTATTATTGGCCTCCATGTAATTGTTCTCAACTTTAATATTATTGTTATTCTTATTGTTATTGTTGTTGTTATTCTTATTAGCGTTATTAGACCTCATTGTTCTGTTGATTGCTATGCAATCTAATAAAATATTTAGACGCTGTGGTGATTATCACTATTATTGTTATTGTGATCATGATGAATAGTAAACTTGGAAAACCTGGTTCGAACCGGCCCATTTTTTAACATCTGCAAAAACGCCATCCTTTTGGATCCTGTGATACCCTATCGAATCACCCAACCTAGCAGCCCTACATCCACACAACTGCTAACCGCGAACCATCCCTCCCATTACCCTCAAGCTCCTCCTGCCTCTCACCGTCACCGATCTCACGCCCTCAGGTCCGTCCAACTCCGACGGCCGTAGAGGGAACGAGCATGGAAGACACATTGTTATCGTGCAGCTCTATCCCACCATCCTGCAGCACATGTTTCAGCTTTGAATGCAAGGTCGTGCTACTCTGTTTCATGGTGCTTTGAAAGCTCCTTGTCCCCCTCTTGCTTAGGATCTACTCTGGTTTGCTGTGTGAATGCCTCCTGTGTAAATGATTCTGATAATTCATCCATAGAAGGTGATGGGGACTTCTGGATTGAATCCTTTGAAACTAAGTGTTGCATGTGGGGTATGCCTCTTTTGTGTCTTACTGGGTGCTGTGCTTTGTTGACCGTTGTGCTATGTTTTTGTCTTCAGTTAAAGTTTTCCTTTGAGAATTTTTGATTTGCCATGCTTTGATAAATTGTGCCAAGTATGCATTGATTGAAATCGGTATGCTTCTCTGGTTTCTAAATAGTGTTTCATGTCCCTGATTTTCATAATTTGAGTAGTTATGTAGCATAGTTCACTGTTATTGTAAATCATTTGGGACTGCTTTTGATATTTGTATGAGGCAGATTAGTTGCTGTGTTTGGAGTTGTGTAGTAATTAAATTGGTAAATCTGTTATTTGAGCCATGTTACAGCTTCTTGTTAAATAAAGTTTAAAGCTTCAATATCCACTTATTAATAGGCTATGTTAATGTTATTAATATAGATGAATTGGAGGGGGATTGTAGAATTTCTCACACAGCTTTGGGGTGTGATAGTTCTGAGTTTAGTGTTCCAATTGAATTGGGTTGGGCTTGGTAAGATGATTTTGTTGCTGCTCACAATGTATGTGCCGAGACATGCTTTAAAGATTAAGGGGAATTTGAGTACAACTCCCAACTATAATTTATTCTGCTTAACTGCAAAATTTGTTTTTTGATATTTTTGACTGCTGAATTTTATTGATTCCGTCCATATTTTAGACACCTTTTTGTTTATGGTTCCTGGAATTGAGAATTCGATTGTTTGGTATTGCTCTATATGTATACTGGTTCTATGTCTTGCTGCTGAGTTTGACAAATATTCTCAATTACTTACAGCTATGGTTTCCTTCTTGAATGGAATTTTATTTTTCAAAATAATTCATAGAAAATTAGGGTCGTGATTTGTTTAACTGACTGACGAGTGTAAGGCTGAATATGATGACGAGAAAAGTCTTGGGAAACATTAAACATATGTTAGAAGAGTTTTTAGAAAAAACTTGAGTGTCTATTTCACCGTGTGTCCCCCATTCCCCCGTCCCTTTAGAGGTCAGAGATCATCACAGAGTCTACCCATCCTTATGTCATTCACCCCCACTCTCTTAGGACATAGCTTTCATTTCCCAGCCTTGGGGGTGTGCTCCACCGCTCCTTCTCCTCAACACCTTGCCTCCCGTTAGGAAATATTTATCATTGCCCACCCTTCATTTCTCAAATTATGTGGTGTTTCTGGGGTCAATTACTCAATTTTGTTGCGTATTGGTTTACGACCACGTAAGGACCTGATTCGTTAGCTGAAATGTTAACTCGGTGTTAACTGGCTGCATGTTTTGAATTCGTTTTCTGTTTGCCTTGAATAAAAAATGTGACACTTCTACTGAGCTTCAAATTTTCATTACTGGCCATAATTTCATGTGCTGTTTGTTGATTCCGAAAGTTCATAAGCGGAGGAGGTACTTAGATATAAACATGGGAATGGTTGATGTCGTTTATTGAGTTGCTTTTCAATTTCAGCATTCTTTTTAAATAGCAGTAGGTTCCGTTAAAATTAATTTATCCACTTTGATGTGGTCTGTTAAATTGCTATGGAATTTCTGATACTGAAATATTCGTTTCTAACATTAGTTAGTTCTATTGCAGGGAGGTGTTGTTTGAGCTAGGAGGCTTTGAGATTGTGAGGGGGGTATTCATCTCCTTGGCCCCCCATACACACCCCACCCAGATGTGAGTTCCACTAGTAGTTGCACACATCTTCGCGCACACACACGTCTGACGCAGCCAAAGAACATGCAGTTTTATTCTCAGAAAACTAACAACGTTATTAATTCTGATATCTCTTCATTTTGTATAGCTCGTCAATACCTCCTCCATGATTGCATCACTGAGAGCTGTGGGAAACAAAGCCCCTAGGAGTTGGTACTTTCCATATGACTTTGCCACTGCTGTCCTATGCGATGCTCCAATAGAAGAAATACAGCAGAAGTACGAAGGGCGCTGGATGCCCAAGACGAGAGACTTGGAACATGTAAGCGTCTCGTTTATTATGTTAGTCATGTCATCACCACTAGAGAGAAGAAATGTCTGTATTACTGGCTAACCGATGCTGCCTGTTGTTTCGCTGCCTTTCACACATGTTTGTTACAGGTATTTGTCCCAATTTGGGAACCCGCAGACACCTGGTACTTGATGCTGTTGGATGTTAAGGCCTCAAAAATATATGCTTTGGACGTCAGCAGGTCTCCGGAATCCATTGTGCGAAGGGAATCAAACATGAACAAAATTGTGAGAAATGTTAAACCTACTCATGTTTTAGTTGTCACATTTTTCGTTTCATCCAACAGCCTTGACGACTTAACAATTTTTCTTTCAAGCTGCTTGCTTTGGGGAAGATGTTCATCCAGAGTCGGAATATCGTTAACTTTCGCCACACATCACCTGACCCCTCAAATTGGGGGAACTTCATCTACCCGGACGGTCTGCCGAAAGACCTGCAGAGGTTCGTCCTTTGTAGTTATTTTTAAATACTGAATATTTTTTCCAGCTGAAATTTACATAGTTTCCTGAAAATCCATCATCCTAACCCCAATTTATGTAGTGCTGTGTCCGGCCTATGGTGCTTATCATGGCTGCAACACAAAGGGGGCTTCTCCACAAAAATATTCCGCCACATCGTATGTTCCCCACGTTCCTCTTGGACTTACTTATTTGCTTAATCCATGTTCTTACATGACTGCCTTCATATTACCTTTGCCAGCACATTCTTGCCAATACTTGTTCCCTGGTATTGTATTTGTAACCAACGTCTTTTATGAAACTGTTACAGGGAAACTCTGATGAAGTGCGAATGAGAGCTGCGTTACACGTGGTGCAGTCTGACATCAACCGGCATCGTGCTTTCGTTCAAAGCAAGGCAGAAGTTGTTTGGCAAGGAATCACAACTTCCCATCAGAAGGAGACCTTCAACAATGAAGGCATGTGATGGATTCATGTCCCCTAAAATCCTTTTGAATCAAATGCCCTGTGCTGCTTTTGTCAGTCAGTGGTTTGTCGTTGTCTAGGTTATTGGCAGTAGTGCTTATAATTTTTTTGGGTAACATATGTAGTAGTAAGTTTGCATGCACGCAATGACAACTTATTCTGGTGCATTTTAACTAGTCATGACAACTTGAATATGCCTTTTTGGAGCAACTAAACCATGGCCACCCATGTGTCCAGTGAGTGGCCTAATTTTAGTTGCCTTAGCTAGGGAGCACAGACATCCCCTCTCCTTTGCTGAATGTTTCTGTTTGATATGTATAATGCTACATCTATTTACACATTTTGGAGATACAACACCGAAGATTTCTTCATGTTTTACTGATCTGTCTATCCAATCTTCCTATGTACTACTTTCCCATCAATTCATTTTTATAATAGTAATTTGAAATGCAGGTAGATGGGCTCAAACCCCATACCCTCATCTAAATCGTTACACGTCTAATCCCTGAATGTCTCTTTCATAGATGCAACGTGATTCACCTTTCGAGTAAATTAAGTGTTGAACACTTACCCCAGATTCAAAACAATACATGCTGCTGAAGGTCTTCAAACTACACTTGCGTATACAGTAAAGATGCTAGGAGATTGATTCCTGTGTTTTATCTACAACCCCTCCAATTGGTGGGTCAAATTCGTTTAAGCCATAGAGGCTGTCTCTTAAAGAAATAGAAATATAGAACAAGTTTCATCCATACGACATTAACCATGATGGATTTCTACTAGTTTAGTTGCTGCGAATAGTACAGAATATCAGTCCATCTCCACAATCCCTCACTTTACTCATCATGCACCTAACAACAACTACAAACAAAATGACAAATACTGTTCCCGACTCAACTAGTTGCTGGCCACACAGACTATAGTGGCCTAACTTGCAACCACACGCACTTGTCAGGCAACACATCATGCATCGTGCAAAGGGGTTGAAGTTACATGCACGGTCCTCCTTCGACTCTTACTTTGCTTGTCGTTGCCGGACACCTATGAAAGACATGCAAATGAAGGACACTCCATCAATAAATCTCAACAATAGTACATGCATGTCATACATGTAAATATGGTTTCATGTGAAGATAATATCTAAAATGCATTATGCGAAGTGATATATTTGACTAAATTAATAAAAATCACAGTGTTACCATCATCACTAACATGAACAAAGTTAAGCTGCCAACCAAATTTTTCATTCCCACACAACTTCATCTGGTACAAGTCAAATTTAGAATAACTTCTTCTCTTACTAAAAAAAGGCATTTCACCTTTTAAACAACATTTTCTGATTTTGACATGTACAGATTTTTGTGACAACCATTCATTGGAGTAAATTGCTGAATTTTGTTTATGGTCTTAATTGTTGAAAAGCAAAACCTGCAGTAGTTCAAAACCAAACTAACTCTCACCTTCGATAGAATGATACACTCAAAATTGATCTATTCCACCAACTCATTCCCTTGGCTTTATTTTCATAATGTAACAGAATAGGTACAAAGGAATTTCATTAAAGGACAATTTCAAAGATGAGAAAGTACACAAAATAGCTAATTACCTCTATTTCACTCAATTCTTAATTAATCTAACGAATACAACGCCACGAGGAAGCATAACTGAAACTTTTCAAATCAGTTTAACTTAATGCATACATTGCACACTATGTGGAACATACAGGTTTAGGGTAGGAGACCCTAACCAGTTGCTGCCTACATACAAGCCTGTATTAAAGCGCAGGTTTATTCTATGTGCTATCTCATATCACCTCCTATGTGGATTTTGCAAACATTTTGCAAACTTCATTAATAAATCTCAACATTAGTACAACCATGTCAAACGAGTCAGTCTCATTTAGTTAATTTATAAACCCACTTCCTAATTCATCAAGAAAGTCAGATTTGCCAGGTGAACACAAACCTTTTCAACTAATTTCGTAATTTAATCACACAAATAACTCAACTAAGTCTTCTGCAACTAATTATTAAATCAGAGGCTATAGCACAATGGCACCCATGTAAATTTCCTGTTACACCCCTACACATGACTAACCCGCTTCATAGAGCCAAAACCCCTTTCACTTGCATACAGCACAACTTAACACACAAAATTTTGCAAAAAAAAAAAAATATTCATTTACACGTACGTACCGTGCCATGGCTCTGTGAATCATCCCGCCCTAAAGCACCTTCAGCGAGGTCCTGGGTACACACCGGCTGGCTACATGGACCACTCGGGCAACGGGTTCGACGATGGCCCACTACTCCACAGTTGCTGCACTTACGCCTCTTTATGCCCCTACAACCAAAAGGCTCTTGCGCACGCCCTGTTCCCTTAGTCCGAACTGCAACAGGATCACGCACTCCATCTTGGCCACCGGCGGCACTCCCTTGGGCAGCGGTCCCAACACCATTCTTCATCTCCAACACATAAGTTTCCTCAACTATCCTATCCAAGCAGCTCTTGAAATCACTCTCTCGCATACACGCAACTCTTGCCAACCGCTTACAATGCTGCAGGAAAGCACCCATGCGGCTCCTATATACCTCATTCGCTTCACCCGGTTCATTCATGATGGAAGGGCCCTCGATCTCAACTTTGGCTGTCTTCGACCACCGTTGCAACACCAGGCTTTTTGGAAGATAACCTATGTCTAACTGGACCAACACTGCAAGTATGTGAACGCAAGGTAGTCCGAACGACTCCATCCTCATACAACTACAAAAAAAGGAATCCGTCCCAAAGTGGTGGGCAACAGTCCACCTGAATTGCGGCCTGCGATACTTTTGTGTCACATAAACTGTCCGATCCTCCAATTTCTTGCACTCCACGATAGTAACCCGAACACTACTTTTTAGGGCCTCTCTAAAACGCAAGAATATTTCCCTCGTGTAGTTCACTGCACCAGACTTCTCTAGCTCCGGAAACTGAGTTTGAAGAACCGGGCTCCCGTACAACGACCTAAAGTCAAGCTCTTCCTCATTATCTCTCAAGAATTCAACACACCGTTGGAAGTTCGTCACGAAATCCAATATTCCATATCGCCTCTCCACAAACCTCCCCATCTTTGCATGCAGTGACTCACATCGTGATGTCGTCCTCAAGCCAGCATAAAAGCAACCGCGTATGTAAGCGGTAGCCCATGCCATCTTCTTCGTGTATAAATCCTTTACCCACTCTACTTCCCTAACAAGACACTCATCCATCATTGCCTCCCATTGCCTTTCAAACTCCTCCACCTCCACGTCGGCAAGCATGCAATTTCTAAGCAGAGTTGTGAATCGAGGCTTGCACACATTCACAGTTGCATTTTTTAGTAGGTGCCACGCACAGAGCATGTGATGAGCTTCTGGAAACACTTCCTGAATGGCAAACCGCATTGACTTGTCCCCATCAGTGATGACTGCCTTCGGTGCTTTCCCCCCCATGCACTCTAAAAACTTGCTCAACACCCACACATACGATGCTTGTGTTTCGGAAGACACCATGGC
Source organism: Arachis hypogaea (assembly GCF_003086295.3). Taxonomy (NCBI): domain Eukaryota; kingdom Viridiplantae; phylum Streptophyta; class Magnoliopsida; order Fabales; family Fabaceae; genus Arachis; species Arachis hypogaea. Next base: position 115,033,669 of record NC_092040.1, read on the forward strand.
TGCGCCAAAGACACATGTCTGGTTATGATGGTTCACCCCGGAGAACACTATCACTGGCAAATTGTACTTGTTTCGCCCGTAAGTCGCATCAAATGCCAAAACATCACCAAATAACTTATAATCATCCTGACTACGCCCGTCGCTCCAAAACAGATCACACATATTTTGCTCAGCCCCAACCTGGTACTGCCAATACATATTATCATCTCTCCTTGCACAAACATTGAAATACTGTAACGCGGCATTCACATCGCCGCTTTGCATTGCTCGTTGCCGCCTAACGACATTATACATATCTCTCTTTGTGAACGGAACTAGGTTAAAACCCCCAGCCTAGGCGGCAATAGACTCGTAAATTTTGGGAATTGAAATTCCAACCTGCCTCAAACTCTCCATGTGGGCTCTATCGACATCGGATATTTTCCTATATGCTGGCAGGTATGACACAAACTTTGCCGGGAGAAGGTCGTGGTTATGCTCATCAACAAAACGAGACACATACCAATTGTTGCTCTCGGCTTTCTGCTTTATCCTCATCTCTGCCTGACATCCACATCGAGTAACAACCTTGTGCTCCCTCTTTCGATCCTGCATCTCAAGCCATTTTCTATCTTTGAATCCTTCTCTGTTGCACAAATACGTGTATCGCACGATTTCACCCTTCCTATTCTTTAGTTTCTTTCCTTGACGCATCGCAAAACCCTTTGCTCGACTATATTGCTCATAAAAACGACACGCCTCATCCGGGTTTGCGAACTCCATCTCCAATATCTGTGCACGACCAAACACTACATGTTCAGCACTGCCGTTCTGTTCACCGTCCTCTTCATTGGGTGATTCTTCCCCCAACTCTTCTTCCTCTGTTTCCATCCCAATGTCCAGTAGTGATTCCTGCACAGATAAAGGCTCATCGGTTACGGTTACCGCTCACAGTGTTAAATTACAACTCAAGAAAAATTCAGCAAAATATAAATCAATCCCATTCTTACCGTTGCATCGATATCTCCAGTATCGCCGAATCCATCAAAATTCTCTTCCCCAGAAGCATCCAGTCCAGGGATCGTTCTGCTACAAGAAGACATTGCAGCATAAAACGCTCTGCCTCTGCTAATACAACTTCCCCAAGAAATCTATTACTTGTAAAACCCTTCACCAAAACTACAGCAAATCAAGAAAGCATATTGTTAGTATCCAACCGCAAAGAAGAACAACCACATACCACGTAACTAACACCACTGCCAAGACTCCCAACTTAAACGTGCGAAACATAAACTAACAAACACTCTCTTCCACACTCACACTACAAAGAACCTTGCATAAGCAACATCAATCCCAACCCAATAATCCTTAAACAAAACTATCCCCAACTACCGCCACCTAAGGCTACGCAACACAGTTACTAAGAAACATCACATGCTGCCATTATCATTATGACAAAATTACATTGTCAAACAATCAACCTCATCTTTATTCTTAAACAAAGACTTCATGCTTCCAAAGATAAACCCACCAACCAAAACACCAAACCCAGACCATTCACACTACTCACACTCGTGCGCCCATCTCCCCATACATTTGCCCAGCAAGTCCCGACATATACAACATAAATTCTCAAACTTGGTGAGCAGACTCTAGGCAACAGATTAATTACCTCCACTTTAACCAGCAACCTAATGTCGCCTTCCCTCAGATCTGCCATTCCTTCTTCAACACATCTTTCTCGTTGTTCCAATTTCCCAACCTTTAGCCTGCACACCGCTGCCCGCTAACACGCACCGTATGGAGTCCCTCACGCATCAACAACCCACCTCTGGTCCAGCATGACCCCCCCTCTCACTCTATTTCACCATCTCTAACTTTAGTGCTACACAAGTATTCAAAAAACTTTTTGTTACTGGGCATAAAAAGGGTTAGGGCCCAAGCCCCCAAAGCTGCTCTACGAGTACCCTTTAAGAAGCCACACATCTTTTCTACATTTACAGCTGGTCATTAATGTCATTCCATATCCATTTTCAAGGTTATATTTGACTTTTTGCTTTTCACTAACAAACAAAATTCAAAAAGACTACTTGTTCGTACCCTGAATTTCATGTTCCCCACTTTTGAACCGGAACATGGGATAACTTTCCTAATATATAAAAGAGAGAGACTACACTTTTTTCAATAAGGAAAATCAAATGTTACATGATAACATCTATAATCTATAAGAATTTCTATTTTCTTATTCTTTCTTTATGTCAACAAAGGATGTAAAGAAATATCAATAATTTTACCTGCCCTGTCCCCCTTCATCAGATTACAAAAACATCCTCGTTTCTTCTAGGTGCTTCCCTACATTACATAAAAATTATTTAAAAAAAATTATCAAAATTATTGAACTTTTCTTTAATTATTAACTACTAACAAGTGAGAATTTTAAATAAAAAAAAAATCTGGTGTTGTGCTTTGAACATGTCTTCACATCTGTTTCCAACATAGGTCTCACCTCTAAGGTAAGTTTATTTTTACTTTTTCATGTTAACAAGTTGTTATTTTTTCTGTAGAATATTATAAATATTGTTTTCTTTGAATTTACTAGTAAACTTTAAAAAAATTGTTTTCATTTTTAAAATGGTTAAAGTTTCTTGTTAAATAATAATGGAACAAATTAAGCAACATTTAAAAAAATAAATATTTTTTCATAGGGAGCAAAATAAAAGAGACTTGCATTTTTTTTAAACTAAAAATTTAAGTAAGTTATTTATTTTATATTTATATTTAATTTTCTTTTTCTTTTCTTCGTCTTTGACTAGTTGTACTTTTTCACAGACTCCGTTTTTCTCTTTCTCAAGTCTCAAGTGTTTTTTTTTTTTATTTTCTCTTTCTCTCTCCTCTGCCGGAACCTGCATTTCTCGCCGGAACTTTTCCTTGGAAACCGTCCTTCCGCTTCGAACCACCGCTACCCTTTTGAGAGACCGTTTCTTCCGCCTCGGAAAGCTCTGTTTTTCCACAGTTCTGTGAGTTAAAGAAGAAGCTTTGTATTTGTGTTTGACTTGGAATCTTCTAATGGAGTTTCATGGAATAAGGGTAGATCAATGAAGTAGCTTTGCATTCTAAGCGAAAACAAGAAGTGGTGATTTGGTATTTCTGTTTTCGAAAGTGAGAGATGTTTTGGTTTTTGATGGTTGTGGAGGAGAGAGAAGAAGAAGAGGTTGGAGTTGTTGTTGATGATGAACGGAGCTCCGGCGAGCGATCGGAGAGGGTGGTGGCGCTTCGGTGAATCTCTCACATGGAATGGCAGATCTTACTAGCATAGGGAATGCCGACCGTGACATCGACCAGGTTCCTTTATCTCTCTCTATGTTAGAGGGTTACCACTTACAAGTTTTGTGTCAAAGTTGCAATTTTTTCCATCAAATTTGATGCTTTGTTTCAGTGTTTTGTTGTAATGTGGAAGATAGTTGAAGGGTTTTTTGTTCCCCCTTTTCATTTTTGAGCTGGCTAAGAATGTTCTTATGATTATTATGTATGTATATTTTCATTTGAGGTACATGAGAAGTTTGAGGGAGATAACAGTATGAGGGGAAGATATAGCCACTGAATTTTGTTCATTTGTGAGAATTGTAGAGATATTGGCATGCTTGTTTGTGTTTGAATGGGTGCTGAAGGATATGGGTTATGGGTAGTAACTTGGGTATTGAATTATTGGCTTCTAAGTCTTTAGATGTCTTGTAATGGCATATTGTAATGATTAAATGTTGATAGTTCATTTGCAAATAGGATTTTGAACCTTACATCATGTTGTCATAATATCAAGAAAGAAGTGAGATATGATCCTAACTGAAACTGAATCAGTGTTGCATATTACTCTATTTCTTATGAAATCTGCCAGCATTTGTGATATAGCATGATTTAAATTACTCTTCTTCGCTGTTAGCTGAATTTCTTCTTTTTATTTTGTTCTGTCTCCTTGATCTTTCTTGTAGTTTATGATGTTACCTTTTATTCTGCAGGCATTGGTTGCTTTGAAAAGGGGTTCTCAATTACTTAAATATGGTCGTAAGGGAAAGCCCAAGTTTTGTCCATTTAGACTTTCCAATGTAAGCTGAATGAAAGCTTCTCCAAGATGAACTTCCTGCTTTTACAATACTCAAGTAGTTAACTGATTATATGCTCAATTCTTAGCATGAAAGATAGTTGCTTCTGCAATCTTGTTGATCTTTGATTACCTATATAGGACGAAAAAGACTCTTAAGTTGTATTTGCTTTTTCGATATTTCATATTTCCTTCTTAGGATAAATTACAATATATTACTCACATGATTCCAAATGCAATTGGAGTTGGAGTTTCTTAAGTAGATTCTCATCTGGAAAGGTGTTGAGATTAATTTGTTTCAATTTCACCATAGTTAGTAAGTGGTAACTCCTAATGATTTTCATCCCCATTCTCTTTGACATTTTAATACATAGCCGTTAGATTATTATAGCTAGATGTATTTTAACTTACTACTACACAGTATGTAAATTTCACTTTGAGGCTAATATTAGTACTTTCCCAAGTTGGCATAGGTATTTTTCTGGGTTCATGACTGCCTTTTAGTTTGTAGGTTTTAGGTCTTCTTTTAGTATTGTTATTACCAGCCATGTTGGACATATACTTCCATGGTTGTAAACTATAAACTTGAACATTCACGTAGGGTAAACTTGAATTTTGACTTTTATTCGAGTTACTTCTATCCGTGCTCAATAACTCATGAAAACTGCAGGATGAATCAAGTTTAATCTGGATTTCTAGTAGTGAAGAAAGACGTCTGAAGCTGTCTTCTGTCTCAAGAATTATTCCTGGGCAAAGAACTGTGAGATTTCATAGCTTATATTTGACAGTATACTTGGCCGTAACATCCTTTTTTGATGAACAAAGTGAATTCAGTAAATTTTTCCATGAACTTAATCTTTTATGTTCCGTGTTAACATTTCCTTAATATTTTTGGCAGGCTGTTTTTCAACGTTACCTGCGTCCTGAGAAGGACTATTTATCTTTTTGACTAATTTATAATAACGGAAAGCGGTCCCTTGATTTGGTTAGTGTTGAATTATGTGATCCGTATCATCATTTTTCTTTTACTTTCTGTATTCCTTTTGTTATAATAATACATTATTTCTTTCATTTGCTTTTCAGATTTGCAAAGATAAAGTTGAGGCAGAGGCGTGGATTGCTGGTCTTAAAGCACTGATAACTTCTGGTCGAGGTGGTCGATCCAAAATTGATGGATGGAGTGACGGTGGCCTCAATTTTGATGTAAGACATTGTAGTTATTTCATTTTAATTGTTTATGTTTATTGTACTACATATCTATGTATCTTTGATCTAGGAAACATAGTCACGGATACATGGTTTATTGCATTATTTTCTAAGTGCAAGTTTTGGATACATCTAGATAGAGACAGCTTATTCCTATCTACTTCATTATAAGATGATTGTTCTTTTCTCTAAGGAAAGACAGTCTTTACTCTTTATTTTCTGTATTTGTAGCTCTTTGCCTGAAAGGATTTATAGTGCAGTTCTTTCAGAAAAATACTGGCATTTTATACTCAGCCTATTCTCTATAATGGTTTTGGAGTAATAAATTGTGGAGAATATCCTAATTTAAGCTTTTTATGTTATGATGATGTGATGTTGGTAACAATACGAATTGATTACTTCAGAAGCTTTTTTCTTTCTTTTTCTGAATATAAAATTTTTTATTTTTTTAAGTTACTATACTTCCTCTGATACCATTATGATGCCTGTACCTGCCCCTGATGAAATACATAGTAAGTTGCTTATAATTCTTTTTGATCAATTACTTACAGGATAGTAGAGATCTGACATCAAATAGTGCAAGTGAAAGTTCAGCGAGTACTTCCCTAGACATCAGTTCTCCTGACATTCCTGTGAGTCTTCTGAACACTTCACCAAAGACATTCCGACCTGACAATACCCTGAATTCTGAGAAATCACATGCACCATCAGACCCAATAAATATGCAAGTAAAAGGATCTAGTTCAGATACTTTTCGTGTTAGTGTTTCAAGTGCTCCTAGCACATCCAGTCATGGATCTGCACCAGATGACTATGAAGCTCTAGGGGATGTATGCATATGGGGTGAGGTTATCTGTGAAAACATTGTGAAAGTTGGTGCTGATAAAAATATCAATTATTTCAGCCCGAGGGCAGATGTGCTTCTACCAAGACCACTTGAATCCAATGTAGTTTTAGATGTGCATCACATAGCATGTGGCGGTAGACATGCTTCTCTAGTCACCAGACAAGGTGAAGTTTTTACATGGGGAGGAGAATCAGGAGGACGCCTTGGCCATGGTGTTGGGAAGAATGTGGTTCAACCTTGCCTTGTCGAAGCATTAGCTTTTACAACCATTGATTTTGTTGCCTGTGGAGAGTTCCATTCTTGTACTGTAACCATGGCCGAGGAACTATATACATGGGGTGATGGTACTCATAATGCTGGGCTTCTTGGTCATGGCACTGATTTTAGTCATTGGATACCAAAGAGGATTGCTGGTCCATTAGAGGGACTTCAAGTTGCTTTCGTCGCTTGTGGTCCATGGCACACGGCCTTGATAACTTCTACTGGACAACTCTTTACGTTTGGTGACGGAACATTCGGTGTCTTGGGCCATGGGGACAGGGAAAATGTTTCATATCCTAGAGAAGTAGACTCCTTATCAGGGTTGAGGACCATAGCTGTTGCATGTGGAGTGTGGCATACTGCAGCGGTTGTAGAGGTTATTGTGACACAATCCAGTTTGAGTATATCATCTGGTAAATTGTTTACCTGGGGTGATGCAGACAAAAATCGCCTAGGACATGGGGATAAGGAGGCACGACTTAAACCAACTTGTGTTTCTGCACTTATGGACTACAATTTTCATAAAATTGCATGTGGGCACAGTTTGACAGTGGGTCTGACAAATCTGGACGTGTTTTTACGATGGGAAGCACTGTTTATGGTCAGCTTGGGAATCCCCAGTCTGATGGGAAGCTTCCATGCTTGGTCGAAGACAAGATTTCCGTGGAATCGATTGATGAAATTGCATGTGGTGCATATCATGTTGCATTTTAACATCAAAAAATGAAGTTTTTATTTGGGGGAAGGGTGCAAATGGGAGATTGGGTCATGGAGATGTTGAAGATCGAAAAATACCTACTTTGGTTGAAGCATTGAAGGATAGGCATGTGAAATATATTGCATGTGGTTCAAACTACTCCGCTGCCATATGCCTTCATAAGTGGGTATCCGGTGCCGAGCAGTCTCAATGCTCGGCTTGTAGACAGGCATTTGGGTTCACTAGAAAGAGGCACAATTGTTATAATTGTGGACTTGTACATTGCCATTCATGCAGCTCACGGAAAGCATTAAGGGCGGCCTTGGCTCCAAATCCCGGCAAGCCTTATCGAGTTTGTGATTCTTGTTTTGCAAAACTGAACAAGGTTGCAGAAGCTAGCAACAGTAATAGGAGAAATACTCTGCCTCGTCTGTGAGGTGAAAACAAAGACAGGTTGGAAAAATCAGACCTGAAATTGTCAAAAGCACTGGTTCCTTCCAATATGGATTTGACAAAGCAGCTAGATAGTAAGGCAGCTAAACAAGGGAAGAAAGCAGATACATTCTCGCTTGTTCGCACCTCACAAGCACCTTCGTTGCTACAGTTGAAAGATGTTGTCTTGGCAACTGCTGTTGATCTGAAGCGTACAGCTCCTAGACCAGTGGTTGCACCTTCTGGAGTAAGTTCCAAGTCTGTGTCACCTTTCTCTAGAAGACCAAGCCCCCCTCGATCGGCTACACCTATTCCAACAACATCGGGACTTTCCTTCTTCAAGAGCATTGCTGATAGTTTGAAGAGAACAAATGAACTTTCAAATCAAGAAGTGCAAAAGTTACATTCTCAGGTACATTTTCTTCACCCAATTCTCTCATCTGTATGGAGTTTATATATATATATAAATGGAACTCCAAAATAAAAATCCTGTCTTAGTGCTTTTCCCACTTTTTACATTAGTTAGGGAGAGTGGGATCTGGAAAAAGGGAGAAGAAACCCTGAAAGAAAAGCAACATCCTAAATGTCCTACTTTAAGTTTAAACCAAAATCAACCCATATTTTCCTTTTTTTAATTACTTCCCTGTCATTCTATGTCTGGCAAATGAACCTTGTGAAACACAACAAGATCACTTCGCTGAAATTTCCAGAAAAGTTAGTATAACATGTTTATGGATATATCGTATCTATTACATATTATGGTATCAAGGAAAGTCTAATATAGGTATCATTAGGTTGAAAGCCTGAAACAGAGATGTGAATTGCAAGAATTAGAGCTTTAGCGGTCAACAAAAAAGACTCAAGATGCTATGGCAATGGCTGCTGAGGAATCTGCTAAATGTAAAGCTGCAAAAGAAGTTAGAAAGTCGCTTACAGCACAGGTTATTTTCTTTTTCTGGTTCATTTTCTTTCTCTTGAAGCCGGATGAGTTCAAAAGGGTTTACTTTCATTGGATGCTTTATTCTCAGATTCTATTTCAGTTTCTCCTCATTTTCATGTATGTCGAGTTAGTTCTTGAGGATGATGTCATGATGGTTCTCATTCGCAATCTTCTTGCATGCTATTAAAGCATTGGATCAATTCATTCATTTTGGCTTTGTTTCTTTTATTAATGTCACTGATATCTAAAATTATAGAAAATGTTGGTGTGGTACTTATTGTGAAAAACATGTTTAATCATGCCTTAGGTGGTTTAGGTGCATGTTTTGAGAAGGTGAAACCTCAGTAAAGAGAAAGAGATGAGATGAATTTTAGTCCAATTGAACATAAAGAAAGAACTAATAAAACTACAGGTGAAACTAGAGGTACAAATCTTAATAGTTTGAATGTAAACACGGTTTGTCACGAGACATACATTGGCTAATCAATACAGGACATGCCACCTAGTATGGCAAAGTTTAGTTTAACCTTGTCTTTTTTTGTGGTTAATTTCTCTAAATTTTTCTTACTGCTTTCTTATTCCAATAATATTACTGTGCTATGCTTCCACTGATGGACATTCACATTGATTCAGCTCAAAGGTTTTGCTGAGAAGCTCCCACCTGGAGCTTATGATGCTGAGAACATCAAACCGGCTTACCTACCAAACAGTATTGAGCCAAATGGTATCCACCTTCCAGATTCAAATGGTGGGCACCACTTGAGGGCCAAATCAATCAGTGGCTCTAGTTTGGCCTCTACAGCATTTGAATCCTCTCTGCTCAATAGAACTGTGGGGAACTTTCCAGGAACCTATGGATCTACTCTGGACCAGCAAAACTAAGCCAGTTTGACATCCAATGGTTTAGACAACTATCCAGATGCTAGATTGTCAAATGGTGGCTGCAGCATGTCTGATACTGTTGACGGTAGGGATTCGGGGAATTTCCATGATGACGAGGGTGGTTTAAGATCAGGAATGCAGGACTGTCTACTAATAGCATTCAGATTGAGGCAGAATGGATTGAACAGTATGAACCTGGTGTCTATATAACACTTGTTGCGCTGCGTGACAGAACAAGAGATTTGAAGCGAGTTTGTTTCAGGTAACAAAAATAATTTTCACATTACCTGATTACCTGTGCCCAGTTATAGTTGTATATTTGGTTGCAGCTAGGGTTTACAAAATATAATATATGGACTTGAACCATGATCTTTAGGGCAATTGCTTTTAATGCTATATCTTTTGGTGTCTCTTGTTGGATTTATCTTAAACTAGGCTAATATCTTTTGTCCTATATGAAGTATTTGGTCAAAGAAAACTACTCTTACCAACATCTTTAATTCTCTCAATTGCCCTTACTAACATTCATCTTTCATGTTCATGTCATTTGGAGTTGGTTTTTACTTTTTACCATTAAAAAAAGAAACCGGCATTCCTTCTGAAACCATCTACACTCACATTTTCAACATCTCTTTCCTAACTTCATTTTTTTATGGAACTTCTAAAAAATATTTTTTAGGTGAGTAGTGAGTACTATATTGTTACTTTTAGAGCACTAAAATAAATATAACACACATCCTAGACATGGAGTGCTTATCAGTTTCTAGTATTGACTGTGGTGTTTGCATCTCCCTGATTATTATTAGTGCTGTTTTAATTCATCATATTCTACATGTAATTGATGTGGCGGTGAATTAAATTGACTTTCAGCCGGAGAAGATTTGGAGAGCATCAAGCAGAGACTTGGTGGTCAGAGAATTGGGACAAGGTATACGAAAGGTACAATGTTCGTAGCACAGACAAGTCTTCCAACCAAGCGGGGGAGCCGCATAGGACAGAAGGTGCTGGTCCTCTTGTTTCCCAATCATAGGAAAAGTAGAGATGGAAGCAAAGTCCTGCATTAAGCCTAAGGTTGGAAATGAGTCGAGCTGTCCTACATGAGCTCATGGCTTGGCTAGCATTAGGCGCGACTCGGCCCGTGTACTAAATGAACTATGCCTAGGCTTTTCAAAAAGCTTGTTTAGCTAAACAGCTTGGGTCGTAAACCTCAAAGAAAGCCTAAAAAGTCCAATAGGCTAGCTCGTCTAAGGTATATGTATAATATATTGGTATTATAATCATATTATGATATTATACAATTTTTTTTTCTCCTTCTAAATGTCTCTGTCTTTAGCATCTTTTTACTGTTGTATTTGTTTAGTGTTTAGGTTTTGGTTAATTGGCCGGTTTTAATTTTAGTTTGTGATTACTGAATGCAAATATTCTTAGTAGGATTACATTAATTTTGTTATATATTACACGTGGTTTGGACATTAAAATACTAGTGGATTTATTTTATGCTATGACTAGATTTGTGACTGATTTGGATATTACTGTATTTTAAGGAATGTGAACTTATTTCTAGTCTTTATATTTGTGTCTTATTTTAGTTTTCAATTGTAACCAGGAAAAGGTTTCTAAATGGACTCCTACGTTGCATTTGGTTATGGTTATGAAAACAAGACACGGAGAATAAGATACAAATAAGACAAAGACATTAAAATTAGTGTTTTTGTATTTTATTTGATGATAAATTAGAATAAATTATAAAAATTTAATTTATTTTTATTTTTTATTCAAAAATTTTAAAAAATATATATAATAATAAAAAATATAATTATAAAATTAACAAGAATATCCAAAAGGAGCATTAACATAACTGAAACTGGGAGTTGTACAGATATGAATATTATTTGTGATTATTACAAAACTACCTTTTATCTTGATCGGTACATAGTTAACATAAATTTAATGTGGAAAGGTGTGGAAAACTGGTTCAAGGATCCAGAGTATGGTCTTAAGGCCATTGATCTCTCAAGAAACAATCTAAAAGGAGAGATTCTTTCAGAAATTGAAAATCTAACTTCTCTGGATTCCCTTGACCTATCAAGAAATGATTTGTGTGGTAGAATTCCTTCAAGTCTGTCCCAAATTGATGGGATTGGTGCGTTAGACTTGTCATACAACAATCTGTCTGGAAGAATTCCATCAGGGAGACACATGGATACCTTTGGAGCCTCTTTCTTTGAAGGAAATCCTAATCTGTGTGGTGAGCAACTCCACAAAAATTGCGATCAAACTTGGTCTGTGGTATTTTGTATCTCTAGTTATCAGAATAATGTAATGGAGTGATGTACCTCTTCATATATCTTTGTAAGTTGTTTTCAGAATAATCTATTCCTCTTCAAATATCTTTATAAATATACTTGATCAAGCGTATTACCATACTAGAACTTTATTTTAAAAATAGATTGATAGATGATGCAATAATAACTCAATTTGAATTTATCACTCTCCACATTTTTTTTCTTATCTTCTAGTTCCCGTACTGTACTTAAATTCAAGTTTGGCTTCTGTTATCTTCTTCACTTATAAGCTGCTGACTAAGCTAACAGAGTAACTAACTCTCTAACATCATAACAAACTTTTACATGGGTTCTTAACAGCTTAACTAACACCTCAACTAACTACACACTCTAATATCCCTTTCAGCCACTTTTAACAAGCTCTAATTCTGAAATCTTATCTTTTCAGCACCAGAATCAGCTACTAACAAGGTTGCTCACTCGTCTGAATTAACCAAACCGCAATTGTGAAAGAGGAACATGATCTTGAACGACAACAGAACAAAACCATTCATAGATCCTATTACACCAAGCATAAGTTGAGTTGGAAAGTGAAAACTATGCCGAAAATTGGCAAGATCATTTCAAATTGAAAGCATTACAACAAATTTCTTGCATATAGCCTAGTGAGGTATCATGAGTTCATGATAAAAACATGCTTGAAGCACCATATTAACTATGCTAGCATTTAGCCACAGGATAACTAACTTCCTAATGTATTTAACTGAAGCAACTACTTATGTCAATTGCACAGATATCAAACAGTAACCAATATCCTAACAAGCAAAACTAAGCAAGAGAGAACCAAAGAGAATCCGAAATACCGAACTCATGAGCCTCAGCTAGGAGAAGCAGGCACTTCACTCAACTCCTTTTGCCTCAGATATTGTTGCAGTATAGTGAGCCTAGCAGTTTCAAATGCAAAGTAACCCAATGCTGAAAAGCAAGCACTATGAAGAACTCTAGGCCCCATTCCACGGGTAAGTCCAACCCACCCTTCCTCCTTTAATATCTGCTTCACTGTCGCCGAAACCCCGCCGTACACAACAGCAGCAGCCTTGTTCACAGCATCTCCGTGAACCTGAGTCATCAGCCTTGTCTTCACCACATCCAAAGGAGTGGTTATAGAAGCCGAAATTGCGCCGGCAAGTGCGCCACAAAGCACACTCTGAACAGGTTCCAAGTGAGACTTCTTAGTAGTGTTCAAAACCGCAGCTTTCAAGTACTCAAATGATGAATAACTCAAAACCCCAGCAGGTAAATTCCTCAGCAATGTAGCAGAGTAACCAGCATATAACCCTAAAAACCCATCCTTTTCTAAAATCTTCACCAAAACCTGCCAAGATCTTCCCTTTGCACCAGCTTGCATTCTCTGAGTAATCAATTCCTTAGGTACCATTATAGCAGAAGACATAATATTCCCCATTGCACCAGCACTAGGTGGAATCAACACAGAAGGGAACCCTTCAATTTTGGATAGAAATGACTTACCGAACTCGCAGGTTCCGAAATACACTGCAGAAGAAGCGGTGGATCCAACAATAACCGCAGATACGCCACTGTAGAATCCGAGAATACCCTTTTGCTGGAAGGTCTTCACCACCGCGTCAAGGGCATTCTTGTAAAGTTGGGATGCTCCTTTGGTCTGCATCTTGGTCTTGATTGTGTCGAGCGGGTGGAGGCAGACGTAGGTGAAGGCGCCGGCGATTCCGCCACCGGCTGCGCCGATTAGTGCACGCTCGACGACGGTGAGGTTTTTGAGCAAAGTTTGGGGCTTTGGGGCGGGCTTTGAAGTGGGCCAGATCCATTGTGGGCTGTGAGCGGTGGCGTATGTGGCGGTGGCGGTGGTAGAAGCGAAAGGAGGGTTTGTAGCGGTGGCGGCGAAGTGATTGAGGATGGAGGGGAAATCAGTGGGGTGGCGGTGGGGATTGGGATTGGGAGAAGAGAGGCCAAGAGAGGATGAGATCCTGGCCTCCATTGAAGAGAATCTGGCGTGAGCTTCGGCCACTCTTGCCTTGCGCGTTAAACACAGTCAGTGACATCTGAGCTAAAAAATAAAAGCGCAAAATCAAAATTATAGCCTATAGGTAAACACTATTTTTATATTTGTGATAATAGAAGATTTTACACTATTGCTCTAAAGTCTAAACCTGTATATAAAATATAAGCACTCCATAATCATGGATATAACTTGGTTTATTTGGTATAGATTTTTCATAGATTATTAATTTCTACTTCATGTTAGGCTTACCATGTCCATCATATTTTTCTCTTCTCACATCATGATTTGCTCGAAGTTTGACTAAACTAAGTTCAACTTTTAGTAGTAGTACTATTTATTTTATGACCCAAAAGAACAAGGCTATAATCCAAAAAAAAAAAATAATCCATCAAATATAAATTTGTCCCAAACCAATACCTATGGCCCAAAATATCCAATTCTCATCCGTATGTAAAAAATCATATTTTTTTTTTTATAAATGTCTCATTAAATTAAATATTTTTAATTTTAATTTTTATAAATTTATTTAAAATTCTTATTAACTTAAGAAAAAGTCTAGGGAATCAGCAATTCTATTGAATTTTGGCCAGCATGTAACCAGTAGAAAAATGTGAGCCATTTGATAAAATTCCACACTAATTTCATACCATCAAATCATTATTGATAACTAGTTGATGGCCACAAAAATTGTTGTGCCTAATATTGTTCTTAACTTAAATATAAGAAAATCTTTATAAATATTTTTACCATTATTCGGAACTAACGTGAAGGCACGTTCAAAATCTTTACAGCTACTTTTGACTTTTTATTCTCAAGCCCAAAATATCTTATAATTTGTTTTAAGTACGTCTCAAAACAAATATTTTCTCTCATAAATATAAAATATATTTACCGAATATTTCGATTCAATCTCAAATTTAAAATTAACTGAAAAAATTCACTCATGCAAGACTTTTCATACATATTTTATATGATCATTATTCCATAATAGCTAGAAAGAACACACAGCCAAAACAAGTCAACATACATCATTATTTTCACATAGAAAGGTCAACAACATAACTGTGATGATATTGCCACGTAGCTGAATATAGTGCCAGACGGCTAAGAACAAAACCCCTGATGAAATTGAAAAGTTAACAACATAATTATTGAGACATTAATTAACTTATCTAATATACGACACCACCACTTCAATCAAATAAATTAACTAAAGTTAACCCTTAATTTCCACAGGCTCAAGGCCATTGTCAATTGAAGTCTTCACAGCATCTATCACCAATTGTGTTTTCCTACTAATTATTGGCCACGTGTCCTCCGGTTTTGAGTTATTGTACTTAATTGCCCCTACCAAGCGTGCAAATTCCTTCACCATATGTGCCTCTTGAGGGAGATCATTGTAAACAACATGTTCACTTGGATTTGGAGCCCAACCTAAAGAAAGTTCCACCCAATTAGAGTTTGAGCTTGTTGAAAACTTGGCCTCTTTCTCTTGATTAGGGATAACATAATCATGAACGCGCAATGACCCTTTTGTCCCCATCACAATAATATCCATAGACATATCCGTAAGAAAGGAACAATAGAATGTTGCTACTTTGTCATCTTCCCAAGATAGAGAAGCAGCACAAGCTAGAATGACACCGGCATCATTATATGTGGGTTTGTGCAATGCTGTTGCTGATTTAGGTAACTCATAATTTGAAGCCCATAAAATTGCTCTCACACAATACCAACCAGTGTCACCAAGTGCTCCAAGAGCATCAAGTTCTGGCTTCACACGAATATCATTCTCTAGAAAATAAGGACTAACTCCATAGGAAAAAGTTGCATGTACCTGTTATTAATTAGTTGATGAGTTACAAACAAATGATGACAAAATTGTATAATAATAATAATTTTTAGGAAAATGCTATGTGTCCTTTAAAATTCAGCCTTTATTCAGCCTTTAAATTTAAATAATATT
The DNA here is from genome assembly GCF_003086295.3 of Arachis hypogaea. Classification (NCBI taxonomy): domain Eukaryota; kingdom Viridiplantae; phylum Streptophyta; class Magnoliopsida; order Fabales; family Fabaceae; genus Arachis; species Arachis hypogaea. The sequence continues at coordinate 115,049,301 of NC_092040.1, forward strand.
ATTTAAATAAATTTTAGTTAAAAGACATTCCTAATTTGTAGCTAAACATGTTGTAATTAAAATTAATTTAAATTTCAAATACTAGAATTTCTCTAACTTCCTACCTACTTCATAAAATAGTTATTTTATTAATTTTTTATTTATTTGCACGTCTCCCTCCCCTCTCTCGTGTACGTTCTTTTTTTTTTCTTCTCTCTTCTTTACAAAAATTTTTATAGAAGAGTATTATTTCTCTACAGGTAAATTTATTATTTCATATTTAACATTTTATTATTATTATTATTATTATTATTATTATTATTATTAGATGAGTCGTGCTATTTTGTTTCTATTTCGAGTGACTTACGTACTAACTCAAAACTCATTCATCATTATTTTAATAAGATTATATTAATATTTGAATTAAATAATAAATAATCAGTGTATATATCAATATTCTTTTCTTCTTCTTTATTTTTTTCTTTCTTTCTTTCTTTCTTTTATTTTTTTTTGAATTTTTTTATTGCTTATTTAAATATTAACGCTTTTAAAATTATTAAAATGTATGTTCGTAAAAATTAATTTTTTTCAATTGTAACACATCTAAAATTATTAAATTATACATAAAATATTTTTAAAACACATCAAAAATTATAAATCTAAAATTTAAATTTAAACATTAAAAATAAAATTAATTTTTTATATCTTATTCGAGAAAAACTCATCTAATATTTCTCTTTTTTTAATACTTAGATTTTTTCGTTACTTATTTTAATATTAATGCTTTTAAAAGTATTAAAATACTTGTTTGTAAAAATTTGATTTTGTTTTCAATTGTAACACATCTAAAATTATTAAGTGATACAAAAAATATTTCTAAAACACATCCAAAATCATAAATCAAAAATTTAAATTTAAACATTAAATATAAAATTAATTTTTTTTATATCTTATTCGATAAAATTCATCTAATATTTCTCATTTTTTTATTATTTGTTGAATTTTATCGTTACTTATTTGAACATTAATGCTTTTAAAATTATTAAAATGTATGTTTGTAAATATTGGTTATTTTTCATTTATTACACATCTAAAATTATTGACTTATATACAAAACATGTTTGAAACACATCCAAAATTTTAAAACGGTTTAAGATTTATTTTAAAATTTTAAATTCAAAATTTTGAATTATAACTAATTTGATTTTTGGATGTGTATTTAAATTGTAATTATAATATATTAATAATTAAGTATATTAAATTTAAAATAGAAATTTAAAATTTAAATTTAAATTTTAAATTTTAGTTTTATTTAGTTTGTATTTTGAATGTGTATTTAATTTTAAAAAGACACTAAATCTATTTAAAATTTTTAGATATGTTTGTTTTATTTTTTTAAATTATTGTAATAAAAGGCTGAATATTGTACAACTTTTAAAGGATACCTAGTTGAACTGTAATTTTTACTGACACTACATAATCTAATATTTGCATTCATTCAACAATATATGCATCTATAAGAAAATATATATATATATGCAATCAAATTCTTTTATCTAAATACAAAATATATGTTATTTCTTAATATTGTATTAGAGGAATATTAAAAAGCTAATCGAATTTATTTTTGTCTAATAGTTAATTATTAATACTTAAAAAAATAAATTAAAAATATGTTGTTAAATTATTAATTAATTAAAAAATTAAATTAAAAATTAAAAATGTGTTAAGTAAAAATAATAAATTCTCTTACTCATGTTTGAGCATTTCTCGTTATATTGATAGGTATATGCTATGGTGCCTATCTATATTTACTATTGCAATAGTAAGTTTCTTTCTACCTTTATCTTTATAGACGGGGTAAACTGATTAAAAAAATTAATTGTGCAATATTATATATATATACCCATGAAATTAAAGATATATATATTTGTGAATATTAATAATGATCATATATACCGATTGAAGGCGTCCAAACTGTTGAGGATCTGAGAGGAAGTGAAACATTTGAGTGGTCCTAGGGTGGTGCATCCACATGGTAGCATCCATGTACTGCAAACCGTTGGATTCACACGCCTCCAAAATCTTGTGAAGATCGTGAACGTTGAGAGCCACAGGCTTCTCAAGCAGCAAGTGCTTCTTCTTCTGAGCAGCAAGCACAGCCCACTGCACGTGCAAGCTTGTTGGAAGTGGCACGTACACAGCATCAACTTCAGGGTCTTCTATAACACCTTCGTATGATCCATAAACCTTTTATGCCACAACATGTTTCAAAAATTAAAGTCATCATCATTAATTAATTGTAATAATCTCAAACAAATTCTAAATTAATATATTTGTTACTATAGTTTATATCATAGAGTGGGTATCTGATTAATAAAAAAGAATTAGAATTTATTTTATTTAATATTTATTAATTATTATTACAACGATTAATGAAATATTTTAAGCTTATTAAAATTGTTTTTGTGTGGATATATATGTAGACATATTAAGAGTTAACACCTTAGCATGGGGTGGGAAGCCGTTGGAGGCAGCAAACTTGGTGGCCTTGTCAAGAGAGCGGCTTCCGACGGCGTAGAGGGTGGCGTTAGGGGAGAGGGTTATGGCCCTTGAAACCTTCCTTGCTATCTCAGCACACCCAAGTATCCCAAAGCGTATTGGTGCTGCTTCTTCTGCCATGATTGGATTTGGAGGAGTAGTGTTAGTTTTAGTTTTAGGCCTTAGATATATATGGTTCTTTCGGTATTACTAGGGTTGCTTTATAACGTGGTTGATGCCCCCTTTGTAATACAATAATATATACAAAAGGAAAGTCTAAGGACCAGCAATTCTATTGAATTTTGGTCAGCATGTAATTAATAGAGAAATGTGAGCCTCTCACACCAATCTCATACCATCAAATCATCATTGATGACTAGTTGATGGCTAACAATAACAAAAGTTGCTGGCCCCTAGCATTGCTCTATACAAAAATATCTAAAAAATATCAGAATTTATTGATTTTCTCTAATAATTAATAATATTTAAAAATATAAAATAAAAAATAGTTAAATTATTAGATAAAAAAATAAATTAATAACTAAAAATAGAAGATAAAAATAATGAATTCTATTAGTCTTTGAGCTCTTATCTATATAAAATGTCTTAAAAAGTATAATTATTTAAAAAAGAAAAAAAAAGACTTTCACTCTATATATAATAAGATGCATCATGCAATTATATATTGGAGAGAAGTAATATATATGCTTATGTGAAAAACAAGTGTATGATGTATATATCCAAACTTAATTAGTTTCAAATGTACTGTGTATGGATTTAACGTTATATTTATTATCAAATATTTGTTATCATAATTAATTAATATCATTTTATACATATTAAAAATTGCTTAAAATAATAGAATATTAATTCAAAGTAACTTAAAAATATTACCTATTTTATATTTTTTAATTATTAGTTTTCTTATTTCATATTTTTATTTATTACTAAAATAATTTAATAATATCAAATGTAATAAATATATAAATATTAAAAAGATAAAATTATAAATATTAAGTTAAATATAAAGTAACTTTGAGTTATTGTATACCTAATATTAATTACCTATGTTAAGCAGCTATGAAGCACGGATACTTCACTGAGTTGTTGTGTCTGTGTGTCGGACACATTTCGAATACGACACTTATCGACACTCGTTCGACACGCGTGTCTGCTGTATTCAACCGTGTCTTAATAAAAAATAAAAAAATTTCTTCGGACACGCCTGGACACACTTAAATATTATCACGTGTCAACGTGTCCAGTCTTATTCTGAACATATATTCTTAAAATAAATTTAGATATAGTATATATTATTATTTATTAAATCAAAAAAATATTTTAAATACTTGATATAATTAAAATAAGACATTAAAATAATTAAAACATTAAATTTATATTTTAATATCAACAAAATATCAAAATATCATTATGATTTATCTAAAAAATACTTTATATTTTATATGTATGCGTGTCCTCGTGTCATGTAAGATTTTAAAATTCGCGTGTCGGTGTGTCCCATGTCGTGTCGTGTCCCGTGTCCGTGTCAGTGTCCGTTAGGACTGGAAGTGAGCCGAGCTGAGTCGAGCTAGACTAAGCTCAAGCTTGGCTCACCAAAATTGAGATTGGCTCACGGCTTGGCTCATTAATAATCGAGCCTATTTCTTAAGCTCAAACTCGGCTCATCGAAAGCTCACAAGCTGGCTCAAATAATAGAAATATAAATACGAAATCTATAATTTTATATCAATAAATTATAACTTATATATTTTAAAAAATATTTAAAAGAACAATTTTATATATTGTTTATCTATCAATAAATATAAATTTTTTATTTATGTCCTACATTAAAATTATATGTAATAAATAAATATAGAATTTTAAATAATTAAAATCATTAATATATATAATTATATATTACTATTTCATATGTATATATATAATATTAAAAGTATAGACTATATATATATATATATATATATATATATATATATATATATAATCGAGTCAACTCACGAGCTAATGAGCTGAGCTTATCCAAGTTTAAGCTCGGCTCATTTAATTTATGAGCTCAATTCCAGACTTAAATTTGGCTCACCAACTAACGAGCTTAGCTTATCAAGCTATTAACGAACCAAACTCAAACTGACTCATGAAATGACTTGGCTCACTTCCAGCCCTAGTGTCCCTAGATCATAGTTAAACAGTGATTGTGTATGTTGATAAGTTACTACTCACTACTGAAAAATGGGACAAAGTAGCCGGCGGCTTTGCCATCACTACTCTTATTTTAACTTCGGTTTCTCTTGTTGTGAGTGATAAAAACATTTCAGTATAAAATGTCTTATAATTAAGATCAATTTGTCTTGATAAATTATTTATATTTGGGTTTGTCATGCTCATGCATATATGATGTGTTCAATAACCAGATGTTTTTGATAAGCTAAATAATTATGTAATAATTAATGTCATCCCCCAAAAATGGAAAAAGAATTTCAATACAATCTATCTCTTTTCTCCTTCGTCACAATTCACAACAAACCTAACATGAAAAAACTGAGATTACAACAGACTTAATCAATAATCACACCCCAAATTTCATATTAAAACCCTGTGGCTGCTGCAATAGTTGTGACTTGTGAACCATGAATTAAAAGCGAGTTTGGATTGCTAGACCAACTTAAATAAATTACTTTTTGATTCTAACGTACAAAAGTCTAAATAAAGATGCAAATCATATTTGCTGGTGGGTAGGCATAATAATAATGTATAAGGTATACTTTAATTTTTTCTCAAATTGAAATAAGATAAGGTGCCTTTCTGGAATCTGGAATAATATACAAATAAAGGAAAAGACAAGAAGATACTTACTCATTATGAGTGATACTCATACCCGCTGAATATGACAATTACTATATTGGCTATTGAGGCATGATTTGATCCTGAATTTGAGCAGGTAAATCTTAAGGCCATTGTTATAAATTGAAGCCTTAAGCTATCTGACCACATGTGTTTTCCTTCTAATTATGGTTAGCCACTTCTATATTTCGTGTTCCCAAATTTTCTTTTATCATATCACCGCTATTGACATTGAAATCTTGAATTGTGTGCTTTCATGTGACTCTACACTCTTAACAATAAAAGACTATTCGTAATAATGATTTTGTTGCATATTTCAGGATTTTGTGTTTTGTTGTAATTGTATCAGGCTGAGAAAAAAGGTAGTGTTTTCATTTTGTTGTAATTGTAATTTATTATTGGATAACAAATTTTTAAATAAAATTTTAATCTCCAACAGATTAATTTTTAGTCTATCTGACTAAAAAGTATCATGAAAAACAAAAAAAAAATCTAAAAAAAAAGAAAGCCTTTTGATTTAATAACTCAAGATTTTTTTTAATATTTATTCTCGTGTGTGAAGTGTGAACACTTCTAATACTTATGGGGTGGAACTTGTGACCTAACTTCTTCAGCTATCCTAACTAGAACTAGACTAACAATCTAATAGTCCTTTGAAGAAAAATGATATGCCTTAAAGATTTTGTTTTCCTAATAATAATAACAAAGAACACCAATAATGATAATTCACTAAAATAACAATAACAATGCCTTAATAACAGTTAATACAAATTAACTAAATACTTTTTAATAATAACAATAATAATACCAATAATAGGTAAAGGTTGTTCGAAAAAATATCCTATTTACCTCCAACCCATTTTATATTAGTAAAAATAATAATAATAACTAAAGAACATTTTACCCAATTTCGCTAATTACCTTTAACCCATTTAATAATTATAATAAGAGAAGTGTTAGGGCTAATAAATTTTATAATTTATAATTATTAATTAATTATTTTTAATATTTTTAATGATGTAAAATTTATCTAATAATATAAAATTATTTATTTTTTTAATAATTAAATATTAACTAAATTTTAACAAAAATACTGTTCTCTTAAACTTTTTTATATAATAATAACCTCACGGTAACCTTAGTTCCAAAAGACAACACTAATAACAAAGATAACATATGATCGTATCTAGCTAATAAGTTGCTTATAACAATAACAAATAAATATTCTCGTAACATACGTATGGATGTTTCCTCCGGTCTATATCTGAGAATTTGTCTTGGTAATAATAATATAGTTTTCTCATTTGCATGTCTAATATAGTATTTTTATATTTGTGATAATAGTAGAAGATTTTACACTCTATTGCTCTAAAGTCTAAACCTGTATATAAAATATAAGCATTCCATAATCCTGGATATTACTTGGTTTATTTGGTAATATTAGATTTTTCATAGATTAATTTCTACTTCATGGTAGGCTTACCATGTCCATCATATTTTTCTCTTCTCACATATACAAATAATAACTTAGTCTAAGATCTCCAAAAATATCAGATTTCAAATAGGCGACAACAATTACTACACATGATTTGCTCATAGCTTGACTACACTAAGCTCGACTTTTAAGTTTTTTTTTTTTTTTTTCACGATATTTCCCAACCCAACAAGTTAAAAACTAATACGTTGCGGATCTGAATTCTATTTAATGGTCTGTCACTGACCAATCGATTAATAATACTACTATTTGACCCAAAAAAACAAAGCTACGATCCAAAAAAATATTAATCCATCAAATATGGATTTGTCCCAAACCAATAGCTATGGCCCAAAATATCCAATTCTCATCCATATGTAAAAATCATAATTCTTCTATGAATATCCTATCAAATTAAATATTTTTTAATTTTTTATTTTTATAGGTTTTTTAAATATCAAAAAGTCTTGGAAAATATTTCCACCATCATTCAAAACTAACATGAAAGCACGTTCAATACCTTCACAGTTAAGAGTGGCAAAGCCGCCGGTCCGTCCCACTTAGGATTGTATTATGAACGGACGGGCTAGTTTGTTTTATTTTATGATAAATTGGCAGGTTGGTGGGTTAGTGCGTTTAACTTTTTTTCTTTAAATAAAATTTATTAAAATTAATTAAAAAATAAAATATAAATAAAAAATATTTAAATTATGATATAATTTTTTATTTTTTTTTAATTTTAACTTTAATAAAATTGTTTAAAATAATATTTGTTAATAAAATCATTTTTATTTTAAAAAATAACTAACATAATTTAAATCTATACACGAAATCGTAAAATAAAATAAATAAAGTTAATAAATAAAAAATTAAAAATAAAAATAAAAAATATTTAAAAATTATGTAATTATTAATTTTATAATAATAATCACTCTTTTATTTAACAAACAAATAAAAATAAAAATCTTCGACCTGGCCCGCCCCACCCTGTTAAAACCCGCCAACTTAACAGTGCGGTTTTTTGTGAATTTTTTTTAATTTGACGGACTCTAAATTCTAGTCCGACCCATCTTGTGTGTGCTTGGATTATAAAATTGATTTTGTAAAATTGATTTTGATGAAAAGTAAGTTTGGATTAACGTAATTTATGTTTGGCAATCTTTATATCAAAATTGATTATAGTAAAATAAACGTTGTTTGAATTATAATACTCAAAATCACTTTTAGATGAAAAATTATTAAAAAAGACATCAATTTAAATAATTTTTTTATATACATGCAAAATCAGAACACTATCAAAAATAATATAAAAAATATATATCATATAAATACAATAAAAAAATAAAAATTTAAAAGAGAGTACTATAAATTTTATAATATCAGACAAAAAAATATTCTATAATTTTCTAGTATTGTCAATATTCTTTAATTTAGTATTATTTTGGATTATAAATTTTCATTATTTATGGCTCTATTGTTAGATATAATTAATTTTTTATTTATTTTATCCTTTTTTTATAGGATCATAATTTATATTATACAAATTTTTGATAATAAATGTAGTATTTAATAATTACAATTACAAATTGTACAAAGTCAGAATAAAAAAAATTAATACAAAACAAAATTAGAGTACATCAAAGAATAGAAAAAATTATAATAAAAATTTCATAAAACCAACAACATATATCATATGAACAAAAAAAATTAAATAAAATTCATATGAATAAAAAATTTTATACACAACATAAATACAATGCAGTAAAGGATAGAAAAAAGAAAAATTCATATGAAAGAAAAAATAATAATAATATCATAAAAATTAATAAAATACCTGAAAAATTAGAACACTATAAAAAATAAAAAAGTCAACAATATTTGTCATATGAATAAAAAAATACAATAAAATAAATAAAAAATTATATGAACAAAGCCAAACAAAAATTAAAAAAAAAATTCATAAAAAATATACATATAAAAAATAATATAATAAATAATAAAAAAACTCATATAAAAACATACTACACAAATAATATAAAAATATTTACCATATAAATAAAAAATATAAATAAAAATACAATAAAAATTATAAAAATTGAAATATAAAAATGTGTACTAAAAATAATAAAAAAATTAAAATATTCAATTTGCTAGTGATTAAAATAAATCTAAATGATTTTGATGAAAAAAATTAGAACAAAAAATTGTGAAAAGGTAATAAGAACTACAAAGAATTACTGTGAAGTTAATAGTTATTGGTATCATTTTTGTAGAAGAAAATGATGGGTAGAGTTGATAAAAGAAATAAAGTTTTTACCTAATATTCTAAGGGTAATAATAGTAACCATAAATGTAAAATGTAGAAGCTACAAATTTTAACTTCTCCTGAACGTACGTTCAGTAACAGAATCAATTATGCGTTCACAAAATTGCCAAACATTAAAGTAAAATTTTCAAAAAGTTCAACAGACTTCTCTCCTCTTCAACGTATTTGCTAAATACACCTCTTTTGTAACGAACCTATTCGTCGAAAAATCCAACTCGTTTTGCCACAAATCACTTTAACCTGTTATTCTTAAGCCCAAAATATCTTATAATTTGTTTTAAGTACGTCTCAAAACAAATATTTTCTCTCATAAATATAAAATATATTCACTGAATATTTCGATTCAATCTCAAATTTAAAATTAACTGAAAAAATTCACTCATGCAAGATTTTTCATATATATTATCTATGATCATTATTCCATAATAGCTAGAAATTCTTTTTACAGGAAGAACAAAAAACCAAAACAAGTCAACATACATCATTATTTTCACATAGAAAGGTCAACAACATAACTGTGATGATATTGCCACGTAGCTGAATATAGTGCCAGACGGCTAAGAACAAAACCCCTGATGAAATTGAAAAGTTAACAACATAATTATTGAGACATTAATTAACTTATCTAATATACGACACCACCACTTCAATCAAATAAATTAACTAAAGTTAACCCTTAATTTCAACAGGCTCAAGGCCATTGTCAATTGAAGTCTTCACAGCATCTATCACCAATTGTGTTTTCCTACTAATTATTGGCCACGTGTCCTCCGGTTTTGAGTTATTGTACTTAATTGCCCCTACCAAGCGTGCAAATTCCTTCACCATATGTACCTCTTGAGGGAGATCATTGTAAACTACATGATCACTTGGATTTGGAGCCCAACCTAAAGAAAGTTCCAGCCAATTAGAGTTTGAGCTTGTTGAAAACCTGGCCTCTTTCTCTTGATTAGGGATAATATAATCATGAACGCGCAATGACCCTTTTGTCCCCATTACAATAATATCCATAGACACATTCGTAAAAAAGGAACAATAGAATGTTGCTACTTTGTCATCTTCCCAAGATAGAGAAGCAGCACAAGCTAGAATGACACCGGCATCATTGTATGTGGGTTTGTGCAATGCTCTTGCTGATTTAGGTAACTCATAATTTGAAGCCCATAAAATTGCTCTCACACAATACCAACCAGTGTCACCAAGTGCTCCAAGAGCATCAAGTTCTGGCTTCACACGAATATCATTCTCTAGAAAATAAGGAGTAACAGCATAGGTAGAAGTTGCATGTACCTGTTATTAATTTGTTGATGTGTTACAAACAAATGATAAAAAAAAAATTGTATAATTGGTAAAGTTTAAAAGACTCCTTCAAATATCTTAGTATGCATCGTACCAAGATGGGACATATTAGTATCTTACCATATTTTGTATAAACCTAAAGAGTTAGAAGTTAAAAAATTTAAAGATTTAATATTGTATATAATAAAGTAATATATTTTTGTATAAATACTTTTATAAAATTTAAAAAAAAATTGATTTTTGTCAACTTAAAATTTAAATAAAAAACCAACCAATTCTTTAGGCTTTTATACTAAATTGGATAAATCAGATAATCAGTTTTCTATTAAACAAATTAAATTGATGAATAAGGTAATTCGATCCAATAATAATAATAATAATAATAATTGTTACCGACAATACGTAATATAATATGCACTCGTTAATTACAGTATATGCAAATCAAATTCTTTTTAACTAAATCCAAATATTTATGTTATTTCATAATACTGTATTATAGTATTATGCAGTGATGAGCTGCTTTCATCTTTTTCTTTATAGATGTAAAATGAAAAAAAAAAAGAGAGAGAGAGAGAGAGAAAAAAGTACTAATGGTGCGATATGATTATCAATAATCAATAAAAACTATGTATCGTCCCAGGAAATTAATGTTATATATTTATGAATAATAATGATCATATATACCGATTGAAGGCGTCCAAACTGTTGAGGATCTGAGAGGAAGTGAAACATTTGAGTGGTCCTAGGGTGGTGCATCCACATGGTAGCATCCATGTATTGCAAACCGTTGGATTCACACGCCTCCAAAATCTTGTGAAGATCATGAACGTTGAGAGCCACAGGCTTCTCAAGCAGCAAGTGCTTCTTCTTCTGAGCAGCAAGCACAGCCCACTGCACGTGCAAGCTTGTTGGAAGTGGCACGTACACAGCATCAACTTCAGGGTCTTCTATAACACCTTCGTATGATCCATAAACCTTTTATGCCACAACATGTTTCAAAAATTAAAGTCATCATCATTAATTAATTGTAATAATCTCAAACAAATTCTAAATTAATATATTTGTTACTATAGTTTATATCATAGAGTGGGTATCTGATTAATAAAAAAGAATTAGAATTTATTTTATTTAATATTTATTAATTATTATTACAACGATTAATGAAATATTTTAAGCTTATTAAAATTGTTTTTATGTGGATATATATATATGTAGACATATTAAGAGTTAAGACCTTAGCATGGGGTGGGAAGCCGTTGGAGGCAGCGAACTTGGTGGCCTTGTCAAGAGAGCGGCTTCCGACGGCGTAGAGGGTGGCGTTGGGGGAGAGAGTTATGGCCCTTGACACCTTCCTTGCGACCTCAGCACACCCAAGTATCCCAAATCGTATTGGTGCTGCTTCTTCTGCCATGGTTGGATTTGGAGGAGGAGTAGTGTTAGTAATAAAGAATTCGCATATTTTATAATTTATAATTATTAATTAATTATTATTAATATTTTTAATAAAGTTATATTATATGTATATTAAAATTAGCCACTAAAATTAATTATCAGTATAAAATATATAATAAAATATAAATATATATTAAAAATATATTAAATCACACATGTATTTATATATAAATATAGGTAAAAATTTAGGTGCAATTAACTTTACGTAAAATTGATAACTGAGAACTATTAAATGATTTGAATAATTTTATTAAATTTTTATCTAATGAATCTCAGTTATCAATTTTACATAAAGTTAACTGCACTTGAATTTTTATCATAAATATATTGGTAGCTGATTTTAAAACTGATTTTGATGTATAAATAATATTTTTGTTTTTAATAATGCGAAAAACAAGTGTATGTTGTAATCCAATAATTGTGAGAAATGAACTAAAAGTGAGTTTGGATTATTGAGAGCTGTAGAAAAGGACTGTTGTTAATTGTTACACCAAATGAACTGCTTTTTAGTTCTAACGTACAAAAGTCTAAAGATGCAAATTATATTTGCTGGTGGGTAGGCATAATAATAACGTATAAGATATACTTTAATTTCTCCTCAAATTGAAATAAGACAAGGTGCCTTTCCGGAATATACAAATAAAGGAAAAGACAATAAGATAGATAGATACTCATTATGACTCATACCCCCTCAATATGACAATTACTATTGACTATTGAGGCATGATTTGATCCTGAATTTGAGAAGCTAATTCTTAACTCAAGGCCATTGTTGTAAATTGATGCCTTAAGCTCTTAACCGATCATATAGGACCATACGTGTTTTCTTTCTAATTATGGTTGGCCACTTGTCCTCACAAGACCTTTCTATATATATATTCTATATTTTTGTTTTCTCTGTTCCCAAATTTTCCCTTATCATGTCACCGCTATTGACATTGAAATCTTGAATTGTGTACTTTCATGTGACTCGACAGTTTAAGAATAAAATATCATTGGTAATTGTCTCATATGCATGTCTAATATAGTAATTTTATATTTGTGATAATAGAGGATTTTACACTCTACTACTCTAAAGTCTAAACCTGTGTATAAAATATAAGCATTCCAATATTCCATAATCATGGATATAACCTGGTTTGGTATAAGATTTTTCATCGATTAATCTCTACTTGATGTTGGGCTTACGAGGCCCATCCTGTTTTTCTCTTCTCAATGATACCAATAGACAATAGTAACTTAGTTTAAGATGTCCAAACACACAAAACACTTGATTATTGGTATTTATGACGATAAAGAAATGTTTTCTTGAAAAAAAGAGAAAGAGGTGGGCCAGAAGAATGAATCGAACAGTTAAAGTTTCATATTTTCATTGAATAAGTCATATGATCATCCCGTTTCAATATAAAAAAAAAGTCATACTTTTGAAAAATTTTTGTGGAAATAATTAATACTAAAATATTATCAATATACTAAAAATTAATTATCATATTGTATATAAATATATATAATTTAGCTAATTTTAATATATATTTTATATAAGTAGTTGATAGTTTTAGGTTTTTCCGAAATTCTGTGTTGGGAACCACATGTAGGCAATAATTTTAAAGTTAATTGTGATACAAGCTTATATATAGATTCAAATTTAGCGGGATTTGGATGTATTATTAGAGATTCTAAGGGAGATTGGATCTCAGGCTGCTCTAGAAGTATTCCTTCTTGGTCTATAATCAGATGTGAATTATTTGATACTTGGAGGGGGCTGGTTTTAGCTTGGGATTGCGGTTTGAGGGATATTATATGTGAAACGGATTGCCTTGACATTCTGCCCATTATGCATGAGCTTACAAGTGGGTATTCATCTGAAGTAACAGATTTGGTTCACAAGATTCAGGAGCTTTTATCTCGTCCTTGGCTTGTTCACGTTGAATGGGTGTCCCGAGAAGCAAATAGAGCTGCGGATTGAATGGCTAAATATGGGGCCAAGAGTAACTCTAATCATGTTATTTGGTTTGAGCCTTGTGTTGATTTCCAACAAATCATCCGCTCGGATTTATGATAGTTTTTGCTTTGTTTCTTTCCTTGTTTAAACACAATAAATATATATATATATATATATATATATATATATATATATATATAAGTAGTTGATATTTTTTGTACACGCAGCATCATTACAATTTATAACATAAAAAAATGCGTTTAATGGACACGCTGAAATTTATTGAGTTGTTGATTGACGTAACTTTACAAAAAGAAAATGTAAAAGAAAAATTTGGTCGAGCACATACTATATGATTAACAAAATTTATTTTTTTTACCAACAAAAATATTTTTATACTAAATCTTAAATATTAATAGTGTAAAAATAAAGTATTAACTTAAAATATTAGCTAACATTAATAAAAAATACTAGTCCTAACATTTTTCTTTTAACAAACATGCACTAAATACAAAAATCATATAGAAATTATATATGTTAGAAACTAGTATGTAAAATTTACTTAGATGAAATCATAGACTTGTAACATTACAGCTTACAAGAACTTCCAATCATTCCAATCATATAAAATAATTTGCTTAGATGAAATCAAAGACTCGTAACATTATAGAAACATGAACATATATATCCTAGAATAGCTTATAGCTATCAATCTGAAATTCATTTTATTCAATATTCTTACCAAAGATCACAGATCCATCCTCAATTTGCAGCAGGTTCTACAACAATCTTGTTTTGAGACATGGGCATTTCAGTTTCAGCAGTATTGATAGTAGATGAATCTTCTTCTCTAAACTTCTTATATAAGTCACCTTTGTATAACTCCCTAGTCCTATACACCAAAATCAGTGACACAAGTGCTCCAAATAAACACACAGCAGTGATTATAATGAATGCTAACTTGTAACATTCAGCACCATTGCAATTCAACTCTTCATTTGGATTTCTCTTTAGTCCCATTGCTGCCATTTGCCTTAGACCTTCTTTGTCATAAAAGTGCCCAGCAACCCTCACACTAAGCAAATATGACCCAATTGGACTTACTATTGACCCAACATTATACAATGTTGAGTAATATTTAAGTCCAAAAAGTTCAGAAATTATTGAGAAAAGTATTGGCCAATTTGCACCAAAGCAGAACCCAATAACAATAGATGCTACATAGAGACCATTTGGGACATTAAATGCAATTAAGAGGTGACCAACACAAGACAACAAAAGTATTGATGTTAACATGAAAGGCCTAGGGATCTTGAATTTTGTTATGACAAATTCTGAGACCACACCTTGCACAATTTTACCTAGGTAGATCCAAATTGCCATAAGGGAAACAAATGTTGTTATGCTATGTGGGGAATATCCTAATGATGTTCCAATTTGACTCAAGTTATTCACAACTGTGAGGTTGCCACCTAGACCACATATAGTAGCAAAGAACAAAATCAGCATGTCAAGATTGAAAATTGCTTGAAGTATTGTGTGATCTTCACCTCTGTTTGGTGCCTTGAACATGTCTTTCCAACAAGACCCTGATGATGATGGTTGTGCAGGCTTGGTCACTTCTTTAGGCTTCTCTGTAGTTATGATATTCAAAGGCTTTGGATTTGGAAGATCTTCACAATTCAATTGTTGTTGGTGTTTTTTGGCCTTCCAAATTCTGTGTTCTTCCTGAACAACAACACCAAGTGGAAGAAAAACAAGCAAGAGAAGCATCACAGTGGTGGTAGCATAATATTCACTCTGAGTGAAAGAGAAACATTTTTCAACTATGATTACAATCATGAGGAACACTGCAAGGACTAGTGACATGTAAAGGAAGTTATAGAAAGCCTTGGAATCATTCTTCTGTTGAATACCCTTATGGTGCCTAATGAATGGTAGAAAAAGAAAAGCTGTAGCAGTTGGTAGCCATGCCATGAGTAAAAGAAGAGATTTTGTGTCACTTCCATAGAAAGCATAGTACAATTGAGTGATAATTGCAGCACTCAAACCAAGGTAGCCACTTAGAAGGCCTATAACAATACCTCTAACACCAGGGAAATTCTTAACACTTGTGACAAGTGCACCAGTGTTTGTTGAACAATGTGAATTTGCTCCAATGAAAATGTACAAACACATGGTCCAAACCTGTGGCTTTGCAATCTTTTTGCTGACAGCAAGCCATACAATGAAGTATCCAAAGAAATTGAGGACACCACCAATTGTTAAGACAACATAAGGAGGTGTGATTTCATTGATTAGGCCAGAGAGAATGCCTATGTTGGAGCCTAAGTCCTTGAAAAAGCTTAAGAGATTCAGAGTAGATTGGTCATATCCCAATGATGATTTGATTTCTCTGGAGTAGAGGCTGAACATGTAGCTTGCTCCTGAAACCGACATGATCATGAATGATGAGAAAACCATGAACCATCTTCCTGTGAACACTTGGACTGCAAAATCTTTGCTTCTTGCACCACCATTTTCACCTGACAACATCATCTTTCTTTTCTCTTCTCTGATCTTAGGTGCTTTTTTCTTTGTAATTGTGAAGGGTATAGTACTAATAACTAAAGCTGTGAAGGGTATAGTACTATATAGTGTGTGCTTTTAGGCTTTTAGTTTTTGTGGTGGGAACAAAGAGAGTGAGTGATAGTTTGCATCTGTATTTATGTGTAATTTTAATTTGTTTGAAGGAAAGGTGCAACATCTAAAGTATGCTGCTACCCCAGAATTTTCTTTCCCTTATTACTTCAATTATCATCTTAATTAATGAGTGATTGATCATGTTGCTGATGTAGAAACCTTTTACCAATATTGTGTAGTAAGACAGACTTTAAGTTAAATCTTGTCCCCTCCATATCAAAGAAAAAGTCACAATGTATGTGCTAACTTATCTTTTTTTTTTTTTTCTATTTCTCTTAGTATATCTGTATATTCTTAATATCTTAAGTACTTCTTAATTTTTGATATTATCATATTATATACATGCTTTATAATATAATATTTTACCAGTCTGTCTTCGTTTTATTTTTTTATTTTTTATTTTCCGTTCCAATCCCTTTAAGCGAGCTAAAAGGTGTTCTCTATTACAAGGTTTTTTTTTTAATGAATAAAATAAAGCTTAGCTTATTCCTAGGAAGATACTTTATAACATATAATATATACTATCTACCAAAAATTCTCAGAATATAAAATAACTGATAATAGTTATTTCTCCATGAAACATAGTGGTATAATTAAAAACAAATTTAATGCCATCAAATAATAACATAAAAAAACATAAACCAACCATATCTTATAGTCTATTTTATATATTTTATTCTCTATTCTATCTACCTCTACTAAAACTTTTTTTGCAATGAAAACTTTTCGAATAGACATATATCTAAAAGAAACTTCTATACAAAATGTTAGAATTTGAATCCTTAACTAAATGTTGAAATAAGATAACTCATCAATTAATTAAGACCAACTGTATTAGGGAAATGCCATTTTTTAATTTTCATGCACTTTGTCTGGATAAAATTGTTCTAAGAAACAGTAGTGTAGTTGATAACAAACTATGGCCGAGTTAGGATAACCAATTTAATTAAGTTCTTTTAAGTTCTTTTTGATAAAATAATTTAAATAATAAATAATTTTATTAAAAGTAATTTATAAATAAGTTATTTTGTGTTTAAATTTTTAACTCTAAAAGTGCTTATTTTATAGAAATGTGATAAAAAATAAAAATATTATAAGAGAAGTCATTTTTTGTAATTTCTCTATAAACTCTTAAATAATTTCTTAGAAAATTACAATTTGATTTTAAAAATTATACATTAATACTACTACTTTTCATAAATCAAAAGTTAAAAAAAATTACTTCTAAATTTCCATACGGGCCCTATATATATATGGTTGGGTGGCCCTGTTGAGGGGACCTCAAGTCTTAAGTGCGCCATTGAAACAATATGAGATTTGAGATATCATAGATATATTTACATAGAATTATACTCATATATATCCACCACGGTATATGGTTCTCTTGCAGCCACGATGAGCGCAGAAACTCATACCTTAAAAAACAATACATCATCATATTTATCTTATTATAATTTTCAATTTATTAAATAGTTCATGATCAGTGCCAATTTCTTTTCAGAGTCAAACATATACTACCAAAAAAAAAAATTCTTGAGTGCAGTAAATGCATATTCATGAGAACGACCAGAACCAAGCTTTAGTCCACGAACGAATACGATCAGTGTCATCAACATTCAACAACACGTTATTTGACAAAAAATAGAAAAAAAGTAAGGGTTTTTTTTTCTCAGCTAGCATAGTCAAGTAGTCAACATAGCGACTCTAGTTATATATATGTATCCATATATATTCGGTGGCTTTTAAAATATTTTTATGTTTGGATTTACGTTTCAACCTAAATATATAGACATGATAAAAGATGGAATATTCCACGTATGTTCACGTGGAGATTTATTCTTATGTTCTTGTTTCTTTGTGTCATGCACACACTCATAGGAATGTTTATGTTTTGTCTCCAGTGATGCGCACTGCTCATCATAGTTTTTTTTTGTGACTTAAAAGAAATAAACAAAAACTAAGAACGAGAAAAAAAATAAGAAACTATTTAAGAAAGACAGTCCCGCTACTCTCAAATTCTTTTCAAGGCAACGGAAGCTCCACTTGGGGAGAAAGGGTCTTCGTTGCGGTCTTTGTCATGATGTCTGCTACTGTATTTGTATCTTTCAAGGTCAACCGAAGATCAGCACGCCATTTCCAAGACATGATATCTCGAATTTTTAACACCAAAGGATCAATAAACCCAGAGCAATCTTGTGAATTATTGACAATAGTAAAAGCCTCCACACAATTTGTCTCACATATAATGTCTCTTTGTCCCGAGTTTCATGCTAAAAGAAAGTCTTTCCAAATAGCAAACAACTCTCCTTGCAAAATGCTACGACTCTCAATTATTCCCAGACAGCCTCGTTGTCACCTTCCCTTCCAATCTCTGCTAACACAAGCAAAACCAACTCGAGCACCACTACCAGGATAGCTAGCATCACAATTAATCTTAAAGGTACCCACTGAGGGGGAATCCAAGAGCCACTAATGGTTGAGGGGATAGACAGTCGTTGCAACTCAAAAATATTTCGGAGCTCCTTTTCCAAGGACAAAGCCATACCAATCACCTTGTCTGTGGTCCAATGGTCGTGAGGATAAAAGATCTCGTTATTCCTCGAACGCCAAATCCACCAGAGATCAGAAAAGAATCTAATATATCATAGTTTTCAATCTTCAGCTAGCAATGTTTTTTTTTTCTTTTTTTTCTCAGTTCATTAGTGGGCGACTGTTTTTTTTTCATGGTCACGGGTAGATACATTGCCAGGCCAGCCCATATATCCTCAGGACGGTGGCCCAATTATTGTTTGGCGGCTTCGGAAGAATATTTGTTGGTTGGGGCTCTAAGCCCCCTTGTAAACGAAAAAAAAAGGAAGAATATTTGTTGGTTTTCTTTGTATTGTCTTTTTTCTTTCTCTTTCTTTACTTTTTTTAATGTTTAGACACAAAAAATTCTTAATAAATAAATATAATTAAAAAGAGCCTTAAAATATTGAATAATTAAGATAATTAAAATATAAATTTTAACTCTTTTAATTTATTATAAATATATTTAATAAATAAAAATTTAAAATTAGTTTTTAATTAAAATTTTCTATTTTTAATATCTTTAACTCGAGCCTCACAAATGGCATCGCATAATCAAATCCTACGCATTTACTTTTTCATTCCATCTTACATGCTCTACTACCATCCAAGGGCCTAATAAATTAACCATAGCATGTTCCCCGCGGTATGCATGTTTAATTAAATAATAAAATTTTTTTATATATATAAATATCGAAAATATTTGGTAAAATAAATAAATAAAAATAGGAGAATTTATTTTATTTAACATTTCAATAATTTTAGCATTCATTGTCGGTTGTTACTCATCATTCTCTTCGCCAGCTCGTCTACTTTATCCCAACACCGTTAGTGTTTACTTTTTACTAGTTTTGTATGTTTTATTCTTTTTAAGTTTTAGATATTTTTTTCTTTAGGTTTTAGATAATTTTTTAAATAGTGTTAGATATTTTTTTTTAGTTTTAAGATATTTTTTAAATAATTTTAGATTTTTTAAAATAATTTTAGATTTATCTTTTTTGTTAGATTTTGAATAGTTTTTGTTGTTATATTTTTGGATTTTTTTTTGGGTAGATTTTGAGTATTTTTTTTTACAATAATTTTAAATGTATATTTTTATTTAATTATATATATATATATTTAAATTTTGGATACCTCTTTTTATTTAGTTTTAGATATTTCTCATTATAATTTGAATTCAGATTCCTCTAAAAAGAAAATAAAAAAAGACACTCAATGGACGGTGGTAGGCGACGCAGACAATTCTGAGTGATAGATAATGGTTGCGACGTAGATGACTTTTGAGTAAGGGAATGTGGGATATGGTTAGTAAGAAAAAGAAAAAGATTTTATGATTTTTTTTACTGTAAATGAAAGTGAAAGCAAAATTACGGTTACTTTTGAATCGAAATCGTGTTTTTTTTTTTATTTTTTTAAGTTTAAATATACAACAAATTAGTTTTTAATATGTCAAACTAAAAGATACCATAAACAACTAAAAAATTAATTAGGTTAGATGAATCAATACAAAGAAATTGGAAAATATCTAAAAAATGTTACATAAGATGTCATTAATTGCACCTCCAATCAAATAAGGATTAATCTCCACAAACAACCTTTTTTATTATACAAGTTATACAAGTTCTGAAAATTCCTAATCCTTAAAACGCGCTTCTTATAGCATGTATGTGTCACGCGTCTCCTTAACAGATTTTTCAATCAATCAACGCGCAAATATATAATTTCCTTTTTCGAAAGGATTTCGTTTTCTTTTTTGAATTCCTTCTGCATTTTCTTGTCTTTTCTATTCGATCTCTTTCGTGCGTTTTTCTCTCCCTTTTCCTTTGCCGTTTACGTAAGTTTCTCTCTTTATTCTCTTTCTTCGTTTTCTCGTTTTCCATTATTTTTGAAATTAAACTCTGAAATCGTTTTGAAGATAATGGATGATTCAACTTTAGATTATCAGCTGAATCAGAGCGAAGGGGATTTTGAATTCAAATCCAATGAAGTTCCTGAGGTGTGATTTAATTTCAGTTAATAATTGAATTTGAATGTGAATCCAGTTAGTAGTTTATAATTGTGTAGTTGAATAATGCGTGAACCTTGTCTGTGAAATTTGCTGTTTATTATTCCTTATTTGAATTGAATCTAATGTACTAGTTCTGATGAATTTTCTGTATTTTATATTAGACGTTCGGGTGTAAATCAGGAATATTTAAGTGTATTTTAGGAAAGTTTGGGTGTATTTAAAGTTTATGACTTTTCATCTCACTGAGAGTAAATTGTCTTATTCTTTTAGTTGAATTGTTTTAGTTTCTGTTTAATGATAATTCATGAATATGATTTTTGTTATTTTTATGATGGTTTTATAGTTCTATTTGCATTCTATAGTTTATACTTGTGTTTAATATTGTGTATTTTTTGTGTATTTTTGCAGCCCCTCTATGGTATTGATGAGCAGTTTGTTTTCTACATACAAGCATTTTTCTCATACAAGTCTTCTCCTTCTTTTATTGTTTTGAACCCAATCAAGTGGTTGAGGTGTGGTTCAATTCAGAAAAAAAAATGTAGCATTAGAGGAAATATTTTTCTATACAAAAATGCTATTTGTACACTAAAATCAGCTACTAAAATCAGACACCAATGTATTTTTGTATAAATACATGTGTGATTTAATTTATTTTCAATGTATATTTGTATTCCAGTATATATTTTATACTAGTGGCTTACTTTAGTGGCTAATTTTAGTGTACACATAGTATAACTCATTTTTGTATTTGCACCAAATTTGGGTGTAAAACGAAGATATTTGGGTGTAACACGAAGATATTTGGGTGTATTTTAAAGAATTTTGGCTGTAGTTTTATTCTTATAAGTTCTGCATAATTTATAGCTCTTTCTCTTCCTCTTCCTCATCTTCTGCTGCTTCTTTTTTTTTTCATCATCATCATCACCATCTTCTTCTTTATTTCTTATTCATCTTTTCCTTTTTGTTTTACATTCTCAAGTTTTTTCTTGTTTAACTCTCTTAATAAGAATAAAAATAAAAAATTAAATAAAGAAGAAAAAGAAACACATAATGCTCTAAAATTATTTAGAAAATGATGAACTTACATTCATTTAACTAAAAGAAAGAAAGAAATAAGAAAAAGAAGAAGAAAAAAAGACAGCATTAGAGAAAATATTTTTATGTACAAAAATGCTATTTGTACACTAAAATCAGCTACTAAAATCAGCTACTAAAATCAGTCATCAATGTATTTGTGTATAAATACATGTGTATATTTGTATTTCAATATGTAATTTATACTGATGGTTGACTTTGGTGACTGATTTTAGTGTGCACGTAGCATAACTCATTTCTGTATTTGCAGCAAATTTTGGTGTAAAACGAAGATATTTGAGTGTAACACGAAGATATTTGAATGTATTTTAAGGAATTTTGGGTGTATTTTTATTCTGATAAGTTCTACATAATTCATAACTCTTCTTCTTTCTCCTTCTCATCTTCTGCTGGTTTTTTTCATCATTATCACCGTCTTCTTCTTCTTCTTTTTTCTTATTCATCTTTTTTTACCTTCTCAAGTTTTTTCTTGTTCAAATAAAGAAGAAGAAGAAACACATAATGGCTGTAAAATTACTTGAAAGATGATGAACTTACATTCATTTAACTAAAAAAAAGAAAGAAATAAGGAAAATAATAAGAAGAAAAAAATATAGCATTAGAAGAAATATTTTTTGTACAAAAATGTTATCTGTACACTAAAATCAGTCACTAAAATCAACCACCAATGTATTTGTGTATAAATATATGTATGCTTTAATTTATTTTCAATGTATTATTTGTATTTTAGTATGTATTTTATACTGGTGGCTGACTTTGGTAGTTGATTTTAGTGTACATGTAACATAACTCATTTTTGTATTTGCAGCAAATTTGGGTATAAAATAAAGATATTTTGGTGTAACACGAAGATATTCTGGTGTAAAATGAAGATCTTTGGGTGTATTTTTATTCTGATAAGTTTTGCATAATTCATAACTCTTCATCTTCCTCCTCCTCATCTTCTGATGTTCTTTTTCATCTTCTTATTTTATATCTCATAATTATTTTTTGGAGAAAAAAATCAAATAAAGAAGAAAAAAATACATAATGTTGCAAAATCAAAAGAAGAAGGAGGAGAAACACAATGATGAAGATGAAACACGCGAAGAAAAAGGAGGAGAAACACAAAGAAAAAGGAGAAGAAGAAGGAAGAAGAGGAGGATGATGAAAAATGTGAAGAAAAAATGACAGTTATGATTTTCATTAAGAAAAAAGAAGAAGAGTCGTTCTTAATGGTGAGGGAGCACTTTGGAAACGTAATGCGCGTGTTAACACGTTTTTGTGGGTGAGTGTAGCTTCTGATAGGTTTGGCCCTACTTGTAAGACTTGTAAATAAAAAAAATTATATGTGTAGCATGACTGATCAAATAATTAATAAAATAATAATTGTCAAGTATAATTGATTATAATTAATTTATTTTAATCAATTAAATCAAATAAATTAAAAATATCATCAAGATAAAACTACATCATATCAAATCATATCTAATTATATATAAAATTTTGGATGATTAAATCACATCTAATATCATCATAATTCAAATCAAATAATTGATATAATAATAAATTAGCTATAATTAATTGTAATTGGTTTGGTTTAATAATCTAAAAACAAAATAAAATAAAAAATATTCTCAAGAAGTAACTAAGTCAACTTTATCATTAAATACTTAAAATTCAATCCAATTTAGAATTTAATGTGATGTATGAATTAATCAAATTAATAATTGAATAATTTATTTGATATAATCAATTTGATTTAACGATGAGAAAGAAGTAAAGAATAAATCAAAAAGAAAAAGTATAAGTAGACAATGAGCATATTAAATAATGTGAATAATGAATATGTCGAATGTTCAATTCAATAGATATATGTAGATGATTATGTTTATTATTTTTAATTGGATGATTATTTCTTTTTGTTCGATTTACTCTTGCACAGTTAACAATGGATAGATGTTGCAGATGATTGTCGTCATGTTAAGGTTTAAAAGATAATTTGGGAGTGGAGTATTTTTTTATTTTATTGAGTCAATTCTAGAGCCAATTGTTCACATTATTTACAAAAGTCATTGTCTACCTAGCAAAATCGAATCAAAAAACACTTTAATGAGTACGCTATGTCAATTCTATTATTAAATACGAAATTTGATAATTAAGTTGGATTGGTCGAGTAATCAGCTCACTCATCCACTTAGGTAATTGTTGGAAATTCAAATTCCGCTTTGTGTAGGCAACAAAATCCATTAAAATACGACACGATACAGAATAGGCGAACACGCAAATTTAAAATTCTTATAAGTTATAACACATGGGGACACGACAAGAAAGTTTTCATTAAAAATATAAAAAAAAATTTAAAGTTTTCAATACATTTGTTTTGCATTCATTAAATAAAAAATATTTAACACTTTTCACTAAAAATATTTAACACTTTTCACCGGTGGTAGTAAGCTTATAATGTGTCCTAAACGCACATGTCGCCTAAACCCATAAAATATAAAATATTTTTTTGATAAATTAGAATGATATTTTAATATTTTATTGATATTAAAATATAAATTAATTTTTTTAATTTTTAATTATATAGAATGTTTAAAATATATTTTTAATTTATTTAAAGAATACATATTAAAAATAAGGTTAGACACGCTGACACGTGATGGTAGTTAAATGTGTGTAAATATGTCCAGAAAAAAATATTTTAATTTTTGTTAAGATACAATTCGACACATAACACGCGCGCAGACGAGTGTCGATGAATATTGTATTCAACACCCGAATACAATAATTAAAATAATTCAGACTATTGTCTGTACTTCATAAATTAATAAAATGCAGAATCCCTAAAAAGTCAAAACAAGATAATTACGAGGTCTTGAGACATAAAAAAGCGAAAAAAAAAAACAAATAATATTGTCTAAATTAAAGAATAAAGACAAAACATATTCATCATATATATAAATCTTCAATAAAAAATTTATTTGTGTTAATTGAAAATTTAAGAATTATTTTAAGTCTCTATTTCATTATTTGTAGAATCTAACCAAATATATATACATTAGGAACACTAGCAACAAATCATTCAATCATCCAAAAAAGTTTGAAGAAGATGGGAGAAGAATCCAAACATGTAGCTCACTGTTTAGTGTTGGCTTACCCAGCACAAGGCCACATCAACCCCATGATTGAGTTCTCAAAGCGTTTGATTCAAAGAGGATTGAAGATAACAGTTGTAAGCACGGTTTCCTTTTGGAACACCACAACCCCCCACACTTTGAAGAGCCTCTCATCTCATCCTCAAAACATTCAAGTTGAGAGCATCTCTGATGGCTATGACAATGGAGGCCTAGCAGCAGCAGAGTCCCTAGAGATCTACAAAGAAACCTTCTGGAAGGTTGGTCCAAGAACTCTCTCAAATCTTATTCAAAAGCTTGCAGGTAACAACAACCCTGTGGATTGTGTTATTTGCGACGGTTTCTTGTATTGGGCACTTGATGTGGCAAAAGATGAGTTTGGGATACTTGGTGCTTTGTTTTTTACTCAACCTTGTGCTGTTAACAACATATACTTCCATGTTTATAAGAAGTGGTTGGAGTTGCCACTTTCAGAGTCAGAGTATTTGATTCCAGGTTTGCCTAAGCTTGCAGCTTCTGAGTTGCCATCTTTCTTGTATGACTATGGATCCTATCCAGGCTACTTTGATATCATCAGAAATCAATTTTGCAACATTCATAAGGCAGATTGGGTGCTTGCCAACACTTTCTATGAATTGGAGTCTCAGGTAATTAACCAATCTGAAAATGATACGTGCACATATTATGAAATTAATCATTATATATTTATGTATTTTATACGAGTGACTGATTTGTTGGGCTAATATAATCCTAAGTTCATAACTAATTGCTAATGTTGTACTTAAATAATAATATTTTATTTTGGCAATAAGGGAATGCGAAAATTACATGGTAAAAATTATACGGTAAATAATGATAGGAAATTAACTTTTAGTTAGTTAATATTAATTAATTTTTTATTATAAAATTATTTTTAATTTTTATTTTTTTTGAAGATTTAAGTTAGGGATGTCAACGGACAGGACGGGGACAGGGGCGGGGGCGGCGCGGGAGATGCCTCTTTGCTTTTCATTCCCGTTCTCAGATTTGCTCTCTGTCCCGTCTCCGTTTTCCGGAGAAATATTGCTCTCCATTCTCATTCTCCATACGGTCCTATTTTTCGTGGGGATCCCATTTTTCATCTATCTGATAGTTTTAACTAATTATTAATTTTCATATATATATATATATGTGTGTGTGTGAAATGACTAAAAACATATATAAGAAATAAACTATTAAGGACAATTCAATCAATTTATGAATTTCGGGAATTAACGGGGACGGGGCGGGAATTTCCATTCGGGTCCAAGCACCTAGCTCGAGAGAATTTTGTCTCCCGGTCTCCATTTCCGCGAGAAAAATTCCCCACAATCGAATCCCCATTTGGAGCAGTCCTCGCATGGATCCCGTGTCTTTGGAGTTTTACTATCCCTAAGTTTAGTATTTGAATTACGATTTAAAATTTAGAATAAAAGTAATTTTTTAAAAGTTGATTGAAATTGATTTTTATTTTTCTATTTGATGGAAATCTGGTATATGATTTCTGTTTAGGTTGTTAATTGGTTGAAGGAGATTTGGCCACTAAAGACAATAGGGCCATGTGTGCCATCAATGTACTTGGACAAAAGACTTTTACATGACAATGATTATGGTGTTAGCATCTATGACCAAAACATAGATTCTTGCATCAAATGGCTCAATGATAAGCCCAAAGGTTCAGTTGTTTATGTCTCTTTTGGAAGCATGGCTGGTCTCACTGAGAAACAAACAGAGGAACTAGCATTTGGTTTGAAGGAAAGTGATTGTTATTTCTTGTGGGTTGTTAGAGATTGTGATCAAGTTAAGATTCCAAAGTGGTTTTTGGAAACTGATGATTCAGAGAAAGGTTTAGTAGTTACATGGTGTCCTCAACTACTAGTGTTAACACATGATGCTGTTGGATGTTTTCTTACACATTGTGGTTGGAACTCAACATTGGAGGCTATATGTTTTGGAGTTCCTACAATTGCAATGCCACTTTGGACTGACCAAATCACAAATGCAAAGCATATTAAGGATGTTTGGAAAATGGGAGTAAGAGTTGATGCTGATGAGACAGGCTTGGTTAGGAGGGAAAGTATTGGAAATTGCATAAAGGAGATTTTGGAGAGTGAGAAAGGGAATGAGATAAAAAACAATGCCTTGAAGTGGAGGAATTTGGCTAAGGACTCTGTTGATGAGGGAGGAAGTTCTGATCAAAATATCACTGAGTTTGTGGCAAAATTGGCTCAATTATGCTCTACATGAATTAATTGATGCTTTGCTTGCTCAGATTTGTTGGTGTTACATGCATTCTAATAAGTTTGAAATTAATAAGGTTGTAATGGCTGGTGAGCATTTACATGTTATGGTGATATGCTCTTACTAGTGTTGCCATTATTATTTTTCTTTTTGTCATCTTGTAAGTCGTATTGTTATAAGGCAACTGCTCAAATGAAGATGGTAAAAACATCTTCTTGTTTAAAAGTGTGACTTATTTATTTAGTTACATTTTAAATAAAAACAACACTTTTTTAAATATTAAAATCTAATCATTCAATCTATCATCCAAAATATAAAAAAAATATTTTTACATGAAGACAATTATAAAATCTTCATTTTAGTATCCACCTTATTATAAAGTACGTAGTTGTACGTGCTTCAGTAAAGTGTTATTGTTAAAAAAAAAATGTATTAAGTATCTAGATCATCAAAATAGGCTAAAATCATCGAAACATTCTCTTTACTCTAAAATTAAATCTGTTTAAAATTTAGATTAAACGAGTTCAGTCTAATTAACTGAAAAAAATAATGGATTAAATAGATTAACTCGTGGGCTAAAATAAATTTCAAAAAATTTAAAAAATTTGACTAATTCGTGGACTAAAATGATTCCTAAATTTTAAAAATTTTTTGTCAATTAAAAATATTTTTGTTTGTTTAAAATTTGAAACTTAAAAGTAATATTTTTTTATCAAAATATTCTTTAAAATATAAAATTAAAAGATAAATAGATTAATCTGTTTAATCTATCAAACTGATCATAAACGGTCTAAACTAAAAAATTATAGTTCATAAATAAAATAAATTTAAACGGACTAATCTATTTAATCCATAAATTTATACAGATTGGGTTTAAATGGATCGAATTGCCATTTGACAACCTTATAGATATGTAATTATATGATTATAAACTCTTCAAATTTTATTATGGAAATAATTTTACCATGCAATAAATACAAATAATATATTTGTTGAGGCAATAGCATATAGGTATTATGGAAATTTTATTGGTGAAGAGTAAAATTGGGTCAAGAATGAATATTTTACTAAATTTAGAAAAAAAATATATACATTACTCATGATTGATTTTTTTTTTGGATTTTTTATTAAAAAAAGTAATTTTTATAGACATTCCCCCTTTATTAGGGTTGTATTTAGTTCCGCCGATTTTTCTTTCTTTGATAAAAAACTCGCTTTGTTGTTTTATTTTATTATTAATATTATTTATTTATTTATTTATTTTTACCTTTAATCCTACATTTTCTGCATCTTTCTCTTATCACAATAATGCAAGCACAACTCTTTTCACTCCCACACTGCACTCTACGTGTGCCCAGATTCCTAAACAATGCATCTTCCCCAAATTTTGCAACTTTTCAACAACCCCATCACTCCTCCAAGCTCAGTTTCAATGTGGGTCTCAATCATTTGTTTCAAAAATCAATTTTTTTGAGTCAAAGCGTACCTGGTTTGATGAGTAGCTATGATGGTTATGTGGGTGTAGTAGCACAGTGTGGTCTCTCTAATGGAGAAAGTGATGTTGGCGATTGTGATGATGGGTTTTACATAAGAAGGTGTGTTGAGCTTGCAAGAAAAGCTGTTGGCTTCACAAGCCCCAATCCAATGGTGGGGTGTGTTATTGTGAAAGATGGGAAAATTGTTGGTCAAGGGTTCCACCCTAAAGCAGGTCAACCGCATGCTGAGGTATGGAACTTCTCAAAATTTTTCCTTTTATTTGTTTTAATACAATATTACTATATTATTATGTGGATTGTGCATCTTTTTACAATGTATTTTATGTTGGATTCTCTATAGGTTTTATTGCATTGGTATTTCAGTCTAACATGTATCAGAATTAAGAAGCCTAATTTGAATTCTGATGATTTCCTTGTGAACATAAGAATATATTTGTATTTGTGACCATAGTTTTCATTAGTTATGATTAGAAAGAGAATTTGTAAATTTGTAACTCTTCATCCAGGTTTAGAAAGAGAATGCCTTTGGTGATGATTATGCTGAGAAAGTAGATGGGAATTTTCAGGTGTTTGCCTTGAGAGATGCTGGAGATTTGGCAGAGAATGCCACGGCCTATGTGAGCTTAGAACCCTGTAATCATTTCGGAAGGACTCCACCTTGCACTGAAGCTTTAATCAAAGCCAAAGTGAAAAAAGTGGTGGTTGGGATGGTGGATCCAAATCCCCTTGTGGAATCCAAAGGGTTGGCTAGATTGAGAGATGCAGGTATTGAAGTTGTTGTTGGTGTAGAGGAAGAGTTATGCAAGAGCCTTAACGAGGCCTTTGTTCATCGCATGTTGACCGGAAAACCTCTCCTTACATTGAGGTAATTTAAATCCTCTTCTTGCTTATCATTAATGATTTTGGTTCTACTTTTCTAGAGTTGAATCTACTAGAATTAATTCTGCAAAGCAGATTATGATATAAAAGTGATTTATATTGGTAGTTTCTCTAAAAGCCATTCCAAACAAAAAATAATTATGATCTTTAAGCTGATAGGAGAAGGTAACATTAATGGTTATATCTCTAAGACTGTCCAAACATGTTTCCAAACACACTCATTCAGGCACGTTTGTTCTGTTGGTGCACATAGAAGTTTTGGTTTTTAGCATATAATGCTATACATTTCATAGCATTGCCTTTTCTGCTTTGCAGATATTCTCTTTCTGTCAATGGGAATTTTTTGGACTTACTTGGGGATGAAGTTACAGAATGTGGTGGATACTATTCACGTTTATTACAAGAATATGATGCAGTGATACTTTCCTCTTCCTTATTCAGTGGGAACATATCAATACCTTCATCTCAAGAACCTGGAGCAAATCAGCCGCTCCGGATTGTAATACATAAGGATTCTAGTTCTTCAAACGAAATTCCGCTTGCTGTCAATGAAGTTACTGATAAAGTGATAGTTTTTACAGATAACGGAACAGCAACTGCTCCAGAACTGGCGAAAAAAGGAATCGAAACCGTCATTTTGAATCAGATAAATCTAGATGTGATTCTGGACTATTGTAATCAACAAGGGATGTGCAGTGTTCTGTTAGATTTGAGGGGAAATTCCGGTGAGTTTGAAGAGCTTGTTAAGGAGGGAATTCAGAAGAAAAATATTAGTAAATTTGTGACAGAAATTTTGCCTATTTGGAATAGAGGTAGTGAGATAGATCCTCTAATACCGGTAAAAAGGCTAGATCAAGGAATCCAAGTGGAAAATCTAAAATCCAAGTGTTCAGATCAAAATGTTATAATTGAAGGACATTTTAAATTTTAAGTAACTGGGAATTCTGAATCAACTATTTTGATCAAGGTTTGGATGCCTATGAATTTTTCCCTATTCATTTGCTATGTATGATTTGATGTGAATAATTCAGGTACGTTAGAGTGTAAAATAGCCAATTATGTAATTTCAATGTATTTTCATGAACAATGATGATAGTGGAGAATGGAGATACATGGGAATAATACCACAATCAATTATCCTTTCATCTTTGTTATTCAATTTTGTCAATGCATGTACACAATTTTGTGCAATGAAATAGGTTTTTTGCTCAAATGGTATAGCTTTTTTATACTCACCTCGAGGTCGCGAATTCGAGTATCACTTTTAACTTAGAAAAAAAAAGGTTTCTTTGGCATTTCATACAGTTGCTTGGAGATATTTTTCAGAAAGTCGGATCTCTAATTTAGCACTGTCAATTGAAACCAAATCCCTAGGGCCAATTTTAAATTCTTCAACTTAATTTCAGTCCACATTTTAGTTTAATTTGTAGAACCTTAATTATATTTTATGCGATTTTGTTAGATAGACAATGACTTTTGTGAACAATGAGTTCTAGAATTGACCAAATAAAATAAAAAAATATTTTATCCCAAATTATCTTCTAAATCCCGATATTAGGATAACTATTCGCACATCTAGTAAATTAAACATCTAGGTAGTGTTAACTGTGCATGAGCAAACCGAATTAAAAAGAATAATCACAATCCAACTAAGAATCATTGAACATCCAAGATATCCATTATTTATATTATTTAGTATTTTCATTGTGTATCTCTATTTTTTCTATTGTGAAAGATTCTTCATAATATGTAAGATGTTTTAATTTGTAGAAATCAATTGATATATCAATTATTTAAAAAGATGTTGCAAAATGAATATTTTATTTTTATAACTAAAAGAATAAAAAAGGTTGTAGATATATCGTTTAATGAAATAGATATGTTGATATGCGTATATATGTTACGCTAATAATGCAAGACAAAAACACAAATTCTGCGATTATATCGATAAATATTATATTTATTTTATTTATTTAAAAAATCCAACCTGTTATCTATAGTTATGAAAATAATCAAAATATAGATATATTTATATTTATATTTATAAAGTAAAATTCCACGTGGTGCGATATGGTGCAGGAGTGAGATTGCGTTGCGATGTACTACGAGTCTACGACCATGGTGATTGTTGCCACTGTGGCATTTTGGGATTTTCCACACAAGAAAGAAAGGAAGGAATGGCGCTAACAACTTCTCTTCAGAACTACCTCTCTTCTTCACTCATTTCCGCCAGTGGCAATGCCGCAACAACGGCCATTAAGCCACCGAGAAGTAGCATGATTACCAGCGTGAGAATGCGGCACTGGGCGGTTCACGCGGCGGCGCCTGACACAACAACCGCAAGCGTGGAAGGGTTCGAAGAAGGAGTGCTGGTTCGACCGAACTGGAGTGGGGAGACTCCTCTGTCTCGTTTGGTTGCAGCTCTCATCTCTTTCAAGCCCTTATACTCTCTCCTCAAGCTTGGTGCCAGGCAGGTTTTCATAAGGTCAATTCCTCTTCCTTCGCGCTTAATTTTCATACAGTAATTTTAGCAGTAGTAGTAGCAGTAGTATCTATTATATATGCTCAAGATACATGCAAGTATTTCCCTAATTCGAAATGCTTGAGTTATCTGATCAAGGGGGAAATGAATGAATATGCTATATACATATGATTTTCGGATAGGTTTTTATATAAGCAAAAGTTCAACACCTCAGATTACAGATTCCACCAATTTTTAAATGAGCATGTCCAAATATAAACATTCTATCTTTTAAATTTTTTCTTAATTTTGGTTATTGTGAATAATGAACAGTACAGCTGAGAAGAAAAACATACCTTGGAGGGAAATGACAAAAGAGATTTTAGAGTCTGAAGTGTATAAGGAGCTGGAAAGCATTCAAAACAATTCTTTAGTATACCCAGATTGTAATCTCCTCTGTCTTTTTACCCTTCTATGCATTTTTGTTTCCACTCTTGCTTGTGCAAGTTTAATGATAGAGTGGCAATCCACTTCGCAGATTATTTGAACCCGTTCCATGCTTATGAGGAGGGAAATCTTACATGGCTGGTAAGTGGTAATTCTTTCACAATTTTAGCAAATTGCAATGGATGGTTTGGTCAATGATCTGTAGTCCTTCTAGATACATATGATGTGTTCCTAACTGGTAGGTGCAAGCTGTGCACAGCTTATGGCTGTTATATACACCTGTATTTTGATGTCATGCAATTAGTTCTACTTTGTGATAGTCAAAGATGCTATACTGTTTTGTGCCATTGGAATGCAAACAAGACGGCAACACCAGAAAGTTTTGTTAATATGTACAGTTGTATCTTGAATCTTGTTTCAAAATCTCTACTGAGCCTTCAGTCCTGGCATACATCTAGTTAGTAGGGACAAATGTTTGCTGCATTTTTATTTTGTTTCTTATTTTATTTCGACAGTGACTTTTGCGAAGGTAGTATGATTTAGCTGAAGTGTGTGATCATTCTTTGTGTCTATCATATTTGCAGACAATTAACTTTACTTGCTTATGTACATAAGCTGATAAGCGATCTTGAATTGTTTGACAAAAGTATATTGTCTTATGTATTATGTAGCTTTTTCTTGTTTGTTTCTTTGACAGTTGTATACATCGGGTCTTTTCTTGTGATGGAAATCTGTTGGTGATTTCTGCTGTCTGCAAAACTGCAATCTCAAAGAAATAAGTTTCAAATCTGAGTTATATTATTGTTTATGATAGGCAGCAGCAGAAGCGGAGCCTGCTACAATGTCAATGGCAATGAGGGCAATTCCAGATGCGTCTTCAGTAGATGAAGCAAATGAGATAATGCGTGGAAATTGGATTCGTGCAATTGAACAACACCATATAACTTATTCAGGAACATCCACAGTCCGTGACGTACTAGATATTGGATGCTCTGTTGGTGTGAGCACAGGATATCTTGCAGACAAGTTCCCCATGGCCAAAGTTACCGTAAGTGAGATTTTTGCTGGATGAAAATAAATTTTCCTACACTATGAAGTTGCATTTATTGAGAGTTTACATAACAAAATCATTCTTGAGTCTTGACCATCTTGAATTTACCAAGAATGAAAGAAGCCTTTCACTTAAAGATTGGTATGGTTGTTCCAGGGGCTAGATCTGTCACCTTATTTTCTAGCCGTGGCTCAATACAAGGCTAAGAGAGGAGTTCCTAGAAAATATCCTATAAGATGGATACATGCAAATGGCGAAGACACTGGCTTGCCAGCTAAATCATTTGACATTGTGTCTATTTCATATGTGGTATGCCTTTTAAACTCCTATTAAGTCCTTTGCTAAAGTTTCTGAATTGTGATATATGTATGCCTGTTTCTGTTAATCTATTCAACAAATGAGTATAAAAATCCCTCTGTACTTTTGCAATGAGAATTGCTTCATGATATGATAAGGTTGCTGCTATGGACACTTAGAACATGTGCATTTTCAAGGTTCTAATTGGATGACTGATCTGACGAACTTTTGGCATTCTTGCATCAAATCTATTCAACTTTCTGTTGTCATATCACTATATACCAGTGTAATCTCAAAATATTAGTTACTTCTCAAGTAGTGGAATCTTTGAAACTTTTGTGGATTAATAGCAATGTTTCCAAACATGCATGACAATGGACTATTGACTAAAGGTGATATTTGTTGCATGTCACAAGTTCTAGCCAACAAGGGGATGGTTCATGACATCTTTTGAATGCTGTTCTGATAACTGTTAAAGTGATACATGCATAGATGGATTGGTGAAACATAGTTTTGGAGAAGTTATGTAGTAGATTTTAATTCAGGAATCCATGATATTATGCAGTTTCATGAATGTCCCACAAGAGCTATAGTGAACATAGTAAACGAAGCATTCCGTCTCCTTAGGCCTGGAGGCACTCTAGCCCTGACGGATAATTCGGTATATATTGTCTTCACTTCTTTTAATATTTAGTTTTTATTTTATTTTAACTTGTATTTTCCTGTAGAAAGAATTTCTCATATTATTACTGCTGTCTTCTGCAGCCAAAGTCAAAGATCCTTCAGGTATTGTCCCGCCTCTCCGCGCAATCATATTTGATTATCCATGAGATAAGACATTTCGTGCGGATTTTATCTCTTATTGTGTCAAACCCATAAGCATTAACAAGTGAAAGGAAATTTGACAATGATCCACTAATCTCTAACAATCCCAATGCTGAGAAATTCAAGTCCAAACTTTCGTGACTTTTGAAATCTTAGCGAGTTTCCAACATCCAACTATTGCTAATTAACATTTCATAAAGGAAGATCCATTACATCAAATTGTCATACTACCTTTATTTCTATATTCTAATGACTGAACATTAAAAATCTTTTCTGTGAGACATTAAATCATTACATACCAGAAGCAATATTGTCATATTGCTGAAGATTATGAAGACAGTTACAGAAACTCTTATAATGTTTCTCATTTCAGAGGAAACAGAATGAAGTGAGATCTAGAATCGCATAGAACGGCTTTCCGTGTTGAAATCTTTTATATCTTGCAGGAATTGTCTCCAGTCCTATTTACATTGATGAAGAGCACAGAGCCCTTTCTTGATGAGTATTACTTGACAGATGTAGAAGAAACAATGAGGAAAGCCGGTCTTGTGAACATAAAATCATTGCTTACAGACCCAAGGCACATGACAACAACCGCAACCGTTCCTCAATGAAACATATTCTTTGAATTTGGCTTCAAACAAGTTAGCCCTTGACTTATTATGCGTATATCATTCTGTTCTTCTGGTGAACACAACATTTCTTGATGCCTAGATAGTTAATGGAGAACTCTTTGAAACGGTCGATGTATGTCACCTGTCAAGTTGAATAGCATATAAAAATTATGTATCTATATTTCACTATAATTTTATGCTCATTCAGCACGATAAAATGCTAATTCAGCTAGGGGATGGATCTATGTCATTTCAAGCACCACATAATATTGTAATTATCTTTGTAGCAAAGCAACTATCACTAAAATTTAAGCAATATATTATGCTTGGTAATATGTGGTTATTATCTCGTAGAGTGCGCGATGTGACTTGAAAATCAATAATGCCGAGCAGAAAATCAAAGTCAGAGTAATATGATGGAATTGGATGTTGGCAACCATGGTGGCTTATTGCCTTTGTGGTGATAAATAGGAACAAACAGTTCAAATTGCTTACTGAAATGTTAGAATGATGTTGTGCTATTATTGGAGATTGAGGTATATATATTGGAAGGTTCATGTTGGGTCTAAGAATAAAAATATTGTTTCTATGTAGTTGACAAAATTTGCAAATTATTTTTTATATTGGAGCGAGAATGGTGTTTTTCATGGATTGTAAGGGTGTTAATATCAAATATCAAATGTGGCACTGTCTAATTTAAAGTGTAGGAAATTGGTTCTTTCGATTTTGGGGGGAGAAAAGGGACAAACGTTAGATAATCTGATTTGTGAACTTCGAAATAAAAAAATCACAACTAACAAAATGGATTTTTCTATTTAGTATTAAATATTTTTAGAAAATTCTCTTACAAAATAATTGGACCAACCAATTACACATTTCCATACCAAAAACAAAACATATAAAACCAATATAATTTAATTACACACTGTCTTGGTCCATAATAAAAAAATTTAGCCGAGAGAGTTAGCTGAACAAGATATGACCCATGTATATATGCACAGCATCATTACTACATTAATGTTTGGGTAAAATTTGCAAAAATAAAAAACAAGGCTCATATCCATTACCAGAAAACGAAAAAGTAAGTATTATACACGTTAAGTAAGTATCATATCCATTACCAAAAAGCAAAAACGAGTTTATTGTATGAATTTCTAACTACCAAAAACAAAAAAGTAAGTATTATATATTCTATTTATCTATGTTCAACAAAAACAAAAAATATATTTATTCAGTCCCAACAATTCTCTATTAATTTGTTTCTTTTTCTTTTGGGGGTAAATTTCCATTTATTGATTTAGAAGAACATATCATTAAAAAATTGATGATAGTTGTACACCAAAAAAAAATTGATAATAGTTTTTTTTTATTTTAAAATTATGATACGCACTATAACCGTTTTCTAACTTGTCATTTACTTTTGCATATCATTTTGAAATTAGAGGTGCATTTTTCAAATGTTATTTTTGAGAGAGAATTTTCTATTTTTAGAACTAAAAGAAATTATTTCACTCATAGTCTCATATATGTAAATAGTTAATAAAAAAATTAAAGGAAAAACTGTTTTCGATAAAGATTATTTTTTATTACAACCTTTTCTTTTTCTTTAGATTTACATAATATTTCAAATTTCATAATAGTTCAATTCAATGTCTATAAAATTTCCTTAGACCTTCTGAAAAAAAAAATCTAATAATACTTTTCTGTCTATTTTACTTTTCTACAGCATAACTTGATTAACTTCTGTATTGCCTCTCTCTCTCTCTCTCTCTCTCTCTCTCTCTCTCTCTCTCCGGCAATTGCGCGCAGGTCACCGATCTCCGTTAACGAACAGGTTTTGCATCTTCATACGCTGTTCGAGACTAGTTTGACTTCTTTTGACCACAAATTATCTTGCTGCACTTATTTCTCCTAGCAACACAAAGTTCGATACTAACTTCCTTTAACTAACTGAAATCATGTAATTAATTGATTTTGTTCTTTCACAATTCAAGCTCGCTTGCAAACTTGAACTCCGTTCGTTTTCTGACTAGTTGAATAGGATATCTTTTCCTTCCTTATTTTGTTTTTGTTTTTTGAATTTTGTAGAGGCAAAGATGCTGGCGGAGGATCTCGGTGTGGAAGCGAAGGAGGCGGCGGTTCGGGAGGTGGCAAAGCTGCTACCTCTTCCGGAGCTTCTGCAGTCAATCTCTTCCATCAAGGCCGATTACATTTCGCGCCAACAGGTTTCGCTGCTTTTTTATTCCGTTGATTTTATTAGCTTAATTTCATTTGAATAAAATTCGTGTGATCTTGTTGTTGTTGTTGAATGAGCTTTAGATTTAGTGTAATGAAATTTAAGCAACTTCGATTCAGTGAGTTTGGAGTTATGGAATCTACTTAGAACGGGAACTATGGATTTTCCTATAGTTGGAATAAGTGTTTTATTCTTTAATCTATTGGCAATTTGTTTGGTTGTTGTGCAATTGTCAGAGGTTGCAAATGGAGTTAGGGATCTACTTCAAGGTTTTAAGTAGAGGGCGCTGCTGATAGAAAATAGGATTTTAATAGAAGGGGCAGATTTTATGCATGTCTTGTGTGGGTGTGTAGCTAATTAGTTGTACAGACTAATTTTGAGAAATCTTTCGGCATTGTGGAGGTGTGATGGTCCATACTAGCTGCAATGTAGTTTATGTTCTGTCCTTGAAGGGATGGAATGGGGTGGTGGAAAAATGGGATGGATTGTTTCTTGGAGTTTTCCCTTGTTGATTCAGATTTCTTACATGTCAAGAAGGAAAAATGTTTTGCTAGCATTGTCGACCTTCTATTTGTTGCTAACTTTTTTAATAGTGTCACAATGATTGTGATTTACAGCTCTTTAGAAGTTTAAAGTTTAAGAACATTTAGTACTTTTCACTTTTTTTTTTGTATTATTTTGTTTCATCAAATATTAATTTAAGTTTGCAGTTTTTCCACTGAATCACTGATTTCTATCATTGACTTTGTTATGCAATGAATCAGTACATTCCCAAATAATCCAAGTTTTAGTTCAAATACCTTATATACAGCCTGTAGCCTATAATCTATACTTATCTTTTTGTTTTGTATATACTATCTACAATGATATATACATGTTCCATAACATGTGGTGTCAGGTATCTTTTTAGTAATTGGCCTTTCTTGCAACTATTTTGTACACAATTTGAGAGCAGGCATTCCTAGAACTGAGTGTTTCTATTTTCTGTTACTTTCAGGCAAATGATGCGCAACTTAGTACAATGGTTGGAGAGCAGGTAAATTGCCTTTTAATTTTTTGGTATATATATTATTTCTAAACAGTATTAATTTAAACTATCCTAATCTGAATTGTGAGATCTTGTATCATTGTTATGTCTAGCCATCAAACATGTATCACCAGTTTTCTGCTCTTGATATTGGACAATTAAGCTTACCGCACACTCATATTTTCGTGTGCTTTGCATGATAACATTCTTCTGCAGGTTGAGGAGGCCCAGGATGGATTGAAATCACTCTCCCTTTCTGAGCAGAGCATAAATCAGCTTCGTGAAAACTTTGTCTCTATTGAGAAGTATGTTTAAACATGAGACAGACTGAAAATTGTTACGAGTTCTTGGATCATTATATCATTTAATTGCATGAACTTTCATCATTATATCTTTTAATTTGAGCTTATCTTGATTTCGCTGGGCATCAGGTTATGTCAGGAATGCCAAACATTAATTGATAATCATGACCAGATAAAGCTACTTAGCAATGCACGAAATAACTTAAACACAACCTTGAAGGTAATTTTTCTGTCTATAAATTTCTCTATAATTCGTTATTAAATTTAAGGACTCTTAACAATCTAGAGAGTTATTATCTATTACTTCCCATCCCTCTCTGTAATAGTATTTAGCTATTTGTGAGCAAGTATTGCAGTAAGGATTCTGACCCTCAGACTTGTGTTTAACTACATTGTTTCAATGTCCCTCTTGAATACTGCCTTGTATTGAACTTTGTAATTTTGTGGATAGTTCAATATTGGAATGGGATTGATACAGGCATACACTTGCATATTTGCAGTCTTTTATCCTGTTTTTGAGTAAACATGACCTCGCCCACCCTTCATTGTTTTATGGTTTGGCTAACTTCTTGTTTGGATTTCTGATAGGATGTTGAAGGTATGATGTCCATCTCTGATGAGGCAGCGGAAGCTCGAGATTCTTTGAGTGATGACAAAGAAATTGTCAACACTTATGAGGTAAGGCTGGTCTTACATAGAGTTCCAAATATCGTTTCCTCATTAAAAGGGGTAATTCTTGTCCAAATGAATTACATTTTAAGTTCTAATATATATATATATATATATATTCTTCCTTAACAGAGGTTAACAGCTTTGGATGGAAAGCGGAGGTTTGCATTAGCAGCTGCAGGATCTCACAAGGAAGAGGTTGGGAGACTAAGGTCTGTTACTTTAACTTAACTGTGATGTTCGTTATCTGTGTGCATAACTGAATATGAACCCTGGAGGGGCCTTCCACATATTGTGGGACTGAATTGCAACCTGCAAAAGCCCCCCATACATTTATGTGATGACCAACTATTCTTTTCAATAAAAAGAAAAAGAATGAAGCCGCTAGTTTACTTTTTCAGTAATATATCTGCTTAGGTTATCCTTTATGCTGTCAATCCTTGGAAATTGGTAGTTTCAGATATATGTTCCAGTGTGCTTCTATTTTATTGTAGACATTGTTAGTGGCTATTATAAAATATTTAAACGTTTAAGTATGTTTTAGTCACTGTAAATTTGACTTGTTTTGATTTTTGTGTTTGTAATTTTTTTGCTTTTGTTTTACAAGAACAATAATTACAACAACATAGCTTTATCTTACTAGACGGGATCGACTACATGGATCAAACAACACCATTGCTTTTGTTTTGTTCCCTCCTAATTTCCATGATTATGTTTTGTCCTTGTTATTTAGTTTCACTATTAAGTGATTATAGTTATATAAGAATCAAAAGAAAACTCTCAAAAATGTTTGACAGAATTAAAATTAAAATTTTGAACTAAGCGCATATGCTGAAATAGTTATAAAGACTAAAATTAGAATGATGGCGGATAAAAAAAAGAATCAATCAATACCATTTATGCGTCATTGGAGTTGATAAGGAAATAGTGATTCACTCATCATTGAAGTTGTTGTTTATTCATCAGGCCTGCTAATGGTCATTTGTTCTCTTGTAAGCAAATATAGTTTTGTTAAGCATAAGCTTTCAGTGAAATGAAGGGTTGAGCACTGCCATTGTTTTGGTGCAGTTGAAATGTCTAAATTACTGGTTGTAACTGAGGCGACTATTGATAGATGACTAGTACAATTTTTATTTTATATTTTACTTTTGAAAAAAGATGATTTCTATAAACTTTGACATTTGCAATTAACTGTTTTGTTTCCTCTTCATTTATTTTATGATGTAAGAATATAGTTTTCCACATCTTATTGTTGCATTTGTTTCAGAGAATATTTTGAAGATGTAGATAGAACCTGGGAAACCTTTGAGAAGACACTATGGGGTCACATATCCAATTTCTATAAACTTTCTAAAGAAAGGTTTGTGCCATGTTTTTGAGTAAGAATATCTCTGACTTTTCATTGTATTTCTTGTATTAACATGTTGCCTATTTTTCCAACGAAACTGCATCTCTAAACTTCCATCAACTGAGTGTTACTTGAGGTGTTTTATTTTCTATTGATTCTAAGGTATAACATATTTGATTGTGTTTTGTTTAATTATTTCTTTAGTAGCGTTCACATTTCTATGCACAAGCCTAGGCCAGAGAGGATTTCAAGGGTCTTGTTCACTTTGGCTGAAGTGTAAAATAATGAAATCTTTATTATACTCATTTCTGCATACATAGAATTAGGTCTAATACCTACCTAGTTGTTTTATAATTTTATGGCATGTCTGGTTGTGTTGAATTTGGAGCAGTAGACTGCTATTGTTAAGAAATCATGAAAAAGTAGTTAAAATCAAGTGGCTATAATTTATATTCCATTCATTTAGCACATTTTCCTGCAACGTATTGTTAATTATGTGACATTAGATGCTTTTGTTGTGATATGAGTGACAATTTTCATTTTATTTAATTTATTTATTTTTCCCCATATCCAGCCCACAGACGTTGGTTCGTGCTTTACGGTATGTAGTTGATCTGCAATTTCAGTTTCATTTTCATTTTGTATTTTTATTCCTCTTTATTCTTTTCATTAGACAGTGGGTTGTATGATACCTAATCTTGTTTTGACTATGTTTTTCATACACTAGGGTTGTTGAAATGCAAGAAATCTACGATCAACAGGTTGCAGAGGAAGCAGCTGAGGCTGAAGGGGATGGTGCAATGGCATCGGTTGCAAATCCTCGTAGGGGTGCTATGTATGTATAATTATTTATTTGGATTGTTCAGATGCACTGTGGTCATTATAATCTGTAATTTGTAATAATTTGGATAACCCCCTCTTTATATACAAATACTATTTGCTCAGTTTAGTTGACACTATTTGCTGTGGCATGTTTTCAGAAGTTGTTAGTCTATCTGTCTTAACAATTGGGTGGTTGCCCTTTTACGCCTTTGTGTTATTGTAGGTTTTAGCTTGCACAATTCAGTGTCTTAAGTTTCCTTACAATTTCAAGTTCTTGACCAAAACTTCAGTTCTTTCCTTTTTTTTTATTTTTTTCTAAATCACACTTTATGAATATACTTATGAAACTTTTTCTTTATCTAACATGGCTTCCTTTCTAACACATTGGCCATGTCACTCACCTAACTATGGTGGATGTTTGTCCTCTTGTCTATGGCTTCCACATGTTATTGACTTCACTGTCATGTTCACTTGAGAATAAATGAAGTTCTAGGTTCATTATGGAACCATCCATGGATTTCATGTTAATACCAGAAAATGACAGGACATCTACAACTTTGAAAAAATCAGCACGACAAAGATTGAAGGTTCAAGGTAAAGGTTATAAGGATAAGTGCTATGAGCAAATAAGGAAGACTGTGGAACAACGCTTTAACAAGCTTCTCACTATGGTAGGTCTTACTGATCTACGTTCCCACTGCTCTTGTGTTTGTACACACACCTGCATACTCTCACGACACTATTCTGTATGGCACTGACTGCCATTCTAACTTATGGATCAGCTTGTATTCGAGGACCTGAAAGCAGCTTTAGAGGAAGCCAGAGCGGTATGTTGCACTAAATTTTAGGCTCGAGTTTCTTTCTGGTCCCCCTTTTCTCTTTCCCTTAGACAATTGTAGTTTCTTCTGTCGTTGATTATTTGTTGTGTACTAGAGAAATAAGATAACACTTTTTTATTCTGATGGAAACTAGTATTTTTTGTGGCATACAGATTGCTGATGAACTTGGAGATGTCTATGACTATGTAGCCCCTTGCTTTCCTCCAAGGTGCGATGTGTGCTGAATCCTTCCTTTTCTTTTGCTTTCTCTGCTTTTAGGCAGGTTTTCTGGTAGCGAATAATCTCATTATAAGATTTTGATGTGCTTCCCACTATGTTTTTATCTGCATCTTGTTATGGCACGTGTTTGTGTATGTTGAATGGTTGTTTATGTATGATTAAAGGATCTTCAAATCGTTTAAGAATATACCTTAATCTTTGTGCATGTCGAATGGTTGTTTATGTATGATCAATGGCAAAGAAGGAAGTATTTGTTTGAAGAGGGTTCTTTTTGTGTTCATGTTTTTGTTTCTGCTGAATCTGTTTTTTCTTTCTGGCAGATACGAAATTTTCCAGCTAATGGTAAATCTGTACACCGAGAGATTTATTCAGATGCTAAGGTTGTTTAGTGACAGGGCAACTGAATTGACAAACATTGAGATATTAAAGGTATTTCACCGGAGTTTCTGTTTACATATATAACATGTTATCATGTACTTAGTGTATCATATTCTTCTTGCGTAAAGTTGAGGAAGTCATTCATTTTCTACCTCAATCGAATTTGGGAAACGAGTTACTAGCTTTCCAGTTTCCAGTTTCTTTCACAAGTTGGTTAAAACCCATAATTAGATCCAATTGGCTTTATAAATTGTGAGGCCGTACTTCAATCTTTTCAGATTTTTGGTATCTTGCTATATTATTTAGTCCTTGATGATTCCTCTTCTTCTACTGCTCCCTCTATTAGTCTATTTTCTTCTCTTCCCTTTTAATGTTTTATGGGGAAAAATACACGATTACCTCTATTTTTTTATATATCAGGTAACTGGTTGGGTTGTTGAATACCAAGATAATCTCATTGGGCTTGGTGTTGATGAGACTCTTGCCCAAGTGTGCTCTGAGAGTGGTGCCATGGATCCTCTTATGAATTCCTATGTTGAAAGAATGCAAGCTACAACAAGGGTAATCGTGGCTAGCACGTTTCTTCATTTAGCTTGAACATTTTCTCATGTTTTTTTCTTTCGTGAATGTCTTTTTAAACATTAAGCAAACTTCTTGTTAATGTTTTTCAGAAATGGTACTTGAATATTTTGGAGGCTGATAAAACACAACCCCCAAAGAAAACAGAAGATGGAAAACTATATACCCCTGCTGCTGTTGATTTATTCAGGATACTTGGGGAGC
This sequence comes from Arachis hypogaea, assembly GCF_003086295.3. Classification (NCBI taxonomy): domain Eukaryota; kingdom Viridiplantae; phylum Streptophyta; class Magnoliopsida; order Fabales; family Fabaceae; genus Arachis; species Arachis hypogaea. Next base: position 115,093,597 of record NC_092040.1, read on the forward strand.
AAGTACAAATTGTTAGGGATAACAGCACTGATATCATGTTGTACAGAATTGCCTTGGCAACTATTCAGGTCATAGACGTAACCTATGTGCAGTATGTGTTTACATTTTTTCTGAAACTAAACTGTTGAAAATAATAGTTAAAGATGGACAGCACTTGGAAAAGTATTTTTAATCTAGTGCTACAATGTGGTCAAATATCGCTAGGTATAACTGGAAATCCATAAAGGGTTTGTCGCAGCTCAAATTTTCTTCTTTTTACAGGTGATGATTGATTTTCAAGCAGCTGAAAAGAAGAGACTCGAAGAACCTGCTTCTGAAATTGGTTTGGAACCTCTCTGTGCTATGGTCAGTGAAACATTTAATTTTTTTACTTCTTGACTTATTATTTCATCACGGGGTTGATTTCATTTGGTAATTATGTTGACATGAGGTTTAATTTATCATTGTGTTTAGATTAACAACAATTTGCGCTGCTATGATCTAGCAATGGAGCTAAGTAATAGTACCATAGAAGCCCTTCCACAGAACTACGCTGAGCAGGTTAGGAGCTTTTTAATTAGTATGCAATGATGGGGACTGATATTGGAAATTAAGAACGGATACCTAGGTTTTCTGTTTTATTTTATTTTTCCTGGACTTTGTTTTGAGTTTTCTGTTACATTTCAGGTTAATTTTGAAGATACTTGTAAGGGTTTTCTCGAGGTTGCCAAGGTATGCGAGATTATGCAATTCTATTTTTAGAATTGCAAGTAATTACTCCGTTTACCAGTTTGATAAACATCTGATATTTGGAGGAGATTGTGTTTTGATAGTTTAATTGTATTTTTTTCATGATAGGAAGCTGTGCATCAAACGGTTAATGTAATATTTGAAGATCCTGGTGTCCAGGAGTTACTGGTCAAGCTATACCATAGAGGTAAAGTACTGATATCTAGCTAACTTCTAACCATATCAAATTTTACTAGCTATTTCTTCGTCAGAACTTTGGAGATTGATGAGGAGTTCTTTTGTGTTAGGAGGATTCCTAATATAATCAGCTCCATTATCTTCTCCCACAATAAATTATTTAAAGTTTGTGTGATAAATATAAATACACATATTTTGTGCCTGATACATGGCTATTTGGATTCATTGCACCCTTGTGTCCAACACTTTCTTGCACTATTCCTCGGGTCAAGGTTTTATCGGGAAGTAAATTTACTTCATTCCCTTTTATATCTCATGAAGTACATGCCTTATACCTTATTTTGATGTTCTTAACAATAAAATTGACTTATCTTTTTTCTGTGGATATATCAGAATGGAGTGAGGGGCAGGTTACAGAGTACCTGGTTGCAACATTTGGCGATTATTTTACTGACGTAAAATTGTCAGTAAATTCTCTAAGCATATTAATCTTGTATTGATAAAATTTTTTGCATGTCCCATATCACTTCTGTCAGATTTCTTTGGTATCTGTAAAGAAATTGGTAATTATAGAAGCCTAATGCATGAAGCATGGACCCAAATATGGCCTTTCTAAATCATCAGATTTCTTCCCAGGTACATTGAAGATAGATCTTTTCGGAGATTTGTTGAAGCCTGCCTGGAGGAAACAGTGGTTGTTTATGTTGATCATCTTTTAACACAGGTTCTATGTCAATTATTGTTGGTTCTTTTTTTCGTGGACTAAAAATTAAAATGTGCATAATTCTTCAGTAGTAGCTTTTTATTTGTATGACTACATTAAGGAAGAAAATTTACTCATCTTTCTAATTTCAGAAAAACTACATTAAGGAAGAAACTATTGAACGAATGAGGCTAGATGAGGAGGTTATCCTGGACTTTTTTAGGGAACATATCAGTGCATCTGTAAGTTCTCTTATACTTCTTGTCAGTGATGTATTCTAATGTCAAATTATGAGCGGCAAACATTTTATTTGCTGTAAGTCTTGGTATTACATGTTAAAGCCTCTCACTATAATTTCCCTCACATTCTTCTTGATTAGAAAATTGAAAATAGATTGAGTATACTCAGTGATTTGAGGGAACTTGCTTCAGCCGAGAGCCTGGATACGTTCACACTCATCTATAATAATATACTCGAGCATCAACCTGACTGTCCGGTAACATTCTGCCCCAAAATTATTTGATTGATTTATTCAATTTGCTTTCTGGTAGTAGCTCATCTGTTACTAAAACAAGTAAACAAAGTTGCATTACTTAAGTTATTATATATAGTTTTTTCATTTGCTTAGAAAACTTTTGCATGGATATATGATGATTTAAATTGGGTTGCCCTGGTTCTATTGCAGCCTGAAGTTGTTGAGAAACTTGTAGCCCTTAGAGAAGGCATTCCTCGGAAAGATGCTAAGGAGGTAAATAAAATATAGCGTTTAATTATGCTAAAAAATTCTATCCATTTCCATCTTGATGTTCAGAGCATGCCAACGTGGACACTTAATTGTCACCCACAACATCGTTTTAATGGACTGCCATCTTGGCACTTAACTATCCACATGGGCACAATCCAACGGTGTCAAGATGGAAATGCTTATTAAAAGGACTAACATGATTCACATACATAAGTTTACGGACTAATTTGATTTTAAAATATAAAAGAAAAAAATTAAGAACCAACTTGAGTCATGAGTGATTGATAATATATTTATCAAATCTGGCCGAAGAAAATTTATGTTGATTTTGAAATGTTCAATGTTTATGAATGATGTTTTTCTTGTTAAATCAGGTGGTACAAGAATGCAAAGAGATATATGAAAATTCTCTTATTGATGGAAGACCTCCAAAGGCGGGTTTTGTTTTCCCACGGGTGAAGTGCTTAACACAATCTAGGGGAGGCATTTGGCGTAAACTCACTTGAAGTGCAGTTCCATCCACTTGTTTACGTAGTTTTTTTTTTCTTTTAAAATGTGTTTTTTACCATTTTCCATTTCACTTGTATATGTGGTGTTGACATTTTCGCTTCGAATCCAGACAGTGTAGAAGTTAGGAAAGTAAAAAAGGTGAAGGTCTAATCACTTTTATATCAAAATAATGAGACTTATACATGATATAAAAGTTACTGATATGACATTTTCCGTGGTCTTATTCTAATTTTTGCGTTATTATATTTATTTAATTTTTTGTTACCGATATGACATCCTCTCTGATCCCCAATAAAGTTGAGTTTTTCTTTTAATTGCTTCCAGTGATTTTAGCAGATAATTGAATAATTTAGCTTAAATAGATGAAAGCTTGAATTATATTTGCTCATGTGCGACCATAATGTGGTAAATTAACAAAGTAAAGTTGTACACGACTTTGAATAGGGCCAAAAGATGAAACAATATAATAATTTTTTCTTTTTCAAGATATAGGATTATATTTTATTAATTATTGAAAAATAAAATACAAAAAAATTCAAAAATAGGATAGCATAATAAAAGGTGGAGATTTTTTAAAATAATACACTAAAAATATTTATCTAATAGTGCATCGTTAAAAAACGAAAAAAAATCTTAAAGGAGAAACAATATAGTCACTGTTGAGAAACCAGTGCTTGTTATAATTTGAAAGAACGAATAATTAATTTTACATACTGATTTGATTCGCAATAAAATTAAATAAATATTTTAATGAAATAAAAAAAGTCAAAGATTTTATATATCTTTCAGTAACCAAGTTTTAAAATTTAGATATTTTTTAATTATTAATGATAACATATTAAAAAATGTTTATTTTGTCATGAATTAATTAAAATTAAACACAAATAGCAGTAAAAGATTTCATATATATTTTAATATCAAACTTCAAATTTTGGATCTTTTTTGTATCACATCTATCTACAAGGATTATATTTCAATCTTATCTTTCAATCATACAGCAGAAATCTATCTTAATTTAGACAATTATATTATAGTTATCAAAGCAAGAACGGTTTTAAATTGACTAAATTTTTTATTTTCATCTATCTATATATTTCCAACTTTTTAGTGCAACACTTTCTTTCCCATAAATCAGTATATATATATGCAGAGTCCTGGGTCAATTGACATAGCTCGAGTCTAACGTACACATCATGGGTGAGGTTGATCAATGGGCAAGAATACATCAAGATATGTTGAACTAAATTACAAAGCGACTCTATTCATATGATGACTACCTTCAACTTCGATTGGTTTGCAAGGAATGGAACTTCAAACTTCCAAAGATCCCCAATGGCATCAAAGCTCCGTGGCTGCTATTACCTATTGGTGGCACTCCTACTGCTAAAGAACCTTTCAAAGCTGGTGAGGACGTCTACCATATCACGCAATTACCTAACATTGACGAAGAATCTGTTGACACTTCTAGTCTCGACGAGAAGGGAATTTACCATCTTAAACTGGCAGACCTGCAATACAATCTTATCCGTGGTTCTTGTCATGGATGGCTAATAATAGTATCCATATATGAAGGCACTATCCGAATGCTAAATCCATTGACGAAGGCTTACTTGGATCTTCCTCCAATCTCAACTCTATGTAATTGATGACGGAGATGAATGTACTTTCTACATTGGACCCTGCAAGGTCACTGAGGACATCATTGCTGCAAATAAATTTCTAGTTTGGAAGGTCGTTTATAAATTCAGCTCCTATTAATGACAATAACAATGATTTTATAGCTGTGGCTATATATGGAGCTTGTAGTTTGGCTTTTTACAAGTCGAACAACAAGATATGGCTCAAATTACCAACAAGTGCCGATGCAACTGCATACTTTCAAGATGTTATATTTTTTCAAGAGAAGATATATGCAGTAGATGATGATGGTCAGCTATACGAGTTTGATACAAAAACAAAGACAGGGCCCGTGGGAATAATTCATGAAGCCGCGCCTCCATCTGATGTTGTCACTCAAGAAGAAATCTCCAATCTTAAATATCTGATTGGTTGTGCTGATGGAAGTTTATTGATGGTGGTAAGACATCTTCGTAATTTGATGGAGCATGATGAGAAGCGTTCCTATGAGACTATCAAATTCTATATTTATAAATTGGAGAAAAATGCAAACACATGGTCAAGAATAACCAGTTTGGGAAATTACGTATTGGTAATTGGATTCAATGCTTCTGTTCAAATGTTGGCTGATGATTTTTCAAATTGCAAAGGAAATCAGATCTTCTTTACCGATAATTTTGTTGAAGACCAATCATTAAACGTTGTTTACTATCATAACATTGGCATCTTCGATTTGGAAGATGAGAGTTGTCAAACAGTATTGTCAGATGTCAACTTTTTTTGTCCTCCTGTTTGGATATTCCTTTAGCTTAGAATTTTTTCCTTTTTATCCTTAGATTTTTAATTTGTAGTTTTAGAAAGTATTGTGTTTAGATCATTTTGCAAACTGTATTAAATCTTTATTTCTTCCTTTCATCAAGCCATGTTTATTTCCTTTTTATTATTAGCAATTTAGCATGCAAGTTTGATATACTATACAAAGGTGAAATACTGACATTGTTTTAATCAAATATTACTTATTTGTTTGCATATTTATATTCTTCACTCTTCTGTCTTTGGAGGTTTTTCTTATAAACTGTAAAAGATTTTACTATGAGAAATGTTAAAGCGCTATTAGAATTTATTATTTTTGACCATCAATTAGCTATTAATATTTAAAAATGAATTAAAATATTCTGTTAGATTACTAAATTAAAGAAATTGAATTGATTGTTAAACAATTTGTTCAGTATATATTGGGTGATAAACTCTTAAAACATTATAACATATAATGTTCTTACAATATTTTCAAGTTTTTTTTATATAATTGTGTTTATCAATTATATATTATTTTTATTACTTATATATCATATTTTTCTAATAATTTATACTTTTTAATATTATTTAGCTATATTATTTGGAAAACTGAATTACTAGATTTCCAGTTTGTGCATCTTACATAATGTGATGAAATGTGGCAAATACTTTATTAATAAAAGGGATCAATATTTCTAAATTCTAATAGTAACACTACCAAAAAGTTACATTTACCAAAGCTAGCCGAAGAAAAAAAAAATGATAATTAAATCTTGGCTTTTCCACTTAACAGTTAACACAGATTCTTCACACCTTAGAATTTTTTTTTTTAGTATATAAATAATCAAATTCTAAAACTATAAACGTTTTGGACTAATGTAACTAACTATACACATGTTCAGTACTCTCCTAGCTAACTTCTCTCTCTCTCTCTTCGAAGCATTCATATAATTCTTCTCCAAACAACAATTTGGTTTATCGCGTTTGCATCTTCATGCGCTTATCATATTCATGCTCGATTTCACCCGAACAATTCCGTAAGAGAGTATTATTTTCTTCTTCCTTTCTTTTTCTTCTGTTTTTGGAAACTTCTATCGGCAAAGATGATGGCGGAGGATCTCGGTGTGGAAGCGAAGGAGGCGGCTATTCGCGAGGTGGCGAAGCTGCTATCTCTTCCGGAGCAGCTGATCTCAATCTCTTCCATCAAGGCCGATTACATTTCGCGCCAACAGGTATCATCACTTTATGGTTCCATTCAATCTTACCAGCTTTATTGAATTTAACTTTTATGTTTTCGTTATTGTTAGTGTTTTAGTTTATATATGTATAGGAAAACAGATTTTATTCCGTTGATAACTTTTCTACCCAATGTTATGGTAATTATGATTTAAGCAATTAATTAGTCTGAAGTTGGTATGTAAAATATTTTGTGTGAAAAGTAAACTTATGGCGTTTATGAATTGTGAATTGATACTCACGAATTGTATGCGTTGCGTCACCTAATTTGTGAATATATATAACTATGGTTCAACTAATATGTTTCTTTTGTGTAGTGGTACTTTCACCTAGTTTTTGTATATTTTTGTTTGTATTAATTTAAGTTAATGCAGTTTTACACTCTGTCACTGATTTCTATCATCAACTTGGTTATGAAATTAACCAGTGCTTGTTCTAGTTGATCCGAGTTTTCTTACTGTTATATGTACTTACTTATTATGTATTGTATTTACAGTGACATTCACAATTGTTTGCTGTGTTTGTGTATCTTTTTTAATTTTTCACTTATTATCTTGCAAATATTTGTACTGAGTGTTTCTATTTTCTCTTACTTTCAGGCCAATGATGCACAGCTTAGTACCATGGTTGTAGAGCAGGTTGAAAAGGCCCAGTCTGGACTGAAATCACTCTCTCGTTCAGAGCAGACCACAACTCAGCTTCGTGAAAACTTTGTCAACATTGAAAAGTATGTTAAAATAATGAGAACTGAAATTTATTTTCTCTTACATGAACTAGCATGATTATATCTTTCAGTTTGAGCTTATTTTGATTTTTGCCGATGCATCAGGTTATGTCTGGAATGCCAAACATTAATCGAGAACCATGACCAGATAAAGCTACTTTCCCACGCAAGAAATAACTTAAACACAACCTTGAAGGTGATTTTTCTGTCTTTAATGTTAGAATGTGATTAATGCAGCATGCATCGTTTCTATCCCGTTTGGATTGGTTTGTGGTTTTGGCTAACTTCTCGTTTGGATTCCAACAGGATGTTGGAGGTATGATGTCCATCTCTGTTGAGGCTGCTGCAGCTCGGGATTCTCTGACTGATGACAAAGAAATTGTGCACACTTATGAGGTAAGGGTGGTCTTACTTGAAATACTGTTTCCTAATTAAAAATGGTAATCCTTGTATTCTCATTTGAATCCTTATCCTGTGTTTCATCTGAACAGAGGTTAACAGCTTTGGATGGAAAGCGGAGATTTGCTCTTGCAGCTGCAGGATCTCACAAGGAAGAGGCTGGGAGACTAAGGTCCATCACTTTAAGTAATATGCGTTACCTATTTAAATTCCGTAGGGGCCGACCACAGCTTTTGAGATAAATTCCATCCTTTAGGCCATTTCAATCCTTGGAAATCTTTTAGTTTCTTGTGGCTATTTTATGGTGGACATTGTGATTCTTGTTTTGTTTCCTTGACCAATCATTTTGTACTGTAGGGATAAGAATCTACTTTCCCACATCTTATTCCTGTATTTGTTTGATTGTATCAGAGAATATTTTGAAGATGTAGATAGGACCTGGGAAACCTTTGAGAAGACACTATGGGGTCACATATCCAATTTCGTTGCACTTTCTAAACAAAGGTTTGTCCTGTGATTTGGTTATGAATATATCTAACTTTTCATCATAATTAACAATTTAACATTGCCCATTTTTGCTTTGGTAGTGATATGATTTTTCCATTTTTTTTTTCTTATGCAGCCCACAGACTTTGGTCCGTGCTTTAAGGTGTGTAGTTGATCTACAATTTCATTTTCATTCCCATTTTATAGTTTTCTTTTTCTCTTTATTCCTTTCATCTTTTCACTAGACAGTAGGTTACATGATGCATACTCTTATTTCAACTTTGATTTTCCCATACTAGAGTTGTTGAAATGCAAGAAATCCACGATCAACAGGTTGCAGAGGAAGTAGCTGAGGCTGAAGGGGAGGATATGGCTTCGGCTCCAAATCTTCGTAGGAGTGCTACGTATGTTGTAATATTTAAAATTTATTTACATTATTGAGATACATTGTGATCATGATAATCCATAAACCATATTTATAACAACCGGAATAACAACCCTATTTGCCATCTTGATGTATGATTAGTTTAGTTAGTGTTACTTGCCATGACATGTTTTCAGAAGCTGCTAGTTACACTGTCTTCAACAGTTGGATGGTTGCCCCATTTCCCCTTTGTGTTGTTATTAAATTAGCATGTACAAAACATTCTCTTATTTTCCTTACAATTTTTCTTAAATTTAAGTTCGTTTACATAATCTTGTTCTTGATATCAACTATAATTCTTTTTATTTTTCATTATATATACATACAAAAATTTAAGTAAATTTTACACTGTTGAATAACTTTTTATTGAAATAATGTTTTACAAAACTCACCATTGGTTTAGAAGCTTATATATTGTAAAACAAGTCTACAAAATTTCATATCAATGTAAAATCATTTGACTTAATTTTTATAGATTAAAATTGATGGTAATATAAAAGATTGAAACGTACAGGAATATGAGTTGCTAGATTAGAATATTAACGATGTTCAAGTTTTACAGAATTTGGTATAAATGATCTTCATTATAGGTGAACGTAATTCAACGTTTGATTGATAAAACTCTATTTTTAGACTCTATAAGCAATGTAACTTTCCTTGTGTTATTTGATCTTAACTCATATAACTCATATATATATGTCTGTGTGTGTGTTATATGGCTTCTCTATGATTTTCACTCACAAACCCAAATCATATTATTCATGCAATGCCCAACATGGAACATCAATTTTGATAAGAAACGAAGTTCCAGGCACAGTATTGAACAATCCATGATTATTATGTTAATGCAAACATATGACAGGAGAGCTGGAAATGCCACAGCTTCTTCAGAAAATTCAACACAGCAAAAATTGAAGGTTCAAGGAAAAGGGTTTAAGGATAAGTGCTATGAGCAATTAAGGAAGACTGCGGAACAGCGCTTTAACAAGCTTCTCACTAAGGTAGGTCTTTCTGATCTACATGCCCTCTGCACTATCAAGAATCTACCCACTTCTATTCTCATGCACACACCTGCAAAGTTTCGCTGTACAATTAAGTATGGCACTGACCGTTGATTTAATATACGAATCAGCTTGTATTTGAGGACCTGAAAGCAGCTATAGAGGAAGCGAAAGTGGTACGTTGCAATAAATTTTAAGCTTGAGTGTCTTGCTTTTTATTTTCATTTCATCCTTTTCTCAAGCCCTCAGCCAATTGTTGTTTTTCATTGTTAGATTGTTTATAATGCATGCTAATATTTGTGTACTTGAGAAATCAGATGACACTTTCTTTAAAATTTTTAGTCTAATGAATTCTGTGAATATTTTATGATGCGTTTACCTTTTATATAATGATGGTTGATAATGAATTTGGAGCGGGTTAGCCTGAATGGCTCCTGATTAGTGATGGAAACTCGTTTTTGGCTACAGATTTCAGATGAACTTGGAGATATATATGACTATGTAGCTCCCTGTTTTCCCCCAAGGTTTGATACTTATTTAGTATTTCTTTTTTTTCGTCAATAACCTTCTGCCAGTGAATATTCTCATTACAATTTTCAGATGTGCTTGCCACTGATTTTTTCTCCTGTGTATATTGAATGGTTGTTTAGTATCATCAAAGGTTCTTTCAATCTTCTAAATTTTCTGTTTAGTGTTGAGCTAACCTGGTGTGGCAAGGCTTAGTAATTGTTGTTGCTGGTAAATAGAAAGTGGGGCTATAAAAGTCATGAGATATTAGAGAGAACACTCTTTTTCACATTACAAGTTGTGTGTGTAACGTGTGTTAGAATTTATCTCTGGAAAACTGGCACATTTCACTTCATTTAAGGTAGCATTTGTTGTAGTGGGGTTCTTTTTGTGTTCAAGTTTTAGTTTCCTCTTAATCCGATTTTCATTATGGCAGATACGAAATTTTCCAACTAATGGTAAATCTATACACCGAGAGATTTGTTCAGATGCTAAGGTTGCTTAGTGACAGGGCGAATGAGTTGACAAATATAGAGATATTAAAGGTATTTCACTGTTAGTGTATCAGATTCGTCTTCATAAGTGGGAGACAGCAATGCATTCTCTATCTATGTAGAATTTAGGAAACTGAGTTACTAGTTTCCAAGTTTGTCCATATTACATAATATGTTAGAATGTGACAAATGTTACATGTTATGCGCTATATTTTAAGGTATAGGTACTAATATCCAATACTACGGGCTTTCCAGATCTTTGCTATATCATTTATGTTCCTCTACCAGTCTCTCTATGTTCTTCTCTTCTCATTTAATTTTGTTGATCAGGTAACTGGTTGGGTGATGGAATACCAAGAGCATCTCATTGCACTTGGTGTTGATGAGACTCTAGCCCAAGTGTGCTCTGAGAGTGGTGCCTTGGATCCTCTTATGGACTCCTATGTTGAAAGAATGCACGCTACAACAAAGGTAATCATGGATACCATGTTTCTTCATTTAGCTTGGGCATTCTCCTTTTGTTCCATGGATGTTGTTCTTCATCATGCATAACATTAAGATCTTTGCTTAATGTGTTTTCAGAAATGGTACTTGAATATTTTGGAGGCTGATAAAACACAACCCCCAAAGAGAACCGAAGATGGAAAGCTATATACCCCAGCTGCTGTTGATTTATTCAGGATACTTGCGGAACAAGTACAAATTGTTAGGGATAACAGTACTGATGTCATGTTATACAGAATTGCCTTGGCAACCATTCAGGTAATAGATGTAACTTATGTGCATCATGCATTTATCTTTTCCCTTGTAGCTCAAATTTTATTCATTTTGCAGGTGATGAGTGATTTTCAAGCTGCTGAAATGAAGAGACTTGAAGAACCTGCTCCTGATATTGGTCTGGCACCTCTCTGTGCTATGGTTAGTGTAATTTTTAATTTACTTCTTGACTCATTATTTCATCATGGTGTTGATTTCAATTGATAATTATGTTTACACTAGCTTCAATTTAACCTTTTGTTTAGATTAACAACAATTTGCGCTGTCATGATCTTGCAATGGAGCTAGGTAATAGTACTATAGAAGCCCTTCCAGAGATCTATGCTGACCAGGTTAGGAGCTTTGTTACTCAGTATATCAACTTCCGGCCTTATATCTATCTATTTTTATTATATAAAAATTGATACCAAGTTATTGTGAGATAAGTTTATGAGATATAGTTTCCTTGCGATTGTGCCATGTCAATTTATCTTATATATATAAGTTGATACTCATATAAGCTGAATAGGTGACATTTATTAAAAAAACTCTTATATTATAATTTTTTTTACAAAAAAATTATTCTATTAATCAATACCCTTAATTAATTAAATTTACTACAAATCATTAAGCATTTTAATTATAAAGTAATGGTTAAATGCAACTAACTTCTATATTAAAATTGTAATAATAATAATAATAATGATAATAATAATGTTTATTTATAAATATTTAAATTGCGTATTGTTATGGTCTACTTATATATATATAATCAACAACACTCTTACTACTATTACAATATTACTTCATCGATCTCATAATCTCTCACACAGATTGTCAAAAACCTCTTCAACCACTTTTAACATTGGCACAAGATCAAAATCACAACACAGAGCATCATTCAGCAAACATACCAATATTTGTATTTGTTTTATAAGTTTGTTTAGTGCTATATGTACAAATTAAACAAATACAACAATACTAAAAAAATAGCTAAAAAATTACATATGATGAACTTTGTTATTTATTTTTCATTATGATTATGTAACAATGCAGGGAGTCTCTCTTCATGTGATTGTGCCAAAAAAATACAATTTATAAATTAAACATTTGCTAAAGTAAATACTTTAATATATATATATAGATTGCTAAATCAGTTTTATTATAATTTATTATGATACAATTCTTTGTTTTAAGAGTTACATAAATTATTTTATAACTAATTATAAAATAAAAAACGTATCTATTATTTTTAATTATCTAAAAAATTATGAACAAAAAATTTATAATATTAGTTTTCGCGCATTGTGCGAGTCTAAATCTAGTTGGAAATTAAGAGAAAAAATACCCGTCTTTTGTTGGACCATATTCTCTTATTTTTGGTTACATTTCAGGTTAATTTTGAAGATACTTGTAAGGGTTTTCTTCAAGTTGCCAAGGTATGTGAGAGCATGCATATTTTTTAATTCTATTATTTTTTTGGTTAAATCTTCATATCTTGCTTCTAATTTCATGTCAGGAAGCTTTGCATCAAACTGTCACCGTAATAATTTTAGATCCTGGTAACCAGGAGTTATTGTCCAAGCTATACCATCCAGGTAAAGTATCATCATCTAGCTTACTTGTAAACAGTAACAATTTTTAAGTAATTGGCTATTTGGACTCGTTGCACCCTTGTTGCTCATTAAGCATATTCCTTCGCACCTTATTTAATGTTCTTAATAAGATATTGATTTAGTCATTTTTCCGTCCATAAATCAGAATGGAGTGAGGGTCTTGTTACAGAGTACTTGCTTGCAACATATGAAGATTATTTTAAAGAAGTAAAAGAGTGAGCAAATTTTCTGATCATAGTAGTTTCGTATTGTTAATTTTGCCTAAATTTTCAATATCACCTCTCTCTCAAGCTTTCTTCGGCACGGGTCAAGAAACTGGTAACTTGAAAACTTATAACTTGCTGTATATCCAAGGTACATTGAAGACAGATCTTATAAGAGATTGGTTGAACACTGCCTGGAGGAAACAGTGGTTATTTATGTTGATCAGCTCTTATCACAGGTTCTGATGTAAATAATTGTTGATTCTTTTCTGTGGACTTAATTGTGCATACATTATTCAGTAAGACAATCTGTCACGATAATTTCAGAAAAACTACATTAAGGAAGAAACCATTGAACGAATGAAACTAGATGAGGAGGTTATCATGGACTACTTTAAGACCGAAATCAATGTTTCTGTAAGTTCTCTTGATATTTCTTATAGGTTCTGTGTTCTAATATGAAAATTATGCCAAAGCTTCTTACTATAATTCCTTTGAAATTGTTTATTAGAAAATTGAAAATAGATTAAGAATACTCAAAGATTTGCGAGATCTTGCTTCAGCTACAAGTCTGGATTACTTCACACTCAACTATTCTAATATACTTGAGCATCAACCCGACTGCCCGGTAATCTGCTCAAAATTATTTCATCAATGGCTTATTCTATAATAGCTGATTTCATTATGCAATTGAAAGTAGAATTAACTGATACAAGGATTATGATGAATGTGTTCTTATCTGCTACTGCAGCCTGAAGTTGTTGAGAAAATTGTAGCCTTACGTGAAGGCATTCCACGGAAAGATGCCAAGGAGGTAAATAACATTCAGCATGTTATTTTTCTCAAGTCTAACATTGAAGTCGGGAAATATCTTAAGATATTTTGAATACATAGTACATATTAGACGTTAATCTTTTGGGATAAATAATTTCATGATACAAATTTACAATGTTTCTTTGTTAATCTCAGGTGATACAAGAGTGCAAAGAGATGTACGAAAATTCGCTTGTTGATGGAAAACCTCGAAAGAGAGGTTTTGTTTTCTCAAGATTGAAGTGCTTACAAGTTAAGTCGGGAGGCATTTGGCGAAAACTCACTTGAACTATCATTGCATTCACTTGTTCATGTCGCTATTTGTTTTGTATATGGCCTCTTTTTGGCGTTTCATTCATTCTTTCTTTATTTGGTAGAAATTCCTGTTATTTAAAAATATTATAAATACTGATTATTGTATATTATGTTAAAATACTTATTATTTTTTGTTTTAATTTTCGTTTGAATTTGGTGAAAAGAACTAAAAAGGTGGTGGAATAGATTAAGAGAGGGCACAATTGATGAACAGTGTGCTAATGAAGTAATGATGAAGAATTTTTTTGTTAAATTATCGAAGATAACACATATTTAAAAAGTTTCATTGTATCAAATCACCAAAATAAAAAATTACGTCTGGTCCATTTTGTTTTACCATGTACATTGGTACATTACATAGACCTACTGATACTTTATTCACGTATATGTTCTTTAGTGGTTATAGTCTGTAACTATATAGCTCCAATTGAAAAGAATGAAGAGTATGCTATTCGGTATATATTATATACCATTAATGCTATAGTGTCTAAAAAGCGTTTATTCTTTTTTGCGTGAAAGAGATGTGTATCACAGAATGGTGTGAGAAGAGAAGTGTTTTACGTTGTTATGAGTTATACAAATCAGTGCCTCCGACTTCTTTGTATTGTTTTTTTTTTTTAAACAAACAATCACAAATCGGATGTGACGATCCGATTTGTGGTTTAAAAAATTTAAAAAAAATTAATGTTAGAATCGGACCCTCCGATTTAATCATCACCTTTTTCATACAAAGAATTCGCATGGTCCAAGTTCTTCACACTGAAACTGAGCAAAAACTATCCCACACATTAGTGTAGCACTCCAAAAACCCATAACCATGCACAACACAAACGAGATTTCCATAACTAAAAAAATGAGCCTCTAAAAAGTGATACCTACTTACTAAAAAAGATTAATCAATATTTAATTTAAAAAATTAAAACTTACTACAAAATATAAATTAGACAAAATTTAGATACCAATTCATAAGCACCATAGAAGTAGCCAATATATAAATAGACACCATTTTTGTGGTAAGATAATATTATTGACATTTATATTTGTTATGGAATCTTAAAACTAAAACGCCTTTGGAGGTAGAGTGAAATATTTCACACTATAAAACTGAACCAATATTACAGTAATTACAAACCAAGTTTTGAAAGCAAGACATGTCTAGCAGTATCCGGTAAGGCGTAACCTAACATTGGGCAATCTCATATCTACATGATGCATTGATGCTGAAAGCTTTTATTTTTAACACTACAGCAAATTTATATCCATTGGGAGTATCCAGCAACAGAGAATTCAAGGCTTCTGAACCAAGGCAATTATATACTTGCAGTGTTCCCATCATCATGCAAATCTAGCCATGGTTTGTTCAGTGTAGACAACAAAGTAGGGACTTCCGTACTCTTCAAAATTAAAACAAAAATAATGTAGACTTTACATCTGGCATAAAATGTAAACAACACTCGGGAGCAAGACTTCCAGAGTCAAATGAGTGGTTGAATGACAATTCCCTCATTCCCTGTCACATATCATGAGTGGAACGGCTATTATCTGAATGATGATTCTGTGATCCTATATTTGAGCTTTGCCGGGAAAATAAGTTGGGGTATGAAAAATATGGATCATCATCTAATGAAGGCAATCTATTAGGCTGGTGAGCAGAGAATTTCTCTCCCACTATATCATTTTTTGGTAAAGAAGTATCAAAATCTGCTTTGAGTGTATCGAATGAAGGAAAACTTGGTGAACGAGAATGAGAGTCTGGTGAAGCAAAGTGATCCTGATTAAGTTCAGGAGTATTTCCGCCACTGCCATCAGAGGTACCTCCAGAATTATGCTTAGCTAGATGTCCCCTTTCTGTAACAGATTGATTGTCCCCACCTGCATAAAATGGGTTCACAGAGCTGCTATCAGGTGACTGTTCACTGTTTTTCCTGGTAAGCTCACTAATCCGGACTTGAGCAAGACTAGCTGCTGAGCGAGCTGCAGCTGCAGCACGTTCAGCAGTTTCTGCGGCAGCATGAGCAGCAGCCAACACATCCTGTAGGTCCACATTGGCTTCAGATTTTGAGCTTGACAAGGAGTCCACATTGGCTTCAGTTTTTGTGTTCGACATGGGGGGAGGAGAATCACTATGTCTGGTAGAATATGATCCAGGCGGTAGTGAAGGAGGGGAGATGAATGGCACAAACTGCTTGCTTTCCATTTTACCAGATGTATTCTGGGGTTCATCTCTCTGAATAGTTGATATCTCATGAACTTGCTCAGGCCTTATATCTGGGATATCTCCAGAGTAGCTAGATGAACGAAGATCAACTTCAGGAGGTGGAACAACTCCTGGAGCTGTGGCAACATTTGCATTTGGCTGGACCGATACCTTAGGCACATCAGGGAAGTCTAATATGTCCGAATCGGAATCAGAATCAGGTTGTTCTTTATTGAATGTATCACGAGCAGTGTCTGACTCTTCATCCTGTTTTTCTTCAGGTGGTGGCACGTTTGACCCAACAAATTGTGTGGGGCCATTCTGACAAAGAAAAAACATTTAAGATTATGGTGCAAAGAAAGGAAAGCCAACATGAGATTGTTACTGTTGCACTAGTCACTACTGCCTAGTACTTACCAGCAAGTCCTCGTGTTTCTTAAAGAACTCGGTTTCTGAAGCAGCCGGATCCCATTCTATCTCATGCTCAACAGCAATTTCTTTTAGAAGGTTCAGTTTCTTTTCAGGTGACGGAGCACGAACCGACAGCAGCTCTATTAACTGCCAGTGAAATTCACAAGGAAAAATGTCATAAAAGAGAATAACTTTCATCCTTGATGGTAAGTCTATATAAATGCTTTCCTCCACGTAGGATGAAAAGTTAAGGAACCTGGCGATTAACACCACAGTCCGGCCTGAGCTCAGTAGCAGAAGATAAAAATTCCTTCCCATATTTGGCAGCAAATGCCTGCTGAACCTGCAATAACTCTGGCAGATCTGCGCATCTGGGTGCAGCAAAACATACGCTAGATATGGCTTCCTTCAAATCTAGGGGACATTCCCTGAGAAACATTAAAAATTTGATGAGACAAAATAACGCGTCAAATGGCATATAGAAGCTACACAAAAACCTATTCTGATCCACATGGATATAGATTTATATTACTAAAAATCCTAAGAGATTTCCAAATTAACCTCGAAACAAAAAGCTGAACAATTGACTAATAATAAGTGAAAGATGAATGATTGAGAAAAAAGGAAGGGGGGGGGGGGGGGCGGTAGTGCTACTTTTAGTGACAAAAAAAATGCTTCATGTTAACAAATGCAGGTTCTACACATTGCTAGCTTAATTGTAAATCATACTTGGATGTCAATAATGTAAAATAAATTCAAACCAGCAAAAAAAGCTAGAATACCTTTGTGCCTCGATTATTGGAAGTCGCACAGCAATCAGTTCACAGAACAGTTCAATGATTTCCTGGGCAGCCATCATGTTCTCCTCTCTGATAATATGCTCCACCTGCATCAAGCAAAAACATTCAAGAACACTTAATACCATAAAAGACTTCCCTTTTGTCCGGGGTCATCGGTTCAAAATTATCACACTGAAAAGAGATTAAGCTATACCCTGATGCGAGCTGTGGCTTCTTGACCAGTCTCAAGTAGCTTGGCAATCTCCCGCCGCATATTCTTTAACTGGATATCTCTTCTGTTCCTTAGAAGCTTTATGCGTGGAATTGTCAGCTTCAGCAGGGTTTTACTGAAAGTATAAACAATGGTGATCATCAATCACTTGAACAGTTGAACATGTAAACACAGGGAACCAAAACATAAATAATAAAAATAAAATAATCTCTCCAGAAATTGCACAACAAATCAATATTCAAGATACTCAAATCATAATAATCGAGTTCCTGAACAAATTAAGAAAAACAATAATTCATGGTAATCAACATCAAATAGTTCAATGAAGGCATAAAACTAAACGATGCAGTAATCAAAATTAAATTCAGCTCATCCAAACTTGAATATCTAAAAAAAAAAACGGAAGAAGGAGTACCATTTAGCAGCCTTAAAACCCTGTTTGAAGAACGAATCGAGCATCGACATGGTGCGGTTCTTTGTTTCGATCAGAAATGGATCCCTAAAATCAGAGCGAGATCAAAACTCAAAACCAAAAATTGAGAATTTCTGTGAGTTTAGGATATTAAAGAGATTTTGGCGATTATTTTGGATTTTTAGAATGAGAAAGAGAAAGGTGAATTGGGTGTGATATCAACGATGATGGATGTGTTACATACGAAGAAAAAACGAGAGGAAAATTGCGAAAATCCCTTTCCTTAACAAGTAAGGATTCTGAAATCTGAACTCAATAAGGATTTGTGAAAGTGAAACCCAACTCTTATGTTTTTCTGATTTTTTTTTAATTCGTTTCTTGTTTATACTTTATATCTCGTTTGTTAAATAAAACTAATTTTCCCTTTTTTTTATTAAGAGTTTGATGCTACAAAGACTTCGGAACATTTGTTTTAGATTTTATAAAAATATAAACAATGAAAGGAAAATAATGATATGTTTAATTGTTTTTTCAGTCAAAGAATTTGTTAATATTATTATTTTTTATCACAAGTATTATCTTACCAACAGAAGTCGTTAGCGAAGATATAATTATCTAGTATTAACCACTAAAATAAATTCCAAGAGATTTTAGCACTAGCCAAAAAACCTCGAGAAAAGAAAACAAAAATAAAAGTATGCCTATTATCTGTTATTCATTTTCTTTTTAAATATTGTATGGCTTGATCTATCATAACATTATATATTGCCGACATTTCCATCATTCATCAGGTAAATCAACGCGGTAATCCGAAACATTGATTTTGGGTTTAGCAATTAATACCATAAGGGTTCTATTCTTCTAAGTTCTAAGTTCTAGCATCTACTAAGCAAGGTCACAGGTTGCATTTTTTCAAGTCCAAAATAAAAATAATAATAAATACAATTCCGCTACAATACCACAGTATTTCTACCAATTTCTGTCAATTCTTACTTATAAATATGTTTAATAGAGCCAATGAGTAATAGCTCAAATGACATAATTTCTCCATACTCAATTAAAAGGTTACGAGTTCGAGTCTCCTATCTTTGGTTAAAAAAAAAACTGTGTTTAATAAAAATATTTTTGTAAATGTATCTAATAAAAATGTCTTTTTTATAGCTGTATCTAATAAAAATATCTTTATAAATATATTTTTTTATATATATTTAAAATATAATAATTAATTATTATTGACAATAAATTAACAGATAATATATTGATACCCTATACTTTTCCTAATAAATAAAAGTTGTATTTTTTATCGAATACAAAAGCCTTGGTTACCTTGCTATTTGAATATACACATTAACAATGAATATTTGAGCTTTTGCATCTTCAACCACAGTTTGTATGATTGCAATATAGATATCAATATTCACATATCATATAAATTTGTTCCATTGAGCATTTCCTTACATACCCTGATATACTATTGTTCATTCCAGAAGGGTTGCATTTCATCTACACATTTACATTCAAAGTTTACCAAAAAAACAAAGGTTTTCCATTTTTCCTTGCATACAAAGCAAGTCCTATATCTCTAGCAAAATATAACTGCATTTTCTAGTTCACCAAAATGTACAGCCTGCAACATATAGTCTCTCAAAAAAAGTGGAGAAAAGCATTCTTAACAACACTTCATGCTTCTTCCGCTACTTTGGTGCTGGATACTCTGAAATGTCTAGTTCCCCAGGTGTCATCTTTATTGAGGTAATATGATTCAAGACAAACAGAAACCCATGGCGGATTTCTCTTATCACTGGTAGCACCACCTTCAGTTACTCCAAGCAATTTGTTTAGCTTCTTGCTCAAACTATCCGTGTCCGGATAGCCACCAAAAAGAGTCTCCTGCCATGTATCAAGATAACAAAAAAGGGAAAAGGAAAAGGACCAGACACATAAATATGGAAAACAAAATAAGATATTAAAAGTGATAAAGCAAAACTCAAGTTAGAAACAATAACTTTAGCTCATTATCATAAAACAATTAACAAGAAGCCTAAATCTATGAACATTAGATAAAATTTGTGCAAACCCCATCCTTGGCAAAAACATAGGCATGAATTCTAGCTGTTGCATCCTCTAGGGTCAACCGCATTCTGTATATCCCAGCAGGAGAGCGGAGCATTTCAGGTTGGCAAGGCAACGCTGCAACCACTCGAACTACACACTTGAACTTGGCGGTCACCTACAATACATTAATTCAATAAGCAGAAGAGCATCAGTAATCTGTGCATGTATGACTTGTGTATATGGATGGAGAGTAACTGAGTTGAAACTAAGAGCATGGTCACAACAATGAAAAGGACATATAACACCTGATTATTTGTGAGGGCTTCCATCAGAGTAACATGCGGCGCACAATGACAATCAACCGTTACAACTGTATTGATCAAGAACGATTGTTATTCCACTTTAAAAATATATATATATATATAAGATAAAAATTCTCATAATTTCTGCCAATCATAACTTTAATATGAAAAATTATAAGTTAAGGAAATAGACCTTAGTGAGACAAATGAAATACCTGTCACAGTTGAAGGTCCAGGGACACACCCCAAATAATTTATTTCAAATCTCCGAGACATCCGCTCGTCAGATAACCTGCTTCAAGGCAAACAAAAAGAATACATAGATAAGCTCAAGTTTGCCAACCTTATATATCCAAACCATGTAAATGTTTGAACTAATTTTTCTACCACCTTTTGCGTGTTAAAATGAGATTATCTTCAGCTGGAGTGTATCGAAACTTTGTAAAAGGGGTAAAAAAACCACGCCATAGTCCTGCATGCACTTCAAGGCGCATATTGACCAACTTAATCCATTTAAGTTTAACATTGTCTAGAAGGTGAAAATGACTCTTGTCAATGCTTCCATCAAAGGTTATCCTCAATATGGACCCAACAGTAGGGAAAGTACAATATAGATCTCTTGGCAAGGCCAATGATTCCAATTGTAAAGGAAGTGGACAATTCATTTCATCTTCTAGCCTGCAATTCATAAATAGAGTCAACAAAATTTCTTTAACACACCAACATAGTAACATAAAACATTTTTTACAATCATATAAACTAGTCGAAAAATCACCTCTAGCGCAATGGATATATACAATTGAAACTAAGCCCTTACTAGCAAAGGATCAATATATGTTCTCTATCATTATAAGTACAAATGGCAGAGATGTTCAAATAAAAGCAAGCTTGTATTTCAACTCACTTTGAACGTATGGTGTTTGGTGGGGCATCAGTACCATCCCAGACATAGATAAACCATTCATCTTTGGCAACCTCACCGAAATGAAGTATCTTAAGATACAACGAAAAGCATGAAGTAGAATTAGTGCTTTTGAGTAGAAACAATAAAAAGTACGGGTATAGAAATCTCTCGTGCAACATAGTGACTAAAATCCAACTCAACTACCTTGCATGCCAAATTCACGTGATCCCCTTCCTTGATTTCTTTAAACAAACGAAATTCCTGTCTGCCTACACAGCATATCAAAAACCTTGAATTCACACATCAAAATTTAGCAAGGTATAAAGCTAGATTATGAAGTCATGAATAAAACTTAATGGATGTATGCAAGTCTATACTGAGTAATACAGAATGCAACACCAAAGTACCATCATTTGGCTGAAAGTTGACCCGCCATTTTCTAAGTTCGTGTATGCATATTCTGTCCTCATTTGTACGCTGATACTTAGAAGAAACTTGATAAGGAACAAGATCATCACTATCTTTCCCTTGATATAAGGCAAAAGAGGAAAATGCTTTACTGTAAACGAGATTATATTCCCCATCAAACGATCTTACCTACAAAAGGTAAAACAGTGAATATTTAAAGAATACAAGATGTAATTTTGTCTATACAAAATAAATTTCACTTCTATTCAATAAGAGTAGCAATTAGCAAATGAACATACAGTTTATGTCAATGTAATTTCAACTTTACAACACAAGGTCACTAATCAATATCTATGTAAACTCGTGAAATACATTAACTTCAACATGTGAATGCAAGAGGTTAATATGAAAGCATACCGAAACATTACAAAGGTGAATCACATCTCCGGCTTCAGCAACATGGGGAAGCTTATCAGCAGTGAGAGAAAAAAGATTAACAGCCATACCGGTTTCATGATGTGATTGATCAACTATTCTTAAGACACAGCAGTAATCTGCAGAAATTTGTTATGAACACCATGAGCAGCAGCATTAGCAGATTATATATTTCATGCAATACTCTGAAAAAAGAAGGTCATCAAAGTTGGTCAAATTCAAACACTCCACACATCACACACAAAAAAAAGTGAAACCGGCTCAAAAGACACCTTCAGAGAAACACTCATCAAGCTACTACCAGTGGAAACACATGGCAGCTGTAAGCCCGGCCTTTTTATCATCATCGCCGGTTCTCAAGTTAAATGTTTCTTTTTTATAAAATAAAAGTAAAGAATAGAAGAAACCCATAAATTTGAAAGAGGAAAGATGCAAACTTTGCAACGAGAAATGAAGATACATACCAGTGCCTCTCGTAGTCTTAGGGAAGGAGTATTCGAGGATAACCGCCACAACAGACACTCTCTGGCTGAGTAATGAAAGAACATCTTTTATCGGAAAACACTTCATTCCGCTTCTGGAAGCCATTTCTCTCTCACATACTCAGTTAGGGTTTTGCGTCAAAGCAATGGAGGGAGACGACACTCAAAGTTACCAGCTTTTTTGGATGAATCGGAAGATACTCAGTAGTCACATTAATATAGTAATTTTTTTTGAAAAAATGACAACTAAAATATAAATATTTGTATTATGTTGAATATTTTAATTAAATATATCAACAAAATTCAATTATCATCTTTCCCTAAGGAGATTTGAATATATAAATAGTAACAAAAATAAACAAATAAATAATCTTGATATTTTTTTAGTCTATATTAGCGGATTCTACTTAAATGTGAAAGTTATTATATTTATATGTTTAAATAAATATTATTATAATTTATTAATTGATATACAATTCAAAAAAATTAATACTTTAATAAAAATAATTTATATTGTAATCACACATAATGAATATTAATTAAGTTAAATGACATTTAGATATATTATTAGAATTTTCGGATATACATCGTATACTTAATCAATTTTATTGTATTATGTATAGTTTGTTTACTAAAAAATAATATATATTTACTGAAATAATTAATTTGTTTATGTTTAATTTGATTAATTTTAATTTTTAAATTTTTTTTAAATGATAACCTTTAAAATATATTTTAACTAAAATTTAAAAAAAGTTAGATAAATTAATTACTATATAAAAATGAAATTAACTATTACAAATATTTTTTTAATATGTATCTCATTCTTAGTGCATGTTATTTCATAAATATATGTTATTTTTTAGTTTTCTTAATTTATGCACAAAAGAACTCATATATGAATAACAAAATTTTTATACGTTGCACGAATTGAGGGGTTAATATATTTTTATTATTTTGATATTTAATTTAATTATAAAAATAAGTATATGAATTTTACCGTGGTTAATAATTTGTATTTTTTAATAATTTTTTAAATAATTTGTTTAGAGCACATTTTAATTAATTAAAAAAATAAATAAGTAAATGTGTTTGTTGTTATATAAAAATAAAATTAACTATCGAGATTTTTCTCTTTATACATTAATAGACTATACTTATATTTGAATTATTTATTTCAATTTTTTTAATTTTTCCAAATTAATATTTAATATATATAAAATATATTTAATTAATATGTATATGAATATTATACTATAATTTATAAGTGAAACTTGAATAAATGAGGTTAGCTTTTAAAGTCCTATATATATATATATATATATATATATATATATATATATATATATATATATATATATATATATATATATATATATATTATTAAGCGGATATATGTTTATAAAAAATAAATATTACTATGTATCTTAATATATTGTGTCATTTTAAAAGAGGTTATTATTTTAGTAGAAAAATATAAAAATAATTATATTTAGTACTAAATATTTTTGACATGCATATAAAAATACAGTCGTTACTAATTAATCACATATTTAAATTATTTTTCAATTAACCAAAAAAAGCAAATACGTGTGTAATTGTTAAAAAAATACTCGTGGCAAAACAATATTCATTATAAAATATGTATACATAGCAAGAATAAAAAAAATAATCACTTAATATGTTGCATTGTAGTATGTCTTCTTTTCTAAAATTTTGAATAAAATAAAAATATTTAACTTATTGTTTGTAACGATAGAAACTACTTTCAAAATTACTTTCACTTGTAAAATACATAATTGTTTTTGATTAATTACTTAAATTAGTCTCCAAAAATTTTAAAAGTGGATATTTTAGTCTTTAAAAAAATTAATATACAGATCAATTCCAGGTTTTATTTTGGCAGATAGGGGTGTGTATGACCCGGCCCATCCCCGAACACTTTAGGAGCTAATTTGGTGTGATTTTACCGGGTCTAGGGTCGGGTAAGAGTCTCAAAAATAGACCCGGTTATTATTTCGAGTCGGGTCTGGGCTATGGCTCGGGTCACCCGAAATCGGCTCGGTCATCATACACAATTAATATTTTGTGTTATTAGTGATGGATGATGGCTATTTTTATGTGGAATTTAAGTATTATAAATTTAATATTTTGTGTTATTAGTTATTATAAGACTCTAAGTTAATATTTTATGTTTAAAATGCATAAGATTTTAGACTAATGCATAATCTTGTGTTATTTGTATTGATTTAAATATTTGGTGTTATTAGACAATATTAGTATTGATTATGGTTATACTTTAATTTTAAGAGAAGAGTTGGTTCTTGTTATATTTTTCTAAGTGAATTTTACCATGTCAAATAATGGTTGGAGTCTTAAAAATTTGGATATTTTCACATGGTAACTTATAAGAAGGTACCAAGGTAATGTAATGTTAACGGCCCGCTTTTCACCCGATTTTTACCCGGTATAATCGTGGCCTGAAAGTGTATAGGTTTCATCAGGTATATGGTCGGGTTCGGGTCTAATAAATAGGCCCGGTATATATTTCGGGTCGGGTCTGGGTCACATCAAATCCGGTTTCACCCAACCCATGCACATTCCTACCGGCAGACAAATCAGTCCTCAGTTCATTTTATGGCAGAGTAATTACCCATATTAGTCCCCAAAAATTTTAAAAAAGACATTTTAGTAAAAAAAAATTAATATACAGATCAATTCTTAATATTTTTCTCGGTCAGACATAACCGTCTTCCATCCAAATTTTTGTATTTAATATAATCAAAAGATGTCCTACTTTAAAAAGCATGTTTGTATTAAAAGAAAATATTTTAATTTGGATTTCAAAACATTATTATTCACCTTACTTGTTTCTAACGAAAAGAATGTATTAATATGCTAGTGTCGTCCACATGCACAAAGCTAAGTTAATAATGATGCTTTGAAATCCAAATTAAAACATTTTCCTTTAATACAAACATGTTTTTTAAATTAGGACATCTTTTAATTATATTAAATACAAAAATATCAAATAATTTTAATCTTAATTTTTTTAGAATAATTTCTAATAATTTTATTTATTTATTTATTTTATTATTATTATTATTATTATTATTATTATTATTATTATTATTATTATTATTATTATTATTATTATTATTATTGAGTATATATATATATATATATTTAAGAATCTAAATAAATAAATTTATCATTATTTTTGTCCAAAAAATACAAAAAAAATTATGATACAATATTATTGTGTAATTAATAATAATAATTATTTTATTTTATTTTTTTTAATGAAGGACTGTTACAAGAAAAACGTTAAAGATTGATCTATATATTAATTTTTTTTGGGAATTAAAATGTCCATTTTTAAAATCCTTTGGGACTGGATAATTACTTTTCTGAAAAATCAACTGGAGACTAATTTATTTGTCGAAGTAAAACCTTCGAGATTAATCTGTATATTAATTTTTGTTGAAGACTAAAATATCCACTTTTAAAATTCTTAAAGACTGGTTTGAGTAATTACTCATTTTTTTCTTTAAAAAAGTCAGTAGCATAATTCAAATTCAAGTTTGGCTAACAAATGGATAACTCTATTTTTAAAAGATAGTTTTATATTATTTATTTGCAGCATTTAAAATTAGCATAATAAAAGATACCGATAACAATTTATTTGATTTACTTTTTCTAGTTGTAAATGAAGTACTTTATAAAATACAATAAAAATATTAACAACAAACTACTTATAATGATTAAAGCCAAATTTCTCAAAATAATAAAGAACTATACTATAGATGTTGATATTCTAAAACATAAAAAAACCAATTTAAAATAGTAAAAGAGACTACCATCAAATAACGATTATAAAAGAATAAGACAACTTTGGATAATAAAAAAAGCATAATATCATGCAGCTGCTTCTGTAAATATTGTAACAATTAGCAAAGAGAATAAAAGAAAAACTTAAAATGGCATCAACACAGAGAATTTATTCATTCAATAAAACCATGATCTTCACATTCAACATAACTTATCAGCATCTCAATAGAAGCTACATGACTTGCTGCTTAATTGAAATTGATTGAAAATAAAATTATGAAAGTAATCCATTGCTTTTGGTATGTACATACATGGGTTATCTGTAGCCACCTGTTCATGGAAATAAAAAATGAAAGAGATGTCCTTAACTTTTTTTTTACTTTTATAGGTCCAATAACATATGCTATAGGATTATTAACAAAACTACCTAAAAAACTATAAAAAAAAAAAAAACCATTTCTCACTAGCAAGGCCATAATCGTTGTCTTTGGTGTGACCTGCAAACGCATATTATCAAACGAACATAAGCAATACATACATATTAGTATATTACTATCTAAATAGCTAAACTTCAAAGTGATCATTTCGTAGTTCACGCCTTTAGGGCTAAATTCAGTTTAATTAGAATGATTCAACTTTAGATCAGTAATACTACTACTTAGTACAATGAAGCAATCAAACTCAAAACACTTAAAGTAATAACACCAAAGAGCACAAAACTTTTCCAAAAAACCAAAAGTAAATAAACACTTCCATAATGAAGCAAGATAAGCAAAAAATATGTATCTAAGACCCATCACTACCAGAATGAGGAACGTAAAAAACTATCTTATGTGCTAAGAGACTGTCTGCCTTTCTATCAATGTAGAAGCTAGTTCTTGAATTTGGTCATCTTTCTCATTTTCTAGAATTTTTGTCTTTACTGTTGCTACAGCACGTTTTACTTTCTCCATTTTGTTATCATCTATCTTCTGAATACCATAATCTACTCTTGTGACATTCTATAGTTGATCTTTTCCCATCATCATATGAATGTTATATTCTTTCACATTAATTGATATATATAACACACCCAAAATAAAAACTAATAATTACATTAAAAAAATCATTCTGAATTAGACATTTGTTCACATGTATACCCCTTATTAATCTACAAATAACTACTATATTTATTTCTACTAAATGTGTCTGGATATTGGAAAAAAAAGATAGACTTATTTTCCTACCATTTTTCGCACCAGAAATTGATCCCACTGGATGTGAAGGAGACATCATATCCACATTATTTTCTTTTCCACTAGGTTTGGTTGAAACTGAAGCACATGGTAGCTGAGATTCATCACTTTTTTCTGATAACTCAACATCTATTATCGAGTCTTTTATTTGCAGATGGTCACCAGCTAAACCTGTAGATAGTGTTTGTGACTTGAGAAAGAACTACACTCTGTCTAACGAATGCAAAAGGAAATCACTCAACATTTTAGAAAATAATTTCTAGACAAAATAAGAAGAAAAGGAAACGTAATTGGCAAATTTTTCTCAATAAAAGATACAAAAGCATGGAATTTAGTTGAAGAATTCCATATCCTAAATCAAAATGTGGCCATTGCAAATATCTTACCAATTGAATGGGTTATCTTACCAATCACAGTGTCAGGTAGCTTGAAACACATTGGCAGGATGCACCACCTGAAAACATAATGGAACATTCAATATTTTATTGGAATCAA
Organism: Arachis hypogaea; assembly: GCF_003086295.3. NCBI lineage: Eukaryota > Viridiplantae > Streptophyta > Magnoliopsida > Fabales > Fabaceae > Arachis > Arachis hypogaea. Next base: position 115,122,025 of record NC_092040.1, read on the forward strand.
TTGCAATGTTACTAGATGAGAAAAACATTAACAAGATTATTTGACTCCTTTGCCTATAAAATCAGTATCTCTTGAAGAAGGTTTATATATATAATTATATATATGGTCTTATATGTATGTTAGTTTTCAATGTTCATCATTAGTATTTATTTAACTTATTGAATATAACACATGAAATGAAGTACATCTAAATTGAAACATAGGATATATCAGAGCAACACATAGAAAAGTTTACCATATTGGCAAGAGAACCGTGAGTTGATGCTGATCCAAAAAATTTCATGCCACGACAGAGATTGTAGCGGCCACCTTATTAGAGATACAGTTAGATATTTCAAGAATTAGTTACTAATTGGTTACATTTGTCATACCATATAAGGCTACAAGTCTCTGATCAATATGATTCTTAACTCACCTTTGCAGAAATTGCATGTTTGGCAACTGATTCCAGGCTCTAAGGCTACCTTGTCCCCTACTGCAAGAGATTGGACTTGAGTGCCAAGTTCTTGAACGATTCCAGCACATTCATGCCCTAGTACCTTCGGCTTGTTGGCAATAAAATTTGCACATCTCATAGTCTAGCAACAAAGTTTAGTCGTGTTCAAAGAACAGAATTAAGCAAATGCTAGAGTACTAATAATTAGTGATAATAAGAACTTTCAGGCTCTTACCTTATAGTAGTGAACATCACTTCCACAAATACCAACAGCTTTAATTCTAATTGTAACATCATGGGGACCTGAAATTGAAGATTGTCGATCATCACAGTACTCATGAGCTTCAATCACTTCATTAGATATCATGAGTGTAAAAGTTAAATGACTTGAAATTTTAAGTATGGATAAGAAGATCAATTTACTTAAAGAAGGAAGTGGATATGGTTGAATTGATAGATTTTTAACACCAAGAATCCAAGCTGCCATGTTGATCTCTTCATCTTCACTTTGTGACATTTCTGTGTTAATCATCATCATCTGTTGCTAATGCTTTTCCTTGTGTCATATCTAATTTCATCTGCATAAAGCATCACTACCACTGTCACTGTCCTTTGCACTCTTCATTATTCAGTTCATGATCGACAATTATCCATATCATCTTTTGGACTATGCTAATGCCACTTTGTGTCTTTGTAAGAAAATGATGTCAAGGTATGACTTTGTACTGGTTTGTATTTCATTGCTTCAATTTTTTTCCTACAACTTATTCTGATTTAGCACCACTAAAACATATTTCACCATTGTTTATTGAGAAATTAATAACTCTTATGGGGGAAAAAATTAAAATATTCTGATAAATCACTATTCAATGACTATGCCAGAATTGCATACTTTACAGGATCCTAATTATTTTTAGGGTTAGAGCCATACTTATTAGTGGATCAGTCCCTAATCCATAAATGAAATTGATTGATATGTTATGGTGCTGAGCTGAGTTCATGCTTTGATGACAAAACAAATAGGGAGTTCTATGGTTGGTATGAGACACAGTCATGACATGAATAAATACAATAGGATAGATTATAGAAGCATGCATGCTCTTCAGAAAAATCCATTAGGCATTAGCAAAGGCTGAAAGCGATTTATAGCATATAAACAGCCACATGTGACATGACCATATCACAATATGGATGAGGACAAACCACCCATATGGTCTCTATGACATTTATATGAAAAACCACTCAGATTAAGTGCAAAGATTCATCATTATCTCGTTACTGATAATTCATGTAACCATTGATGCAAAAGAAGCATATAGTTCAGCAAAGAGCCAAGAGCATACAGCAAGAAAGTCCTTACCACAGGTGAATGCTGATCAGTTAGTTTACTTCAAGTCGGCACATGCTAGAGCCCCTTTGTATTTCAGATAGTGCCTCGTAAATTTCAGATTTTGATTCTAGGCTATATTTAGTATGAATTGTCATTGTCTTTAAAACAAGTCCTCTTTGTAAAATATAAGCGGTAAATTCATGCTCCTCTGGACTGTTTAGATATCCTCGATGTTCAACGGTGTTCAAATGCGATACAATACAGTGAGGAATGCTAAGTGGCTGTGTCCAACCATTGCGGGATTTTAGGTAAGATCCGCTCGAAATAGAATCCACGAACTGAAAACAAGGAACAAGTCAAGTCAAAGGATGCAAACAAAATTGCAAATAGACAAAAAGTTGAAGTGATGAGATCAACCATACCTGAGATATATAAATTTTTAGAGCTTGAAGCTTAGGACAACTGTGAAGCAAGTCTATTAGAAGACTACTCTGGAAAATATGAAAATCGAGTTGCAGCTGAATCAAATTGCAAAAGTTGGGAAGGTCTAGTACTGGCGCACAAATCAAACACTGCGTGCAAAAGATCATTGGATATTAATTTCAACACATTGACTAAAACCATAAATTCATCGTTTTGTTAAGCAAATCACCTCGATTGTTGAAACTTGCAGCCAAAAGAATTTTGTTTTGCAAAGTGCCCGGAGGAGCTTAGGAACCCAAGCAATATTCCCAGATTTACGAGAAATATCTAGAGATGCTCTTTTTATGTTGGGATAATCACAAACCAAAATCTCTGCGTAACAACCTCGTAATGTGAGACGTAGGTATTCAAGAGATGGAGTGTTTACCTCAAGAAGCTCAAGTGTCACATCTTCGGAATCTGAATATTGTTCCTGCAAAATGCTAGTAAATTAAAAATCAGAGACAAAGTCATGCGATAAGACCATATTACATCACAATAATAATAATAACAACAGTGACCTCAAAGGTTAAACTCTTCAAGGAAGGAGGCATGTGGAATGCTTCAAGACGAAAATCAATTAAAGTGAGCCTAAGAGTTTCAAGAGCTGGGCAACCAGATAGAAGCAAATCGAGGTCCACATAGTTGAAAGTGACATGCAGCTCTAGGTTCTTGAGGGATGGGAAAATACTTTCACTGGGAGTGGGAACAAAATCCACAACAAGCATAATATTACCGTCCAAAACGAGCGACACGAGCGAAGTGCTATGCAAATTGCGAAAATACAATTCATAAGTCTGCCCATCGGTCCTCACAGAGAAATAGAGTTCACTAACCCTGCCGATGACGTGCTCAATCCAACCAATAAGGTCTGTATACCCAAACTGACCCACCGGGCAAGAGAGGCAGAACTTACGCATGGGGAGCGGGAGCAGAAGCGGCTCAAACTTCTTGAGAAAAATAAGAAAGCGCTCTTGTGCTTCATTACGTGAAAGTTCAGGGGTGTAAAAGAAATCATCGTTGAGGTCCAAGGCTTGGACTTTCTTCCAGAGGTAGCGCCACCTGCGAGAGAGGACGCTGGTGGCCACGGACGTTCTGGTTGGAAGGAATGAGAGGATGTTGCACAGGATTTCATCCGGCAACCTGCTGATAACGTCCCTATCAACTGCTGCTTTCCTTTTCCTTTGCCTTTGCTTCCGCCGTTTCCCCATTTTCACAGCAGAGCAGCTGGCTAGGGATTGTGGTATTCAAGCGTGTCAAACATTTAGTAATAAAAGAAAAAAATGGAACAAATTGAAAATGCTCAATATTTCAGTAGACCTTCCAAAACTTGCACAGAATGCAGGTTTCGGAGGCAAACCGTGGATCTGCCCCGTGTTTCCCTTCAACTGTGATATTGTGTTCATTAACAATAACTAGCAAAAAGCCCAAGACCATTGTTTTTTATAAATTTGTTGATCTCAAATTTTAAATTATATTATTAAGTATTAACAATAGATGTCTACGTATTATTGATTTGATAAAAATATGATGTAAAAAATTATAAAATTACCTACTTAAAGTAGTGAAATAGGTGATACATGACAGAAAAATATAGAACGTAAATAATGATATATTTGTCTTATATAAATATATTTATTAAGCTTAAAAATATTATCATAATGATAGTTTAATTTGATTATAAAAAGTTAATATATAAAATTTAGAATGGTTAATTCATTTAATAATAGTTAATATATTATCTTTATAATTAATAATTTTAATTAATAACTTCTAAATTATAGTTTAATTAAATTTATTAAAACAAATAAATATATAGATTTGTTGTTATATAAAGGAGAAATTAACTATCTTATATGTATTCTAATTGGAAAGAGTAATGATAAATAACCAATAAAATTTATTATTTTTTTAATATTTGGCTTACACTTTTTTTTGTGCCTTCTTGCCTTACACTTTAAACACTAAGTATTAATTTTATTATAAAATTTTAATAGTATAAGAAAATATCGACTCAAAGTATTAATGCTTAACATTTTTTTAAAGTTAAGCACAAACGTTCATTATTTTACACACAATTTTTTATATATAATCCTAGTACATTAAGACTATCTTTTCATTAAAATTTTTTATAAAAAATCATATATTATATTTTTTATTATTAATTAATTATTAAATTTAAAATTTAACTTATAATTTAATTTGTTACATATTATTTTATTCATGAATTATTATTTAGTAAGTATTTTATGAATAATATATTTTTAACATATCTAAAAAGTCATTTTTATTCACAATGACATAGAAGTGAACAAAAAAAAAGATATTTTTCAAATTCTTCACTTTCCATATTCTCTTCTCGGTTTTTCTATTTTCCCTCTCTCCTTTTATTTCCTTCTTTATTTGTTGTAAAACTGAAAAAAGAAAAAAGAAAAATAAATTAGAAGTGTTTCCTCAAACTTATAATCCAATAACAATTACTAAAACACTGCCTCATAAATAAATTCCAACTATTAATCACATAAATTACTAATGTATTCTTAGAAAATTACACACATTCCTTCATTAGCCTAATTATAAGCAACAGTTGACATGTATAGTTACCTAACATAGTCATTGATACAACAACACAATCAACATTTTTATTCTACTTAAGCATATATGCTTAAGTAACACAAATCAACATTCAAGCATATGTTAACATCCTTACACACACGCACACAAACACAAAAACAAAAATAAAAAAAAATGTAATGCCTTAAAGCATAAATCATATAAACCATCAACTACTTCAGTTGCTAATGGCTCATACCTAGTGAAATAACTATTTTCTTTTAGTTCTTTGAATAAATAATTGTGCTGGTTTTTTCTTCTATAGCTTTTACAAACTGATAGCTTCTTTGGAAGTTTTTCAAAAAAAAAAAAATTCCCTCATCCACTGCTAGTCCATCAAATTATTCTTGATGGGAACCATTTAGGGGGACTATCTATGATGATATCACATGAGCAACATCGGTTAAGAACAGTGATTTTTCCTAACTCCTTGACAATAGTAATTGAATATGAGCTTGTTTGATCTAAGAGCTTCTGAACTTTTGGGCCATGATATTTTTGGTAATACCTACAAATATTAAAAAATTATCACAGATTAAGAAGGTAAATAGGTGCACCAAAAGGAAAAAAGAATTACTTATATGAGATTTTTATCCTGTCATAATTTAAAAGCCAAAGCCTCTTAAAAAAGACTATATGAGATAATGAAAAATTAAGGCAGCTTTTTAAAAAAACAGAGAAAGAAAAAAGAGGGTGGTGAGGGAACCAAAGCTTCTGCCTCATCAATTCCAGTCTTACTTCAGAAACTTTTTGCTTCTTTAGCTCTGCATATTCAATAGAAGATATAGAACTCTATCACAAAAATATTACTCTAGCACAAAAAATACAAAGTTCATTGATGTTAAAGCATAGAAGAAAACTACCAATTAAATTTTGGAAAATTATGTTTACATAATTCTAATCAGACTCTTATAAGGAAACATAATGCAGCAAATTTCAGCATCTGTTTTTCTTTTAAGCATTTGCCAGTCCTCTCCTTCAGCTTTACCTGCTGTTTCTTTCTACTATAAGACCACTTTCACTCCAACTTGCAGGATCAGACACCACCATAAGCGGTACCTTTCAACAACATAATCTACTTCTCTGCTCTTCAACAATATTGGAAGTAACTCAACAACAGGATACGGTGTTGAAAATCACTATGTCTCACCTGTTGACTTAGTTCTCTTTCTCCAAAGCTTTGTTCCAACATCAAAGAAATACTAACTGCAGTTCTAGCTATGCGCCAACAGATATGCCCGAGTATTCAAAGATTGAAAACAACTGTGCAAATATAGAATTATGAAGACAGAAAGGTATTCATCAAATACAAAGGCAGATCTGCAGGCTTTAGCTTTGTCACCTTAACAAGGAACCTATAATGACCAAGCATGCAAGTGCTAACAATATCCAACATGCATTACCTTTCAAAACAATGCTAGTTAACACTTTTCTCCTCTTATTCCTTCACTGGTTCCACACCCTCCTCATCAGCACCCTCCTTTATGCAAAAATTTATCATCTTATATTCAAGAAAGGAAATAACACCAGGCCCAAAGTTTCTTATTGGGGACAACATGCCCTTCTAACAGCTAAGTCAAAACTTCTGATTTTGTAAGTAGACAGTCTCAATAAAATAAAATAACTTGGTATTCAAATAAAAAAATACCTCCTTGATGAGCTGCTCAATTTCCTCTCCATCTCTGAGCTAAGCTCCAACACCTTGACCTCCCACCTCTTCACTTTCTTTCTCAAAATTCCAGAATCTTTCCATCAAACAAATTTCATTCATTATATGCTATTGAGATATATACTATTTGAGAATTATCTATCAAACAAAATATACCTAAAGTTTATAACAATTGCTTGAATAAATGCCAAATAGCTGAAGGAACAGAATATTATTGGCAATAAGGTAAAAGAAAAGCTAAAATATTCATAAACCTAAACCATAACATCTATATCCCTAACGCTACTAACTACTAACATAACTGAAAAGGAAAAAGGCCTAACTATGAGCTATCCTCAAATCTGAATCTTTAAGCGCCCGTCTTGCAAATGCTACCTGAATCAACATTTTGATTTTCCTCATCAAGATATGCTTAAATATAAATTTTAGCTTACTTTTAAAACAACTGAAATGGTTATTTGGTCAACCTTATCATCCAAATACAACAACAATTATAGCATTAAAAAGGAAAAGGATTGCCTTATGAACAAAATTTATATAGTTAAATAGTTAAATTCATTTTAAAATCTTTTTTTGTTGTTCTTTCTCACTGTTGCTCTCATAATAGCAAATAAAAGGCCTTGCGGAGAAAAAATTAATAAAACAAAGAAAATACATATAATAAGAAGCAAAGCATGAATGGTGGTGCAAGTGCTGAGGCAGAGGCAAAGTACTCTGAATTTGTGGAAGTTAATCCTAGCAAACCTGTAAATAGATATTAAAATTGCCAAACCTATAAATGCCTAAGCCACTCAATTTCAAAGGATAGATAGTAACTGAAACGAATTTTTTTTACCATATCAAATTTCAATAGATAAAAGCAAAGGAAACAAACAATGACATCAATTTCAAAATTTTGAGCCCGAATACATTTCTAGATTAATTGGCAATCCAAAGCAAATATGCATCAGAGGAAATGCCACAAGAATAAAAAATTATAAAAGTGTTTATGGAGAGTAAAATATTACATTCCATGCTCTGCAATTCTTCCATATAGCACTATGGCTCCTAGAAACCGCGTATGCTCCTCCTATGTCCATCATTCTCTTTGCTTTGCATTTGCATGTAGTTTTCTTGTCTGCAATTTGAATTCGAATGGAAGAACGTGGTTGTGAGAAGAAATGAGAGAAAGATTCAAGTGAGAGACATAATTAGAATTGTATGTGTCCTAAACTCTTCAACAAAATCGATAAATGAAGCCAAGAAGCTAACAATTATTCCTTCAAAGACAAAATTGTTTTATTATATACTAATAATTTGCACCTTGGAGACATCTTTGTCTAAGCTTCTGACAGTGTTGGAAAGCAAGGCATTCTCCTTCACCAAGTAGCCAATTTGTCGAAAGCCCAATTTGTGTACTTGACGTTCCAAGATTCAAAATGCACAAAAATGAATACACATCTAAATATATTTTTAAAAAAATAGCTTCAATTTTTTAATTAAATTCCAAACCAAAAAGAATAAAATGGGTAGGAGCATACATACAATTCTAGTAAAAGAATATTATAGTAATTGTGTTTGATTGTGTAACTACTGAATCTTATACATCTACAAATCATGCTTTCAATGGCATCCTATAAAGCCTCGAATCTTTCAATAATCCATTTACAAATTGTATTTATACCATTTCTGAAAGAAATAATACATTCTTTTGCCAAAAATGATTTCTCAAAGAAAAATAATACCTGCCGAGGGTCCATTCTTCTTCCACCTTGGCCGACTCTTTTTCCCTTTTGCAAGAAGATCTGCAGTTGAAGAAGCAGCTGAACTCAGCATAGCTATTAAAATGTTTCCTTTTTCTTTACTTTGAAAAAAAAAGAAAAAATATTTAATAACAGCAAAACATAATTTCTTGGAACTCTGCTCTGTGCTTTGTTCGCTGCTATGAACACCAAAACATGAAGTTTAATAAGAACATAATAATGTAATAAGAATACATGTAAATAAACACGGTTGAAAAACGTAAAGACTTAAAAAAAAAAAAATTACCATGATTTTAGCAAGATGTAGGACTCTGTTTTCAATTAACTGCTCTTGAGGCCAAAAATGAAAGCTATCAGGTCAGGGAAAAATAAGGCTACAGTTGGTGAGAGGAAGTGGAAGAGTGGACATTATTGATGAGCTGGTTATCACCTTGAGTGCCAGTGCTGATGACAAACCTTGCGGGTTTTTCGGCTAGCTTCTGCTCCTTCCACAGCTGACCAATGGAGGCAAAGAAAGGCTTCATCTGCGCCCCAGAGGCTTGAAACACAATTTCCAGTTGGTGAGATGAAGATAAAATGAAGAGGACGATCAGAGAAGAGAGAAAAAAGAAAAAGAGTGTCGAAAGAATAGAGTGATTCTGATTTCCGTGGGCGAAGGAGAGAGAAACCCAGAAATAGATAGAAAAAAGAATTGAAATTTGAAATTTTTTGAAGAATTACGCCCAAAATTTGCCATTGATCATCCCGGCCTCACATGTGGTTTTATTATAAAAATTTATTGGTATTTATCCATTAATAATAATAGTTGTTACTTTTAATTTTAAAAAAAATTGTGTATAAAAATTTATTGTACAGTATAAGACTGTTCCGTGATTACTTTTCAGAGATCAAATAATCTTGATATTTTCTTAGTCCGTATTAAGGGTAATTTACTAAAATAAATAATTTAGTTTTTAATTTTACTAGAATATATATTTTGTAAAATGAATATTAAAATGTATTTTTTTTTTAAATTATATAAATAGTGGCAAGGATCCATAGTTTATAAATGAACGTAAATCAGTATAGGAATTTTGTGGATTATGTTTAAAGCCAAATTACACATAATTCGTGGTAGGGTGTCGCAATTTGTGTGTGAATTGCAAACGTCCATAAACAGCGAACTTTTTAACTTCTATATCTTCATTTTCTTGTTCTGCATCACTATACCCTGGCATTAGTCCCACTGCATTACTTGATTCTCCCATCATACTCCCCAGTTCTCAAATTATTCCGCTTTCTTTATTTATATATATATATATATATATATATATATATTTGTTGATTTTTTCAGCGATCTTTTTATTATTTTGTTTTAATTTTATCATATGATCAATATTTGTGTTTATTTATTTAGTTTTGTTTTCATTTTTTTCTTCGGGCTATGTCTTCTCTAACTATGGGCTCATTTCATTGGTTAAGTTTTCTGTCATTTGATCAAGAGAATCTCAATGACCTGATTCTTACTTCAAATTTAAAAATAATTTATTTTTATATAATATCAAATATGAAATAAATTTTAATCTTAAAATAATTAATTGCATTTATATAGATCAACCATTAAAAAATAAGACTAGTAAGTTAATTTATTATTTATCATAGCTCTTTTAATTCAAGTAGTATATACTCAATACTAAATAAAAAAATTTAACAAATATATTTTTTCAATCTTAAATTTTAGAACTAAATTGACTATAAATTTAACAAATATATTTCATGTTTGATATTATGTAAAAATAAATTGTTTAACTTAATAAAAAAATTAAATAACTAAAAACATACATTTAATAAAAATAAAAATTTATATTTTAAAATATTAAAAAATACATTTTAAAAATAGACCAACTGAACATATTTTTATTATTTTCAACCTTTAAAAATAAGGTATCTTTTAAAAAACATTAAATATAAAAAAATAAAAATAAAAATAAAAAATGAAATCTAAACCTGTTGTTGAGTTAAGAAATTAACAAAATTAATTAATGATGACAAACATTATTTTATTGGACAAAATAAATAGTATTGATTATTTATGTTTAAATGTTGCAGGCTAAAATACATTGCTACAGCAGTCCAATATAAAGCAAGCTGAATATATCTTAGTAGGCCACAAATTAATAAGAAACCCAAAGATGATAAAAAGAATGCAAACGGGCTGAACTTGAATAGAACCAACCCAAGTCCAATTTGATTTCAGCAAGCTAATCCCTCCATCTTGCTTCCAAAGCAACGTTCACTTTTTTCTGTTTCAGTCAGAACTCAGAGAAAGAGAGAGAGAAAACTTAGCTCCCAAGTTGTTCACCAAAGAAGTAAGAAAGAGAAGGCTTAAGCAAAAAGGTTAAAGTCTAATCACCCACATTAAAATGTATTATGAATTCAGAAACTAAAAGGTGATTTCATTTTCTTATACATGCATTATATCTTCTTCTCTTCATCTTCAACGCTCTGCATATCCATTATGAGTTACATGGGAAAGATGATCTCTGCTCTTCACTGCTGTGCATCTACGGTCACAAGTGTGTCTTGAGGACCAAGTTATTTTTCAATGGCCAATATCTGAGTTTACCATTAATGATATATGTTTCTGCTGTTCTGTGGCTTTCGGTCAACAAGAAAAGGTCAGAACCAAAGTTCCTATTTTGAGGATTAACAGAAAAAAGTGAGATGGTGGGTTGGTGAGTCACAAAGCTTGAGAGTTGACCTAGGAGAGAGTAACTCAGCAACATGCAAGAAGATACAAAAGAAGTTGGTTCACCATTCAGAAGCTAAGGAGAAATAACCAGTGTTCTTGAGGTGTATGTTTTGAGAAGAGCTATCCGAAGAAGTTCATCTACTTGGACAGTGCTTCCTAGTCAAAGGAGCATTCTGCCAGAAAGAAGAACCAAATCAGAGGCTAGAAAATCTGGTTTATCACATAGCAAAGAGGCTGTTGAAGAGTCAATGTCTTTCATGTTTTACATATTGTAATTTACTTTTCAATGTTTATTTTTCTGTAATTTTTTTAGGTAAAAGGCTGAATGAAAGAGTCATTGAAAGAGCCTAAGAGTGAAAAAAGGCAGAGAGATACACATGAGTAAAAAGTTTAGAGTTATTTCAGATTTCTTTAGGTTAAGTTTGTGTCTTGTATCTTGTACATGTGAGGTACCCCCTTTCTTAGTTGGGTGAGCACTAAAAGTGAATAGTTAGGTATTAGCATAACCAAGTCAAGTTAGGTTAGAACTTGAGAGTGAAAGGATTGTGTCAATCATGTGGAATTGGTGTATGTAATACTTTAACTATAATGGAAATTCCACCACTGTTGTGGTGGAGACTGGATGTAGGTTGCATTGCACAACGCAACTGAACCAGGATACATGATGGTGTCAGCTTCTCTCTTCCCTACTCTGTTCTGTTTTTTGATATTCATGAGACAAAAATAAATTGTCTCATAAATTTTTTGCAAACAGAATCAGAATTGAAAGTTTGTTTTAAAGGGTTATTTCAGTAACACAAAAGAAGGTCATAGATTCAACCCCCTTCTCTAAATCTTCTACAAACTTCACCTGTTCTTAACAACCCGCTTCTCTCTTTGTGTGAAACATCCAAGCTTATTATTGTTTAAGTAGAAAGATTCAATATGATCATTCCTTATCCATCCTAATATTCTAATAGAAGTCATTTGGCTTGCAACAGCAGAAAAATGGCCGCTGTTCTATTTTGTAGGTGTCTCATTTTGCAGGTGTCAGTGGGGCAAATATAAAAAAATGATTTCAACCTCCAATTCACAGGCACCATGACTGAAATGATGTGCAATTCTTTTGTATTTAAATAAATAATTATTTTATATATATATATATATATATATATATATATATATATAAAAAGCAAAAGTCACACCTTGGTCGTCAAGTGTCAGGGGCTTTTTACTAATGAGATGTCAGACATGAGTGAAGCACTGAAACTGGTAAAAACTATGCTAAAGTTGAAGATTCAGGTTGAAAAAATGTTCAACTGAAAGCAAAAAACACATATACACACAAACTGCGAGACCTCTGCCGCGGTTTCTAGCCATTTTGCATATCAACATAAACCGCAATAGGAGTGTAGCGGTTTATGAGCGTTTACAATTCACACACAAACTGCGACATCCTACCGCGAATTATGTGCAGTTTGACTTTGAACGTAATCCGCGAGACCTCTGTAGCGGTTACGTTCATTTGTAAACTGTGGGTCCCTGTCGCAGTTTACATAGTTTATGAAAAAAATGTATTTTAATATCCATTTTGCAAAATATGTATTCTGATAAAATTGGAAGCCAAATTATTTATTTTGATAAATTACCCTATTAATTAAGTTTATTATTGAATTGCTACACCATTATTACATGTAGGGGTGTCCATGGATCGGATCATATCCGCATCCGATCCGAAAATTGCGGATACGATCCGATCCGCAAATTGATTGGATCGGATCGCGGATATCTGCTCTATATCCGCGGATCCGCACTATAATAATTAAAAATAAATAAATATATATATGTTTGGTATTATATTTACTTGTTTGTATGTTTTAGTTAGTAATTATTATTCATATATTGTATTATTTTATTTTTGTTATTTAGAGAAAGTGATTAAAAATATTTTAGGAATAAATAAGTTTAAAAGTATGAAAGAAATATTTTATCGAATTCTTTTACATAGAAATATGATTAAAAAGAGAAGGTTTAATCATGCGGATATATCCGATATCCGATATCTAATCCAATTCGCAAATGTGCGGATCGGATCAGAACGGATCTGGCACTAGAAAGTGCGGATATCATATTCGATATGATCCGATCCGATCCACGGACACCCCTAATTACATGCGTGTATTTGAATAAAGATTTTCTTAATTTATGCCAATCAAAAAGATTGATAATGACCTCACAATTAACCTAGATACATTATTCTCGTTGAAATTACTTTATTTTAAAATTGATAATAATAGAAAGACAAAAGAGAAAATCAATTTAAATTTATCTTATTTACCATTCATTAATTTTAGCGACAATTAATAAATATTAAATAAAATAAATTTAAACTATTTAAACTAATTTACTATTGTCTTCTAAATATTATTGATTTAAAATAAAAAAAAATATATTTAATGGTCCTTGACGAATGATTCAATGGTCCTTGCATTTTTTTTTCACCAAAATTGGTGAAAGATAACCATTCCTTTACGCTTTTGGGCACTTGTATCTTGGGCTCAATCTTCCTTCAAAACTATTAAGCGTTATAATATCCATTTATTGAAAGTCCACCTATCCTGATAATTTTAAAATAGCATAAAAATATTTTTTGGGTTAAAATAACATTAAAATAAATATATTGAATTAGTGAAATATGATGTAAAATATTAAAATAAATTATTATTTTGACCCACAAAAAATAAACCAAAAACAAAAGAAACAATATTTTTATTTTTTAAAATTAATTTAGTTTGACAAAATATACATTTTGAGGATAAATAATAAATAATGTATTTATTTAATCCAATTTTTTGTTGAGTCATCTAAAAAGTTATTTGGAAAATATATATAAAAAATAATAATAAATTAATTTTTTTTTATTTTTTAATTTTTTAAATATTTTTTCAGTCATGTAAATGATATAAAAAAATATTTAAAATAAAATGACCAAATTAAAAAGATAATTTTTTAATCTTTAAACATATTTACAAAAAATTATATTGATATTTATAAATTATGAGATATATGGCATGTTTTAAAATTTTGTCAAATTAAAATTATATTTTAAAGATAATTATGAGATATTTGACACGTTCTAAATTTTGTCAAAATTTCTACAATAAGAGATTATAATGTCAAAATAATTATTTTAAATGATTTTTTCTGTATCTTTTATTGACAAAATATTAAAAATAGTCTAAAGATATTTTTTATTATTTTTTATATGTTTTTTTTAAATAAATTTTTAGATAACCCAACAAAAGGCTGAATTAAATACATGAATTATTTGTCATTTATCTCAAAATGTCCATTTTACTTCTTGTCTCCTCATCTCACGCATTTCTCACCTGTCCTGCTGTCCACTCATCCACTCTGCAACATGCATTTCTCACCTGTCCGGTCAAGAGAATTGTAATGTTATATATTTTCCATTCAAGAGATTGAGGAGGCTTCCATTGGTTTGATACTTGTAGATGACAAGCTTTCAACTTGGCGTGCCCAGCATTGTATATGTTTTACCAGATCCTGTTTGTTCATAGCAGGTGTCTATCTTTGCGTATGGACAAACAGGTTCGGTAAAACTTATACAATGATTAGGGCAGCCCTGATGCTCCAGATTTGGAAGGGTTGATACCACCTTCTCTAGAACAGATATTTCAGACTAGTCATCAATCTCTGAAAGATCAGGGTTGGAAGTACAAAATGCAGGTTGGTACCTAGTATACTTAGTCCTGGTTTTCATGTGGTTATACCTATGAATGGGAGCTGAAATATTTTGTTGACATTTGTAGGCATCAATCTTGGAAATATATAATGAGACCATCAGGGATTTGTTATCAAATAGACCAGACACGAACAGACAATAGTGTTCCTAACCTAACCATTGTGGATGTCTGTAGCGTGAACGAGATTTCCTCATTCCTAAAACAGGCTGCGCAATGCACGTCTGGTTTGGTTTATATATGTTGGATCCTCCAATATAATGCTTGAACGAAATTTTTTGAGTAGAGAGTAATACATTTTTGTTCTTGTTCTACGATTTACTTATAACTTAATATTTGTGCCCTTTCTCTTCTTTCAGGTTTGTGAGAAGGACACAGATGAATGAACAATCATCTAGAAGCCATTTTGTCCTTACTTTGCGTATTTGTGGGATAAATGAGGTACTTGGCTCCTAATACACATTGATAAACTTTTATTTTTCATTCCGAGACACACTTGTAAATCTTTGTTCTGTTAGTAATTTAGCATAAAGTTGAGTTCTTTTTCGATTTTCTAATCCGAATATTCTACAAATTCGTTTGCTTGATCGGGTTAAGGTCCCCAGATCTTTCTCTGCGTCTAACACGGTTTTTTTTTTTTTTGGATCGAACTCCTATGTATTTCTTCAAGTTGCAAAATTTGAACCCAATTATGCTGTTAGAAGCTAATTATCAACCACCCTTTTCCCATTTGACTAATATGACAATGTTTTTGTGGTGATTTTGAATCATTGCAGATCAAAGATTGATTTTTTTGGTTTCAGCTTTTTGGGGTGTGCTCATGGTGGTGAGGTTTAACCCTTCGTGTCTCACACTGTATCAACATCCTCACCACTCTGTTTGTTTCTCCAAACAAGTATCTGTTAAAAGCAGTTATGGGAGACACATGAAAAGAGGTGGAACTTCAAGGCCCCAGATAGAGTTTCCTTCTCCTTTGGGGAATGGTGAGGGTTTGCGTGTGTTTGTTGTGTCTGATTTGCACACTGACTATGCTGAGAACTTGAATTGGGTGAAGTGCCTGGTGATGTTGCTGAGACATATGACTTGTTTGTTGTGACAATGTCTCTCTTGAAAGAAAGATTTGAGCATGTGTTCTATGTGCCTAGAGATCATGACCTTTGGTGCCGTCCGGAGGGACAAAAATATGTAAGGTCATTGCATTATATGCTGAACATAGATATGGTCTATGACAGAACACTATGGTGTTGTTTGGTCCGTGTAGCCAATCGCACCTAGCAAGACACAACTTAGTTGTTGTTATTGTTCTGTGTAGCTCAAATACATGTGTTAGTATCGACGAAGTTATGAAATCTATAGCCTAGAGAATGGAGTTTTATGTGACTCAAATTAGGAGAAAAGGGGGGCCTAATTCTGCTAGAATTTAAATATGCAACCATTGTTTGTCAATATATGCATTGATGTTGTTGGCTTGGCTCCTTTATGTACTATATAATCCTTTTATTCTGATAAAGTTTTCACTGATATGTCATTAGGTTGATTCTGTTGAAAAGCTGGATAAGTTGCTTGCAGCATGTAAGGCACTTGGAGTTGAAACACAACCAATGGTTATAGGTGAATTAGGAATCATTCCCTTGTTCTCTTGGTACCATGAGGTGATTACTTCCATATTGCCAAATTTTGTTACCTCCTAATTCTTTCACACCATGATATACTGGATCCAATTTGCTGCTTAAGGGCAGTCTATTTGAATGTTCAATCATCTTCTTTCGCAGAGCTTTGACAGAGAGAAGGACATAACGGGATTTCACATCCCGCCTTTGGAGATGGTGACTATTCTCTTAACTCCTAGTAAGCCATTTTTTCAATTAAGGAGTGCCTGCATAAGAACTTCATGTTATTATCTCTTAGCAATAACTTATATTGATCTCCCCTGAGATTATGTGATATTACAGTAAACACTCCATTGTTCGGTTTCTGTTCCAGACTTCCTGTAAGATCTCCATTAGGGAACTACAATACCTTGTGTCTGTTTAGATCCAGAATACTATGTGCACAGATTATTATAGAAATATTCATCTCTAATAGCAATCTTGTTTCTATTTCTTTGTGTTGCTCTCGGATTGCTCTGCCATTCTTTAAATGGATCTGAAAGTCCTGGTTGATTTTGATCGGCATAAATGCTGCCAAATAGACTGATCTTGATGTGAATTTGTACCTAAAATGATTTTTTTTTCTTTTTCTATTATACTTTTCGATAGGCATGTAAAGACTTCCATGCGTGTAAGTGGCCACAAGGACTTTCAAATGGAGATATGTCCCTTTCCATGTATTTTGATGCCATGAATGATAAGCAACTGGAGATGATGAAGGAGGTTAAGATAAAATGTGATCACATTATTACCTTTTCCCATTTTGTTCCAAAGTGATAAATCAACCTGTCATTGAAATTGTTGCTTTGATGCTTTGCTTAAATTCTTGGTTATTCTTCTCTGCATGTTTTTTGTGATATGTCTCAGTGTTGAGGACCAACTTCAACTTCCAAGAAAATAATTAATCGTTAGACCCTTACCCTCATTTTAAGAGGAACTTGTTCCAAAGGATTAAATTCTAATATAATTTTCTCCTCTTCTTTTTTTAATTCCATTCATTTTAAAACATTTGTCACTCCAGAAATTTAATCGCTTCAAAATTTAATGTATAATTATATCCAAATACATTAATATTATACGTTTCTTAATTTGTTTTGTGATTGACATAGTTAATAATAATTAAGAAAATCCTAAAACAGGAGACCATACATATAATATAATATTTACATGTGATGATGTTGCCTAAACTTTATTTTCAATTGACCTAACTAATAATAGCTTAAAGCTAAAGCTCAATCATAAGAGAATTCAAGTCACATGTATCATAGTGAATTACTATTAAAAGATAAATTTAATTGGGAAAGTACAAGGAACTAATAAAATATTTGTACAAAGTGTACAATAGAAGTTTATGGAATATTAAAAATATAATTATTAGTGTTATTTTTTCTCATTAGTTAAATATTTTGGGACGAGTGGTATCATGACATAGTATTACAGCTTTAGATCTGAAAAGTTAAGAGTTCGATCCTTAGTAAATTCCAAAATCAGTTTAATATTTTGAGAAGATGTTTATTATTTCTAGTACTTACAAATAGTCCATTGTCTCCCTAGCGAGATCCAATTTAATTTTAATACACTATTCAATTTACACCTACTACTTTTTTTAAACACGATATAAGTGGCTCAAACACAAGCAAAATCAAGGACAAAACAGACACGATTAATTGATTAATGCATAAGAAACTTCCTTAAACATTCTAATTTAGGCCTCCAATCAAGTGACATTCTTCCAATTCCTCTACCCTCTAGCACCAACAAATTATATATGAATTTAGGGTTTAATGTGTGGTTTGTTTGTCTTTTAAAAAAAAAAAAGTTTGCCATTTTTAATATATTTCTGTCATTATTTAACCAACACAAATATTAAATTGTCTTTAACAAATAAATTTTACTAATTTATATGTACAAATTTTAAATAATACGAATAAAAATAATATTGATTCATGTGTACAAAATTTTGATAAATATAAGTATAAATTATATATTTTTTATGTACAAAACATTTATAAACATAAATGCAACTTTTTGTTGGTCAAAAAATAATATTTTTTGTTGGCCGTGTAGTATTGTTCAAAATTCAAAAAATAAAAAAATTTTGACTTTTCGTAAAAAAAAAAAGAACATGGGAAATTATTTTTTTCCAACTAATTATTAACCAATACTTTTTTATCCCTTAACCTTTGTCCATCTACTATTTCGTTGAAAATAGTGAATGATAAATAAAAATCAATTTTTATGTATGTAAAAAGCATTTCTCATCACCAATATAAAAATAAAAAAAGAATATATAACCAATTAATTATCATTTAAATTGATAGTACAAATTTACCTACATAAAGAGAATTTGAGCTGTAAAAACAATGTTAATAATTGTGTGGTTTCTTTAGAATTTAGGAAAGAAAGGAAAGAATTAATGTACTAACCATATAAGAGCTCAAACAAAGTTCCATCATTCATAAGCTCATAAATGATGAACTTTTGCCCCTCTGAATAATAGAAAGATATAACCTCTACAAGATTTTCATGCTTGATGCTCCCAAGCAATTGCATCTGCTGAAGAAATTCCTTTTTGCTCAATTCATTCATGCAGCTAAGTTTCTTCACAGCAACAAGAGCACCATTTTCAAGTGTTGCTTTGTATGTAATACCCAATTTGCCCCTCCCTAGAACTTCTGCTGATGCCCTTAACAAATCATCTAAGTCAAATACTGGAAACTTCTTGTTGGAAAATTCCAAACTTCCTAATCTTTCAGAATCTTCACTGAAGGAATGAGACACCATTTTCTTTGCCCATGCTCCAAATACATACCCTGTAAGAGTAACCATTAGAACTTAATATAAAAAATAAAAACATTCATGAATCTATATTCATCAATGTGAGACAACATTTTTCTTCATGACCAATTTTCTAGGCTTTTGAAGGCAGGGGAGATTCAAACTATCAAACTAAATGAGAAATCACAAAGTTGATCTAAGATCTAAGACAACAAATCTATTCTAGGTAATGTACTATGTACTAATTCGAGTGTACGAATTCACAATTTGTCTGTGCACCGAAACATCATAAATACATTTTTCACATAAAATATTTTACTTGTATTGTACTACATACTTTTTTTTTTGTACCGGAACGTATTGCATTCTATGTAACTATTATTCGGTTGGTCTTTCTGAATTTACACTATTTACTTACTATAAATTTAACCGTTGTTACAACATGCTTGAAATAAGACATCAACCTTACCTGCTGAATCTTTTCTTCTTGTTTCTTCTGCACTAGCCCTTCTTTTACAAAACAACAAAGCCATGATGATCAGAAACAGAAACAGTGCAGAAGAAGAAGCAATCAAAGCAATAATCCAAACTTTGAGTCTCTTATTTTTTCTAACTTCTGGTTCTGGCATAGGAGATGGAGCAGGAGAAGGTTCAGGACATAACCTATCCAATGGCTTTCCACAAAGATCCGTGTTATTGTCAAAGGAACTCACTGGAAACCTTTGAATCACATGAGTCTGAGGAATAGGCCCCACCAAATGATTATATGAAAGATTGAAACTTTCCAATGATGGTTGATCAAAGGATGGAATTTGACCATCCAAGTAATTCTCTTGCAGCTCCAAAACTCTTAGACTAGGAAGATCAGCATACCCAGAAGGAATTTTCCCTGAGAAGTGATTACCTGAAAAGGTCACTTCTTCTAAAGACACCAAATTGTGAGATTTGGTAGCATCCCAAGAAGCAAATTGTTTCTGAAGCTGAGTTTCTTCAAGAGAGTAATGTTTTGAAGAAATGTAGGATTTTTCAAAGTTCCACTAAGGTTAATCCCTTCAAGAACAATGTGAACAACATGAAAATTAGAACAAGTGATACCAAACCATTTGCTTTGATTTTCTCCAATGCATGGTGGACCAACCCAATTCCCATGCAAATCAATGGAAGAATTTAGAGAATCCCTTATAAACAACAAAGCCTCTCTTTCTTGTGGATAAAAACTTTGATCACTGCACAAGATCATGCTACTATTTTTGTTATTGTTGCTAAAAAAAAATAAAAACCGAAACAAAAACAATGATACATAGTAAAGAATTGTTGTTATGTTAAAAGGCAAGATCATGATTTGTTGAGAATTTTGCATAAGCCAGCTTGACATGAGTTTGGTAACCAATGAACAAAGTCTTGCACTCTTTTTTTTTTTTTGTGCTTTAGTTGTTTTGTTCGAAACGGTCTGAACAAGGTTTTGGTTTGGTTTACTTTGTTTAATATTTTTCTGATTATAATATTATTAATTAACTACATAATATATATGGTGGTTGAACAAGATGACAGCTTTCAAAATGTTTCCTACTACATGGCATATTACGGTTCCAATTTTATATTTTTAGTAGATTAAATTCAACTCTTTTATTTTGTTACTGTATAATATTTAAATTTATAGATTTAAATTGTCATTTGTTACGATGTATGGACATAGATACAGACACGAAATACGATATGATACAAGATACATTAACACACAAATTTTAAAATTTTATAAGACACATAAACATGTATATATATAAAATATAAAATATTTTTTAGATAAATCTAATGATATTTTGATATTTTATTAATATTAAAACATAAATTATTTTTAATTATTTTTAATTTTTTATTTAATTATATAAAGTATTTAAATATTTTATTTTAATAAATAATAATATATAATATTTTTAAATTTATTTCAAGAATACACGTTAAGAAGAAGGCTGGACTCGTGATAGTATTTAGGTGTATCCAAACATATCAAGTGAATAATTTTTTATTAAGAGACAATTAGACACAACAAACACACCTGTCGAACGAGTCTCAATGAATGTTATGTTTAAAATGTGTACGACATGCAGACACGACAACTCAATAAAGTATTCTTACCTCGTAGGTCATTTGTCATCCATATTATATATGTATAACTAACAATTAAAGAAGAGTAAAGTAATAATTAGATTCTCAAGAATTTCGACTTCGGACTAATCAGTCCTTGAAGAAAAAAAAGTATCAATGAGGTCCTCCACGATAACAAACGACGGATATGTATGTGCTTCCATCAATGAATACTACGAAACAAAATTGAGTTGTCCATATATTTCTTTATCTACAATTGTGTGTGTTCTAGTGCTGTGGAGTATGAAAATGATGTAGTTTTAACCAGTAAAGTATTTATTATCTTTTGAATTTTCATATATTTATCAACTCTCTCTATTTATTATGAATCCTATCAAAACAGGTAGAAGTTTCGCTCCAAAAATTGTTATTTGTATGACGATCTTTCATAATAAAAAATACGTCATAGTAGATAACAGTACATATAAATATTATCGTTAAATTTTACGTGATGAATTAATATAAAGACATCACATATTCACGTTTGTTATTGAATGACCAAATTAATACTTTTTTTTAATTAATTAATTCGAATTCAAAATCTTCACTGACTTAATTCTCAATTTACTCATTAAAAAACAAGATTAATGGTGAAAATATTTATAAAAGAATTAATTCAACTTTTGAAAAACAGATCTTTTATTTTAGTGTCTATAATATATAATAATAAATGTAATTGTTTTTTATTTTGTCGATTAGATAATATCTTATAAAATGATTTATGCGGCATATTATTATCTAATTAATAGAATAATTAATTTACTAATTTAAAGTATCTGAGTTTTTTTTAAATAAAATGCATTGTTAATTGATTAATTAAAATAACTTATATAGTACTAATGGAAAGAGTCAAATATATATGTATTTATGTTTATAGATGTAAGTATAATATACGAAAAATTAAAACAGTGAATATATAATAAGTTTATGCTTTATATGTATGAAAATTGATTCCAATAAAACTGAATTATATAAAAATAGTTAGGATTAAGTATGATTTTGGCTCTTAAGGTATAGATTAAAAAAAAAAATTTGTCATTAATTTTTTTTATATACAAATTATCTATAAAGATTTAGATCACATAAATTTTTTAAATGTGTTGTAATTTCTTAGATATATAAAAATATAGCCTTTTGGTAAAATTTAAAAATTAAAAAAATACTTCTTTAATTTTATTGATTTCACATAGATATAATGATTTGTGTGGCTATTCTAACTTAAAAAGTAAATTACCTTTATAATATTGTCCAGGATAGGATATCAAACCTCACTATTCTCTTCATCGATATCGTCAACTTGCTGTTAGTTACTTCTTCATCATCATTCTCTTCTTTAACTATAGCACGCCATTCTGAAGATATTAACACGAAAAATCATATTCAACTTTAATTAGCCTTTTCAACCAATCAAACTACAAAATAAAGTATATTCGAGCCAGAGAATTAACCATCTTTCATTTGTAGCACTCACCGACAAAAAACGACTGTAACACCGTCCTGCGAAAGACGCAGCTCTGTGGATTCAACAGCGACGGTGGATTCCATCACTGCCGTTATCTCATTCCTCTTCTTTTCTCTGTTGATACAGCTTCTTTTTCTGTAACCGTCGTTGTCGCCACCCTCTTTTCCTTCATTGACGTCCCTATCTTTTTTATTGTCGTTTTCTTCTTTTATACGGCATCGATCGTCTTTTTTTACCGTCGTTTTTTTCTTCTTCTATCGTCTTTTCTTTCTTCAACTGTCGTTCTCTTTATTCATTATCACCCTCTTCTCCGTGATCGTCAGTTTCTTTTTTTCTTTCTTTTCTTTTTTCACCGTTTAACTAACATATATATAATGAGGACAAATCAAAATTATTTTAATAAAATTATTTTAAATTTACATTTGAATCAAAATTTCACCAATTATTTTGTTTATAGATTTTTAGATTTTTTATTACTTTATTAATTAATATTAATTTTTATTATTTTGCCATTTGTCATCCAATAAAAAATAACACTTATCTATTATATAAAACACCACTTATTAACGAACTAATTATCTATTACTCTTTTGTTATATATTAATAGATAATAGAAATGGATAGATACTATTAATAAATGTAAAGAAAATAGCTTGAGACAAGAAATAAACTTTTGGATAAAACAAAGGACTACTAATTTTTTTATAATATTGGGTTGTCTCGTGAGATTTACCATAACATTAGAATTTATCGGTGAATTTCGTTAATATAAAATAGTTATTGGAAAAAAAATCGTTAGTAATGATAGATGGGGTAGAATTGAATTAAAAACTTTGTTTGAATAGATAATAAAAAATAAAATAAAATAAAATAAAATAAAAATAATAAAAAATAAAAAAATTATTTTATATTTTGTTTGAATAAAAAAATAAAAAAAGAATTTTTTTATTTGAATGAAAAAATAAAAAAAATTATAATTAAAAAATTATATTAATATCATTATATCTTTTATTTTTTTAATTGATCAAAGAATAAATTAATAATTTTATACTTAATACACATTTTTTTAGTCATTTTTATCTCAATATTGAGAGAAAAATATTTTCATGAGTCCTACATCATTTTTTTGTACTCTATTTTTCTTTTTCATCTAAACAACAAAAAATTCACATTTTCATCTATTTTATTTTTTCATTTTTTTTTCTTTTCGTATTCTCCTAATTTAAACAAAGTGTTAGTGTAAATAAAATTTAAATTAAAAAATTTAAAATGGCAAATAGAATTAAGTTGGAATTAAGCGCCATCCTACCCAATGTATTGCAGAGGAAATGAAGGTTGAATGTGATTAGATTCAAAATGCATCTCCTAGTCTCCTACGACAAGATTCAGCATCAATCAGCAAAGCTTCAGTGTTGGTTTCACTTGCAAACCGTGAATGAGCATCTCTTTGACTTCTTCTACTCTCGCTCGCTCAATATCATGGAAAAAAAAACCACACCTTTGAACATTCAACTCCATTATTATTATTTATTTATTTTTTATTAATATTATGTTTGTTTGAGAAAAAAATAAAAAAAAATAAAAAAAATAATTATTTTCTATTATTTAATTAAAGAAAAAAATTAAAAAAAATAAATAAAAAAATTGGTGAAAACATTAAAAAAAAAACTAATAACTAAAAAAAAAAAAAATCCACCCTATTTCTTTTCTTGTTATTTCTTTTCTCTCTATTTTTTTTTTCCCAAACAAAAATAGTCTAAATAAAAACTGAGATTCACACAAATTCAACACAGCAGAGAGTTGAGCCAAGTCAAAGTCTTCCATTTTCTCCATCTCCATTCTGCCATTAAATGCTGAGAACAAATTGAAACATAAACCAAACCAAACCAAACATGTTTCTCAGAAAACACGGTCTCTTGTTGTTACTCACCACAGTTGTTGTCCTTTCTGCCACCACCACCACCACCGCTATATCACCAGGCTCCACCCTCTCAGCTACCTCCAACCAAACATGGAGTTCACCGAGCTCCACCTTCTTCTTAGGCTTCGTCCCCGTCAGCCCAACCACCACCCCTCCCACCTTCACTGCCTCCATCTTCTACTCCGGCAACTCCCCCGTCGTCTGGTCCGCCGCCAACGCCACGCCCGTCGACTCCGGAGCCTCCCTCCGCTTCCTATCCTCCGGCGCCCTCCGTCTCCTCAACGGCTCCGGCGCCACCGTCTGGGACTCCGGCACGGCCAACCGCGGCGCCTCCTCCGCGACGCTTGAAGACAGTGGCAATTTGGTAATTTCCAACGGAAGCCGCACCCCTCTGTGGCAATCGTTCGACCACCCCACCGATACACTTGTCCCCTCTCAGAATTTCAGTTCCGGTAAGATTCTGAGATCTGGTTCTTACTCTTTTATCCTTAAGAGTAATGGGAATTTAACCCTGTATTGGAACGATAGCATGTTGTATTGGAACCAAGGCTTGAATTCCTCTGTTAATACTGTGAGTAAACCTGTTTTGGCGTTGCAATCCATTGGAATTTTGCAACTTTCTGATACAAATTTGACAAGTGCAGCTATTGTTGCTTATAGTAATGACTATGCTGAGGGTGGTAGTGATGTTTTGAGAGTTTTGAAATTGGATAATGATGGAAATTTGAGGATTTATACCACTTCCAAGGGTAGTGGAAACCCTACTGCTATGTGGGCTGCAGTTGAGGATCAGTGTGAGGTTTATGCTTATTGTGGGAACTATGGTATCTGTAGTTATAATGCTTCGAATCCCGTTTGTGGTTGCCCTTCTCAGAATTTTGAGATGGTGGATCCCAATGATAGTAGGAAAGGGTGTAGGAGGAAGGTGAGTCTCAACAATTGCCAAGGGAATGCAACCATGTTGACCTTGAATCATGCTCAGTTGCTCACTTATTCCCCTGAGGTTCAGTCGCAGGTGTTCTACATCGGTATATCAGCTTGCAAGGGAAATTGTCTTTCCAACACTAACGGTTGTTTTGCTTCTACTGCCTTGGGGGATGGCACGGGGCAATGTTACTTGAAGTCTCAAGATTTGGTCTCCGGATATGTGAGTCCAGCACTGCCTAGCACTTCTTATATCAAGGTTTGTCCACCGGTGCTTCAGAATCCGCCACCTTCAGGGGTGTCTGTGAAGCACAAGAGCTCGAGAGTACCGGCTTGGGTTGTGGTGGTTGTGGTTTTGGGCACTCTTCTAGCCTTGGTTGCCTTTGAAGGTGGTTTGTGGATGTGGTGTTGTAGGAACAACAAAAGGTTTGGTGCATTGTCTGCTCAGTATGCTCTCCTTGAGTATGCTTCTGGTGCGCCCGTCCAGTTCTCCTACAAGGAGCTTGAGCGCGCGACAAAGGGCTTCAAGGAGAAGCTTGGAGCTGGAGGATTTGGTGCTGTCTACAGAGGAATTCTTGTTAATAAAACCGTGGCTGCAGTGAAGCAACTCGAGGGCATCGAGCAAGGTGAGAAACAGTTTAGGATGGAAGTTGCTACCATTAGTAGCACTCATCATCTCAACTTGGTTAGGCTTATTGGCTTTTGCTCGGAAGGGCGCCACAGGCTTTTAGTTTATGAGTTCATGAAAAATGGTTCTCTAGATAATTTTCTATTCATGTCAGAGGAACATTCAGGAAAATTGTTGAATTGGGAATATCGATACAGCGTCGCTCTTGGCACTGCGAGGGGCATCACATACCTTCACGAGGAGTGTCGCGACTGCATAGTCCATTGTGATATAAAGCCTGAAAACATTCTCTTAGACGAGAATTATGTTTCTAAGGTATCTGACTTTGGTCTTGCAAAGCTTGTAAATCCAAAGGACCATAGGCATAGGACCTTGACCAGTGTGAGAGGAACCAGAGGATACTTAGCACCCGAGTGGCTTGCAAATCTTCCCATAACATCTAAGTCTGATGTTTACAGCTACGGCATGGTTTTGTTGGAGATTGTGAGTGGAAGGAGGAATTTCGAAGTCTCGGAGGAAACTAATAGGAAAAAGTTCTCCATTTGGGCTTATGAAGAGTTTGAGAAAGGCAACATCATTGGAATTGTGGACAAAAGGCTAGCCGACCAAGAAGTCGACATGGCGCAAGTGACAAGAGCCATTCAGGCAAGCTTTTGGTGCATCCAGGAGCAGCCCTCCCATAGACCGACGATGAGCAGAGTGGTTCAAATGCTTGAAGGCGTTGCTGAGATAGAGAGGCCGCCGGCACCAAGGTTGGCTATGGAAGGACCTGTTGTTAGTGGAACAAGCACAAACATAAGTAGCAATGTCAGTGCATTCTCCACAGCTGCAGCTTCACCCCATGATCCTTCCTCGTCGTCGTCATTTCAGACCAGCAGTGTGTCCACCTTAACCTTGGGAAGGAACACCGAGAAGGTATCTTCATCTCTCTTACAATCAGAACCATGAATGGTTACCAATCTTTTTTTTCCTTCATGATTACCAATAAGAATTGCCTCATAGCTACATTCACATTCACTTGCTATTTGATTCTGGAACAGCAAAACTAAGCTTTGCTGCTCAAATAACTTGTATCATAATATTCACAACATAGTGTGTATTTACCAACATCACTGTATACTTATACTAGTTTGTACTTTGTAATTAGGGAGTGCAAGCAAAAGCAGAAGCAATCATCTGTATTGAATTCCTGTAATTTTTTTGCATAATGTGTATAGGTATATCCATAATGAATGGGCAGAATATTATCAAATGATCAGTTTGTTCATTTTATCAAATTAATGTTATTTTAGTTCATGATTATAAAATAAAGAACTATGCTGCTTATAAAATACATGTTAGAGTATAAATACAAATTGAAAATAAATTAAACTACTTATATATTTATATATAAATATATTGGTGGTTGATTTTAGTGATTAATTTTGGTGTATAAATAACATTTTTATAAACTAAAGTATATATGGATTGGCAATGTATTAGTTAGTACTTTGTATACCCGTGACTCTAAAAATTCCCATGGTCTTCAAAGAATCCACGTCAATCACCCTTCGAATGCAAAATTATGTGAATGTGATCATGCATTGTATTCATGTATTGTATTGTATTGCGTATGTTATTTGAAGCTGACTTATATTGAGAAGAAGAAGAAGAAGAAACATATATACATGAAATTGTGAACGCGTCAAAGTCTTAATGTCTAACGACTCCAATTAGAATATACCAATATGAGTATATGACTTGGCTCCAGCTGTGCCACAATTCAGAGAGTAGCTTTTCGTCAAGTTGGAAGTTACCAAATTACCCATTTAATTACCCCAAAGCTTCAAATAAAGACTTATTTTAATATGAGAAATTATAAAAAGTCAATGGACAATGTGCACAATGGAAGTTTATGAAGTATTAGAGATATAACCATTAATGTTACATTATCTCAGGTTATGAGTGAGTTCATAACATGGTATTGGAGTTTTAGATCCGAAAGGTCGTGATTTTATGACATGAGATGTTTATTATCCTGATATCCGGATGGTTATTTTGGATAGTATGGGTGATGTTCATTTTATTACGCTTAGACCATTGGCTCTTTAGCACTATCCTTTTAATATAAATTTTCACGTGAGTCACTCTAGTAATAGAATAGTATTTCATTAAGAAGATAAATAATTTTTCTATATATATTTGAGATTTTTTTATATATATAATGGCTTATAGGTTCATGGACAATCTTTAATAGTTAATACTCGAAGCTACAGTTTTTTAATCAACCACCCCGTTCTCCACTCAACTAATATGTCAAAGGCTCAAAGCTGTGGATTTTTCTCTGTCCTTCTAATAAATTTTAGTTTACCATTTTTGAAGATATTATGGAATTTCAAACCTGTGATGTGTCCATAGACTCTTCATTAATTCCAAAAATTGGTCATTCTTCAATGGCTTTGTCACATTCAACTAACCATTCTTTGTTGTACTTTTCATGGGTTTATTTTGTATCAATTTCAATGGTAGGGCTAAGGATAATAACCTTCATCTAACCATGTTTTGTCATTTTAATAATATATATGAAGAGTTCTGTGGTGACATGGATAAATGGATAATGGTGGCTAAGGATGTCTGAGATTTGACCAACCAATGAATTAAGGACTGGCAAGAGTAGTGATTCAATGTTGCATTAAGTAAGTAGCTTCTAAATAAGTACGGTAACTTTGAAAAGTTTATCGCATGAACAACTATGTAATTTTAAAGGCTGAATATTGTTTATGTGAAGTGGGCCTATAACTGCGTGGACAAAAATTTATTTGGTCTTCAACCAAAAAAAGAAATGAATGAATTTTGGAGTTTGGACACAAACTATATACCAAGTTAGAGAGGCGCAGACCAAAAACATTATTGGAGAGGCCGATGTAAATGAAAAAACTTGCCAACCAAAGGTCATTGAGTCCAAATTTGAATAGATTCGAACTCAATCTTAAAAGGTCATTTGAGTCTATTTTGATCCGAACCAAAGTGACCCGAAAATAAATCGAGAGTTGACCCGATACAAAATTAGTATATATAACTTTGTAAGTTATTAAATTTTATATATTAAAATAATAAAATTTTATTTTTAGAAATTAAATTTAATAAATGTTATATCATAATTATACTAAAATAAATTATTTTAAAATAAAAATAATATCATATAATATAATATTACTAATTTCACTCTAAAATATATATTTTTATCGTAAAAATTAACTTCGGATTAGGTTACGAAGTATAACCTGAATCCGACCCGTAAACAATATTGGATAAAAATGACAAATCAAACCTGACAAAATATGGTTCGGGTCCAAACTGAATTTCGGATTATTTTGTATTATATATATATATAGTTAGTTAGTTATTTTTATAAAATTTAAAATTCTATTTCTGAGGGTTTAAGATTATTAACAGTCTCAAACTCATTATTAAACATAAGATGAGAAGACACCACATCCAACTCAAAACCTTAATGTGTCAAATTAATGGGTCTCTCATCTTATAAATTTTTTACTCTTCTATGCTTTTTTTTATGTCGGATTAACTTTAGCACTCTTCACACTTGCAACATTAACAAAATAAAGTTAAAAATATATATATGTGCTATTACTTTCATTCCAGACATGAAATAAAGATAAGAACACACAATAAAAGCCTTCAATTAATTTCATGGTGGTGACAGGTAGCTAGATGCGTAGTGTAACAACTAAACATCATCCCCAAATAGCAGGAGCATTTCAATCCAAATATAATATGTCATTCCAATAATGTATAAACCCATCTACTTGCATGCATGATTTAATTTGCTAACTTCATTTGCTTCAATCCATTAGCTAGTTTTGGGTTTATATTAGCGTATGGTCAATTATTTTCTTGTTGGGTTTAGCAATATTTCCTTATATATAGACAATTTTATGCACAATAATGTTTGCTTGTTACATGACATGAATACACAAAACACTATTTAATATATACTATTTAGTAGATGTTTATGCATGCTTTCTTGTTGTAGATGCTGATGATGACCTTTGATTTGTTGTCCCAATAAACATTTACAAGCTATTCCTTATTATTAATTTTAAAAATATATCTATTTACTTATTTTTATTTTTGATATTTAAAATAAAATAATTAATTTAAATACTTTTTTAATACATACTAGCTAAAATGTTTCTAATATAGATAAAGACTTCTCTTTTGTCTCATCAAGAGTATAATAAGTTGATAACCATATGGCTGGTGGACATATAAATATATTTTCTTTTTTTTATTTTAAACTAATAATGTTTAGAAGACAATAACAAATCAGTCTAACTGCTAACTCAAATTTATTTTATTTAGTATTTATTAATTATTACTAAAAATAATAAATATTAAATAAGATTAATTTAAATTATTTTTTATTATCTCTCTAGTATTATCAAGTTTAGATTAAGGTAATTTTAATGAGAATAATGCATCTAGGTTAATTGTTAGTTTATTATTAATCTTCTTGATTGGTATAAATTAAAAAATCTTTATTCAAATACACGCATGTAATAATAATAGTGTAGCAATTCAATAATAACCTTAATTAATATATGTTAATTGTAACGTAATCTTATTAATTAGAAACTAAAAATATTATTTGTATATTAAAATTAATCATTAAAATTAATCAAAAATATATTTATATATAAATATATATGTGTTTTAATTTATTTTTAATATATATTTATATTTTAATATATATTTTATACTAATAACTAATTTTAATAACTAATTTTAATATACATATAACGTAATCGATTAGAAACATATTATTGAACTGAGTAACGAAGCAAAGCTGAATATTTAAATATTAACTATCAAAGTGCCTCTTTCCAAGGGAATCTATGGTTATTAGGCACTAAACAAAAGAATAATACACGAAATTAAGCTTTATTGGGTCAAAGAAACTTTACATACTCTAAAGAGCTCTCACCTTTCAGCGTTGGGATAAATTAATTAGAATGCAAAAGGGCTAAGGCTAGTGGGAAATTAATTAAGAAATAAATAAGCATCAAACATAGAATAGACAAGAGAACATGTTGGTGCTTTCACTATGGTTAGTTAATTAATTAATTAGTCCTATTATATATAGCGTGAAACAATATTTGTCTGTACTAGCTTTATTACATGCATATATATATATATATATATATATATATGACAATAAGATTATGATACTTAATTAATCTTAGGGATCTCGACAAAGAGGATAAAGGCTTCATTACCTTTTGCTCTTTAATTTCTAGGCAATTGAATTGAAATCCACTTTGTTTAAAATAATTTTACAATAGATATATAGGAAACTTTTTGCGAGATTATTAAGCATAAGTTCCATGCTCTACCTAACTAGCTGTCATCATGTTTTAAAAAAAAATTCATTAACAATAAGCGAATCAATCGTGTTAAATATATATTAAAATAAATTACTAAAATTAATTATTAATATAAAATATATATTAAAATATAAAATATATACTAAAAATAAGTTAAGTTATATATATTTATATATAAATACATAATAATTAAATTTAATAATTAATTTTAGTGTGAAAATAACATTATTAGAAACAAATATATATATAGATTGGGTTATAACTATTGTTTTGCCATCCTTTACAACACCGTGCAAACTGCAAAGCAAGGAAAATTCTTTGATTTACAAATTATACATCAACTTCTTTTAGAATTTAAGTAATATTATATACTTGTGCCATTGTATTTTAGTCCAATGTGCATGGCACCTTTGGAAACATATTAGCTTTTTCATTCAAAACGAGAACTTGATTAAAGAGAAGTTACATACACAATTTTTTTTTTTCAGTCAGAACTCCCATTTGAGTGTGTATTTATGAAGACTTCAAGAATCAAGAAATAGAGATCTAGGAGATAAGAATTAATAATTACGTTAAGTGTGCAAAAAAAAAATATAAATTGAAATAGAAAATATATGTTAAAAATAATAAAATAATGTATATTAGAGTAATATCTTAAATTAGTTCTTAATAAATTTTGAGTCAATCATTTTAATTTTTAATCAATTTTAATTATTAAATTAATTCTCAAATTTTTATTAGGTCAGACATATTAATTTTTATATTAGATTGTTCATCGTTACAGAAAAATTGATGTGGGTAGTTTAAAAAATAATAATTTACGTGTAGTAATTTTTATGTAAAATTGATAATTGTTATTGTTTAAGTAAAAAAAAATAACTATACTAAATATACATTAAAATCAATTACTAAAATCTGTCACTAATATAAAATATATATTAAAATATAAATATATATTAAAAATAAATTAAACTACGTATATATTTATACACAAATATATTAATATCTAATTTTAATATAGAAATAGTATTAAAAAAAACCCAAAATTTATTTCTTTTGTCTTTTTGGACTTTTTGGACTTGCAATTGTGTGGCTGTTACGTAAGGTAAAACAGAGCATCTAATTCTGTTTCCTTTTTCTAAATAGGATCATTCTCAGGTGCCCTTACCTTTTAACCGTTATTATCAACTACCAAAAAAAATTCAACTATCAAGATATTTTTGTAAAGGTTGTTATTTTATTTCTAAATTAAAGGTGATGATGTTGTAGTGCGTAGAGTAATAGATTTTTTTTTTTCCAAGAAGAAGATGTATATTTGGTTTCTAGTACTATAGTAATTGAAGATTAAACTAAGGCTTAGTTTGGTAAAGTTTTTACTTTTTAAAAGTAGCTTATAAAAGTTAATTTTTAAAAGATGACTTTTTAAAAGTTGTAGTATTTATGTTTGGTAAATCAAATCAAAAACAACTTTTAATAAACATAAGTAACATCAATTGTGTTTGGTAAAATAGCTTTTAAAATTTAAAAATACTATAATAGACATAAATGCAAACATTAAATTCGAAAATTAGTTAACATATGAGGTTATATTAGACTTTTAAATTTTGAAAAGCACAAACCAGCTTTAAAAAGCTCCCTCCTAGTAGGGGTGGCAATGGGTAGGGTAGGGTAGGGTTTGAACCCAACCCTAACCCTACCCGCGGGTTGAGTTTTTGACTAACACTCAACCCTACCCTACCCGCGGGTTGAGAAATACCCAACCCTAACCCTACCCGCGCTCAACCCGCGGGTATCCGACCCTACCCGCGGGTTGACAAAAAAAATATTATAATGACACAAATATCTTATAAATAAAACAAGTATCCTTGGTTCAGTGGCTAGGAACCTTTTGCACATGCTTAAGGTCCTTGGTTCAACTCCCATATGTAACATTTTTAAACATATATAACACATATTATGGGGGTGCGGGTAGGGCGGGTAGGGTTGAGACTCAACCCGCACCCTACCCGCTCCACAGGCCAACCCGATCCGCTGCGGGTAGGGTAGGGTCCATGCGGATTGGGTACCCGCGGATAGGGTCCATGCTGCCAGGCCTACCTCCTAGGTGCTTTCAAAAGCACCCCTAACTTTTGAAAGCCGCAAGCACAAGCACTTGAGCTTTTTAATTTACCAAACGCAAAATGACGTGCTTGTGCTTTTTAAAAGCACAAACACCTCCTGAAAAAGCTTTACCAAACCCAGCCTAAGAGTCTTATTATTGATTTGATTCTCTTTCAGTAAAGCTAGAGCAAATTATTTCACTTAAATATAATAAATGAATTAAGGTGAAATGCGAATCTACATATATACATTAAGAATTTGATTTTAGCATCACAAAACCATTTTTAATTGCCCCAAAAAGAAGGTATTGTCCGCCCCATTAAGTTAACTTCGCTTTTAGCTTATTTATTATTCATTATATCTGATCTTAGATCAAATTAAATTAAATAACCATATAGAGACCTTAACTAGACGTGCAAGTTACCAACCCTATTTATACCATAGGCAGAATCCACACCTAAACATTTAGGCTATATGCAAATCAATTTAGTTCTAGTAATTAGTTTGCTAGAAATAAATGTCTCTATATATAATTTGTACTTTTTTTCATATCTATTAATTTCTTATCAAATTCATTCTCAAATCTCTTAATTTTTTATCAAATTCATACTCATTAACATTGCTCGAATTCAATTCAATAAATTACAATGTAATAAAAAACCTATTTAGTTTGTAAGATAATTTAGACCTAAATATATAGCTCTTCAAGGTTACTATAAAATTATAATACAGTCTTATAGTATCGTAGTTTGTTAGTTTTATTTAATATTTATAGGAGAGAGTACGTATATGAGTACACATGACGACTAAAAAAAATTATATTAGTTAATAGTTCTTCGATCGTGATCCACTATCGAATTTATTCTAATTCAATAAAAAATCTAGGAATGCTATGAAATAATTAAAGTGGAATAACTTGGCATAAAAATAATAAAACCAATCATCACCGGTGATTCTTTAGTAGAAGCTTATATATTTTCACAAGTAATAAAAATGTTTTAATAGCAACACGTTTAAAATATATACTTTAAAAAATATTAAAAGATCATCAAAATTTATTATTTTTAGTTATTATTTAAATATTAGTTTAATTTTTTTAGTCTAATTTTTTAATTTAATAATTTAATTTTATATTTTATCTCATATTTTTAAATATTAATAACTAAAAATAATAAATTTTAATAATTTTTTAATATTTTTCATATATATATATATATATATATATATAAGAATTTAATGTATTAAAGACATGATACAATAAGTTGTATGCTTCAAATTTTAAAATACTATACATGCATGCACATATACATAGGGCAGAAAGTTGTATTATTGTGAGAATAAATTTAAATGATGAGACTGATGATTTATTTTTGGAAATATATATATATATAGTAATTCTAATAAAAAATATTGTTAAAATTAAAATAATATTTTTTTATTATTTAATAGTAATTTTTAAAAAATATTATTAAAAAATTTTATTAAAATATAAAATAATATAATATTAATTTTAATAATATTATATAATTACTGTGACCACTAACCACCACAAACACAACTACATAAGGATACTAGAATTTATCATATATATATATCACATTTAATTCCTTTCATATCTCCTTTAAATGGATGCAAATTCCAAGTAATAGAATCTCCACTCTCCGGCACTGGCCATGAAATATCCTATCCTTCTTTCATGGCAGCTATTAGCCTATTAGCAGAGCAAGTTTCCTTACAAGAATGGACATTTTAGCAAAAATTACTTCCAATACAAGGACTTTGAATCATTTTTACCAACAATTACTTTTTCTTTTCTGAAAAAAAAACCCTATTTTCCAACATTTTCAGCCCATGAATATACTCCTTTTACCACTTGTTTCAATATGCAATATGCTATCAACATGAGAGAGAGCATCTATAACCTTCAAACTATACAGATCAAACAAGTGCAAAAACTAGTACCTAGAAGCAAAACCACTAAAGCTAGCCAGAAACAGTTAATTCAAGGACCAAGGGCACAACAAGCATCCACAGAAGCCAAACTCGATACATTCCATATATAAGCATACAAAACAATAAGATATTAGAACTTTGAATCTTGAAAACTTATAACAGGGACGGATCAAGGTACAGGGGGTAGGCAAAAGCTACCTGCAATTTGCTAGATGCTAGAAACAGATTGAATCTTCACTAAACAGGGTTGTTCTTCCTAGGTAATAACCTTCCCTCTGCTCTTAGATCTTGATCGCTGTACAGAACTCTCAACATCTTTATTTCGACCTCTTATTTGTAATCTTCTAGAAGCTTCTGATGGATTTCTCTCCCTAAACTTCTGAGTTGACCTCCCAGCTGATCTTTCTCTCTTAGAATCTCTCACAGGCTTCACTCGCCCTACTACTCTGCCCCAACTACTCTGTGCAGTTTTAAAGTTAACTCTTCGAGGCTGTTCTTCATTGTCATCCTCAGAATCATCCTCGCCCTCAAAGGCATCCTCATTAGCATCCTCAGCTTCAGCTTCAAACGACTCATCCATGTCCCCTCTGATCTCCCTGTCATCCTCTTCAAGGTCCTTGTCATTCGACTCGTCCTGGTTGATTTTGGCTAGCACTACCTTAACATCTTTCCCATCTTCCTTAATAGTAGTGTTCATAAGGTGAATATACTGGCTCCTCAAATCCATAAATGGGTGGCGTTCGGCCAACGATCCCCTTTTGTAACCTTCCCTCAAAACCACTGTTTGAGTACCAATTTTACTAGACAGATAGAAAATACCAGGATGCTTAAGCAGCGCCCTCTTAAACCTCGACCTCAAACCCAACCAGTCTCCAAGGATCAAAAGATTGTCCTTCTCAGTCTTCTTAGGAACCAAAACATGAAGAATCTCATGCAAAACACCAACTACCCATCTATCGGATTCGTCACTAGAAGCTGATAGATGAGCTGCATTCTCATAAGGAGAGACATAAGGCAGCTTCTGCCATTGACTCAACCACCTCTGATAACTCCTATCCATCTCAAACCCAGTCGAAAACTGCACCGGGAACTCAAAATCACTCCCTTTCTTCTTATTCTTCTTCTCCATAACCGAAACTGCCAATTCATTGCTCCAACAAACCAGCTCCAAAACCCTGTTATTGAACATAGCCGTTAGACAGAGAAGCAGTAAGCATTGGTTAGTTACAAGTTAGTTACGATCAATACCTGTCATCATCGTTTCGAAATGCACGGGATTTTTCATGGACGACACGGAAGTAATCAGGGAACTCGGGAATAACGCCGTGAAGATAATCGTGAGGAAGACCGAGGTCCCATTTGAGGTGTTCGATGATTGAGAGAGGGATCTTATGGATTCTGGAGATCATCAAGAGCTTCAAGAGGCGGTTGGCGATCTGTTCCTTGTAACCGTCGCTTTGGTACAGGAGCTGCTCGTCGGAGTCGATCGAGAGGGCCTGCGGGGTGAGGCGGATGTGCGGGGCGTTGAGGGCGGCGGCGACGGGGAGGAATTCGTGGAAGACGGAGGGGTATTTTCGGGTGAATTCGATGGGGCGAAATGGCAATTGAAGGGATTCTTTGTTTTGGGTAATGATGGAAATGGGAAGGGATTTGGAGGGTTCGCGTTTGATGAGATTCTTGAGGCTGATGAGTGGCTTCAGGTGCTTCTCTCTCTCGACGGCGTGGTCGAGGCCACGGTCGCGGACGGCCTTGAAGGTGCCTTCAAATAGGGGTCTGAGGTGGTTGAGGTTGTTGTACTGTTTGCGTGGTGGCTGTTGGAGGCGGTTGGAGCTGGAGAAGAGGATGATCCGCCGCATCGTCATGCTTTCTATCAACTGGAAATGTGCTTCGGCAGTTTGCACTGAGCTCAGCTCAGCTGAATAGGGTTTTGACTTTTGACACTTTGCTTCGGTTCAGTTTAGGATTTTTCAAAATTATTAATAATAGTAGTCTTTAAAATTAGTACATTATTACCAAATTTTACTTTTTTAATTTTAGAGTCACTTAAATAAAGACATCTAAAACATATTTTTTTAAAGATATTTTTTAGTAATTAAAATTTAACACATATAATTAATTAAATCGTGTTATTTATAAGAGAGAGTACGTATATGAGTACACATTACGACTAAAAAGAATTAAATTTATTATTAGTTAATAGTTCTTCGATCGTGATCCACTATCGAATTTATTCTAATTCAATAAAAAATCTAGGAATGCTATGAAATAATTAAAGTGGAATAACTTGGCATACAAATGATAAAACCAATCATCACAGGTGATTCTTTAGTAGAAGCTTATATACTTTTACAAGTAATAAAAATGTTTTAATAGCAACACGTTTATAATATATACTTTAAAAAAAATTAAAAGATCATCAAAATTTATTATTTTTAGTTATTATTTAAATATTAATTTAATTTTTTAGTCAAATTTTTTAATTTAATAATTTAATTTTATATTTTATTTTATATTTTTAAATATTAATAATTAATTAATAACTAAAAATAATAAATTTTAATAATTTTTAAATATTTTTCATATATATATATATATATATATATATAAGAATTTAATGTATTAAAGACATGATACAATAAGTTATGAACTTCAAATTTTAAAATACTATACATGCATGCACATATACATAGGACAGAAAATTGTATTATTGTGAGAATAAATTTAAATGATGAGACTGATGATTTATTTTTGAAAATATATATATATATATAGTAATTCTAATAAAAAATATTGTTAAAATTAAAATAATATTTTTTATTATTTAATAGTAATTTTTAAAAAATATTATTAAAATATAAAATAATATAATATTAATTTTAATAATATTATATAATTACTGTGACCACTAACCACCACAAACACAACTACATAAGGATACTAGAATTTATCATATATATATATATCACATTTAATTCCTTTCATATCTCATGATGGTGAAAAATGTGTGTTAAGTGTATATATATATGAAACAAAATTTATATATATATACTATCAACTAATAATAAAAATAAAACAAAAATAATAGCATATATAAATGGATTATTGATATATAAATTTTTTTTCTCTCTTTTCTTCCCTTGATAAAAAGAATTGCCTTTACATTGATTTGTTGCATAGTTAGTGTTACGTGCAAGCAATGCCAAGCATGCTAAGAAGAATGTGTCACAATGACACAATGGATTATAAGAATGTTTTTAAATCTTAACAATAATAAAGAGTAATAAACGATCAATTCAGCAACACTGTATTGGAAATAATCCTTATTAGCAATGGGTCATGTATATCCAATGTGCAAGTTAAATCAATGCTTTTTGCAAAGACAAAATTCTTCCTTTTGAAAAATGACAAATTAAAATTTTGTCCAAATTTAGCTAGGGTATTTATCCTACAATTGAAAATACACTTAAAAGTAAAAAAGAAAAGATATCGTCAAAGTTTCAAATAAGAAAATAAATAAATTAATTAAAAGAAATTGTAATTTCACTAGTGTATTATGCCTATCCACAAATGTATCACCTCAGTAGCTAACTTTATTAAAAGCCTGTAGGTGGTTGTAGATGCAGTTGGATCCTCGAAAACATAATCATAACTCATAAGAAGGACTTTTGAGTTTTAAGTGTCTTCTCTCTTATGTGCTAGAGTATTTTTGGAATATGGATTGTATAATATTAATATACTAGCAGTTTTTTTATTCTCTTTCCCCAGACATCTATCTATCTTCGTTTCTCAAGAGATGGAGTTGGCCTGTTGGTCACACATCACCGGATAGACTAAAACTATAGTATCATTATGGCCATTCATCTCTCTCTACCTTTTTCCAATACTATATGATAATTTAGGAGGAATAATATTATAAAAATAATAAAGTTAAAATTATTTTATTTAATTATGAATAAAATATATTTAAATTTATCAAGTAATTTTTTAATATTATGTATTTTTTTTTTTGATTTTTTTCATATTTTTATTATTATTAAAAAAATAAAACAAAAAAATTATGAAAAAAACAGAAAATGAATAAAACAAAAAAAATATAATAAAAAATTTTAAAGAGTTTTTGTTTGATTGTGTTAAAAAAAAACACAAATAAAATTGAATGGTAAAAAATTCACTAAAAAATGAACGGGGATGACATTTAGAATAAATCGAAATTATTTAATGATGATTAATGACGATGATATACAAACAAATTCGTTTTAAAATAAGCACAAACTAAGTTAATTTTAAAGAAAAACGGATCCAAATCAATTTTAAATCAGAATCAATACGGCAAAAATTTAATAATAACGACGATAACGATAATGATGATAACGATAATGACGATAATGATGATGATGATTGAAGAGAAAGATGAAAAGGAAAGTAGAGAAAAAATTATAATAAAAAAAAGAAGGAGAAGAAGGAGGAAGAAGGGTTTGTTTGGAAAGACTTAAAAGTAATTTTTTTGAGCTTTTGACTTATGAAAAGTAGTAGTATTAATATCTGGTACAATTTTTAAAATTAAAGAAGTTATTTAAAAATTTATAGAAAAATAAAAACGAATAACTTCTCTCATAATACTATTACTTTTTATCACATTTTTACAAAATAAACACTTCTAAAACAAAACCTCAAATACAAAATAACTTATTTATAAACTATTTTTAATATAGTCATTTATTATTTAAATTATGGAAAAGTTTAGGGGCCAGCAACTTTGTTAAATTCTAGCCAGCATGTAACCAGCAATTAAAAGTGAGCCATTAGATGAAATCTCACACCAATCTTACACCATTAAAACCATCTTGATGGCTATTTGATGGCTACAAATCACCAAAATTGCTGGCCCCTAGCATTCCTCTTAAATTATTTACTCAAATTGAACCGAAGTGATATTAATAACGACGGTAACAGAATTGAAAAATAATAAAAAAATAAAAAGAAGAAGAAGATTGTTAAATTAAAAATACTAAAAGGATTGACTACATAAATTTCTCAAAAAATTTAGTTAATATATATTTTAAAGATGCGAGTTAAAATTATTAATAATAGAAAATTTTAAATATTTTATTTTAATAATATATAATAAATATATTAAAATTTTAAATTTTATAGCTTTTGTTATAAATTTTTTTTAGTTAATAGTTTTATTACTTCTTCTTAGGACACGTGTTAAGGAAATTCAAAATATAAAACAGAAAGAGCGAGTCCTAAATAATCAAGTATAATTAGTAACTAGCTTAAGGTGTGTTTGGCAAATACGTTGGGGAGGAGAGAAGTACGTTTGAGCTTTTTAAAAGCTTTATTTTTATGTTTGGCCATTTTTATTTTCTTAGACGTAGAATTGATTATGGTTCTAAACGCACGTTTAGGAGAAGCTAAAACTTATAGCTTCTGCGTTTCACGTTCATAGTTGCTTATTGTCTTTGGAA
This sequence comes from Arachis hypogaea, assembly GCF_003086295.3. Classification (NCBI taxonomy): domain Eukaryota; kingdom Viridiplantae; phylum Streptophyta; class Magnoliopsida; order Fabales; family Fabaceae; genus Arachis; species Arachis hypogaea. The sequence goes on from NC_092040.1 coordinate 115,163,166, forward strand.
AATTAGGTGAAAAATTTATTTATTTTTTACCAACACTACCCTTCATTTTCTTCTATAAAAAGGATACCACTAACTATTACCTTTACAATAATTCTTTGTAGTTTTTCCTACTTCTTCATAGTTTTTAGTTACAATTTTTTTTCATTAAAATAGTTCAAATTTGTTTTAATCACTAGCAAATTGAATATTTTATTTTTTTATTATTTTTAATACTCATTTTCATATTTAAATTTTTATGTTTTTATTGTATTTTTTACTTATATTTTTTTATTTATATGATAAATATTTTTATATTATTTGTGTAGTGTTCTGATTTCTCATGTTATATTTTTATAAGTTTTTTTATTATTTACTAGACTATTTTTTATAGGTATATTTTTTATAAAATCTTTTTTTTTAATTTTTGTTTGGCTTTATTCATATAATTATTTATTTATTTTATTATATTTCTTTTATTCATATGACAAATATTATTGACTTTTTTGGATATTTTTATTATTTTTTTCATATGAATTCTTTTTTTCTATCCTTTCCTGTATATTTATGTTGTGTATGAAATTTTTTTATTTTTTATTTGATTTTATTCATACGAATTTTACTTACTTTTTATTATATTTTTTTGTTCATATGATATATGTTGTTGATTTTATGAAATTTTTTATTATTTCTTATTTGTATGATTTTTTTCCTATTTTTTGATGTACTTTATTTTTGTTTTGTATTAATTTTTTTTATTTTTTATTATGACTTTATAAAATTTATAATTGTAATTATTATATACTACGTTTATTATCAAAATTTTGTATAATATAAATTATGATCATATAAAAAAGGACAAAATAATTAAAAAATTAATTATAAGTAACAATAAAGTCATAAATAATGAAAATTTATAGTCCAAAATAATACTAAATTAAAGAGTACTAATGGTACTAAAAAAATTATAGAATATTTTCTTTTTATTTGATATTATAAAATTTATAGTACTCTTTTTTATATTTATTTTATTTATATGATAAATATTAATATATTATTTTTGTTAGTGTTCTGATTTTGCATACATATAAAAAAATTTATTTAAATTGATGTCTCTTTTAGTAATTTTTAGTAGTATAATCCAAACAATATTTGTTTTATTATAATCAATTTTGATATAAAAATTGCCAAACATAAATTACATTAACCCAAATTTACTTTTTATCAAAATCAATTTTACAAAATCAATTTTATACAAACTCCAATTTATAAACTACAATCTAAACACACACTTAGTCGTACTAATTAATCATGGGTAATTCCCAAAAACCTTTTCATATCCTCCACTCTTAACCCCTTAAATATTACTACTGCTACTACTACTTATCGGTTTTTTTCAGAAATAATTTTTTTTCATATTTTTTTAAACATTATTTTTAAACTTTAATTTTTTAAATACAAATTAAAAAATGGTATTTAAAAAAAATATATTTTTTTATTTCTAAAAAAAATCCACTACTTATATATCTCTCTCCCCCTACCCCCTCTCTCCCCTCTTCCTTGCTTTCTTTCTTGTCACACAACCGTTGCCTCTTACCCTTTACAGTTTCAAAGAGAAGCAAACAACCACCCCAACTTTCGCAGGGTTCCTTTTGTAAGCATCCTTTTTTTTTTTTCTTTCATTTATGCCTTATGAGATCCTATACCATAAATCCATAATAATCATTCCGTCACGAAGAGTACGAGAAAAACAAAATTATTAATAATATTGCATACATATATGCCATGTTATCTTAATCTTCTTCCTCTTTCTTATATCTTCAACGTGTAAAAATCATCTTCTTCTTCACTGTTTGATTCACTGCGCTCTTATGCAGAACAACGCATATTGATCAAAGAAAGATCCAAGCATGGGAGATAACAAAGTCGTGGACTTTTTCTCGCACAAGTTCCCAACCACCGCTCAGGTAAAAAGCTACTACTAAGTAAAAATTTTGAATATGCATAATCATAAAAAAGCATCTTCCTTTTGCACACACAGGTAGTGGAAGAACTGAAGGAGCTGTGGGGCATGGCGTTGCCAATCACAGCCATGAACTTATTAGTGTTCGTTCGTGCCGTTGTTTCGGTTCTCTTCCTCGGAAGACTGGGCCCATTGGAGCTAGCAGGTGGAGCACTGTCCATAGGCTTTACCAACATAACAGGGTACTCTGTTCTGGTGGGCCTAGCAGCAGGCCTGGAGCCGGTGTGCTCGCAGGCCTACGGCAGCAAGAACTGGGAGCTTCTGTCTCTTTCTCTGCAGCGCATGGTGGTGATTCTCCTGACGGCAATAGTCCCCATAAGCCTTCTGTGGCTGAACCTGGAAGGGATCATGGTTTTCATGGGGCAAGACATAAGAATCACAAAAATGGCAGCGCTATACTGTTTCTACTCTCTGCCAGACCTTTTAACAAACACGTTGTTGCAGCCACTGAGAGTGTTCTTGAGGTCGCAGAAGGTGACGAAGCCAATGATGTACTGCTCGCTGGTGGCGGTGGTGTTCCACGTGCCGCTGAACTACGTCCTGGTGGTGGTTGTGGGGCTGGGAGTGCCGGGGGTGGCGATGGCGTCGGTGGTGACGAACCTGAACATGGTGGTGCTGATGGCGGTGTACGTGATAGTGTGGAGAAAGAAGGAGATGGTGATGAAGTGGGGAGGGATGAAGAAGATTCGAGGGCCTGGAGAGATGTGGGAGTTGATGAGAATGGCGGTGCCGAGTTGCTTGATGATATGTTTGGAGTGGTGGTGGTATGAGATTGTGACAGTGATGGCTGGCTATTTGGAGAATCCAACAGTTGCAGTGGCTGCCACTGGGATTCTCATTCAGACTACTAGCATGATGTACACTCTCCCTATGGCCCTTGCTGGCTGTGTTTCTGCCAGGGTACTTCTTTTTTGACCATGTCATTTCACATAATTAGGCATTAATATAAAATATATATTAAAAATAAGTTAAAATCTTCTTATTTCATCTTATGATTGCGTCAACTACAGGGTCCCAGTTAGGTCACAAAACAACTTCTTGTAAGTGCATTTTCCACTTTAGTCTTGCATTCCAATCCCCGTAATACATTTCTGTTTCACCTCTTAATTTAACCATCATATCCACTACTCACTTCTCTCAATTGCGATGGGACCCTTCGAACTTGTTCACATTTGCATTATTCATCACGTAACACATTGTTCAAAGGTGGATACTACAATGAAGATGGCAAAAATATCTTCATATGAGTATATTTCTTTTTGACCTTTGGATGATGGATTGTATGGTTAGATTTTGATATTTATAAAAGTGTTGTTTTTGTTTAAAGTGTGGCTAAATAAATAAACCACACTTTTAACCAAAGCATCTTCATGAGAAGATATTTTTGCCATCTTCATTGTAGTATCCACCTTGTTCAAAATGTTTCAAGTACTACAAGAATATAATGTTTTTGAAGTACTTAATAATTATTTTGCTTGCAATGAATGTAGGTTGGGAATGAGCTTGGAGCAGGCAGACCATACAAAGCAAAGCTAGCAGCCATTGTTGCCCTAGGATGTGCCTTTCTCATTGGCTTCATCAATGTCACATGGACTGTCATCCTTAAACAAAGGTGGGCCGGGCTTTTCACATCCGACGAGGCGGTCAAAGCCCTTGTTGCGTCGGTCATGCCAATTATGGGCTTGTGCGAGCTGGGTAATTGCCCACAGACCACGGGCTGTGGCATATTGCGTGGCACAGCCCGTCCGGTCATAGGGGCCCATGTCAATTTGGGATCCTTCTACATTGTGGGAACCCCTGTGGCTGTGAGCCTGGCATTTTGGTTTAAGATTGGGTTTAGTGGGCTTTGGTTTGGGCTTCTGTCGGCCCAAGCGGCATGTGCCGTGTCAATCCTGTATGTTGTGATTGCAAAGACAGATTGGGAAGCTGAAGCCCTGAAGGCTGAGAAGCTCACAAGGGTGGTGGAGATTGGTCCATGCAATAATAGTAGTAGCAATAGGAATGAGAATTACAATGAAGATTTTGAGAGAGAGAATGAAGAAAGCATGAGGTTGTTGGTGATTGGGAATGGGAACAAAGATGACATTTGTTGAAAAGATACCAATTATGAGGGATTGAGATTCTGTGTTTTTTTTCTTTTTTGTTGTCCCTAGTAGATTGGAGTTGGGGGGCTTGTGAGTGGTGCCTGTAATTGTGGCTAGCACAGCTATGGTGGTCATCATTCATGCCTTTGCTTTCTTATCATTTTGAGGATAGAGGCTTTATCTATGCTTTTCTTTTTTTCCCTTCTGCCTTGCCCCAATTCTTCTCTTTACTTTTCATCTTTTAGAAAGGGTATTTGCTAGGGTAGGAACTCTCACTTTCTGATGTAACAACTGTTAATATATTTAACAACTTTAAAACTCTTATTTCTTTCTTTGCTTATATTATTTTTATTTCCGACTTTGAAAATTTTAAATATTATTATATTAATTATTTATATTATTGTATCAAGTTTCTAAGTAAGTGCTATTGTGCTAATTTTAAAATAAAGGGGACGCATTTGAGGCAAGAAAGTGGGTTTTGCTTTAATTTGTTTTTGGTGAGAAGTGAATGGAGATAGAGTTTAGAAGTGAGGATCCGGCATCTGACATATTGAAGATATTTAGATATAAATAAGGCTGAGTCTATGTGGTTGTATAGTGTGAGGAGATGAAACACAGAGCAGCTTTTTAATTTACATATTAATACTCTTGTAAGTTAGAAAAAGTTTCAAATGTTTTTTAATTATTTTAATCATTAATTTAAACTATAAAAAATATATATAATATATATTAATTAAAATTAATATTGGTATTTTATGGCACACTTAAAATTTTTTCGATAAATTATATACTTATTATATATATATATAGTTTAATCATTTTTATATTTATAAAATATCTTATGTAAATTGAAATGGGATAACTGTTTTCATTCTATATAAAATATCCTGATTTTCTAAAGTAGTGTATTTTGTATTTTATGTTTCACTTTATTTAATTATATGGTTACTTTAGGGTTGTGACCATCAACCCTGATAGTTTGACTAGTTTCACAAAGAAGTTTATTCTTTTATAATTTTTTTTTATATTATGTTATGAAGCCATTCATTCTAAAAGTTTAAGTTGATAAGAGTAGAAGATAACATTAATAGTTATATCTCTAACAATTTCTATATTAATGCCATTTTCAAGTTGATAAGATTTTTTATATAATTGTATTTTGTACAATAGAAATATTTTTAAATTGACAATAATAATAATATTTACTCTCCTCTAATGTGAACTTGTAAATGACAAGGGACAAAATTGATTTGTATGTGTGTGGACATTTAAGTTAAATTTATGGGTCTACAACAAAAGTTTATTCTTTTAAGAAATAACGAATTAAAATAATTTACATGTTCTATGTGATAATATATAAAATTTTCGACTCATAAAAAGAGAAAAGGTCTACGTTTCATACTTATAAGATATCAACAGAAGATTACAAAAAAACAAAAAACAAAACAATCAAAACACTAACACTACTAAAAAGATTTTCAAAATCTTTACTACTAATTATTCAGCTGGAATTGATGTCGTCATTCATGTTCACAAATGATACATAGCTTCTTATTAATAGACTTTGATATATATAAAATAATTTTTATGTGGTCGATGGCATATCTACAAATGTGTCATACTGCCATGTGTGTGGTTTAAACTTTAAAGGTATTTGTCATTTTCAAAACTGTAAGTGTTCGTACATAATTTTAGTTGGCTTCTGAGGTTTTTGTTGGAGCTATATCTTCAAGGACAATGTCAATGTCGTTTTATATATCATTATCATAGATATGTGCTTTTGCATGCGCAAGGTTTTTTAATTTTAAGGGAATTCGAGAATTGGAATTTGCAAATTATATAAATGTTTGGTGCGTTAGACTTTATTTGTCTGTAGCATGTCATGTTTTCATGTGCTTCCTTCACTTTTTTCATCACTGCAGTTTGGAACTTTGCAATACGTCCAACTTCACTTGAGAATATGTTTCATCGTACTCCAATACATCCACCCAAATTTGTGTATGTTAACTACTTTATTTTTGCACCAACGAGTTATAACTCAAATGATATAATCTCTCTGTACTCACTTAAAAGTATAGGTTTCAAGTCTCATTTTTAATTTTGGTAAAAAAAAAAAGAAAAAACTACTAAAAGAATCTTATTTGTGCATGCACTAAATTATTACTCGACAGTCAACTTTACGTGAAGTTGATAATGGAGAACTATTAAATGATTTGACTAATTTAGTGGTAATTTTATATCATTGCATATATTCTTTAGCTTAGGATAATAATGGGTAAGCTTGAATGTATGTATTATTGGTAGTACAATTGTTCATATTGATAGGACATCAATAATTCATTAAAATCATTCAATAATTACAGTACCTTAAAAGACAATTTTTATGCAGGGTATGTTCCCTTAATATAAAGTTAGAAAGCATAAGGCTAATATCAATTCTGCACGACACTTTTATATAGTAACACATTAACATACACTTTTGTTATTCCTTTCGCATTCTCTTTCTAATGTTTGATTTGTTTTAAAGCTATTAAATCTTGACACTTGACATGGTGTGAAAGAATGTTAATTAAGAAATATACTGTTTAATTTGAATTAGTAAAAATAATAATCAAAATAAGCAAGCATCACCCGCATGTACTGCATGAATGACCCACAACTTTGAATTGAAAATTTGGTTGGGTTTGAAGGAGACAATGTGCAAATAACATGACAATACAACTTAAGACCCGGAACCATTGAATGAGACAGAGGACAGGTTTATAAGATTTCAAATCTTCCCTTTCTGAATTTAGCTTTCACTATCTTTTATTTCACAATTTTGCTGCTTCAACTTTATTTCGTAAATTGGAGATCATAATCATGGTTTGCCGCCCACAACATTCATCCCTATCTAGTTTTACCATCCAACCTTTAATTTGGTTGCTTGTTAATGGTTATGACTCTTCCTCGCACTTTATCATCAATTGGTCTGTTATTTTCATGAATAAGTATAAAAAATAAGATTTAATTAATTAATCTTTTTATTTATTATATTTTTTTAGTTTTCAATTTTTTTAAAGATTAAAATTTAGAATTAAAATTTTATTGTTTAAAATTTAAGATAAAAAATAATTTTAAAATTCGCTAATATTAACCAAAAAACTTGGCTCTATGATTAAATTATATTTTCATTTACATATCTATTTCTCTTGTTTAAATATATCGATCTAATCTCACCCTTTTATTTATTTAATTAATAAATAATGTTACACATCTAAAATTTTTTATGAATTAAGTTTAACCAAGTTAAACAACAAGACTTAGAGTAATACTATTCATAATTGATTTTAATTTGATTGATGTTAGATTAACTTAATTAGACTTAGTTAACAAAAATACTTACATAGGCATTATTATTATTATTATTATTATTATTATTATTATTATTATTATTATTATTATTATTATTATTATTATTATTGATCTCAATAAGCACACAATTTAAGTTAGGCAAATGCACTGAGAAAATAATTAAAAAAATATGTTAAAATTAGATAAATATAAGTAAGTGTGCAAAATTATTTTTTTAAGATTTGGTTTAGTAAAATTTTTATTGTTTAAGAGTAGTTTATGAAATTTGTCTTTTAAAATTTTTTTAATATTGTATTTAATTAGAAAAAAGACTGAGACTAAAAAATAATGAGACAGAGACTGAAAGATTGAAAGACCGATTATTTTTTTTTTTGAAACAAAGGAAGCTCAACACATTAAAGTGGAGCAAATAAAAGAAAGAAGAAGACACAGAACCAGCTACCAACAAATCAACCAACCCCTACTATCCCCAGTACTCTCATCCTCCCCTAGGATCACCACCACTCCATTCTGTGTAGCTCATCAACGTCCTTGTGTGTATGACCTCCAGGCTTAGTTTAATAAAAAATTTACTTTTTAAAAGTTGTAGTATTTATGCTTGGTAAATTAAATTTAAAATAGATTTAAATAAACACAAGTAATAATAATTGTGTTTGGTAACATAACTTTTCAATTTTAAAATACTATAATATACATAAATATAAGTATTAAATTTAAAAATTAATTAACATATAAGGTTATATTAGACTTTTAAATTTTAAAAAGTACAAGCCAACTTTAAAAGGCTCTATCTTATATACTTTCAAAAGTACCCCGATCTTTTAAAAACTGCAAGCATATGCACATGGTATTTTTGATTTACCAAACACAAAATGAGGAGTTTGACCTTTTAAAAAGCACAACAACCTCTTCAAAAAGCTTTACCAAACTAAACCTTAGTGTAGTATGGATGATTGAGTTATGTCTTAGTATTCTATTCGGTTTAACATCAATATGGAATGAAATAAGAATATATATTAAAGGGTTATGCTACCTATACACTAAAGTCAGCCGCCAGTATAAAATACATGTTAGAATACAAATACACATTGAAAATAAATTGAATCACATATGTATTTATACACAAATACATTAGTGGCTGATTTTAGTAGCTGATTTTGGTGTACAAATAATATTTTCCTACATTGAAATATTCTTAGTTATTAAAAAAATTGTTGTTAAAATTTCATCCCTCCTCAGAACTTTCGGTTTTTTGTGTTCCCTCTTTTTAGAGGTATTGAAAATACTTAAATTTTGTGTTTCGGAACTAAAATTTTAGTTTTAGTCTCTAACCACTAAATACAACATTAAATCTCAGTCTCATTTCTTCTAGTATTTAAAAACAAACACTATTTAAAAGTTGTAGTACCTTCATTTGGTAAAATTAAACTAAAAATGAATTTCAATAAGTACAAATACTATAATTATATTTAGTAAAATAACTTTTAAAATTAAAAAGGACCATAATAAACATAAATATAAAAATTAAATTTGACAATTAATTAATGTATGAAGTTATATTATATTTTTTAATTTTGATAAGCACATGCCAACTTTAAAAATCTCCATCTTAAGGCTTAGTTTGGTAAAAAATTTTGAAAATGTGTTTGTGCTTCATAAAAGTCCAAAGTTTTCATTTTGTATTTGATAAATAAAAAAGATATTTACAACCTTTAAAAGATAGAGGTATTTTTAAAAACACCTCAAGTAGAGCATTTCAAAAATGACTTGTACTTAACAAATTAAATAGTCTAATATAACTTTATACATTAATTGATATTAAAATTTAATTTTTATATTAATATATATTATAATATTTTTAATTTTAAGAGTTATTTTTTTTTTCAAAATTAGGAGTAAGACTCGAACTCAAAATCTTTAGATGAAAATAGAGAGACTATATGTCATTTAAGCTATAACTCGTTGGCATTTTAAGAGTAATTTTACCAAACACACTTGTTGTTACTTATATTTATTGAAAGTTATTTTTAATTTAATTTATCAAGTATAAATGCTATAAACTTTTAAAAAGTTATTTTTTAAAAGTTAATTTTTATAAGTTACTTTTTAAAAAACAAAACTTTACCAAATTAAATTAAAATATTTTCAAAAGTATCACTATCTTTCAAAAGTTATAGGTATAAATATATAATTGGACAATGCTAAGTAACTAATAATTTATTTAAATACTATAAACAATAGACCTTAAAATTGATTTATTTCAACTAAAAGACACTACACCCTAATTTAATATTACTAATTAAATTTAAGATTAGTTTACTTTTTTAACTCAATTATTCACATTGTTCAATAATATTATTGATTACTTATACTTTTTCTATATAATTTTTTAGATTTACTAAATATAAATTGAAGAATTAATGTTTTTAAAGAATACATCTCTTCAAAAAAATTTATCAAATCAAATCTAAGAGTGGATATTAGAAGTTTTATAGTATTCTTAATTATTCTCGTAATAAAATCTTAAAAAATGAAAAAAAAATTATATATGGTTGCCAAAAAGTAAGAACACATGTTTTGTACTCTGGTCCCTAATAAGACCTTGTTTACATTGACATCAAACTCGAAATATTATCAGCTAATATAATCTGCTATAACAATGATAATAATATCGGTCCCCCTTTACCCAAAAAATTATATAGAAATCTACATAGAACGTTCGCTATAATGTAAATTAGTAAATAAATTATAAATGTGTCGAGAGTTTTATCTCATTTTCAATGTATGCATGCATGACATGAGATCATCAAATTCATATATTAAACTTGGCTTCAATTATAGTCCCGAAAGCAGTTAATTAACACTACATATACAAGTTTGAAATTAAAGTGAAGGAAATGATTACGTGTAGATTTTGTTTGAGGGGTAGTAGCTATTGATTCCTATCTGATGATGAGTCATGAGTCATTGAGTGATGAGGAGCATATATGGCAGTGGGAAAGTGGTACTTGTGACCTTTCCAGGTAATAGCAAAAGGAGTGGTTAGGGATGAGCACTCATCACAGAATAATGTATCGCATCTTTTTCAACTTTACAGATGGACATTTTCAGTCACTGACGTATGTATCATCATTCATCAACTGTCTCCTCTTTTATTTTATATTTCATTTTTCTTTTTTACATTTTGTATAAAATAATTTCATCTACCTACGTACATAGTTACATACTAGCCTAACAACTTTATACATACAAAGATAAGGAATCACAAATGACAATAGGTCTCTAGGTAGGAGAGAATTCATACTCTGCTTTTCATCTCGTTATGGATTTCTATTTTTTTTTTTGGTGGAGAACAGATATACATTTTTTGTTTTTGATATTGAAATAATAATGGTATTTTTTTAAAATGTGAACTGATATGGTGTTATTTTTAAATGTAGAATTGTTTAATTAGAAAAGCAGAAATTATACCATCTGATTTATAAAATGTATAGAAATTGGACCGTTCGATTTGTAAAAATTACAGAAATTGAACCATTCAATTTGTGAAAGATACAGAAATTAGACCAAGAAATTTCTGTTAAAAAAAAAGTTGAAATATAAAAATTTGATCCTTCGATTTATGTACTTTACACACTTTTAAAAAACACTCAAAATTATAATGTTAGGGTATATTACTACTTTTAATTCCAGGAAAAAAAACCATAGATATATACGAATATCCGTAGATATTAAATTTTAATTTTTTAATAATATTAATACAACCAATTATATATCATTTAATTAAATATATCAAATTAAATATAATTTAAATATAAATTTAATATAATAATATACACATAAAATTTTTAACACGTAAATTAAAATTACTTTACACAACTTATATATAAATATTTAAATAAAAATTTTTTGCAAACATTTTGTTGGTCTTATAGGACGAGTATCTCAATCTTCGTCTTTGTCATCATTTATTCACATAGACATATTTTTTATTTCATGAAAATTTTAAAGATTCTGTTAATCTTTCCGTCGGAAATAATCTCCACAGATATCTGTGGATGCGGATTTTTTTAGCATCCTTAGTCACCAATAATTATTCCTTTCTTTGCTCCAATAGGTGATGAATGAGCATAAATTCAATGTCATTTTTTGCCGCGTATTTGTCATATCGAGGGAATATATATATATGGCAACATCAGATATATAATAATTATATATGCTAGATAGCTTGTTGTGTAGTGATCTGTGCAAATAAAATGAACTAGTGATAGTGTAAAAGAGGAAGAAAATATAAGATTATAGGGGATATAGATAGCACATAATATATGGTGTGTTATGTGAATGATCTTGTAATATCTGATTCGATTAGGATGCTCTTTTAATTAGTTAGTGCGCAGCACTGCACTAGTGAATGAACCATCTTTAATTTTATGCAATCATTATCAAAATGCACCAATATGGAAAAAATAGCCATGTGTACCAAGGAATAACGAAGGCTTGATATACAACACGACAAATTGAAGGGTCATTTTCTTATAAGTTGCTCTCTGATGAAACCACTTTAGAAAGAAAACAAGCTTAGTGTTACTGGTTTTTGGTGGGTTCTCACCTTTTGGTTCAGAACAAATCAGGTGGAGATTTCCTCACTCTTCAATCATCATCTAGATTTTATAGTTACAGCATATCTTTGCTTAAAATTGCAAGCTGTTGAATATTGAAAATTAAAATACAACTTTTATGGTAATGTATGAAAAAAGCATTTAAGTTAGGTTCTATACTTCTATTTTATTGTATGAGTGTCTTTGTTGATAACAATGCTGTAAGTATGGGTGTTGGAAGTTATTCAAGTGTGATAATCATATAGGTCATTATAGGTGTTTACTTTTTTTATTTATTATTTATTCGGTTGTTATGCTCTAAACTCTTCCTGAGAGCATTATTCAACAGAAGGAACATTATAAATGGACATTACTATTCTGAAACCTATTGATGATGATGTTGGTGGAATATGACTAGCTATATTCATGCGCATGTCATTATGTTAAGGGAAACTAACTCCACAAGATCAAGGAGATACCAAGTACAATGCATTTAGGCAGGGCAAAATCCCCCTAGTACAACAGGTTCTATCAATGAATTCAACCTTGAACTCATTAATGAACATAGATTGTGAAGAGGTGTATATGAAGTATGAAGTATTTCTTCATTGGAAATTTTCACCCCAAAATCTTCACATCATCTCCACCATGAAAATTAACTTGGTAATAACTTCTATCTAGTAAGCTTAGGATTGAAGGTTAGTAATAACAATAGTGAGTCTTTTCTCACTATATAGTTACTTTTAATAAGCATTTTAAATTTTATTTTACAAATAGTAAGTATCAAGCATTCTGCATACATTCATTTCTTTTTTTTTTCACCATATAAAGAATTTATTGTTGACTAATGGATTGTTGCATGTATAAGACGAATTCGAACCTCTTATTCTTACTAATGAGTTAAGCACTAGACCAACTCAACTTGGTTCATTTACTTTTTTTTTTAATTGGTAAACAGCTTTTTGCACAGAGACGCGTTTTGGGGCCTGAACCATATGAAATTGGAAACTCTATCCTCTCACAACATAAGTCATCTTGGGCATGGTTCAGATCACAGCCCAAATCGATGCAAACTTCTGGGCTTTATTTCTTCTTGGGTTGGACAACTACACTTGCGACATTGATCGTGTTAGCAGGTGGGAGCGGTTTTCAGGAACATTACATTTGAAATTTGATAGCACGATTACACCAAACCACATCCAGTGTCATGTCATCTATGTGAAATACTCAAATACATCACCTGATTTCCCTAAGTAAGACATTGAAGTAGGAGAAAAAATGTTATCAGCAAGAATTGGATGCAAATTCCAAGTAATAGAATCTCCACTCTCCGGCACTGGCCATGCAATGATCCTATCCTTCCTTCATGACAGCTATTAGCAGAGCAAGTTTCCTTACAAGAATGGACATTTTAGCAAAAGTTACTTCCAATACACTTTGAATCATTTTTACCAACAGTTACTTTTTCTTTTCTGAAACAAAAAACACCCTATTTTCCCAATTTTTAGCCCATAAATATACTCCTTCCTTTTACTACTTGTTTCAATATGCAATATGCAATATGCTATAACATGAGAGAGAACATCTATAACCTTCAAACTATATAGATCAAATAAGTGCAGCAACTAGTAACTAGAACCAAAACCACTAAAGCTAGACAGAAACAGTTAATTCAAGGACCAAGGGCACAACAAGCATCCACCGAAGCCGAACTCGATAAATTCCATATATAAGCATACAAAACAATAAGATATTAGAACTTTGAATCTTGAAAACTTATAACCGGGACAGATCAAGGTACAGCGGTAGGCAAAAGCTACCTGCAATTTGCTAGTTGCTAGAAACAGATTGAATCTTCACTAAACAGGGTTGTTCTTCCTAGGTAATAACCTTCCCTCTGCTCTTAGAAGATCTTGATCGCTGTACAGAACTCTCAACATCTTTATTTCGACCTCTTATTTGTAATCTTCTAGAAGCTTCTGATGGATTTCTCTCCCTAAACTTCTGAGTTGACCTCCCAGCTGATCTTTCTCTCTTAGAATCTCTCACAGGCTTCACTCGCCCTACTACTTTGCCCCAACTACTCTGTGCAGTTTTAAAGTTAACTCTTCGAGGCTGTTCTTCTTCATCATCCTCAGAATCATCCTCGCCCTCAAAGGCATCCTCATTAGCATCCTCAGCTTCAGCTTCAGACGACTCATCCCTGTCCCCTCTGATCTCCCTGTCATCCTCTCCTGCTCCACCCTCTTCAAGGTCCTTGTCATTCGACTCGTCCTGGTTGATTTTCCCTAGCACCACCTTAACATCTTTCCCATCTTCCTTAATAATAGTGTTCATAAGGTGAATATACTGGCTCCTCAAATCCATAAATGGGTGGCGTTCGGCCAACGATCCCCTTTTGTAACCTTCCCTCAAAACCACTGTTTGAGTACCAATTTTACTAGACAGATAGAAAATACCAGGATGCTGAAGCAGCGCCCTCTTAAACCTCGACCTCAAACCCAACCAGTCTCCAAGGATCAAAAGATTGTCCTTCTCAGTCTTCTTAGGAACCAAAACATGAAGAATCTCATGCAAAACACCAACCACCCATCTATCGGATTCGTCACTAGAAGCTGATAGATGAGCTGCATTCTCATAAGGAGAGACATAAGGCAGCTTCTGCCATTGACTCAACCACCTCTGATAACTCCTATCCATCTCAAACCCAGTCGAAAACTGCACCGGGAACTCAGAATCACTCCCTTTCTTCTTATTCTTCTTCTCCATAACCGAAACTGCCAATTCATTGCTCCAACAAACCAGCTCCAAAACCCTGTCATTGAACATAGCCGTTAGACAGAGAAGCAGTAAGCATTCGTTAGTTACTAGTTACGATCAATACCTGTCATCATCGTTTCGAAATGCACGGGATTTTTCTTGGACGACACGGAAGTAATCAGGGAACTCGGGAATAACGCCGTGAAGATAATCGTGAGGAAGACCGAGGTCCCATTTGAGGTGTTCGATGATTGAGAGAGGGATCTTATGGATTCTGGAGATCATCAAGAGCTTCAAGAGGCGGTTGGCGATCTGTTCCTTGTAACCATCGCTTTGGTACAGGAGCTGCTCGTCGGAATCGATCGAGAGGGCCTGCGGGGTGAGGCGGATGTGCGGGGCATTGAGGGCGGCGGCGACGGGGAGGAATTCATGGAAAACGGAGGGGTATTTTCGGGTGAATTCGACGGGGCGAAATGGTAATTGAAGGGATTCTTTGTTTTGGGTAACGATGGAGATGGGAAGGGATTTGGAGGGTTCGCGTTTGATGAGATTCTTGAGGCTGATGAGTGGCTTCAGGTGCTTCTCTCTCTCGACGGCGTGGTCGAGGCCACGGTCGCGGACGGCCTTGAAGGTGCCTTCGAATAGGGTTCTGAGGTGGTTGAGGTTGTTGTACTGTTTGCGTGGTGGCTGTTGGCGGCGGTTGGAGCTGGAGAAGAGGATGATCCACCGCATTGTCATGCTTTCTATCAACTGGAAAGTGCTTCGGCAGTTTACATTGAGCTCAGCTCTGCTGAACAGGGTTTTGACACTCAGCTTCGGTTCAGTTTAGGGTTTTACAAAATTATTACTAGTTGTAGTCTTTAAAATTAATATATTATTACCAAATTTTACCTTTTTAATTTATGAAAATAGGATTGAACCAAATTACATTCTTTTTTGTTAAACGAATAACAATTTATGTATTAAAGATTTTGTCAACAATAAAATTAATTTGTAACTCCCAAAAAAAGGTTGATTGTTTAAAAAGGTAATGTAAAGTAAGATAAAATTAGAGAAAATAATATAGATAAAGTAACTAAACTTTTTCTCAATTAAGATTTAATCATTTAAGTTTAATTAAAACTCATTTATCACGAAAGTCATATAATACTTCAAGTTATACCGTGTATACATAACTTGAAAAGTTTTTATAATTCAAAATTTCATTCAAAATAACATACATCATAATTCATATATACTTAAGTTTTAAAATTGTTTAAGATAAGTAATCCTAACGAGTTATAATTCGAATGACATAATTTTTTTTATATTTATTTAGAGATTATGAGTTCAAATTTTTTTATTTTTTAAAAAAATTATTTAAGATATGAATGTAAAAAGTGAGATTTTTAATTAAGATCTTATTTTATTAGGGTTTTTATTATTGTTGTCAATGTAGTCATCGTTATCGTCATCTTTTTCAACAGCGTCATCGTTATCGTGGTCGTCATTATCGTATTTTTTTTATTTGTTCTTTTCCAAAGTTTTTTTTGTTTGATTTTTTCTCATCCTTCGTCATTATTATTGTGGTCTTTTTCATTTTTTCATTTATATATATTTAAAAAATTACTACATAAAAATTTTGATTCACAAATCACAACACACACAAAAATTTTAAAGGAACACATGAATATTAACATTCAACCAACATAATATACACGACACATAAATTTTAATAACATCAGAGAAAATTTAGTGCACAACATAAAAAAATTTTAAAGGACTAGATATCTAAAACATTGACATCTAACCAATAAAATATATACAAAAAATTTTGTATGCACAACACAAAAATTTTTAAAATACCACATGTCCAAAATATTGATTCACCAAATCAACAAATTACATTCGTAGCAAAAGTTTATATACTATGTACAAAATTTTTTATGTTATATCTAGGAATAAGAGTGTTCAAAATTCGACCTAACCCGAAATCAGTCCAGACTCAAGGCATATGTTGCCGGGTTTATGTTTGTTATTTTTACTCATTGTTATTTTTGGGTTGGATTCTGTTTATGTTTTGGGTCACCCAATCTGAAGTTATTTTTTTATAATAAAAATATATAATTTAAAGTGAAGTTAGTAATGTAATATTATATTTTTATATTTTAATTAATATTTTTTATAGTATACTTTTTATATATTTTAAAATAATTTATTTTAGTATACATATGATATAATATTTGTTAAATTTAATTTTTAAAAATAAAATTTTATTATTTTAATAAATAAAATTTATAAATTTGCATATACTAATTTTATATTGGATAATTTTGATTTAATTTGATTAATTTCGACTTGCTTTTGAATTAGGTCAAAAATAGATCTGATGTTTTTTAGTGTTAAATCTGGATCTAATTAAATTTAACCTATAAACACTTCTAACTATATTGATAAACTTGTATTTTGTGTAAAATTTTTGTACTATGTACAAAAATTTATATACTACATCAATAAATTTTTATGTTTTTTAATAAAAAATAATGTGCTGAAAATGTACTAAAAAAAAAGCTATGTTCACATGTACACTTTTTTATTTTTCATATTGGAAAGAAGATGGAGTATCACATGAGTATGAGAGTACATGGTGTTTTACGCAAGTGTGATGGTTTGAAAATCGCTGGGTCCGATTTTATGACCTGTAAAGAAATCGCTTGGTCCGATTTCTTTGGACCCAAAAAAATTTGAATGTAAAGCATGAAATCGGTGGGTCCGATTTCCATGCACTGCCTTCCATAAACCACAAATCGGACGGTCCGATTTGTGTTCCCTTTCAACTGCAATAAATCGGACCGTCCGATTTCTTCCCTTCACCTGAACGCCGTCACAACGATGTAAAACTCCCCCAAATTCCATAACCCAGCATTACACCAAACTTAGTGTCATATCAAAAAAAATTAGCCTCACATGTATACGTTATTTTTGTTGGATTTTTGGCAATTTTATTGTACTTGATTAAAAAAGATTTGTATGTGTCGTTTATTTATTTATTTATTTTTCATTTTTGGAAAAAAGGCTATGACTTAGGGACTTGAGAGATTGGATTGTGTTTGGAAAATGGAAGGTCAATAAAATAGATAATGAAATGAGAAAAAGAAAATAAAAAACAAATAAATAAAAAAATGAGAGTATAAAAAAGGGAGCAAAATAGCACGTAATGTAGAGAAAGAGAATAGAGCAAGGAAAACGGTTTCCGTTGCGGTTGAAATGAAATCAATTAAAACTGAGGCGGAGGCAGCTGACGGAGGAGGAGGAAGCAAGCAGAATGTGAACAAAGCCGGTGGTGGATCATACGGTTATGGCGGTTACTTAGAGACAAGCAAAGCTGAGAGAGCCATGTGGCTTATGAAGTGCCCTCCTCTCGTTTCCCGTTGCCTCGGCGCCTCTCCCTCATCCGACCCCTCCCGCCCCGTCGCCAAGGTCATCGTTTCCATCGATCCCCTCAACAACTCCGACAACTCCTCCTCCGATGACTCTCCTCCCCAGGTACATTCCCATTCCCTCGCACATCACATTGCTCAATGCCTCAAATCCATCTTCATATCTTTCCACTAACAAACAACGTTAAACAAAAATCCTGTTCAGTTCTTTTCTTAAACCCTAGCGAATTATGATTAACACGGCTTCAGTAAAAAATAAAAATGTCATTTTTTTGGTTGATTCTAGATTCATTGTTTAGTGTAGACAGCTTTCGTTGCTTCATGTTGAGGAAATGCCATGCCATGCCATGGCCTGATTCCTTGATTTCTAAGCATTGCAATGCTGCTGTTATGGTTGGTAACAATTCAAGAACCAGCTCTCACATCTCAGCAACATAAATTGTTGATATCAATGAATTTTAAGTTGATAGCAATGCAATATTAATTTATTTTGTGATTATTCACCGGCTGGAGTTAATATCAGCCAGCTATCTCTGGATCTTGCAATTTATATAGTTATGGAGCAGTTGAGCAATTAAAAATCTGATTTGATCCTCTGGATGTTTCTTGAATCTAATTTACAAGACTAACCTTCTGCTTAATTGAGTAGATAAGTGGGGCCGTGAATGAAATTAACTTTTTACTTCATTGCTTTAACAAACATGATATGAAGGTCAAAATCAAATGTAACTAGCTTTGTATTTGAATTATATAACTTTGGTCAAAATCAAATTTAACTTCTTGAATTGCTTTAGAATTTGCTTTTTATTTCTATTTAAGAATGGGATATGTTGTGTATCATATGTGAGAAAATATTTTGATTGTTATTGTTAGTGACACTTCTCTATGTAATTTTTCTTTTTTCTCTTTAAATTGATTGTTTAGTTAAAATCCTCAGTTTACTATGGAGTTGGCTGCGACCGAAGCTGGGAATATACCCAGATGTTTTGCTATGGATATGTCTAAAGACTTCATTCCCATGTCTGTCTTCTCGGACACACCCCAAGGTAAATATTTGTCATTGTTTGACTTGATAGAACTTACATGTGATGGTAACTAAGCTGTTAGCTCATATCTTTCTGTGACATAATGTTGCTGGTTGTAGGAAAAATATGTGTGGAGGGAAAGATACTGAACAAATTTGACATGAGACCCCACAAGCAAAGCATGGAACTTTATGGGAAAATATGCCGTGAGAGGACACAGAAGTACATGGTCAAAACTAGACAGATACAGGTTTCTTGTGGCTCTCATTCTCATAATATTGATGTAGTGTTTTGAGCAACTTTCATTTGCCTCAGGTTTCTTAACTATTCTATTTTTCAGGTTATTGACAATGATAGTGGGGCTCATATGAGACCGATGCCTGGACTATTCACCTTTTCATCATCTTCTGGACCCATTGTAAGTTCCTCATGCAAAATCTAAATCCGTATTACCATGCAAAGTGAGAGGAATCCGGGGATGAGGAGTTGGAGTTGAGGAATTTATATAACTAGCCATATGCGGTTTGATATATTTCTTTTTGTTTGTCTCTGAAGTTTCTATATTGAATTAGGAAAAGAAGAAAGCTCCAGCTAAAGCAACAGAAACGAAGAGAACAAGAAGGGACCGTGGAGAGATGGAAGAAATTGTGTTTAAGCTGTTTGAACGGCAGCCAAATTGGAGTTTAAGAAATCTCATACAAGAAACCGACCAACCTGAAGTATGTGCTTTGACTAATATATTTCTCTTAATATCCAGCTTTAGTCTATTGGATGTTACTTTACGATAATCTTATGGAGCAATCGTCGGAAACATAGAGTCATAATATGAGGAATTTGTTGCTTCTAGTGGTTATGCATGTACACTAGATGCCCAATACGTATGCAATTGGACGACTTAAATGTGCCAGGTAGATTTCATTAGTTCAAAGAAATTGTATATATCATGCTGAGAAATTCTGAGAGATTAGTACTGTATCATTAATTGTTGAGATCTTATTCTGTGCTGTTGCCTATCTAGTGAGCAAAGACTCTGGTGTTGTTGCTGTTGTTATGTAATCTTACTCTGTTCAATTGGTAGATATCTCACGATTACACATGGATATGAAAAAAATTCACCATTATCTCTCCACCTGACATTTATTTATTTATTTTAAGCAAGATATATAGTTTCAGTAGTGTCTTATATAACTGATGTGTTGGATCTAACACACTTTTTTCTGCAGCAATTTCTGAAAGATATACTTAAAGATCTGTGTGTCTACAATAACAAAGGAACTAATCAAGGCACTTATGAACTGAAGCCAGAATACAGAAAAGCCGGGGATTAAGCAACCTTATGTCATGCTTATTATCAATTTGTTAAGTCTCTTTAACCAAATATAGGTTACTCATTCTCGTTTGTCCATTCATTTTGGAGTTGCAAAATGGAGCCAGTGTGCTTCTTGTTTGTGCAATTTCTTTAAACATGAATTGCCTTTCAGTGAACTATCATAAGGTTTGATATTTGAGTATATCCTTATAAATGTTTTCTTCCTCTTCTTTATGAATTATGTGCTACAATTTGCAATCTTAACTCTGGTCTAGAATATGCTATTCTCTGTGCACTAAAGCAACATTTACATTCTTTAGGTAGAAACACATGAAATTTACTGCATTATGTCCTGACCGTGAGACTTAGCATTGCAATCATTTCGGTAAGGACTGTACTTGCTTATACAAGTTTTGGGTTCTAATCTTAATTATGAAGCTGTGTTAAAACTTAAGAGACCATTTTCTTCCAAGCAACTCTACTTTCTCGGAGAACTGGATTGCGTGGTTGTTTTGATTAAAATATAGATGCAAATTTTCTTTTAAACATTATAAATTTTGACGAATCAGCGGGACGAAATATTTTCCAAAATCCATGCAACATGGTACACGATTGATTGATTTATTTTTCAAATAAATTATACCTAATATGCCAGGTTACCGAAAACAAAACAACGAAGGAGAGCAAAAACTTGGATGCATGCGAAAGTTACTATTGATACTGGTATAACAAATACAACAAATCTTTTTATTCTATATCTTGGTTAGGTACAAATGTGAGTCGGTTATATTTATCCGACAGAAGAAAGAAAAAACTTTAGATTCACAAATATCATTGTCCAACGGAAAATGAACATAAAAATGTTACTTGACCTAGACAAAAATTTTGTAACTATTACCCCTCCGAAAATGTCACTTGTAATAGTTTCATATTGACTGAACCGATCCCAATTTACAAAAGTTGAGGAATTATACATTTTCTGCAGCATCTCTCTTTTGTGACTCTCCAGCAATGCGCGCAGCAGCCAACCTCTCTTGCAGTGCTCGGGCTCCTCTTTCTCTGCAACAACAGGATCAGTTAGAAGGGAATGTTTAAGAAGAACTATTACTAAACAAGGTAAATATACGAATAATTTAGTTGAAGAAACCAATAAAACTGGCAAAAATGAAAAATAACTGATGAGGACCTCCTCCTGTTCATTGTTCATTTATTTTATTGTTTTCCAACATGTCTCACAGAAGCAATTTCTATTTGGCAACATCACTGATCTGATTATAACTAAATTGCAGTAGAGTGAAAATACCGTCTCCTAGTAGCTTCGAATGAGTCAGAACCTGGCAAAGACTCACTATCCTGGGTGTAA
Source organism: Arachis hypogaea (assembly GCF_003086295.3). Classification (NCBI taxonomy): domain Eukaryota; kingdom Viridiplantae; phylum Streptophyta; class Magnoliopsida; order Fabales; family Fabaceae; genus Arachis; species Arachis hypogaea. Next base: position 115,185,077 of record NC_092040.1, read on the forward strand.
GCTTGAGCATTGTTCAAAGCATCGGATCTTCCACAGAGCATTCGATGAAATATTGATGCAATAGGGTCTATGATTGGTCTACAAGGCAGCATCCAGAAAAAAAAAATTTATTGATATCTACAAAGATTTCAGGAGCCTATAATGAATCATTAATTTTTTGTTACAACCTATGATCATAGTTTACCTTAAAAATCCAGGGAAAAATGAGGAGAATGCAAAATCCTCACTTGGGTCACCTCTAATTTTTGTCTCTAGTTTGCTCTGCCAGTATCTAAGGTAAATCCAGCTTATATATGTGCCAGACACTATGGTTGGAAGATACTCGGCAGCCTCTTCTGTCCAGAAGGTGATGGCGATGGAAAGCAATAAAGTGATAGACGGCAACCACTGAAGAGACATGGAAGTGGCAACATAAACCTATCGTTGCGGGAAAGTAACAACTTCGAAGCAATAGCGGAATAGTATCAAACCTTCGCTTTTATCTTGATGAGAGGAAGCTCTTGATCTGGTATAATTTGCTTAACGCCAACCAAGAAACCAGATATAACTCCATGAAATCCTGATAGGGGAGTGTAACTAGAAAATTCCAAAAGAACATAAGTGGATCAAAACAACAAGTACATGGTGGAAATGGAAAGTAGAGTATATGTTAAGATTTGACAAATAATAGAAAACAAGTAATTCAAAATGATGAGGCAGGCAAAAAATAATTAGAAGTAAAAATGAGACAGGAAGTAGCATGAGCAACATGCAGAAAATATCATCTCAGATGATAATATTAATATGTGCTTACAGGTAACTCTCCTTTGTTGAAATGTAGTATAAGGCAATAGCGGTGACGAATACACACATCGAAGTTAGAAAGTTAACCACGAAGATGAACTTCAAGAATTCTCTGGAACCCCATATTGGTTCAAGTATCTTTCCAATAAACAGAAGACTTATTGTGCTGATCACCACCTATAAAATTGTGCAACCAATGTCAATTGCTGAGTTTTCTTCAAAACAACATAAGCAACTCTGGAATTATAATGTTCTATAGCACACAAACTTAAGCCTGAAAAACAGTAAGAGCATACCCCATATACAGATTGCTCGACATAACCAGCTGTAATGAGATTCCAGGCGAACGGAATCGTCCTGCAAAATGAATGCAACAGCAAAATAACTTCCCAGAGTTAAAAAATTTAAAATAAATAAACCGGATGCAGGCTATGAATAGCCCTTGTATGAAAGCTAGAAGCAAAGGCTCAGTTATGAAAAGAATTTACTGAATATTGCAAAGCAATGGTTTCACACTTGAGCAAGAACAGGCACAAGCACAGGACTCAAAAATGCTTAAGCTGTGAAACCTTACTAATCTAAGATTAGGTTTCCTTTCAATCTGAAACTAAGGGAGCTCAAGTCACCCGCATCGTCATGGTCATCATCATGATCAACCGACTTTTCCAACTTGAAGTCCCTAAATCAAGTCTACGATTACAATTGAACTTTACCTAAGCTCCTGAGTTTGATTACCTTGATAATCATGTCTTAAATTAACCGACTATTCCCTAAAATAAAACGATGAATTGGAGGAGCAATAGTAAAGAAAAAATGGAGGGAACCTGGCGGGAACGAGAGCGAGGTAGGTAAGAGAAGAAGGGAAGAGGTAAACGAGAATGTGAGCGGCAACAAGAACCACTCCAAGGCCCTTACACAGCTTCGTGAATCCACCTGACAACAACCCCGTTCCCTGTCATAACAAGAACAAAATCCGTCACAAAATTTGGAGATCTGGCAATACGATCATAGAGAGATAGAGAGAGAGATGCATACCGGTGAAGATGCTGAAGATGAAGATGCAGGGGCAAGTGGAATCGCTGGCGTGCTCATCGACTCCGATTTCGATTTCAATTTCGATTTCAAGATAGGTGATGAATCAAGTGAGGTATGCGTATGCTACGTGCAATTAGAATTCAGAGTTAGAGTGGCACTTCTAAACTAATTCAACTATTCAAGATTCAAGAAAGAAGAAATCATTTGCTTGTTCGGAAATTTTTTTTTGGGTCAGGACTCAGGCCCACATATGGGCCCAAACCACTTGGTATACTGCTTGTTCAGAAATTATTGGACACAAATAAAGCCCACCCAAGTGCAAGAATCCTTGGCCCAATATAAAGCCCATATGAGAGAGACCACCAAAAACATTAGGAAAACAAAAATATTATGTACAATTGTACATATTAAAAAAAAAATTTACCTACCAATTTAATTATTATACATTTGTATACAAATACATATAGTATTTCATAAATTTCCAACGTGTATTTATATTAATTTTATTTCTAGAGCTAGACACCAAAAAATTATATATATTTTAATGTATTGTTAGCTTTTAGTATACATATATTATATAATATGGTAATTGGGAAATAAAAAGCACACTGCATGATAATAAGAATTTACATGCATTATCGTTTCGGGTAGTAACTTTACTCCACATATATGAACTTTTCGCATTATAGTTTTTAGATAAATATGTTATGTTAAAAATATCATATCTTTTTTATTTTTGGTTTACCATCCCCCAACCCGATAGGTTAAGGACTAATCCGTTACAAATCTGAACTTCATTTCAAGGTATACCGCTGGCCAATAAATTGCTGCATGCATAAGTCGGAATTCGAACTCCGACACTTACTTAAAAATATCATATATGAAGTGATAATAACATAATAACTTGTTAAGTTAGCAAGCAGATGTTTTGTTTTTTCTTTTTTACAGAGAGCAATTAGTTCGGATTGCACAAAAAATGGATCGATGGAGTTTAGATTTTTGAGAATCTAGGAAGTGATTTGCACCACACAGAAAGAGAGAGATATCCACAAGGGACAAAGTGGATGGACAAATATCTACGTGGACCAATGACATGTCTGAAGTCACCATGATTATCCAATAGAAAGCAACTTTTGGATTCGCCTATATCCACACCAGTCTCCCTATATTCTTGAGGCTTCAACTTACTTACAAGCTGCCATTTCCTTGATTGACTATTTTTGAGTGAGAGAGAATGGCGTCTAACACATTGATGAGTTCTACTATATCAGCTTTCCCGTCTCTTCTTTCTTCCTCAAAGTCAAGATTTGCCACTTCAATTCCAATCTCATGCTTTGGAAGCAATGTGTCTTCTCGCTTCTCCATGACTGCTGACTGGATGCCAGGCCAGCCTAGACCCCCTTACCTTGACGGTTCAGCTCCAGGGTATATACACATTCATTGATTCAACAATTCAGGTTTCATGGTTCTAATTCCTGAGTTTGATGTGGTGTGTTTCAGTGACTTTGGATTTGACCCTCTTCGTCTTGGAGCAGTACCAGAGAATCTTGAGAGATTCAAGGAGTCTGAACTTATCCACTGCAGATGGGCTATGCTTGCTGTTGTAAGTCTCTCTTCGCTTAATCTTCCTTTTCCCTCTTTGTGATCTGTGTTATATAGAACAGTTAGGCTGTGTCTTGAGAAGAGTAGACACTCAAAACAAGGACATAAATATAAAAATAAAAAAAAATTAGGAAACAAATTATAACATAAGCCAATTCAAGCCAACTCTTTATATTTCTAGTTTTGAAATTCGAAAAATTAGGATAGTAAATTTTTTTTTTCTTTTTTAGAACAGATTTCCTGTTTTCTCAACTAATTGGTTTTAGTTGACTACACTCTTAGTTGGTTCTCTAGTAAAATAGTATAAAAATGAGTATTTTTTTATTTTGATTAGTAATAAACTAAAATAAATTATAAAAGAGAAAGTTTAGAGGTCAGTAGATTTTGTAGTTCTTAGCCATCAATTAGTCATTAATGATGTTTTTAATGGTGTAAAATTGCATCTAATGATATAAAATCATTTAATTTCTTTTTAATGGTTAAATGCTGGCCAAAATTTAACAAAAGTACTGTCTCCTAACACTCCTCGTTATAAAAATCTATTTACATATGTCATTTCTCTCTCCTCTTCTTTCTTGATATGATTTATCTATCATAATTTTGTGTCCTGTGTCTCAGTACATGTAAACAAACTTAGCCTACAAGAACTTAGAAATCAAGTAGGGAAAAAAAAAAACCTTGAATTTTGTTGTGTTTTGCAGCCAGGTATGTTGGTACCAGAGGCATTGGGCTTAGGAAATTGGGTGCAAGCTCAGGAATGGGCTGCGAAGCCCGGAGGCCAAGCAACCTACCTTGGAAACCCTGTTCCATGGGGCACCCTCCCCACCATTTTGGTGATTGAATTCCTTGCTATTGCTTTTGTGGAGCACCAAAGAAGCATGGAGAAAGACCCCGAGAAGAAGAAATACCCTGGTGGTGCCTTTGATCCTCTGGGATACTCTAAGGATCCTAAGAAGTTCCACGAATACAAAATCAAAGAAATCAAGAATGGTAACAACTTGATAACATTCTGTATTTTTTCTTTGCTTGATGAATTTTAAAACTGAGACAACTTTGTTTCGTGTTGGATGTTTTTAGGACGTCTTGCTTTGTTGGCTTTTGTGGGATTCTGTGTGCAACAATCAGCATACCCTGGCACTGGCCCATTGGAGAACTTGGCCACTCACTTGGCTGATCCATGGCACAACAACATTGGAAATGTCATCATTCCCTTTTGAATTCAGAGATTTCTCTGCTCTTTTGTGCTGTACTTGTAATTAGAATTTAATTTGATATGATATGATATGTTTCAGAAGTCACAACTCATACTTCGTGATGAAACTTTTAAGCTCAAGGAGAATGATAATCAAATAAAAAGAAGCAAGAGATGGTGATAATTGGCGTTAGAATCAAGTTAAAATGTGTGTATAACTGTATCCTTCCTTTTCTGTTGTAAAGTTTCTTCAATATTTTCACCAATCATCATCATCATCTAAACAGTGTACTTTCAAACAAAGCTATCATAACTCTTCTTTGTTTTTTGAATCTAATGGGAAACAGAATCTAAGGTTAACTATGATCAAAGATTGCACAAGCAATGAAGAAATGAGATGTCAGATGTATGATCCATTCAAACTAACTAATAGCAAATTTCTTTAACTAACTCGAACCCACAACCTCTTAATTGAGTATGAGGAGACTATGTTATTTGAGTTATAATTTATTAGCTAATAATAATATGAGTACAAAGTCATGTATAACAGCTGAAAAATAGAAATTAAAATGTAAAATAATTTAAAAAGAATGTAATCGTATTAATCTTTATTCGACACGGGTTGAATATATCATCTTAAAATAATTCAAAATATATAAAAAAAATTAGCGGCTAAATTATCTATTATGTAATTGTGTATATATATACATTTATTTTCACACAATTTTTTATATTTCGTATTCCACGATATATTTAAGCAAGTGGTGATGTATTTTCACATTTTCAGTTTAAACTAACCAAAGCCAAAGAGAGAAAAGGAAATGAGTATTTTGGTTTTGCCAAGTGTAACCACAAACCTATATAACTCATCAAATTCATACACACATTCTAAGGCCAAAACCAACAACGACCAAAACATTCGTAGAGACACAGACATCATCTCACTCTTGCAACAGAACCGTAAAAACCTCAAACATGTCGAATCCATACACGGCAGAGCCATAAAGAAAGGAACAGAACAAGACCCTTTTGTTGTCTTCGAGCTTCTTCGGCTCTACTGCAAGCTCGACTCCATTGACCATGCCACCAAGCTCTTTCACAGCACTCACAATCCAAATGTGTACCTTTACACTTCCCTCATTGATGGGTTTGTGTCCTTTGGATCTTACTCTGCTGCCATTGGCTTGTATGGCCAAATGGGACACAACAATGTTTTGCCTGATAGCTATGTTGTTACTTCGGTGTTGAAAGCCTGCGTGCTTCAACGTGCTCTGAGATGTGGCAGGGAGGTCCATGGCCAGGTTTTGAAATCTGGATTGGGTTTGGATAGGTCCGTAGCATTGAAGCTTATTGAGTTATATGGGAAATGTGACGAGGTGGAAGATGCTCGGAAGGTGTTTGATAAAATACCTGAAAGAGATGTTGTTGCGCGTACTGTCATGATGGCTTCATATTTCGATCATGGCATGGTTGAGGAGGCGATTGAGGTGTTCAATGGACTCAAGACTCAGGATACTGTTTGTTGGACTGCTATGATAGATGGGTTGGTGAGGAATGGGGAATTGAATAGGGGTTTGGAGATGTTTAGAGAAATGCAAGTGAAGGGGGTGGAGCCTAATGAAGTTACCTTTGTTTGTGTCTTGTCTGCGTGTTCGCAGTTGGGAGCCTTGGAGCTCAGCCGTTGGATTCACATGTACATGCACAAGTGCAATGTCAAGTTTAATCAGATTGTTGTTGGAGCACTGATCAACATGTACTCAAGGTGTGGTGATATTGATGAGGCACAATTATTGTTTGATGACATGAAAGTGAAAGATGTTTCAAGTTACAATTCCATGATCTGTGGATTGGCTTTGCATGGGATGAGCACTGAAGCGATCGAGTTGTTTAGGGAAATGCTTAAGCAGGGGATTAGTCCCAACAGTATTACCTTTGTTGGCGTCTTGAATGCTTGCAGCCATGGTGGGTTGGTTGAGTTAGGATTTGAGATATTTCAATCAATGGAAACACTTCATGGGATCAAACCACACATAGAACATCATGGATGCATGGTTGACATTCTTGGTAGGGTAGGTAGGCTTGAAGAGGCCTACAACTTCATTGAGAGAATGGGAGCACAACATGTTGATGATAAGATGCTCTGTGCTTTATTAAGCTCTTGTAAAATCCATAGAAACAGTGAGGTAGGAGAACAGGTTGCAAAACGTTTGAGTGAATGTTCTAAGATGGACTCTGGATCCTACATCATGCTGTCAAATTTCTATGCTTCATTGGGAAGATGGAACTTTGCTGCAGAATTTCGAGAAAAGATGGAAAAGGGAGGAATCTTGAAGGAACCAGGTTGTAGTTCCATTGAAGTTAATAATGTAATACATGAATTCCTCTCAGGGGATCTTAAACACCATGAGAGGAGAAGTATCTACCAAAAATTAGAGGAATTAAACTATTTGACAAAGTTGGAGGGCTATTCACCAGCAACAGAGGTGGCTTTACATGATATTGATGATAAGCAGAAGGAATTGGCTCTTGCAGTACATAGTGAGAGGCTTGCAATAAGCTATGGATTGATCTCAACTGAACCTCACACAACGTTGAGAGTTGTGAAAAATTTAAGGATCTGTGATGATTGCCATGCCATGATCAAGCTCATAGCGAAAATTACTAGCCGGAAAATCGTGGTTAGAGATCGCAATAGATTCCACCATTTTGAAAATGGACATTGTTCTTGTAAGGATTATTGGTGAGGGATGTTGATGTTATACATAGCACTTGCTAAACACCAGAACATGTCTTCCAATTATGGTGAAAGAGAATTGAAGTTAGAGTCAAACCAAGAAAGAAGGTAAGGATATGTTAATAGAATCAACCGAGAAATCTTGGGAGGACGAGATAGGATTCCTTTTCTTCGTTCAATTTCAATAATTTTAAGTATAAACTTGTGCCTTGTTTTGTTTGGCTCGGTTTATTGGTTTGTGTTTGCATGCATGCATGCCAGAACTTTAATGTAATTAATAAGATGGTGAAATTTATACACGTAAAAAATTGTGAAAGTGAGTAATCACACAATTATTGTCTGTGAACAATGTACGAACCCAAATAATTTTAACTTTTTTTGTTGTAGTGATGTAATAGCTTATAGCTATCTACCTCAATCACAATTTTGTCTTGCTTTCTGTTATCTTCACACATGAACATAGAGTAAGAGCATATTAGGACTCTAACTCTATTATGTTATTTTCTTGGCCCACTTAACACATGGGATGTTAAATTGAGTGATTGTTCTATAATTGCATCCACACTAATAAAATAATAATAATAATCTCACCTCATATAATTAATAATCTATTATTATTATTATTATTATTATTATTATTATTATTATTATTATTATTATTATGTTTTTCTTTTTTTTTCTCCTTTTTTACTCAAATGATCTTATTCTTAGGCTCTTTGATTTTTTTTATTAAACTTGATAATTTTATTTTATCTTATTTTCTTATGAATTTCGAGTGCAAATTAAAGCGCTCACCGAATAAAATAGAATAAAATAAATGCTTCTAAGTTTTAATTAGAGTATGCATTAAATTTGAAGCTTCATGACAATCAAAACCAAAGAATATAGGTTAATTCATACTTTTTTTAAGTTAAAAAAATCATAGAATCTCCAATTCAAATAGAAAATACTCATGAGGATGAAAGAAACACTCAAATTAAAACCATCACAATTATACACAATTCAATCCTATCACATAAATTTATTTAGCTTATCAACTCTCATTTTTTAATTTTTATGATTATACAACAAATAACCATTCTCTTTATTATTAAACAACTGTGTATTTTTATTTTAATTTTTACTTATTATTACTCTAGTTCAACACTAATTTTCACGTTTGATTTAGTAATAAAAGAGTCATTAGTTGTTCGATAAGAAAACACAAATTTTCTCTTTAGCTATATATTCAATAATTAATTATTTTATGGTTAATATTACTAATAAAATTAAATGTAATAATAATAATGAATAATACCGAAGGAAGTATTAGTAAACATAAATATTATAGTATATTTTTTAGAATATTATTATTATTATTATTAGGTTTAATTACTTTGTTAGTCTCTATAATTTTACAAAATTTTTAGTTAGGTCTCTATATTTTTTTTTAAATTAAGTTCTTGCATTAATTTTTTTAATTGAGTTCTTACACTTTTTTTTCTTTTATTTGAATCTTTGCACTCAATTTTTATTTTAGTTGGTTTCTATACAATTAAATTGATTACTATCAAAAAAGATCTAATTAAAAAAAAAATTAATACAAAAATTTAATTAAAAAAACTATAAAAATCTAATTAAAAATTTTATAAAATTATAGAGAACAATAGAATAATTAAACCTTATTATTACTACTTTGTTTTTTCTTTTTTGGAATGATAGAAGAGATTTCATGAGCTTGCTAGCCTAGGTAGGGATAATAATGGAGCATATGAAAAAACAGAATAATTTGTACAGCTGTAACATTCACACAGAGAGAATAAAGTTGTTATAAACAAATGAAACAAATGTTACTTACATTATTACATGTAAACATTCGTATGTATCTATATTTACAGTTGACAAATTAAAGAAACCTGCCATACAGCATTGCATCCACCACATACGTTATTAGGGTTTTTTAGGCAGAAGGAAAAAACAATAATAATAATAATATATTAATAAAAAAACAAATAGAAGAAGGAAAAGAAAAAAAAAGCTGAGCTGGCTAATACTACTAATAATAAAATTTAGCCAACATGTAATACATAATAAATTTATGATTAGCAAAATATTTTTTAATTTATAATTTTAATATGTTTTTTTAGGTATAAAATAAACGAAAATATTTGATAACCAAAAAAAATCAGTCAAAAACAGTCATAACTTGTCTTATTTAATATTTATTAATTGTTGTGATAATTAATAAATACTAAATAAAATAAGTTCTGGCTGTTTTTTTATGTACTTAGCATTATTTTTAATTTATTTATATATAAATATATGTGTAATTTAATTTATTTTTAATATATATTTATATTTTAATATATATTTTAGACTAATAAATAATTTTAGTGACTAATTTTAATATCCAGACACCATAACCCTAATGATGCGGAATATATGTAATATGCAATTGAAAGCAAACAGGCTTTCGTTTCCTTGCTTTCTCCTCAAAAGGGGAGCAAAATTAAAGTATTCAGAGAGAGGGAACATGGTGATTGGTGATAATGCCAACACCCAATATCTGTGCTTTCTTTTTTCTAATGGAAAAAATATTATACATATATGATGGAAATACATATATAATTGGTGTTTGATTGTTAAAAAAACACACACACATATTATATGAATAAATGATGTGTTTGATGATACCAATGGGGAAAGAGAGAGAGAGAGAGAGAGGTACAAGCAGAAGAACACAAGACTGCAGGAACTGAAGCATGCAGGCACAGGCATTAGGCATTAGGCAAATAATAATGGGGGCCAATGCCAATGAAATCTGACACCATGATTCCCACACTTGTTCCTTCCAACACTCTACACGATAAAGCTTCCATCCCCCAACTCTTTTTTTTTTCATTTTTATTCCCTCTTTTCTCTCAATCCCTTTCTTAATCATTTACCATATTCTAGCTATGCACAATAATTCCCTATCATAACCCTACCTACTTAATTATATTATTCCTCTCTTCTCTTCTCTTCACGCTTCAACATCCCATACCCAGCAGTCTTCACCTTCTTTTTGACTATTTTTTTATGTCCTTTCTCTTGTTTAAGCATAATGTATTAATTAATGTTAATCTATGATACACAAACACTGACACAGACATGATATACGATACGACATAATATAGAATATATTGACATATAAATTTTAAAATCTTATAAGACATAAAGACGCACATATATATAAAATATAATATTTTTTAAAAAATAATAATAATACGTTGATATTTTATTAGTATTAAAATATAAATTAATTTTTTAATTATTTTTAATATTTTATTTTAATAAATAATAATATATATTATTTCTATAATTATTTTGAGAATACATGTTAAGAATAAAGTTGGATATACAGACACAGCAATTCAACAAAGTATTCGTACTTCATAGGTATTAATTAATTAATTAATGACATATGCTTAGTTTCAAGCTTCTAAACATTATAGTGTAACCAACTCGTCTGTTTAAGTAAATGTCAAAAGTTCAAATTTCATTTTATGTATATAATAATTCATTGACCAACGATAAATTTTTAAATAGAGTTCAGATTCGCGACGGATTAATTTTTAATTTGTCGGATGAAAAAATACCGTAAAAAAAAAAAAAAACATTAGTGTCTTTTGACCAATGCTATTAGGTGCTCTTATACATATCCTTTGCTTGAATTAGCTTTCCTGCTAGGCTGCTAGGGTTTTATTACTTACCCAAAATTTATTGAATAATTCAAGTTAAATAAAATAAATTATATCTATTTAAATTTCTTAATCTGTACTATAAAGATATTTGTGAGAAATTTCTGGTACCATTCAACGTATTTTTTACTAACCAAATTAAATTTGAGTTGAAGAAGAGGCTACTACTTTAATCAATGTTAAAACAAGTTTTTGGACTTATCAAGCATTTATACAAAACACATATTTATAGGTAAATATAACAGGGAAAACAAGCTAATATTCAATATTTCAAATACAAGATTGATTGGTAAAATTAATTCATATTCTTTCACTTGTATGTGAATGAATATGATAATCTCTTTTGAAGTTTAATTAGATAACACTACATTTGAAATTATTACATTTTAAAATTATAATACCGATTGTATTTCTGATACAAAGTATGACTATTTTCTATGTTATAATAAATTAAACGATATCCACTTAATATCACCAAACTTTTTGAGATATCAATATATAATAATTTATCCAAATTAAAGTTATATGTTTTTCCTTTAAATTAGAGTAAACTACTATTTATTTGAATACTACAACTGTAACTATTATATAAAAGATATGTTATATTCATAAAATATATATATTAGTTGGACAAAACTACTTAACCGAACTATTTATTTAAGACATGTTGTCAAATTATACTAACTCAAACTTTTAAGAATATAGAATTAATGAGTAACTTATTATTTTTGTCCCAATATTTAGAATAAATTATATTTGTGTTTTAAACATTTAAATCGTCTTATTTATATTCCTAACGTTTATAAAAATAATTTAATATTATCCTACCGTTAATTATACTAACAAATCAGATTGTATTTTTCAATTATTCTCATTTGAATATATTCATTCTCATTTATATCTCATTTGAATGTGTTTGATTTTAATATTATACCCACTATTTGTATTTAGGTTCAATTATATTCCTAAAAAGGTAAATTATTTAAATATTGTAAAGATTAGTTTTAATTTTTAATGAGATATTTTTTAGAATAAATCATCGGTTCTGTCCCATACATTTATATTTTTAGTTCAAAAAGATTTTTAAAACTCAAACTAAAATTCATAATGTGTAATTGATGGCAGAATAACATTAATTTACTTTTACAAATATCAAGAATACAAATAGAACGATTTAAACGTTATAAATATAATAAAACTTATCTAAACATTGGAGACAAAAACAATAATTTACTCTTTTTGCATCATTAAATTGTTAGTGTTATATATATTGCTTCTCTTACACATACATGATACACCCATGCATAATCAGGAAAGTGTTGCAAAACTTCAATGACTTTATATCCTAGAAACAAAGTATAAGGACCAAATTAGTAATAGTTGATAATTGATTTTGTGATAAAATTTCCTAATTTATTCATCAGCAATGTCATAATAAATTTATTGTCAAAGGGTGAATTTTTTTTCATTATATATTCTTTAAGTAGGAAAAAAAACATATGAAAAAATATATTGATTGGCTTGATTAGAGCCCAACTAACTTTTTTTTTTTGGTGAATATATATAAGATGAATCTATTAAATCATAAAGCAGTTAAAGTAATTAATATGATTTATAAATAGCATTTGTCATGCTCTTTCTATGATAAATCAAATAGATAATAAATAAAAAATATCCAATTAAACCATGCTTATTTAGTTTAGGAGCTTTTAAAAGGATATAATTTTGATCTTATTAGAGCATATGGATTAAACCTGCAAGCTAATATATTTATATATATATTGACACTTATTTATTCACTAATAATTATAATTTAAAATACAATAATATGATATTACAAGAGCAGTAGTTGGGTAAACATAAAAAATAAAATAAAATAAAATAAAATAAAGTATACGGAAACATATGATGCCCAACAAGAAAAAGAAAGCACATTATGGTAATATTTATTTGCTTTATCTTGCTTTAGCTTTATTTTTATTTAAAGAAAGTTAAGTGATAGGAATCCATTATCCATGTCCTCCAAGCACTCTAAGACAAATTGAGTTCAGAGATGAGAAAGCAATGTTAGCTTTACGACCTAGAAAAGGAGATTTCAAACACCACAAAAGTTTAGCTTAGGAAATTGAGTGGTTAGTATGTAGCCTTACACACACCACTATTCTCTCTCTCTCTCTCTCTTCTCCATTACTTTCTTCCTTCCTTCCTTCCTTGACTACTTACTATTACTAAATGGGGTCTCTCATTCTCTCTATATTTAGACCTTGGCTTCAATTCAGGGCGTCCACAACCCCACATCTTCCTCCGATCCTTTCCCTTTCAAAATCCACTCCATTAATTATTATGCAAAATTAATGGACTTTCTTTAATTCATTTTATTCTATAGTTTTCTTTCTAGGACTCTATATTCTTTTCATTATTATGACCTACATATATACATATATACACCTACCTACTCCTCAATTAACTAGTTTAATTTTCCCCATCTACTTTTACAGATCTTGATACTAAGCTTCATTAATTCCTCCATCCACTCTTACTCTCACTCCTTCTCTTCCGATCCTCACTCAAGAAGGAAATGAGAAATGATCTACGGTTTGATCATGATCATTATCATGAAATTATGCACATACACATACATATATATATGTCATGACATTGCATTTATATATCGATTCGCATACTTCATAACTCATCTATCAATGTCATTGCATATATACATGCACATTCTGTAGGTTTAATTTGTTACTTGCGTGCTAGCATCCTTACTAGCAATTTAGTCCTTTAAACTCCATGATTACACATCCATATACACATTGCATGCTTTCATATTCATGCCTCTGTAGGTTTATTGTTTGATTTTTTTTTCTTGATCTAGATCACATCACATTTAATTAGTTGGATGAATTTGTGTATGTGCCTGGCTCCCTGTATGCCATTTTTAGAGCCTATTGAAATTTTGATAATCTCTGTAAATGGCGTATGAGGAGCCAAGCACGCATATGTTTCATATACATCTATGAAAAATGCTTGGTTAGGTTTATTAGAATTTAATTTGATATATATATAATGTCTAATAATTAATATGATTCTCTAATTTCTTATAAGTTGGTTATCATATGTTATATATACATAAAATACATGTAAATTATTTCACATAGCACGGCATTGTCATTTTCAAAGTCCAGGCTGTGTTAACTCTGGAATCAACAAGGTATATGTGCTTATCCTTATTTCGTTTTATTGTTTTTGCATAATAATGCTGACCTAGGAAACAATATATCATTTGTATAACAACATTACTAGGTAAATATTCCCTCATTTTTATTGTTGGGGCTCATATGTATTAGTCTTTGTTTTATTTTTCATCTTGCCGACTCTTATATATACTATTTCACTGTGCATTAGAAGAGAAAAAAAATCTTATAATAGATAAGAAACTGTAAAAGAGTATAAGTTCCAACGAAGTAGTATTGTTTGTGAAAATGATCATGATAGTAATAATAAAAAGAGAAAATATAGAATACTAATTTTTAGTTAATTAATATTAGTTAATTTTAGGATTTAGATTTATAATTTAAGATTTAAAATCTAAAATTTAAAATAAAAAAATAATTTTAAAAATTTAATTGATATTAATAAAAAATTAATTATCTAATGTTATTCTTGTAAAAACTAATTACCTCTTCTTTTTTAATCCTGTAGTCATGTCATGCTTGTCAACAATAGCATAAAAAGAAGCAATAATGTCATCATATGATACATTGTATTTAGTACGCATTACATATTTAAAGATAAAACCCACAATTTTGTATGATGAGAAGTTAATTAGTCACATGGTAAATGCCAGTTTTGACTTCATTCAAATTACTACTTCTTCTAATAGGAATAATTTAAACAAGTTGGCAATTGAAGGCATATTTTATTTCTCAGTGATATAAACATAACATTTCCATAAGTTTATATGTTATACATATACATATTGTTCATTAATATGCATGATTCCTTAATAATTTTAGTTAGCATGTTTATTGAGAGAATTACATTGAAATATATGAAAATAAACGATAGACTCAACCTACCAAGAATATTTATCTTCCTTACCTTAATATTAACATTATTGAACATGGTTTATAGCCTTAGGAGTTATTTTTGATAGTCTTAAAAATATGGGTATGGAAGCTATTATTCTATTAGAAATTATTGTCCAGGTCTAATCGAAATCATCTTTGAACAATATAAACTAAAGCAGATCATGCTTTCTAGATTCATCTCAATGTTATGTATATATAAAAGGGCGAAAAAGAGTCAAAATAAACTTATGATTTTTGACTAAAATTTTTGGGAGACATACTTAAATTTTATAATTAGATTAAGTGGTTAATTAACTAAGTTGCAAATGGAATAAAAATATATATAAGCCAAAGTAGTAAACTAGACTTAACTCAACTCACTCCTACTCTTAATCCTTTTATATTAATTCTTCACGCTATGATATTTTGCATGCTGGAGTCCCTTCATACCCTGTTCATTCATTCTTTGTCATGCAAAAATGTTAGCATTAAAATTATGTTTCCGGCATATAACCTAATTCACTTTCCATGGCAACTTTTATGGAGTATATGGAAACATATCATATGAGATCAACATATGATATAAAATAGAACCGATTATAATAAAAATCTAGTTAGGAATTGGACCATTTTTTTATACAATATTTGAGGCAACAACATAACCAAGTAATTTTGGCATGTAGGGATGTATCTTTAATTCTTTATTTACGTTGAATTATTAAATAATAAATATCCATAATTAAAAAGATAAAAACATTTTCAATAACGGTATTTGTATATCAAACATTTCAGACACTGATCATATAAATTTGTTATTAATTAATTTTGAATTTAAATTATCTTTTAATTAAGAATAAAGAGAATGGATAGTAGACGACAATGGATTGTAGCGATGGTGAATGGATTATATATATATAAAGCTTATCCGTAAGCGAAACTACAATATTATTTAGGTAATTAATACCTAAACGAATTCATTTTTCGAACTTATTATCATTGTTGTTATATGTCACTATTTTGTTATAATTTTAATTTGTTTGATTTAATTAGGTCAACATGTTGAGTATTTTAGATTGTCAGGGGCCTATGAACATCCTAATCTTATTAAGAACGATAATAGGTGGATAGATAGATGACTCACTCATGGGGCCATAGATAGAAAAGATGCCTAAATGTCAAAGGGATATTTATATATAATCCAATCATGCATTTTGTTTAAGAAAGGATAATTTAGTTCCATATATATAAAGTTTGGCCATATATACATCCATTGATGAAGATCAAAACAGTGACTTGTATCTAAAGGATGAGGAATGTGGTGTTTGTGCCTTTGTTGGCAATAACAAACAAAGCTACTTAATAATAATACAAACTAAAGATCTATAGTGGCTTGTGAGACATATATCTACCAATAAGATTGCATGGCCCTAATAAACAAGACAAGATTAGAGGATCACATCCCACTAATATCTTTAAAACTAATAATCAAGAAAAAAAAAATTAGGGAAAAAGAATAGTCGTATCAATAGAAAAATTTTCTTGTTAATTTACTTTGGTTAATTAAGATATTCAGAGAAGAATAACTGAAATTAATTTTCTTGAGCTGTATTGGAACAATATAATTAATGTGCGTGTGAAACATATGCATGGGAGTTGAAGAGGTTTCCTCGCCCTCACGCACAAAGCAGAGGGAGATTCATCCATTAAGGAGTTTAGGTCCTACATGAAAATGTAATCATAGATGTTTGACAAATAGCATGCATGTGAGGTGGCAAGAGCTGGTGTCGCCACTGCCATGCATCCTAACCACGTTACTTATTATTAGTGATAAAGAATTGAAGGAGCTTATCACACAAGTAATTAAGATAGATGTAAGGTTGTGAAGAAAGTACAACACATAAACATAGTACCTTTAACCTTTTTCCGTTTATATTTTGAGAGGCACTTCAATATATCTTGCTTATCGGTTTTATTGCATGGAGAAAAATTGTAATTTTTTTTTTATAGTAGATTATTAACAACAAATGATTGAACATGTGAAAGTGTTGAAGTGAAAACGCATATATATACTAGTCAACAAGACAACGATTTGATTCTTAGCTTGCTACCTTACATTTCGGCTACTAGGGTGTTTCATTAGCCAGTCACTAGATTATTAGGTGATTAGCACACAAATTAAGGGTACATGATGCATAAAGAACTGTTTTTCCTCTCTCTACTTTTAAAGACTTACTGAGTATCATATAATATAATTTGGATAGTATATGTGATATGAAATGTTTAAATCCCATTGTAAAACAATTGTACCAAAAGTCCAAAATAATGGCAGCTTTATAAGAAGCTGAAGAGCAATTTTAATACAATTCAAAAGATATATTACAAGAGTATGTTTGATTTTTTTGTTTTTTTTTTTTTGGGGGGGGGGGGGTGTTTGTAAAACTGGTGAACATTCATAAATGAATTTCAAGGCATGATAATTTTCACCTATTTGTTTCCTTCAATTAAATATGCCCTAAAGTGGAATGGACCTCTATTCTGATTTTTGAAAATGACAAATAAAAAAAGAAGTATAAACAACGTATTCATGTTTGATCCTAAAAATGCTTCAACATATGAATATACTATACACTTCTGACTTAGAAATGTGATGTGGGCACCTCAACTATATGTACCTTGATGAGCAAAGTATTCACAGACATTTTCCACTCTTTTAGCACTCAACTCCCTAACTTGTATTTTCTTCTACTTTTACCCTTACTCCTGCTTTCTAGTTTTTGCTTCCTATGTTTTCCCCTGCAAAACAGGTAGAACTTGATATCAAAACATTTTGCATGTGAAATAAATAACAAGGACTTTGAAGAACAATGAAGATATTTATTAAAAGAACAAAACAATGCTTTTTACTGTGTGGGATCGACACAATTTGTGGCTTATAATTTGTTCGGCTTCACAAATAAGGACAACGGGACAACAAAGAGAGACCAGAGCAAAACTATTCACGACCTTAAAGGAACGAAAGAAAAATTTTGGAATTTGAGAAAGTGTGGAGCTTTCTGTTCTTTAGTCAAATGAGCAGTGACTCACCTTATTTTTTCTGGGCCAAATAAAGTAAATAAGAAAATTTTGTTTGGTCTATTCATTTTAACATGCCCAAGTGAATATCCACTGACTAAATTCAACTCAGAATTCTATATCTTGCAAATCGCTTTGTGAAAATCAGCACAAGTTTTTATTCAGCAAAGACTGATATATGATACAACAAAAAAATTACTCCTGAAGAGATGCTGTTAAATTATGAACATTTAATTCTGTGAACTACCACTGCACGTGGCTTGAATAATAGCAGACAGATTACCAATTGAAATGGTCATTGTAATGTTCAAAAGGGTCCAATATTTTGTCAGGTTTGGCTGTAAGTGATACTGATATGCAGCTCATCATATACCCAAAGGAGGAAACAAGACAGGCCACAAAATAATTCAATTGGAATAGGACCTAAACTTGGTGTCTTGATGAATATAAAAAAATTCAATCCAACGATCTAAATGGGCAGATGAATTTAATGTCTTACCATGGTGGCAAAAAAGAATGAACTGCTTATCACTCATCAACCCTACCATAATTTTTTAACTTGTATCAATGCATTATTACATCAGAAGAACCTTTTCAGGACCACGGATGTACCCCACCACTGTCATCTCATTGTTAACTTTTTATCACTAGCCTCTTCAATTTTGACATGAATTACCCCATGCCCAAGACTACAATGTTGTTCCATAGCATCAACTTAAACAGCAAGGCTCTAATACTTTATCTATATTACATATTTACATAGTTCAAGATTTTGATTATCAAACAACAGTTTACTGATTTAGAATAGCCTTATCAACAAGGAAAAGAAATGTTACCTTTTTCTTCACCTTGGTACTGAACATAGTTTTAAACTCTAGGCATTCTTTGGGTTAATTTGCTTGAGTGCAACAGTGGGAGCTATTCTGCTGCTTCTCCTCTGATGTTCCAGAACAAGTTCTCCGGCAAACCAGTCAAGTTTCTCGGAATTACTCTGCTCTGATATTCTCTTTCCTCCAAGGAGCACTGACTCTACATTCTTTTGCTTCAACATCTCCTCAGCCATCTCAGTTAATATTTTTACATTAGCGGAACTTGTATCAATATCCAAGTTGGGTACACTTAGTCCAATACTTGATCCATTTGCCTGTTCATAAGAACTGTTTAGAACAATTTTTTAATTTAACATGTAACAGTAAATATTCTTAAAGGAGAGATGGTGTCATTAAAGTGGTGTTCATTTTAATAAGGGTCTAGAACTTAGAAGTTGTTTGCTATATGCACAATGAGCTCTATAAAGAGCAAAAGGGAAAAAACAATTGAAGGATTAGATGCACACACATAATTAAACAGAAATAAAAGCCAAAATTTCAAGTGATGATAGCTGCTTAGAACCAACTTGAATAGGATTTTTCAGTCAAGGCCTTCTTAAAGGACTCTCCTTGAAGCATTTAATGCTTTTGCTATAAAACATACCACCCTTTGGTCCTACAACTTCAAATGTGCATTCATGATTCATCCCAATTCATCAGAGGGACTAGGCACATTTCATTGCATGAAGACCAAGCTTTCCCTATTATTGATACATTCTTATAGGACAAAATGTATTGGAGATTACCGGCAATAGATATCCCCTTTACTCACAAGAAGTACAAATCCAGCTATCCAAACCTGATCCTATCAACTTGCAACATACAGACAAGGCAAAAATCATTTACCGAGACCCCATTCTCCTGCCATTCATCTGGTGTGAAATTGACTCAATTTAATGCCCTTTTTAACGTTTACGAAATTAACACGAGTTAGGTAACTCAAAAATGAACCAGTTAGTCCTAAACTTAAGGGCAAATAGCAGTTTTGCTGTTGACATTCTGAACAAAGAAACAAAATCCAACAATTCTCCACCACAGCACCACACAAGAAGACAACCGACCTTTCAACGGGAAACACAGAAAACATCTCATTTCCTGAGCCAACCAAAAACAACATGCCACCGTTCCTCCCAAAAATCATGTGCACCACCAACACTCATTATGTTAACCCCAAGAGAGGGGGGTAAAATTATAAAAAACTAAATAAACAGATAAACTCTTCTCATTTCAACCATAGTATATTCTCATGATTATGAAATGAACAAAATTGATTCAACCGTGCATCACTATACCATAAACATCCCTAACATAATAATCACCTTGTTTGCACAGAATTAAGTCATTTCAAGCAAAACAAACATGTCAAATTGTAATGTAGCAAAGACTTGAGGCTTGGTTAAAAATTAAAATGGTAGTCTAAACTCTAAAGTGAATAATAATTCGAAATAACAAGAAATTGCATGCCAGTGTAAAACAGTTTTACTACCTGTATTCGAACATAGTTGGAGGTGCAGCCAGCATTAGCGAAAGCCATGCCGACAGCCTGGTCAACGAGGTCAGCGGAGCCATCACCGGCGATTCGAGCCATGGGCCGAGCCCAGTCCTTGGGCTTCCAACGCTTGACCTGGTCGTAGCCATATTCCATCAGCTCCAAAACCTGACCCGTTCCGAGAGACAGCACCAATATGTCCTCCACACCTCTAACCATTGGGAACTCCTGCTTGTTATGGATCACGTGCGTAATTGCGGCCCCGGTGGGGTTCCCCGTCGCCAAACTGCCGTCCACCGCAAGGCACCCGGTCCGACCGTCCAACGACCTCATTTTAACCGGATCGAACCGCCCTGGTTCAGCTGATGTGGCCATGCAAACCTCCCAGAGCCGAAAGTCGAAGCTGTCGCTCTCAAGCGCGTCAGCGCGTGAGAACAAGAACGCCGCCGTACTGGACAAATCGTAGCACGGTATGAGAACCGGTTTAAGCGTGTCCTTCAGCGTCAGGCTTCGACCGTTCGAAACAAACGCTTCCTTTAGAGTTTTTTCCAATCCGGCAGTGGCAGGTCGGGTCGAACCGGAAGTGAAACTCCGCCGGAAAAATCTACGGGCGCCGGAAGAGCTCGGACGATAGAACCTTCTCCCTCGCTCCGCCAGAAGTTTCCACGTGTCGTCAGCGTGGAAAATCGGACGCTGATGATCCCCTGTAGCGGAGAGCATCGCGGCGAATATGCCTCCGACGCCGGAGCCAGCTACGACGTCGAAATAATCGGCGATTCTGGCGTCAACGTTGCCGGATTTCTTCTTGAGCGCGTTCTCTAGATAAGCCAGAGCTTTGCCGGCGAGGATTCCACGCATGGCTCCGCCACCGTCGATGGCGAGGATGCATACTTTGCCACGCTGACTCCGAAGCAGACGTTCAGGGTCGGAATTTGTTGGACTAGCGAGTTGTTTCGGTAAACAGAGCTTAGGTTCGTTGTAACCGAAAAGGAACTTTGTCTCGAGAATCGAGAAGATTTCATAGCTGAGTTTATCAGTGTCAATGCTCGGCTCTTCCATATCCGCAAGATTATTAGAATCCATTTCTTGACAGAATCAACGAAATAATTTTAATTTGTTTTTTCTTGAGCTGAACCTTCAAGCTACGGTTACCTTGTGTGTTGCATGGGATTGGATTTCAATCTAACAAAAAAACGAAGAGAAAGAAAAATAGAATTGTGGTTGAGAATGTCAACAAGTTTGAAAGTGATGAATGTTGAACTAAGCAGAAATGCAAACATACATACCTTTCTTTACGAGTGCTTTGCTTCCACGTGGCAGTTTCTTGTTTTCCCAAACACCCGCTTTGACGCCTCGCTCAGTTTCGGCGTTTTTGTTTGTTCAAACTTTCAAACTTAAAACTCCAAGTGTTGTGTTATGTCATAATCCACGTTTTTAATATTATAGTGCATGTATCATCCTATCACGATCGTGTGGTTGTTTTAAATTAGTTTTAGCTGAGATCAAGTACACCTTTGGTTAGCTATACCCGTCTTTGTACAAAAACCATAACTACATAATTATAGATTAAATTCTTACAAATAACTAACATCCTACGCAACCAATAAACCAACCAGCACATAAAAACAAAACAGGAAATTGCCATATCACCAATGGATTATTAGTTGTACAGGATCATGGATAAGTGACGTGGTCATTATCCAAAATGTTGTCCCAATAATGTAGTGTAATAAACTTAAATACTATTTTATTTTGGTCAACATACGCTATTCTTTGTTTTCACGCCTTTTATTATTATCTTATCATTATTATTTGAGGCGTGATTTACACCCCTAATAAATAAACTATTACTTTTTTTTGTTTCCACGATATCTCCCATTCGGGTAGGTCAATGACTAATCCGTCATGATACTAAATTCTATTTAAAGGTTTGTCGCTGGCCAATGGATTGCTGCATACACAAGGCGGGATTCGAACACACCGACACTTGCTTAAGCGGATTAGTGAGCTAACCACTAAATCAACCTAATAAATAAACTATTACTAGTAACTTACTTTCGCATCCAACATTGGGCCTTACCAAAAAACATATTGGGCCTATATATGTGGCTTTGGGTATTCATTAAGTTCCAAATCTAATTTTTAAGGCCTTAAAGCCCAAGCAATTATTTTCACATGAAATACAAAACGTTTATTTTTTGTGTGGGCTTTGTCCTTTGGATCAAGCCCGGACCCCAAAAAACGTGTGTTATTGTAGGCTTGTAGCATGGTGGGGACCATTTTCCAAGATATTTGGAGATCACAGAACAAGCAATTGATTAACGTTAACCATGCGTCACTTGGTCCACTCATGGATTCACAATGCATTACTCATTTTCGCTCTTCATCATACTTACATCTCAAAATTCAGAGACATGCAGAAGCAAATTCATCATGGGCAGCAACAAATCCACCAAGGAAAATTATTAGCTTCAAAATAAGCAAGTATGATATGTTTCACAACAATTCTCAAACTCTTATATTCTCTTAAGTTCCCTCATGTGTCTTGAATTCCTGCAAGCAGTAGCTATGGGACCTGTTTGTGCTACTTCCTCAAGCCACAACAGCAAAAGCCATCAGTGAGTTGCAGCAAGAAGGGTTCTTATGCTAGAAAGGCAGAGAAATGCTGCACTCAGTTAAGCAATTTTGCTGAGAAGACCAAGAAGAAGGGTAGTGTTGCTGGTGCAGTAGCTCTAATCATTGGTACTAGCATTGGTTCTGGGATTCTTGTACTTCCACAGAAAGCCTCTCCTGCTGTACAATACTCACTTTTCTCAAATAAACTCTCAATTTTAGTCTGTGTAACTTTAAGCTTAGATCAAATTAGTTTATGGTATTTATAATTTACCATTTATGGATACTGTATACATATGTGAATAAAAGTGAAATATTTGTGTATCTTAGTGTAATGTGTTAATTATCAATCAAATTAGTTCTTACTCGACAGGAGAAATGTCCTATATAGTTGAAGTTATTTGACTAACTAAAATATATTGTGCAATACACATATATAATTGCAGGGATTTATTCCAAGTTCTATATCAGTGATTCTATGTTGGGTTTTTCTCCTCATTGAAGCACTTTTGCTAGTTGAAATCAATGTGGCTCTGATGAGAAACAAAGAAAAGGAAGAGGAAGACAATGAGTTGGAGGCGATTTCTATCAGAACCATGGCACAAGAAACACTAGGAGTTTGGGGTGGATCATTAGCAACTATTGCTTATGTTTTCTTGGCATATAGTTCCATGGTTGCCTATTGTTCCAAGTCTGGGGAGATCCTTTTCAAATTGATGAATATCCCAGCACCAGTTTCTGGTTGTCTATTTGCCTCGCTCTTCGCAATGCTCGTCTGCTTTGGAGGAACTCGTGCCACAGATCAAGTGAACCAATATCTAACTGCTTCCATGATTGGTACATAAACATTTGAACTATGCCTGCTTGTGAATTGTGATTTGTTAACATCCTTCAAAAACTTTGGAAGAACCATTTCTTTTTTTACTTGCATTTATTGGCATTGTGCAAACATGACACACTTTAGATTCTTGTTAGCAGGTTTATTATTGGCTATTGAGGTGGTAGCTGTTCTGTTTGGGGGATGGTCAGGAGTAGGGGGCAACAATGATTGGACAAAAGTTCCACCAACCATTCCTGTAATTATTTTTTCCCTTGTGTATCATGATATAGCACCAGGTAAGAATCTGAAAATTTTTATCTGGCTTTATTATTCTCCCTAAGTACTCTTGCATGAGATCAGTAACTGTTTTTTTCAAATCCTTACAGTTCTTTGTGCTTATTTGGAAGGTGATCTTACCCGCATAAGAGCTTCGGTTATTCTTGGTAGTCTTGTTCCACTGGTGACATTGCTTGTCTGGGATGCAGTTGCACTTGGTTTAGCAGCTGAAGCTGAACAAGTAATTGATCCGGTTGAGTTGTTATACAGGTAATTCAGCTTCTGCAGAATAATTTGGAGAGAATACTGAGAAATTTAGAAATGGAAGTTGGATAACTAAAAGTTCATAAATGTCAATGGCTTAGGGTGAGATGGAGTGGTGTTCCACTTATGGTTGGAGCATTCTCTCTTTTAGCTCTAGGCACATCTCTTATTGGCACCCTCCTGGCCTTCTCAGAGTTCTTTAAGGAGCAACTGAAAAGCTTATCTTGGCATTCCACTTCAGCACAAAAGGTAATTTTTTACATATATGTAATGTAACTAGAACATTTTGATCAGAGAATAAAAACTATGTGACATGATCACAATCGTTATAACTGATGAACAGAGCTGGTTGGGCAGGGAAATTGGTGGGGCAGGAATAAGGTGAATCTTACAGCTGTCACAATGGTAGTTGCACCTTCTTTGTTTGTCTCAACAACATTTCCAGATGCATTCTCAGCTGCCACAGATATTGCTGTAAGTTGAGGAAGAGGGTATTCTATCTTTAATGGGGCATTGGGAATTAGTTTGTCTTTAATATATATTCATTGAGATGGTCTGGTTCTTAAGCATTGTTGGATCAAGTGCTTATTATTAGACCAAAAGATATAGCTTAACCTTTATGCAATAGTTTAAGTATACTAGAGTCATTTACATATAAGAGACTTCAATTCTGCATTTTTGTGACTGTTGATGCTTGATTCTGAATTAGGGGGGCTACTGCATGTCAGTGCTCTATGGAGTTCTTCCACCGGCGATGGCATGGGCAATGGACAAGGGTGAATCCAAACATTCTGGGGAAAGGGAGTTGTCAAATGCTAGGCCTGCACTTATTGTGGTTGGACTATTTGCATGTGGCATTGTGGTGGAGCAAATTATTCATGATTTACTAGCATTGCACCTATAATATACTTCTTGGTTTCTTATGAGAGGTACTGAGGTAGGTTCTACAAAGCACTCCCTCCTGCTTTGGCAACTGAACTATGCTGGTTGATTTTGAAGGAAAGAGGAGATATGTCATGGTGCTGATAGTTTGTGAAAGCACTGTTGAAGGAATATAGAACTTGCTACTTCAACTCTGCATGATTGAACTATGCTAGATGATTTTGAATTTCTTTAGGATGCATACAATATGCTTCTCAATCTGTAATCTGTTCATAAATATCCATTTTTCTTCTTGTTTTGAATACTAAGGTGCCTTGAAAATTTTATATATTTTGAATTTTATAATGGACAAAAAGTTATTTTCGTACTTTTACACTGCATACTTTCAGATTCTCAATCTAAAGAACAAAATTAAAACTGATTATCCATAATGTCCATGCAACTCTGAACAAGGCTTCTACCTCAGTTCTTATTAAACCATTAAAAAAAATGACCTTACATAAAAAAAAAGAATAACAGAAGAACCAAGATATATACTAGCCAATTCAAAGATTGAAATCCTGTGCTGCATTGCTATAATGGCTTCTTCTGATATTGTTTTGGCGCTTTTTATAAACCAACCCTCCAAATCCTATCAGAGCTGCTCCCAACAGCACTCCTATTACTATTCCTGCCTTTTGTCCACCACTCAGACCAGATGAGCCTCCTCCACCCCCTGGACTTGCAGGTGCTGGTGCTGGTGTAGTGTGAGCAGGAGGAGCTGGTGCTGGAGATTTAGGTGTTGGTGCTGGAGCTTTTGGTGCTGGTGCTGGAGATTTAGGTGTTGGTGCTGGAGCTTTTGGTGTTGGTGCTGGAGATATGGGTGCAGGTGCTGGTGCCGGACCTTCAGGTGCTGGTGCCGGACCTTCAGGTGTTGGTGCTGGAGATACGGGTGCAGGTGTTGGTGCCTGGCCTTCAGGTGCTGGTGCCGGACCTTCAGGTGCTGGTGCCGGACCTTCAGGTGCAGGTGCAGATCCTGGTGACATAAGCTGAGCCTCCAAAGAGTTCATCAAATTTGCTGACACTAGATATAGTACTAGGAGACTTAGCCAGCTACTTCTCATTATTCTTGCCATGGTGTTTGTTCTTACACTAAATGCAAGGCATGACCAGCATTTAAAGGCATCAAGCTTTTTCAACTTCAAGATGGAGAAAATTTCTATGCTTATTAGAATCTACTCTTTGTCCTCCTCATCCAAACATTGTTTTTGACGTCTTTCATGGTACAACATTTCCAAAGTTTTTGGCACAGGTCCTTGGATGTTTCTGAAGATTGAGAGGGACTGAAGCATGCAATTTTTAGAAATTCCAATGGTAAACACAATGTGCTACTATTATATTAGTGTCAACAATTGAAAATCTGCAAATTGCAGTGGCCTATGATTCAATTATGAATATCTCGAGACAGTTGAACATAACTATATTAGTTGACAGCTTGAAACAGATAGTTTAAAAGTCTTCTTTGACCAAATTATTATATTGATTTTCTTTTCAACGGGTCTTATAACTTTCTTCTTGTTGCATTCCTTCGTAATCTTAAGATCATTTCTTGTATATTCCGCTACAGTTTGTTGGATTCTCAATTCAAACAAAGGTCACTTAAACTGCAGTAATCAATTCCACTATTGGGGATACCCTCACTTGTATCATAAAGTGTTTTATACAACTTTTAATTCTATTCATAAATGGTATTATGATACAATGTCATCTTAATGATTATACACTTTATCACTGATGCAAAACAAAATATAAAGTACAATCACTTTTTCAGTTACTTTCTATATCGAGCACAATACATTGGTACTCATTGTTAAAGTCACTATTCTCTAGTTTACACTTGCAAGTGTCTGAGATGCTCCTCTTATCAGTTCTGCTTTTATTAGTTCCAAAATATTAGAGACCTGTTGAACATTAGAACAATTGAAATCAGAAAAGATACATATGAACTAAGAACATGATATGATTTTAACTGGAAAATCAAATAGAAGAGGAATTTCATTACCTCAAAGTACTGCTGCAAAGTTGGTGCATGCAGAGCAAGTGTTACATAAATCTGCTCAAGTAATGTTAGTAGTTCTTCCACTTGATCACCAAGAAGATCAACCTGTATTTCAGCATGCAAACTTCATTTTGACCATTTTCAATAATGCTTAACTGTGAGTGCTTACTAATTAATTAATACAGAACATAAATATGTGAGATTGTGATATATACCTCAGCTTCAGCATCTTGGAGATTCTGGCACCTTCTGATGAAGGCCTTTTGGTAAAGCAATTGTTTGTTTCTCAAGCTATCAACTAACTCAATAACCGAATCTAAACAACACTTCATCTTTTCCAATCTATAAGCATATTTTTGGGAAAGTATAAGAGGAAGCATGAGATTGGTACATGTTTGTTATGCATATAAAAGATATTGGAATTCGAAATACCTCACAGTCATCATCTGTAAGTTTTGGCTTACCATCACCTCAAATTCCGGAAATGTTCGTGAAAGATTCAAGAGGGGCAAGAAAACTGAAGAAGCAGGATGCAGATACTCTTCTTCAATAGATGATGTGTGATGATGAAAGCTTTCTGAGTTGCTTAGTCTGTGGCCTAAGTTGCTGCCTAACTCCCTTAGAAGTGCCTTGCTTATACCTAATTGTTGCAAGACATTTTCTACCTTGCTATTTAGTGAAAAGAAAGTTCTTTCCTCCCCAGTTATCAAATCTTCAAATATTTCATGCTCATGTAGGTCACCATATTCCGAACCCAAGTCCAGTTGTTTGCTGTGTTCATTGATCTCTGATTGTGCACATAGCAGCAGAGTCTCTCCAGCTTCAAAACATCTAAGTAGAGACTCTAGCAATACAATGGTCATGTTCTCTTCTCCCTGTGTTGCCAGAACTTGATTTAGCATCACAGTAGGATAATTATCTCCACTTATGTTGTAATGACCTTGTGATTTGACTTCCATGGATAACAGAATAGCATCAATTAATGTCTCAACCATTATGAATTGGTGTATCTGCTCCCTTATCAAGTTCTCCATGTAGTAGTTTTCTGCCTCATTCTTCCACTCCTTAAGCATGGCCTTGAAGACAACCATGCTAACATCTTCCTTCAGAATACTTTCTGTAATTATAAATTGTAACTGATCTACAAGACTGGTGTTGTTATCTCTTTTCTCTCTTGAAGCATAACTGGCTATATCTGCGAAAATTTTCAATGTTTCTGCAAAAACAATCCAATGTATTTCTTCTCTTACTGTGCTGTCAACATTACAACCTTCCATTACTGTGTTGAATTCCTCACAATTTTTCCTAAACATAAGCGAGCATATATCCTCCCTTATGGTGCATTCTATTTCATCCTCTTGGTTACTACACGTCGAACGTTGTACTTGTACACCATATTCCTCAGCTTTACCACACTGACACTTGGTTAAGGCAAATTCTGGATTAGAACTGATATCCTTAGCTACCTCAGAGAAGAGAACCCGAATTATATCATCACTAATCTTCCTTTCAATGATATTTTCTTCGGTATATTCATTCCACTGATTAATTAAGTAGCATTTAAAAACACTCTCCTGTATTAGCATCTCAATGGCAGAACTATATGATATACTATTAAATTCTTCTACCATACCTTTACCTACAGAACCATGAATGCCTTGTGCTTTTGACCTTGCCATTGTGTTATATCTCTTTTCTGTTGTTAACAACTGTCCTTTTCCTGCATTGAATACTCCAATTTCATTCTCCCAGGTGCTTCCCCAGTGATCAGTATCCTTGTTATCTATATCAGTCTCATATATTTCGGATAACCTCCTCCGTGGAAGTGTTTTGCTTTCACGAAAAGATTCACTCATCTCATCATTCCTATCTGTAAGATTATCCAATCTTTCTATAACGGCACGGATTCTTTCTTTGAGGCGTTCCCTTCTTATTTTGGAGGATGAGGCCTTCTTGTCTTGTGCAAGTCCAAGCTTACTCAATTTCATTTCTTCTTTCGTTCTGCGAATAATAGACTCATGACTCTTTATCAGTTTAGCAACAATGTTACTCCCGTCTTCATTCTCTTCCACTTTTGGCGGCTTTGCCTCATCCACCTTCTTAGGAGACCTTGGCTTTTCGAAACATCCTTCGTCCTGGGAAGCCTTGGTTGGCGAAGAAAGCGCCGAGCAGTCAGAATCCTCAGCACATGTTTCATTCAAATTGGCAAGTTCATACTGCAGACATGTAACCTCATTCATCATTTGTGGCCAATAATGCTCCTGCCAATGTTTCAGAACCTGATCCTCTTTCTTCCTCTCTTTTGCATCAGCATTCTCTTGAAACTCCCTCAAGAAACTTCTAATCAAAATAGACATAACATCTTTTTCGATTGCCAACTTCCATTGCCTCTCCTTTGGCCTCATCTCACACAAGACAAGAGCACTCTGCATCTTGGTAAAAGCAAGATCCATAGTCTGCTTTAGAATTCCAATGTCTGAACCCATCTCTTCGATCTTTTTCCTGTCGATGCCACTCTGTGATGCCTCACCTGACTTGCCATGTTTTGTTTCAACTCTTTGTTTCATGTTTTGCATATGTTGATCCATACAAGTCCTTAATTCTTGGACATCTCCCTTACTATGCTTGTTTCTTGTTGTTTGATCATTCTCATAAGTTGGACTTGTAGCTGTCCCAGTTCCAGGGCCGGAAGACGGAGACATTGGCCCTCTTTCTTTAAGCTCTGTCAACTCTCTGTCTTTCTCTGATATGGCCAATTCAGATTCCTCGAGGCGACCTTGGAGGCGATCTTTGATTTCTCTTAGCTCTTCAAGTACTTCTTCATGATTGCTTTCTAGAGACTTGTTTTCTGTCCCAGCTTTAACAATGTTGAGGCATCCTTCAAGCTGCATCACTGCCAATTCATAGAACTTTGATATCTCATTCAAGCGTTCGATGACTCCGGTTTTCGTCTTCATCCTTTCTTGAGCTTTGTTCATGCCGTATTGCACAATCCACATCATGGTGGAGTCTGCCAATGATACGTCATATCTGCCTTCAATGTGTCCAACAATCTCGTCCATTTCTTCAAGAACATGCACACCATAAGGCAATTGCAAACTGTAATCAACAAAGCAAACAATGCAGAAACTGAAAAATAGATCTGAAATCCCCAACTGACCATTTCAACAGCATTGCATAGTTATTACCATGTCTCTAGCCATGCTTTAAGGAGCTTCCACTGCTGTTAAGTAATTATCATGTTAAATAATGACCACAGAAGGTTACCAAAGCATTTTATGTTATTTCTCACATTTTTTTTTCATTATTCTTAGCTAATTTTTAATTACATTTTCACAATAAATATCATTAGCCTGTGAATCATGAGGTTAATCTCTGTGACTATGTCTATAAATAGGAGATTCGGTTATTTTTGTAAAAGAAGAAGAGTCCTTATTCCTTAACATTTCGAATTCCATATAGAATCTTTACCATGATCATGATCATATAAAATACCGGTGTAATTACATCCAATGATATTCCGCTCATTATATACATACGTGGGTACATTTGATTCTTGCAACACATATTGGCGTTTAGTAGGCATCAATGGTATATATAATTACTAAAAGAACATTATAATTCCATGTAACCTTTGAAGTCAAATAGATGGTACAAACTGTTGAAATTGGTGGAAATATTTGTGAGCTTTCTGTTGTTTTCTTATCACTAATTTAAGCAAGTTGTTAAAACCCGTTGGAATGCCTCAAGCATAACGTGAGAAGTTGTTAAAGATTAAAAAATAAAAACAAAACAAAATGAAATAGATCACTTGCTACAACAACGACAACAAAATCTTATCCCATTATTTACAAGTTTGTCACACCACAATTATGTATTTAGTACACTGTATAGTGTATGGTATGATGTAATCTGAATATTACAAGAAAACCAACAAGACGCTTCAAGAATTGGGTCCCTGTACTTTGAACAAATAGAAGGCCAGCAAGGAGTAACTGCTTATTTCTCTTCAACGCATGCTTCAAAATCAAGTCAAAAGAAAACAAATCACTATTTAGATTAGAAAGGACGTGCAAATAAAGAGCAAGTTCAGTGCGCTTAAGATTAATCATATTAAAACTCAAATGATCATTGTGGAATTTTCTGAGCTCTAAGGAGATGAAGAGAGATTCTTCAAGGGGTTGATTAGTGATGAATCACACCTTTTACACACATATATATACATTGCTATAAGAAACTAACTACAACTGAATAACAAATTCTGCCAGCTGTCACTAACTGATTCTATTTCTAACCAACCTGCATAACTAATTACAGCTTAGCTACTTCACTCAGAGGAAAAACACAAGATTACAATTCAAAAATCAACTGTGTTAAAGAAGTAAAAATTAGATCTAACTTCTAAATAATTTAATGATATCATATAAGAGCAATTAAAATTGAAAATAGGGCAAAAAGAAAGAAAGGTAAGGGTTAGATTAGAGAGGTAGATACCACCGCAGCAGAAGCAACAGTAGCAGCAAGAGAGGAGCAAGATGAGGTCTTGGCACATGGAAGCAAAGGAAACGCCGTCGTTTTGGGATGCTGAGTCACCCTCCACCTCCACCTCCACCTGCACCTGCTGCTGATCCTCATCATCCAAAAGCTTCTGCTTCTGCTGCTGCTTCTGTTGTTGCATTCTGTGGTGGTTCCATTCGAGCCTCTTTATGTATGAGAGCTTGAAGGAATCTCTCAGATTCTTCGATGGCCATAGATGCATCTCTTTTTCTCTTTTTCCAGATCCTTTCTTGGCTCAAGATATGCTTTATGCTATCGCAATTGACAAGTGTGAAATTATTTTTCCATTTTATTCATAATTCTTCTAATTAAATACTGGTCCTTTTACGATTTTACCCCTTCTGTTTCTCCATTTGGAATTTGTACTTCGGTTTTGGGCCAAGCACTAAAAGAAACTCGTTTTTGTACAAAGGGTCAAAGCCCAAAGAAAACGTTATGGGCTCTTTTACATATTTTTATTTTGGGGCCACTATTTGTACAAAGTTTCTGTTGGCACGACCAAAAACCAAAGTTTCTTCGGATACCAATCAATTTGAATTGGTCGAGTGGTGAGTTCACTCTACTTAAATAAGTGTTAAAAATTCGAATTTCGTCTTGTAGATGTAGCAACTAGGAACTCATTACCCAGTGATAGACCTTTAAATGAGCTAAAATACGCAACAAATTAGTCATTAATATAGATCCAAGAAGTAAATATTTTACGAAAATATTTAATAACAAAAAAAATAACTAAAAACAGTCAGAACTTTTCTTATTTAACCTTCATTAATTGTCGTTTCTGTCTCCTTATACTAAATGCTAAATAAAGCAAGTTCCGACAGTTTTGTCTGTCTCTCCAGCATTACCTTACATTTTATATGCATATGCATGATCATTTACTGAAAGTGGAGATCTAGACATGGAGGGTTGGGATATCAGGGTAGACAAGGGCAAAGCACAAGGAAAAAAATGAGTCCCCAACCCCAACTGATGATGAATTAGGTGATCGGCCTTCCCTTAAACTATAGAGTATTGAGGACACCAACAATACTAATGCTGAAATTGGTGCCATTTTTGTTCTCAAGGGATTATGCATCTCATGGCCCCTCCACTCTCCTCACTTTTTAAACTATACTTTTTGTAACTTTTCAATAAACACCCCACTTCCTGTGAAAATTAAGAATGAATTTGGACCTTAGCCTTATGCACCTACACAAAAACAAGGGAAATATTCATCCACAGCAACAGTCAAGAATTATTCACAACCATTATTTTAGTATATTGAATTTTCTTCTGAGTCAAACTCCTTTTTCTTTATTCAAACTCATTTTTCACTTCCCTTCCAAGTTCGAATTATGTGCTATCACTGTACACTAGCCAAAATTAAAAGCAACATACAAGGATCATGAAACTTAGAAAATCATGACTTAGGAATAACGTTTGTGTCTAATCAGTGATCAACTAATACTAATCTATGCAGCATCAAAACTTGAGCTAATTAAAAGTACTACTTCATTAGATATGCTGTTAATTTAATAATTAGTTGGCACATAAAAGGTGGGATTCATTTATAAATAATGTTATAAATCACCAGCAAGTAAACCTTGATTTTTCTTAAAATATTCTTTCATTAACATAGAATAGAGTACAAGGAAAATAACCAAGAAAAGAAAACAACACACAGAGGAAAGTGTTTGTGCAAAGACAAAAGGGATTTTACAAAAGGCTCCCTTAATTGTCATGAAAAGAGACTTGAATCTACAATGATCCACCATCTTCAAACCCCCACCCTACACCCTGTGTTATCCTTGAAGAGAATGCAGTTGAGAAAGTTCAAAGAAACCTTGGACCATGCAATGCAAGCACAACCACTTCACATTATTTTACATTAGCAAGTAGCAACCACCATCATCATCAACTCAATAATCTTGTTTAACTTGCACTAATTAAGATTAGCTCATTAGACATTGGGATTGCTCCTGAATGATCCAAGAGCCTTAACTGCACCTGCCCTCAAGATGAATTGGTGGTAGAAGGCTGCAATGGCTGCCCCAATGAATGGTCCTACCCAAAAGATCCACTAAACAAGAACACAAGAAATTACATGTCAGCCAACAAAATATGCAACCAATGTTTTACTTAAAAGAATATTCCCTCCGGCCACGAATAACTGTCTGTTCAAAGATTCGACAGTTGTCCATGGCCAAAGGAAATAAAATACTTTGGCAAAAGAAAAGGTTACTAACATGGTCATCCCAGGGCTTGTCTTGGTTGAAGATAACAGCAGCTCCAAAACTCCTTGCAGGGTTAATGCCAGTTCCAGTGACTGGGATGGTGGCCAAATGAACCATGAACACAGCAAATCCAATTGGAAGTGGAGCCAAAACCTGAATAGTACACAAATGCAACATAATAATTAATAAGAAACCTTTGATCACATTGAATTAAAGCCACAAAAAAAGAAGAAAGAACTGTGGATACATGAGAATCTAAAGTTAATTGAGGAACCAAAAGCTGATAATGACAAATGTGGATGATGATGGCTGGAAATTCCCACTAGATTTTGCAATATTGAGAAAATTGACATATTAAACATCATTGTCACAATTATTTATGATGGCTTTAATTTTAGTCCTTGAACAGTCACACGCAATGGTTAAGAAAAGATATGTTATGCTTTCAAGTCCCTAAGATTTAAAAAAGCAAAGCCTTAGAAATGTTAACCAACGTAGAATCCACTTTTCTCAAGAGAGGAATAAAATTAGATGAGATTCAATTGTTGAATGTGACAAGTCATGAAAAATCAACCACCACCACAAAATTTATAGATGTTTAGTGGGTCTGTTTTCCTCAATCATGCTACCATTTCACTTCACTAAAATCATAATGCATCCGGTAATTTTGGTGAAAGAAAGAAAGGAATGGATTCAATAGGAAATTACTTATATGCCATCTGAAAAAGGTTACCAACTTTCTTGTATTGAAAACTATCAATTAATAAAGTAGTAGAAAGCAAGGAAAGGCAAGCTTAATAACAAGGAATAAAAGGGGAAAAAAAACCATTAACAGTTAATAGTGCCGAACCAACCTAATTTGTTTCTTTAGGATGAAGTCTCTAGAGAAAAAGTGGTGGAAAGAAATGATAGTTTCCAATCTCAAAAAGGAATCTAATTGGGTAAGAACTGAATTAATTATGAAGGATGGACCCTCTACTATTTCATATCATATGATGTATACAATATATTATAAATAAAACAAATAATGTTGATCAAATATAAATCCGCTAGCACTATTATTAGTCTTTAATAATTATATATGTTGACTATGCCCAAAACTTTGCACAATAACGGAAATGGCATGATAACATGAGCTGTACATCATCATTTCATATGGAAAAATAATGAGTGACACTTTGGCAGCATGTACAAAATTATAGAAAAGGAATGGCTAAGTTTTCAAATAATTGTGGCTAACTGAACTGGGAAGATTAAATTGGTAGAAGATTAGCAACAAATAAGTGAGATTATCAGTATTTCATGGAGATAATCTTTAATGTAAAATTTAAGGTCAAAATTAAATTGACTCCTAAATTTCAATTGATCCAAATTAGATCTAACTGGCATTAGTATTTGAGATCATTTCAACATTGGGCATCAATATAAATCAATATTATTTTGTTTTATTCAGCATAGAAAATTAAAGTGCCAAGTCAGCACATCATTAAGGGATATAAGCTTAAGGATATGATTGTAAATTTAGCAGTCTAATTTAGATCATTAAAAATCAATTTGAGTTCAACCTTAAAATTATTTCTAAACCATATTGAATATTAACTCCAATTTCATAACTGAGAATTGATATTATCCTCAACTAGCTAAATCTACAGAAGCACAAGATATATTTGATATTTCCTTACCAATAACCAATTTGTAATAATTTATTGTAAACAAACTACAAGGGCTGAGTAAATCCATGCTTCACAAAAATATGGCAAAAACAGAACACAGAAGAGTAATAATAAGTGAAATTCTTACCGGAACATGAGAATCTCTGGCGCTCCTCTTAGGGTCAGTGGCAGAGAAGACAGTGTAGACCAAAACAAAGGTTCCAATGATCTCAGCACCCAAACCAGTGCCAGTGCTGTAACCATCATTGAGTGAATTAGCACCACCACCATACCTGGTGTAGAGAGATTTCTGGAAGGCCTTGACCAAGCCAACTCCACAGATAGCACCTAAGCACTGAGCCACCATGTACAATATGGCTCTGATCAGAGACACCTTCCTTGCCAAGAACAACCCAAATGTCACAGCTGGGTTAATGTGACCCCCTGATAGAAAAAATCAAAACTTTTAGAACAATAAAAACAGAACAGAACAGATCAAAACAGAACAACATCCTCTGTTTTGAGACTAGGAAAAGATTCATAGCTAAATGGGTGTAAAATTAAAGATTAAAAAGAAAAAAGGAAGAAAGAAGAACCTGAGATTCCAGCAGTGCAGTAAACAAGGATGAAGATCATGCCACCAAAGGCCCAAGCGATGCCAAGAATGCCAACGCCGCCGCAGACATCACCGTTGGCGGTGGTGTCAGTCTGGCTCTTGTAGCCAATGACAGTGAGAACAGTGATGTAGAGAAAGAGGAGTGTGGCTATGAACTCAGCAATCAAGGCTCTGTAGAAGGACCACTTAGTTAGCTCCTCAGCATCAATGAGTGGTGCTGGTGGAGGGTCTTGGTAGTCCTTTCCCGAGAAGGATCCACGCTCAGCAACCTCAACGTCCTTCGCCATTACTTCAACTTGAACTAGTTCCAAACACAAAGGGAGAATAGAAGAGAAAGGAAGAGAATAGAAGAAGAGAGAGAGGATGTTGTTGTTGTTGTTGTGGAAAAGGGTGAGAACAGAGAAGAGAGAAGAGGGGGTATATATGGTGGTGGTGGAGTGTGCTTACTACTTACTACAAATCGCAAAACACAGAGATTAATAATACGTTCATGTATGATCAAGCATTGAAGCTACTCTGTTAAAGTGTGGAGTAGTTAATAAGTATTTTAATGTGATTTGTAGCATTAATTATCCGTTAATAATATTTTTAAGAGTGAATATCTCATTGGAACTTGACAATTATTTCGAAAGGATAACGAGGTCTTTAAGAAAAAAATATTCAATCCGACTCCTGATTATTTTCTTTTGAGATTGATTAGTTCTTGTACCAAAAAAATAACACTAATTTTTTTTGTATAGGAGCTAATCAGTCTAAAAGCTCGATTATGTATTTTTTTGGTCAAGAATTTTGTTGTTTTTCGAGACAATTGTTAGGGACTATTTTAAATTTTTTTCTATTTTTAATAATATAAAATTATATCTAATAGTATAAAATTACTCAAATTTTTTTTAATAATTAAGTATTGGCGAAAACTTAATAAAAGTACCGATTTTCTAGATTTTTCTTTGAACAATTACGTCCGTTTCTTTCTAAGATTATTCATACTATTAACATAAAATATAATTATTTTTATTCATATAATATTATATTATTAAATATATATAATATTATTTTTTATTAATATAATATTATATAATTAAAAATATATATAAAATTATTTTATATTGATATTATATATTTAAACCTTTTAATTTAAAAAAAAATTTTAGAAATATACTTACGTCACTCTTTATTAGAAATACATTAAACTATACATTTTTTCTAAAAAAATTAACATATATCATTATTTTTTAAAATCAGTCATATATATGTTTTATTATTTTAATTCAAACATAATTAGATTTTTATTTTTTATTTTATCAATCTCAATATTTAAAAAGAAAATAAAAAAACATAACTCTAATGTTTCATTAATTAGCGCTTCAGCGCTTGCATCACTTTTCAATCAAATCCATGAGGAATAATAACCATTCTAGTTTTCCTTTTTTCTCATTTTGATTTAATTTGTTTGTACTTTTATTTAAAAAAAATTGTTTGTTTTGTCATTATTTACCCTGTAGATTCTAGAATATTCTATATTGCATGGTTTTTGGCTTCTATGAGTTATATCCCTTCCATTCACGGATTATATTCACATTTGCCAAGTTGCTCATTATTTTCAATTCTACACCTTTTAGGTTTTTAATTCTTCGAGTCTATTTTTTTTAATGCCATTTTTAGATATTGCTAAAAATTGCCGTAAATTAGGTGTTTTATGTATGGACAAAACTTATTTTTCATGGAAATTATAAACCATAGTAATGCACTTAGCTATTAAAATAATGTTGTTTTTTTAGTTATCACATAAAGTTGAAGCCTCTAAAACGTTCACAGATTTATTTAAAATAAATAAAATCAAGCACAAAAATGATGGATATTTTTAGTAATAATAGTTCCACTTCCGTGGAGCCATGGAGAATTGGAAATTACTCTTTTGCCCAGCATTATATTATTGAACACTTCATGAATCCATTGGATTTCACTACTACTCTACATGCTTCCCCATGAGTTGTCTTTAATTCTCATTTATTTTTGGCTAAGTAACAAAACAGGTGGATTTGTGACTCACAGGGAATACCTAGTTAAGCAATTAACAGTTGTATTCAAATCAAAGTTCATTGAGTATGATTCACGTAAATTATTACCAACAAAATACTAAAGGCTACAAGGTTATCTTATCTTATGGGGGCAAAAAAAATTCCTTCCAAATAAGGCTTGGCAACAAATTATACGGAGTACAGAGCAAAATTACAATGTTGATATCTTAATTTATTTACTTTTATAAAAAAAATTGGTAAAAAAAAAAAGAAAAAATGCCTTTTTAATTTGAATATGGAAGCAAGAATGGCGTTGGATTCGGTTATTGGAAAGAGAAGTACTTCATATGGTGTCAGTGAAATAGAACTCGATCCTATAAGTTTTCTCTCACTAAACGGGACGGTCTGAGTTCTCTCTCATTAAAAAAATAATTACAAGCAACACTGAGGGTCCGATTTCTATCTTCTGAAATTCAAATTTCTCCAACTACAAAATGAACCATGCGATTTCTCATGCAAAATTTTAAAATTATATCAAAGAACTCACATGGTCCGAGTTCTTCTACCTCACACTCACAAAAAGTTGTCCCACATATTGTCTTATACCCCATAAATCCATACTAAAGTAGCACAAACACAATCCTTCCATATTCATAAAATTGAGTCTCTTTTAACCTAATAATATTAAATAACTCAAAATAAAACAAAAATATCTCTACTAAAATTTTAAAATAAGCTTAATTAGATTCTGAAAATATTTTCCAAGGATTCTTCAAATGCCAGTAGTGAGGTGACTAACTTTATCATATGCTCACTATCAAAAAAACAAAAACCTTATCATATGGTCAAACTGGCAGCATCTGTCGTTACCTCATTTTTTTTATATCGTTAATATCATCCTGTTCAATTTTCATGCGTCCAATTTGAAAACGTGTTTCACCTTTCATATATCTAGCTAATTAAACCAGCAAGAGTTAAAAGAGATAGCCAGAAAAAAATGAATAAAATTTGTCATATATTTTTTGTTCTTGAATGCCCATAATATAATGAGTAGCGTTAGCTTTGCAGTTTGCATTGCATACATACTGTTCGGTCCACAAATCTAATCTAATGAAAAAGAATGTATATCTTTCTGGTTCATTCATGATTCATGATTCAATGTTCGAGGACCACTTTGGCTTCCATAACCAGCAGACAATTTGTCTTTGACCACCCCCTTACACACGTGTCGACTTCTCAATGGAGAAGTGATTACGTGTTCCATTTAGACTGGGAATGCCAGCTCTAGTTATAGACACACAGTGCTGCACTGCTGCATTATTATGCTAAGTGTGTATTTTAAAATGATTATACTAGATGTATACTAAAATCAGTTACTAAAGCCAGTTATTAATATAAAATATATATTAAAATATAAATATATATTAAAAATAAATTAAATTATATATGTATTTATATATAAATATATTGATAGTTAATTTTAATAGTTAATTTTAATGTACAAATAATATTTTTATGTTAAAATTAATTATTAAATTCAGCTACTAATATAAAATGAGATATACTATATATATATATATTAAAATCAGCTATTAAAGTAAATTATCAGTATAAAATATATGTGAGAATATAAATACACATTGAAAATAAATTAAACCACACATATATTTATATATAAATATATTGATAATTGATTTTAGTTACTAATTTTAGTTTACAAATAATATTTTTGATATAAAATACATACTAAAATATAAATATATATTAAAAATAAATTAAACCAAACATATATTTATATATAAATAATTATTAATTAATTTTAATAGCTTATTTTAATATAATAATAATAATATTATTATTATTATGTAGCAAAATAAAAAAAGCCAATAAATTATAGTTCAAATCGTATAATCTTTTCATACTTATTTAAGAGGTCATAGATTTAAGTTTCTATAATTTTAGTAAAAAAATAAAATAAAATTAATTTTATAGTGTCTATCAATTATTACCTAACTTTTGTCTAACTTATTTTTTACGATAAATTTTAAATTTTTAAAAATAATTTTTTTATATTTTTTAAATTAAATATTAATTTTTTATTTTTTTAATAAATAAATATCTCTTTTTAGGCACTATAACATTAAACGTAAAATAAAATAGAAAGGAAAAGTACACTTTGAAAAAATATGAAACGACTAAAGATGAGCACCGTAATTACTGACAAAAACATAGAGGATAGTACTAGTGAAATCAAAAAGTGGGGTTTGACAGTCAAAAACAAAAGAGTTACTGTGCAAGTATTGAAGAATGTGTTTTGAAGTGTTGGACACGTGGTTGACCCTGGAATACACAGAAGCAGGTGCTGCAAAAGTTGTGGCTCCAAACGACTCGACGGTTTCGCCGTTTCACATTTTGGGCTTGTGGGACCCTCCTCTTTGTTGCTCCTTTTTTCTTATTGGATTTGGAGCCCAACAGCTACGAAACCAAACTACTCGTTATCTTCCACCTCATCACTATTAAAATATTAAGATATTACTTAAATAGTTAAATAATTTTTTTAATATAAAAATAATACACAAAAATTATTAGATAATAATTTAATTAAATATATTAAATTATTTAATAATTTTTTTATAAAAAATAATTAAATGTGAGTCGTCACTTTTTAATTAAGATAATTATTAAAATAATTTTTATATAAAGTGATAACTAAAATTTATTAGGTGATTTAATATATTTAATTAAATTATTTTTTATAAGATATATTATATTGTAGCTATTATTTATAAAACTACTTTATATAAGTAATCACTTTTATTTAAAATATTATCCTTTTTAAATTAACGGTCAACTAATACTATAAGAAATGAATAAAAGTTTAATAGTTTAAATTATTTGAAAAAATCAATTCACCGTCTTTCTCCAAAGTATTATTGACATTAGGACACCAATAATGATTCATTTGATAAGAGTAGGAGAGATAGAACAGAGCCATCATTAGAATTGTAGGAGTGCCGACTAAGCAAACATATTTTGTTATTTAATTATTTTTTGGAGTGGACAA
This sequence comes from Arachis hypogaea, assembly GCF_003086295.3. Taxonomy (NCBI): domain Eukaryota; kingdom Viridiplantae; phylum Streptophyta; class Magnoliopsida; order Fabales; family Fabaceae; genus Arachis; species Arachis hypogaea. Next base: position 115,226,658 of record NC_092040.1, read on the forward strand.
TATAACGTTTTAAAAAAGTGTTTTCTATGAAGGAAGTTTATAACTAAAAAAATAATTAGAGGCTGAGAATTGGTATGATGATACTAACCCTTAACTAAAGAACAATATCTTGCATGGTCTAGCTAGTTTTGGCTGGCTGGGTGAGGAGTTTGGCATATATTTATTTAGAGCACTATTAGTCATTTGGATTAACAATGATTAGCTTGCCAACCATATTCTTATCATTGGCATTAAAAATGTTGTATTATACCGAACTAAAAGATAAAAAAGATCATACAAGAGAATATATATATATAGTTAAGGAAGAGGAAAATAAATTTACAATTAAATTATGCTTTATTATTATCCTTCAACCTAACAATTATATTGCTAGCATAGTTGCATGCCAAAGAATTATCAATTGAATGAATTAATATCTAATTTTCTAATTGTCTTTTGAATTAGACATAATCTTCTTACTTTAATAAGTCTCGTTTACTTTAATAAATCTTTTGAATTAGACATAATGTAACTGCCAAAATTTATTGGTCAGTCGGTTTACCCATTTATATAGGCAGGTTTTACTTCTAAAATTAAGCTGGTTTGAATTTCGGGCTAAACGAGATGAACTTGATTTATCCGAAAAAATGACGGGTTAAACAGACTAGTCCGCGAGCTAAATGGGTGGTCCATTTTTTTTTACATTAAAAAAAATAGTATTTTTAGTCGATATTTCTCCTGATCCAATCTAAAAATCAGACCAATCAACTAAAAAAAAATTATTTTCAAAATTTTTTTACTTAAAAGTGGTATTTTCTTTAAAAATATTTTTCAAAAAATAAAATTAAATGATAAACGAGTTGGCCTATGTAACCCATCGAACTGATCATCAATGGTCTAGGCTAAAAAATTCTGCTCGTGAATAAAACAGACCAGCCCATTTAACTCACGAACTTAACAGGCCGAACTTAAATAGTCGGGCTAATCTGTTTGACAGCCCTAATTGTTATGAAAAAGTTAAAGAAATACTAATGATAAATTATTAGATTTAATAAAATTAAATATTAATAAAATAAGAAAATAAATATTTAATCAATGTTAAATTTGGACTTTTTTTTCATGAATTCTATCATCTTAATTTAAGAATAATTAAATTTTTATATTTTTTTACTTTATTCATTTTCCCAGTTTGGATAAATTTAATCTAAATAAAATAAGTGGTTGGTTACATATTTTGTCTTTGTCTTATTTATAATATTATTTAAAAAGGATATCTATTTTTGGTTGGGGCGGTGCTTAGCGCTGTAATCACATGTTGAAAATATAAAAGCTCATTGCATTGTTTGTTGTTTTCCAAAAAAAAAAAAAAAAAAAAGAACATTAAACTAAATTAAAGTGGTGCATGAATCATCAAATAGGTTGTTGATTTGGCTTCTCTTCATGTCCTTGTAGAAATTAGTCAGGCAACCTCCACAAAATGAAGGGAAATTAAACAAATGAAGTATTAAAAAAATTTACTTGTGCTCAATATAACGGGCATATATGATATATGTGCATTTGAATAGTTAAATTGAATGGACTAATGGAGTCATCTATGTGAATTGGTCAAAATAATTATAGTCTTATATATATAATCATATGCCTCCAAATTCATTTCAACCATGTAATACATATAAAACTAAAAGCATGAAAGTGAAATCTTAGGAAAATCTATATGAGTGGGCAGTGGCTAAAGTGTGAAATGGAAAAAAGAAACTTCTTAATTACTCCATATATTCGACTTTTATAATCTAAAATTCATTTAATTGGATTATATATGTTGTTTATTCTTTTTCAAATTAGAGGTTTTACAATTTATTGTTAAGCGAATTTACTCTTTAGTGAATAAAAAGTTGTTTTTTATAAAGTTCGCCGCTATTAAGCAAACTTTCTCTCCAATATACAAGTTCACCTATGTGTTATGCGAATTTATTATTGCATAAAAAAAATTATCTCAAAAAAAATGTTATGAAACATAATATATTTTTTATTTTATTTAAAAAAATCCCCCTAAATTTTACCTAAAAATTCCATATTAGTCTATAAAGAATGTTAGGGGCAGCAATTTTTGTGATTTCTAACCATTAAGTAATCTTCAATAATATTTTTAATGGTGTGAGATTTCATCCAATTATATAGAATTACTCATTTTTATTTTGCTCGTTATATTCTCACTATACATACTGATAACTTCCTCTACATAGTTATAATTTCATTTGCACAAATGTCACTTCACCATAAATAAATGTATGTTATTTAATAGAATTGAACCAGTAGGATTAAGCAGAGCAAATTTGAGAAAATCCACATCATTTTCCAATGTAGCAATGTGTTGGGGTCTCATTGAGATCCATGCTTCCATTCCATCCTTTGTGTCCATGAAAACCACTGTGTTTGGAATTGTTTCACTATTGCCACCTTTCTGAGCCAACCACAAAGGTTTTCCCAACCCAAAATCCAACTCTTTGAATCCCATATCACACCAACTTGTGAACAAAAACGACACCGGATCTTTGTTCACCACCTCTTCAAGCATCAACTTGCCACACTCATCACTCCACCAAAACCCTTCATCCTTTTGAACTCTCACCAGCAATTCCTTTGTCACTTTCCCAATTCCACCCTTTGACACCTTTACCAATTCACTTATCTCAGTGTCCTTGTTCACATTCTCACATAGCATCACTGCTGGCCACAGCAAGTTCCCAATGGAGTTTTGTGTGAAGGGTTCTCCCATTCTTCTCCTCATGTCCACAACATGCAGCACTACCACTGGCCTATTCTTGTCTTCTTCTTTCATGCATGACATAATCATGTGTTTGCATATGAATGATGACACTGCTTGGTACCTTGTAGGGTTTGTGTTCATCATTCTTCCATTATTTCCTAATGCAGCCTTGGATATGAGCTCATTCATGGCTTTGAAATCAAACAAGAATCTTCTTGTGGTGCAGAGTGTTTCAATTTCTATGTCCCTGCCGAGGTTGAGCACCCCCGAACGCATCAACCCAGAGGTGTTCACCCTCGGCGGGAACAGAGAAGGAGCGGAAGAGAAATTAGGAAATGATATCTCTTCCGCTGACCCTCTAGAAATTGCAAACCAAGTCTTCAAGAAAGTGATGCAAGAAGAAGCATCCAAGAGTGTGTGGAGGTTGCACATTGCAACAGCTATTCCGCCACACTTGAAAGTGTTGGCTTGGATCACTAACTGTGGCAACACTTCATGGTTAGGGTGAGTCTTGTTTGGCTCACAAGGAAGCAATTCGTTAAGCAATTCTAGTTTTGGAGGGTTGAGGAACTCTTCAATGGTGATGTTCACTATTGTGGATTCTATGTAGATTGCACCTTCATCATTGCAATTGATTGAAAAGGGATCATCACTACTCTTTCTACCTGCAAGAGGGTAGAAAATTGTTAGTGCCTCGGATAGTGATTTCTTCAATTGTGTTAAAATGTCTGAAGATCCTTTGTGGTAAAATAGGATTAGTGGAAAATAGGTGTTAAGTTGATACACATCGAATAAACATAGTTTGTGCTTTTTGTGCTCTTGGGGAGTGGGTAATGATGGTTTAATGCTTTCTCTACATGTTATCTTAATTTCCATTATAAACTTTTATCTAAGATATATAGCTGTGATTGAACAATAACGAATCTCGAGCTATATATTATAATTTATAGGGATTTAAGTGTATTCGCTTAAATAGAGGAAGGCTATGGTTATAAGCTATGAACCAATAGTTTTGAACTTCTAACTTATATTATACATATATATTATATAATAACTTATTATAGAGAAGAGTAACCACTTGGTTTAATTAGGATTTCAGGTCTAGTCATATACTAATTAAGCAATGAGAAGGTTACATGGATTAAGATTCACTACTATTATGATAACGTTTATAATAATTATTTTCAAGTTAAAACTGAATTGCAGTATAATTTAAAGTAAATATTCACATGCATTATTATCTTCATGTATGTAAAGTTAATATATAGTTAAGAGTCATTAAGCATGTACAGGACATTGAAATAAAGATACAAAGATATAAAATTATATTTACCAGATAAAATATAAAAAATTATTGTGTCTATAAATATTAAATTAATATATTTTGTGTTTATATTAATAAAAAAGATAAATAGATACTAATAAAAGATATAATTTATTTTTTATTATTTTTATTAATTTTTATAATTTTATTTTTTATTTTTTGAATAAAAAATAGAATAAATTAAATTTTTATAATTTGTTTTAATTTATCATAAAAAAATACAAAAACATAAATTTGTGTGTCTCTATCCTTTGTATTTTATTCTCAATATCTTGTCTTATTTTTTTCTTAAAACCAAAGACAGTCTTGAATAACAATTTAGTCAAATGTGTAAAATCATCTAATGATTCTCAACTAATAATTTTATATAAAAACAACTTTACATAAGTTTTTTCCACAATTTAACTCAAAATTTTTCGTAAATAAGTAAAAGGATGCTTTTTATATTATGAATTCAATAAACAAATTAAGGACGGAACATTTGAAATTCTTCTTCCCTTCTGATAACACCACTTCAAAACTCTTATCTTCCAAGTTAAATATACCAATATTATGATAATATAGACGGTCTAGATCTTCTAAGTTATCAGTTAGATTTGATTTCTTTTAGGGTTTAAAAGATTGCTAACCAACATTTGAACACAGAAGAATTGCACATTCAATCATTAGTGTGTAATTTCCCAAATCATATATTCTTGACCATGCTTTGTATTTTTTTTAGTTCATAAATATTAAGTTTGTAAGTTTCAAAACCATAATCCTAAAAATCAAATTGAATCTATCGATCCGATCAAAAATCGTTAACTTAAACAATCTAGTTTACATAATAAAATTGTTAAAAAAAATCGCCATTGAATTACTAAACTGGTCGGTAAGGCCGAATTGAAATCCATCATTTAATAGTTTATATAAAAAAAATTGAGAATCAGCCATTTTTAATATTTTTTATTAGTATTTAGCCAGTATAAATATTAAATTATTTTTAATAAATAATTTATTAATATATTATATAAATTTTGATAAATATAAATATAAACTGGATTAATTTATGTATATAAATTTTTATAAATATAGATATAAATTATATATTTTATGTATATATCCAAAATATAAACTCTTGTAAATATGAATATAACTATAGCTAACCAAATGTAAGTCATTATTTACTGAGATGTAATATATTGTATTTTTAATGTAAGCATAATATTTTTTAATAAAAAATTTGTTATAATTAATAAGTCCATCTCATTTTTATTTGCTCATGTGAAGACATATTGGCAAGATATATGATTGTGATGATAATATGAATACGCGTAATCAAAGTTAAAATGTAGGTAACCAAGTAAGTGTAGGAGAATTAATTTGGAGTGAGAGGTAATTATATATGGAAGGAGATTGTAATGAATAGAAAAGTTGACCAAAGAAAAGAGAATAATGTGTGATGAGTAAAACACGCATGAATATTATTGTTCTTGAACGAGAAGTGAGGGAACAAAATAGGTAATATTAAAACCAATTCAAATCTCATCATCTAACTCATGCAAAGGATAGGACGATCATAGGTCTCTTTCATCTCTCATTCCCCGTTGCAAGATCCGCCGTGTAATCACATCATTATTATTCTCCTTCATGCCGCCACTGCCTCCTCCTTCTCCTTCGTCTTCTTGATCCCTTTCGAGAGAGATCGAGAAGGCCGAAAGAAGAAAGGAGGAGGTTTTTATTTTCATTTTTGAGGATTCGCCTAATAACCATCCATAAAAACAATAAGTGAAAATGGGTGGTGGCGTTCAAAGTGAAAATGGTGGCATGGAAGGGTGGCTCTATCTTTTCACGTACAATAGGCTTGGCTATCAAGTCTCACGTAAGAGATACTTTATTCTCAAAGAAAATCTCCTTAGTAGCTTCAAAAACCAGCCCCTCAACGTCGTCAAGGTCAACAACCTCACCCTTATTATTCTTATTATTATTGCATGTCATGGATTTGTTGAATAAGAAATGAAAATATAAGAGAGAAAGTTGGAGTAACATCCATTGTGTAAAAGATGGTTGAATCGCGTCTTAGGTAGTTTGGATATATGAGAAAAAGAACATTCAGTCAAGAGGGTGGATGAAATGGAAGATGGACAAGAGAAGAAAGGCAGAAGAAGACCTGAGGTGCTCAAACGAGATCCATATGTAAACGGTCTCTCTGTAGACATGATACATGACAGAGCACAATAGCGTCGTTTGATTCGACCCCACTTAGGGGGATAAGGCTTTGTTGTTGTTGTTGTTATTATTGCATGCCATGGATTTGTTTCTCTCTATATATGTTACAACATTGTAATTTACCATTTCACGTAGTGTGTTATGAAAATGCATAACCTATTATTACAACAATGATTGATTAATTTATATAATTAAGTTGACATTGGAGACTACTAAATAGAAGTAACATCTTTTTCAGGAGCCAAATAGAAGTGCAATTATAGACTCCAGCGTTCGTGTTAATGACAATGGAAGAGAGAGCATCAACAAAAAGGTACATTAATAACTAATAAGTAAGTCAGCAATTAACCATGCATTTATTGTAACAAAGTAATACATTATCAAGAAAAGCAATTGAATTTGAATTTTGTTGTAACATCTTATCCAAATTGGCTTATTTTTTTAACACTAATTAAGTAGCACTGGTTCTTTGCTTTAATTTCTGCAGGTGTTCTTCATCTTCACAGTATATAATGCTTCAAACCAAAGGGATAAGCTTAAGGTTCTATTCAATAAATTATATATATATATAAATCAAACTTTTACTGTGATTGATTGAGCTATTATTGTTTGTAGTTGGGAGCAAGTAGTTCAGAAGAAGCTGCAAAATGGATTCGTTCATTGCAGGATGCTGCTATGAAGGTTCTATTTCTTATTAAATCTCATTCACCATAGATAAATTATAATAATAATGAACTACTTGCATTGTGTATGTGATTATCATTATATGGTTTCATTGCAGGAGCCTCCAAATCTGCTGGCTTCTCCTTTGCCAAAAAAATCATCTCTAAGGTACATGAGGATATTTATTTATATATGATGAGCATGCATATAACTGTATATATATATATAGAAATTGTTGTAATAATTATTATTATGATGTGATCTAAAATAGAAAGGGCGGTTCAAAAAGGCCAGATTGGGTGAAATTCTCATTTGACTGGCAATCATGGATATACAGTGAAGCAATGACCTCTGATGTTATTGATCATTCACCATGGCAGATTTTTGGTTGCTACAATGGTAATATAAGTACTAATTAATTGTCCTCATCAATGCAAGTACATATATATATACAGAGTAATAAATATTCATTCATAATCATAATCTTTGTTTATTATATATTGTGTGTAGGACTAAGGATGTTCAAAGAGGCAAATCCTCGTAGAGGTGTAAGTTGCATTGCATGATCTTACATATATTGTAGTATATGATGTTGTTTGATTAATTTTAGATGAGAAAATGATATGATATGATTTTTGTACTCGTCCTCAGTGGGGTGATATACCTGTAATGATGGGAGTGGGTGTGGTTGATGCAAGTTCAGAAGCTATTTTCCACACTCTTATGTCTCTTGGTCCTTCAAGATCAGAGTAAGTTTCTAATCATCCAAATGGTGATGAATTTAATTAGATGATGATTCATGTTCACTAATCAGATTATAGATTTTTCTGATGCCAATAATCTTGCAGATGGGACTTTTGTGTATACCAGGGCAATGTGGTTGATCACATTGATGGTCACAGTGATATTATTCACCTTCAGATGTATAATGATTTTCTACCATGGTAATAATAATCAATTCAATTCTTAATAACAATTAAATTAAGTATTCATATTCATTTTTCTAGCTAATTAACTTGTCTCATCTTTAATTAGGGGAATTAAACCACGAGATATGCTGTTGCGAAGGTATTGGAGAAGAGAGGATGATGGCACATATGGTAATCTTATTATCATTATGATTATTATCTTTGATATTAATTAATTATTCATGAGTTGGGTTTAATTTAATTTGGCTGTGAAACAGTGATATTGCTCCATTCTGTTCATCATAAGAAGTGTCCACAAAATAGTAACTTCGTCCGTGCATCCCTTAAAAGTAATGTATGCTTTTAAATTGATGTTTAATATTTAATTAAACTAATTAATGAATTAATTATTATGTGTTACTGATAATGGATGGCATGAATTATTAGGTGGAGGATATGTAGTAACTCCAGTTAACAAAGGAAAGCAATCAGTAGTAAAACACATGCTTGCAATTGATTGGAAGTTATGGAAATTGTATCTGAGGCCTACAGCATCAAGATCCTTGACCATTAGAATGCTAGAGAGAATTGCAGCACTGAGAGAGATGTTCAAATCAAAAGGGGAGGGAGAAAGTGTAGAAAATATTGCAGCAGATATAGGGATACCAGCAACTCCAGCAAATGAGAAGGAGGATAATGAAGTAAAGACAGGAGATAATAGCAGCAAAAAGGTAGTGGACCTTATGGAAGTGGAAGATGATGCTCCCAAAGAGGGTACAAGGAGAACAAGTTTGGTTGGGTTGCATGAGTCAGCTGATGAGTTCTTTGATGTTCCAGAGCCTATTGACCAAGATCATCTTGACAATGACTGGCAATTTGACAATCAAACCTCTCAGGTTGCTCTCCATCCTACCTGTATCTTTTTTATTACTCGACCACTCACATGAAGATAACTGCACGTGAATTTCGATCACAAATGAAGTAAAATGCAATTATAGTAAGATAAAATTTGTGTTTTTCTCTGCTATTTCTGATTGGATTGAAACTATGTGATGTGTACAGTCTCCATTTCACCCCAAGTTACCAACACCTGCTGGTTTGGTGAAAAAGCTGCAGGGCCTTGCAGGTTTTTAATTAGTATATACCAAACATGCATATTTTTAGATGATTTTCTGAAACAATATAACATAATATTTGATATTTTATTGCAGTTCAGAAGAAAGGGTATATGGAAATACCAGAGGTAGCATTGGAGACGGATGAGCCAGCTTATGGAACTACTCTTCAAAAAGATTTAACTTGTGATTCACCATGCAGTTGGGCTGAATCTGATCCATCTTTGTATTTGATTCGCGGCCCGACTTATTTGAGTGATAATCAAAAGGTATGCTTATACAAATTACAACAATGCTGGAGGATGAAGTATTAGATATATAACCATTCGTCTGCAGGTCAAGGCAATAGGCTCCTTGATGCAACTAGTCGGTGTAGATTGGCTCCGATCGGGTGTGCGAGAAGATAATCTAAGTAGTCGGCCTAATAGCATAGTTCAAAAGTATGCAGCAGCAGGTGGTTCAGAATTCTTTTTTGTTATCAACATACAAGTGAGTATTCATATATAAACCATATAATATAGAACTCATTAAGTAATGTATGTCATAATAATAATAATATTGTATGTGTGTATAAATCTCAGTTGCCAGGGAATCCATTGTATTCTGCTGCACTCTATTACATGATGAGAACTCCATTGGAAGACAATTATTTACTGCATAATTTTGTTGAAGGAGATGATGCCTACAGGAATTCAAGATTTAAGTTGATACCATACATTTCTAAGGTAGGTAGTAGTGATCATTGATAAATATATAAATGCAGAGTGATGTGTATATTAATATTGGCATGCATGTGGTTTAATTTGTTTAGGGATCATGGGTAGTGAAGCAAAGTGTTGGAAAGAAAGCATGTTTGTTGGGACAAGCGCTAGAAGTAAAATATATACGTGGGAAGAACTATTTAGAGGTATATAACCAACTCTTTAATATGTAATCATATGATGAATATTGTTATGGTTACTGATTATTGATGTATTATTTTTTTTTCAGCTTGATATCAATGTTGGATCTTCAACAGTTGCAAGGGGGGTTGTAAACCTTGTTCTTGGATACCTTAACAATTTGGTCATAGAAATGGCATTTTTAATACAGGTAAAATATTGACCTTTTAATTTATGTAAAAATTAAAGTGTAGTTAACTTTAGGGGTGTTATCGGTTTGGTTTGGTTCGATTTTGGACTAAAAACTAACCGAATCGATCTATTCGATTTTCATAGAATACCTATCAATTAATTTGCTGTTTGTGTAACAACCGAACCGAACCAAAAACGGTTTGGTTCGGTCGATTTTTTCGATTTTTAAATTATAACTAATAAAAAATTAATATTAGTAAAATGATGTTCAAAACAATCAATAAACTGAAATAATATTACATTACATTCAAATTCAACACAATTTCAACTCATTCCAATAACTAAACATAAAACAAACACATTTATTAAGTCTAAAATTTCCATTTCAATGCATTACTAAGCCACTTCTTCGGTTTGGTTTGGTTCAGTTTGATTTTAGCCGAGCCAACTGAAAATCGAACCGAACCGATCAGTTTAATTTGAAAAAACCGATTTTTTTATTTTTTATTCAGTTGTTGTAAATTTTGACTCGATTTTGTAGTAAATTTTGGTTCAGTTCAATAACTTACACCCCTAGTTAACTTTATGTAAAGTTATAGTCAAATCTATCAAATTATTTAACGACTTTCAATTATTAGCTTCACGTAAAATTGACTACAATTTTTGCGTTAATCGATATATTTGCAACAAGAAGACATTTGACAAAATGAAAACTGTGCAGGGGAACACACAAGAGGAGCTCCCAGAGATACTTATTGGAACATGTAGACTCAATCATTTGGATTCATCGAAAGCATTTATGGTCAAACAATAATGAAAATTAGGGTTGTTGTTGTTGGGCTGGGCTTTGATAGAAATTGGGTCAGCAAGTGGGCCTGTCAGGGACCAGAATCATTGGTCCGACTGGTCAAAGCGTCATCTATTTTGAGAAAAGTGAAGAGCATGGCAACTCTTCACTACAGTTTATGCTTTCATTTCTGGTGGATATGCCAATGCTATTGCTATTTCTAGGAGAGTTTCCCCTTTGTAAAACTTAAACCTCTTGTTCCCTTTTGCAGTTTTGCCTCTTTATAGTGATATATATAATTAAATATCTTTCACTTCATACTAATTAGAATATTATATAAATATATGTGTGACTCGTGAGAATCCCACTTTGCATTTAGACACGTGATAAAAGAAGAATATTACTACATGATAGAATAATGAATGGAAACCCCGTTTAGAGAAGATAATATTATTTTTGTGATAATTGTAATTAGTTGTCTTGAATTGTAGTCACGTTCATCAACAACTTGAGGTTGCAAAATCTTAACATTTTAATATAGTGACTAAAAATAAAGCCTAACAAGTTGACTCAACAGAATTGAATTGGGTTTTGAACCAATTATTGTTATTATTTTCTTTCTTCTTTTTTTTCTAACAAGGGTTGAAATTGAAGGAGAAGTGTTTGAGAAAAAAAGGGATTCAAAGAGTGCAATCCAAGTTAGTTAAGGAAGGGTTGTGAAGTGGAGCAGCACTAGTGCAGTAGTGCCACCATACTCTGTTGTTTATATTCCCTTTGAACAGATTTTTATTTCTTTCTTTTAGAAAGTGAGAGTATATTTGAAGGAAACTATCAATGATTCAAAGAGTGTAATTCAAGTTTGCTCAGTTATTTAATTAGTACCAGTCAGAAAAGTTTGATTTTTAGATGAACTCTTTAATGTTGTTCAACTTCACCCTCAAATTTTACTACTACTACTATTATAATATTATTGCTTTAAGCCATCAAATTACTTATCATACCTCTTTTTTTCTTTTATTATGTTTCTTTTAAGTGAGTAATTTCTTCAATAATTTTCGAAGAAAAAAACATTTAAAAAAATGAAAATGGGATATGAATTAACGGCGTTTAAGGCCTGCCGTTTCTATTCTACAGCTCCTCGATAAGCATTCAAAGCATCAACCGGTTCTCACTTGTTGAACATTAAAGTTCAAGTTGCATTGTTGCAAGGTAAGTGAACTTCAAAAGTTGACCAATTTAATTCTTGTTTTATTTATTAATTTTTTTTTTAAAAAAAAGGGTAGAGACATGGGAGTATAATATTATATTATTAGGGTAAAACATTTATATAGATCAAAGCCAACTCAATATTACGTAAATAACCAAAAACAAAAAATATTACGTAAATGTCTTCCTACATATTATTTTATAAATTGAATTCACTAAACTCGAATTACAAGTTATAATAGTAAATCGAATTAAAATATATCGAATTAGTAAGATTTCATGTAAATTGAAGTAAGTAGCTTCGATTTACTAAGAAATACACATGGTATTAGATATTATCCATAATAAATCAATACAGCCTATCTCAATTTAGTCCATGGTATTTGCACATAGTAAATCGAATTGGTGGAATTCGAATTACACCAATGGTAAATCAACACACCTTTATTCGATTTATGCATCTTCGTGTTCTAATGTAAATTAATATACCCTTATTTGATTTATATACATACCTCTGTATATAGAATTCAAATTGACTTGTTTGAATTACATTTTTTCACACCATGCCCCATCAAAACGAGAAATTCATAGCAACTAAGGGAATCTATAGTAGAAAATTAAAACTGCAGAGATGGAAAATGACCCAAATTAAATCTATCAGTTAGATGGAATCGCATATATTGCTGATAGCATGCATGAAGAGATTAGTAAATAAAATTTATTTGTTTTAATTTCTTTAAGAAATAAAGAATTATTAGTGATATTAAATCGTTCAAAACTTGATTATTAGAATTATTAGAATATTTAAACTTTAAATAGTAGTTAGAGTATTGATTTAGGGATTTAGGGTGTTAGAAGATTGAAATCACAAATGCATGTAGGATGAGGGAGTAATGAAGTATGTTGACGAGTAGATTTAACAGGTTTGGTTAGAGTTTGTAAGTTTTTACTGTTAGAAGTTTAACGAAGTTAGAAATTTTGTTGGAGTTTAATTTAATTTAATTTAGATTTCAAGTGTTGGATTAACTAGGCAGTATAGATTAGCAAGAATTTAGAATGATTTAATTTATTTAAAAAATTGAATTTCAAATTTTAGATTAACGAGACACTACAATTTTAGTTGTATACTAAAAGGTTTAGCTTTCCGTCGTAAATACTAGATTAATTATGTTTTGTTAGAATTTAATTTAGTTTTGGTTAAAGTATTTTTTTATTAGAATTATCTGTTTTAGATAATTTTTGTTTTCTAGAGTATTATGATTCTAAGAGAATTTTTCATTATCATGCAGTCCCACCGCTGTATCACGAGTATGAGGAGGCAGCATGACATGTTCTTAGACAATAGAATCATGTCGTACCTGCAGATGGTTGGTCTTGCCCATTTCGCGAGACTTAACGACCGCTTGTTTAGGTTGAATAAGCCATTAGTGAGTGCATTTGTTGAGAAATGGCATCCAGAGAAGCATACATTTCACCTGCCATTCGGAGAGTGCACGATTACACTATAGGATGTAATGTACCAGCTAGAGCTCTCGATCGACTGACAGTACGTCAACGGATGTTTGACAGATTTCAAGTGGTACATCGATAGCAGCCGTATAGCATGGGTTTAGTTCGAGGAGTTATTAGGTGTGTTGCCGACGACAGACTGCATCGATAAGTTCACTGTGAAGTGCACTTGGAACAAAACTTGCAAATCATTGTCACTGCCTATGACGAAGGAATCGTACTTCACATCATCCTGCAATACGAAAATCAGAATTCTATAGAATAACTTCTCCATCGTTTCACGCCTTGTATCCCAAGATTTTAGATTATAGTATTCTGAAACTCGGTGAAACTCGTTGAAGGTTTGAGGAAAATACTAAGCGGATCCTTATCAGTAATTTTAATTCCAGAACATATTTTTTTTTTAATTGACCCTTTATAATGCACCAAAATTAAAAAACTATCATCACTAGCCATTGTGACTTTCATTATCATGAGAAATTCATGTTCAGCTCCTATTTAGATACGTTGATTTCATACTAAATCAAATTCTGTAAATTTGATTTATACATATAGCTCAATACATACTAATATGAGCATAATAAATTCGATTTATCCCTAGTGACCATTGAGCATAAATCAAATTTGTTACATTTGATTTACTAAGGGTGTTAGAAAGGGTAAAAGAGAATAATAAAAAAAGGATTTGTGTGCATTCTAGTTGTATAGAATGATACAATATAGAAGGGTATTTATAAGTGCTAAGAGAATCAAAATAATAAAGACATAATATTCTACAATAAATATTCAGATATGTTAAATAAAGTTAATTGATATAACTAATCCTAATTATACTCCAACATTCCTCTTCCCTTTCAAACTCAAGTGACAACTTGAGTTTGAAACTTATTTAAAATAGGGAAATAAAAAAAATACATAAGCCGATAAAATGAGTACAGACGGAACTGCCTGAAAAAAACGCAGATAAAATTGTCAGAAGAAAGCGCAGACGGAACTGTTGGAAGAAAGCGTAGACGGAACTGCTACAAGGAAGTGCAAACAAAACTGCCATAAGGAAGTGCAGACAGAACTGCCACAAGAAAACACAGCGTAACTGCCACAAGAAAACGCAGACGGAAACTGTCATAAGAAAACACAGACGAAACTGCCGAAAAGAAGCGAAAAACTATATGATTTAT